>NC_065435.1:38845088-39470088 GCF_024364675.1 Aethina tumida | reverse complement strand
ACTACAGTTTGTTGCTGACGATACACAACCTCGACCAGGCACAAAGAGAAAAATTGGTGAGTTTCTTTGTGTAATTCATCAAAGTTTAATAATTGAGATTGAAATTTTTAGGAAAAGAGATCTAAATCGAATTTGGAAGAGCAACCGGAGGATCTGAACGACCCGAGCAACGCGCTACTGAACGAAGAACGCGAACGAGAACGGGAAGACCGGATAGGGGCGGCCGCCCTGCTGAACCGAAGCAGGTCCATAAACAGACAAAAATTAGTAGCACATTCCACGGCAATGGAGAGTATACAGGCCGAATCCGAGCCCATCGACGAAGACGACGACGTTCCGTAAGTCTCCTTACATCCCTCTTTGTCGGTCACTTATTCGTTTGCTTCCAGACCCGGTGGTATTCCTGCCCGGAACTCGAAGGGTGAACGGCTGCTCCTCTTCATCGGTATCATAGACATCTTGCAGAGTTACAGATTGAAAAAGAAACTGGAGCACACGTGGAAGTCGATGATACATGACGGAGTAAGTTATTTGCTGTTCCTTTGTGTTGAACAGGGTGTTCATTGTCGTACGTTTCCAGGACACTGTATCGGTTCACAGGCCCAGTTTCTACGCCGAACGATTTCTTAAGTTCATGGCCGAGAAGGTGTTTAAGAAGATTCCGTCGCGTAAGTACCCGCTTATTTCTACATGTCCATTTTGTGTTATTAATAAAACGTTCATTTGTAAAAATCGCCAGCGGTTACATGAATATATTAAATGTTAAGTAGAGGACATGTAGATACTCAACTCGCCATGTGGAAATTCTCTTCACGTTATAAAGTCGCCATTTACAATTTTTGTATTATAGTAGGGACATCGTTGTCAGTTGTGAAATAGAAGAGAGTTTTAAGTGTAACTTTTATAAACTGTTTCTTCTATGTATTTTGAATAATACCAAACCATGTTCTCCATCTCATCTTGGCAGTTTGTGTAGCTCACCTACTTTTTAATGTATCCTGTAGTTTAATTTGTAAATGGTATTAATTAATTTATTAATTGTGAAGTCCAAACTGAATTGTTGACCTTTAATCGTAACAGCAACGTTAGTTCACCGTAATAATTAATTTACATTGTTGCTGTTAAGATTTTGCAGTAGAAGTAGTACTAGTAGTATTTGTTGAACTCTGACTATGTGTGTTTTCAATGCTTCATGTAGTGGACTTGCCTGAAATTAAGGGCAATCATCGCAAGTTTCGCACCCTGGTTACCAGCTACATAGGTAAAGTCCACCATAATTCACAATTTTAAAATAACATTTTTTCTTTTCGGATCCTTTTCGTTTGCTAGTTTTCCATTTTTGGTTCCATTGTTGACCCCTTTATTTGCATTGTTTTTATAGAATAGCAGTGCCGTGTTTATTTTGGTTTTATTTTATTTTATTTTATTTTTTGATATTTATACAACCAAATTGAAAAATATCGAAGTAATTTTAAAAACATTTTTTTGTCGTATTATTTTTCAGTTTGGTCCATATTTTCTTATACTTTTACGCCAACAGGGCAACTATTTAAACAATTTTTTTTTGTGATTTATTTGACAACTAAATAACAAGGTAAAGTTGTTGTTGTTTGAGGTGTTCAGTGTGCACCATGTTTACCCATGATTGTTTCTTGTGTTATCTCCTAACTGTTGATAACCACGACGCTTTTATGTTAAATGTGCTGTAATTTAAACAATAAGATTTGTCGTATATAGATTTTTGGAGCGTTTCAGAACTGTAATTAACATTTTAATCTTCTCCATATACGAAAGACCAACAAATGACGGATGTATTCGATGAAAACTAAAAACGTTTCAAAGATAATTTTATATGACACCTTGATTCAATTAATTAATTGACGAAACAATATGATTACTGTTGATTGAAATGAAAATATAAGAAATTTATATCAATTTTTTTAATTAAAATTTTGTTGCTATTGGTAATTTAATTTAATGTTCAAGAATGTTGATCTATTTGATTGTTGCAGCTTTAAAACATTCACCTTCTAAACGAAAATCGCTATCGAGGCCTTTGAGATCCCATGAAGAAGTAGATAGCAATAGTAAGTCATATTTGGTAGTGTTATTCAATTATCAGTTAGCATTGCCTAGTTGCATTCATATACTTTTCATGAAATCATCAAGCGTGTCTTTCATATTTATGAGCTGGGTGTATGAGATACATCTATTTCATCTGTTAGTATTTACTTGTACTAATTTAATTTGTACCAGTATAATGCTTTTAAAACGCATATTTAATGTTTAAACTGTTGTACTAATGAATTGTGGTGTTGGGTTCATAGTTCCTGTGCAGGCTCAAGTCAATTCTAGTCAACAAAATGGGAGTAAAACTGGTGAGTGGTCATTGTTGTTGTTAGATGTATTTCCCTTATTATAATTTAATTATAAGAAGTCGAAAAACCATTAAATCAAAGTCATTTTAGTCCATACATCTAATTGAATGATAGTTTATCACAAAATGAGCTTTGTGAATGGTTGTTGAATCTAGATTTTATTTTTTGGTAAATAATACTTGACTGAAAATTGTGTACAGACATATTTAAAAAATGGGTCGCATGTGGCTTCTCAGATCACGGTAATTCCACTCCTTGTACTTCACTATGTAAGGGAAATGTGATGACCCGTAGCTTCTATGTTGTGTATTTTCTGTTTTGCGATGGTTCAAGTTAATTAATTATCCACTTGCCCAAATTGTACTAACTGTAACAATAACCTGAATGTTTCAGTTCAATTAGCTACAACCATCGTAAGCTTTAAAGCCTGTCTGAACTATTGTACCATGTAACTCATACCATTTTGGGTTTCTCTTTCATGCCGCATCCGCTTGGAACTGCCTCAATTTCGAAAAACTGTACAAACCAAAACCGATAAAAAAACAAATAAACCACCCCCGTAACCTTTGTCACCATCAGTCAGTCCCACGGACACGATCCCCGTCGGTAAAATGTCCCCCGTCGCCGCCGCCGCCGTCACGCCGGCGCCGCCGAGCGTCGCCGCTCCCGCAGCCGCGGCGGCGGGCGGTGGGCCGCTCACATCGCCGCCGGCCGCCGCCTCGGCCGCCTCCTCGTACCCTGCGGTCCTGGTGGGCCGCAGCGAGAGCAAGGCCAAGGTGCCGCCACCGGTGCCGCCGCGCGGCACGCCCAAGCCGAAGCGGACCGAGACCAACGGAAAAGGTGCGCACACCGCGGGACGGACCGCCTCCGCTTGCGACACGCGAACCGGACGGCGTCCGTCCGTGGCCGCCGTCGACGCGGTGCTTTTGCACGACGATGCTGCATGCTCGAGTAGTGGCGCTGTGGCTGCGTCCTCGGCTCGGGGATCCTTCCGTGTCGATGTCGTGGAGTTTGTCTAGTTCTTGTTTGCCGTTTTGTCGCTTCCGTTTTTGGGGTGTGGTGCACTTAATGTCTGGTTGTGAGATGTGTCATCCCAAGTAATATAATCCATGTGGTTACTCTCAAGTTCAGTCAACATAAATAATAAAAATTATATTTTTTAAAAACATTGATATAAATACGAAAATCAATGTTAATATTGAACAATTTATAGTACTTGGGATTTCAATGTCTTTTTGGAACAGCAGATTTTATTTGCGTCAATATCCTAATTACTTTTATATCCATTTGTTTTCTCTTGATTTCCTGTGTTATCGCTTTATCGCTTCTTGCATGGTTTGTATCAGTAGTACATTTTCTTCACGTCACAATATTTTTCAAAAAACTCCGTCAAATAATACCTTACAATTACAATATTGACAGAAAGTAAAGAAACTTCTTTAAAATTCATATAATTTTTGTCCTGATTATTATGTCCAAAAAAAGTATATTGAAAATTAACTTCCCTTTATAAATTTAACAATTACACAGTTAAACAATAAAAAATAATTTTACTGATGATTATTTGTTTTGGGTTAGCAAAGAGGAGAGCAACTTGTGCTGTTTAAAGTTTTATTACTACAAATAATTTGTAATTAATATTTTAATTAATTCTACACTAATATATTGTAAAATTCCCATTATTATGAAGAAATTCCAAACACCTTTTTTAAATGATGGTCAATAATATTTGCATCCATATTTTGCCAGGACTCTTGCAGAACCATGATTAAATCTTGCTGATTACTATACTATTTGAGTCTTATTTTGTTGTTCACTATCTCCTATAAGTTTTCAATGGAGTTTAGATCGGGAAATTGACATGGCCAGTTTATAACATTAATTTTTTCCATTAAAAGCCACTGCTTCAAATATCCTGCAATGTGTTTCAGGTCATTATCTTGTTGCAAATAAAGTTTTAGTGGCATATTTTTATCTGAATACGGTACGATGTTGTTCTTCATATTTCTTTATACATAAAACGATCCATAATGTCCTCTATTCAAAGGAAATTCTGAAAAGCAGCCCCATACCATTACTGACCTGTCGTCATGTTTAATAGTGAGTATGGTAAGCTTTGAATTAAACTGTTCATGGATAGGCCGTTTTTTCATAAAAAATCCCATCTCTACTAACCAAATTAAACTTGATTTCATCACTCCAGATCCCTCGTTTCCAATCATTTAAAGTCCAGTGTAAAAGGGACCTGGTAAACTTAACTTAGACTCCTCTGTTCTTCTCTGTCTAATCTGTCTCTTACGATTCTTGAAGAAATATTAATTCCAAGTTGTGTCTCAAGTAGACCTTTTATTTTGCTATAATTCAGAAAATGATCTTTTTGAAGTAGGATAAAATTTGTTCCTCAAATGTATTAGTTTTTCTTGGTCTTCCAGTTTTATTTTTTCCCTCCACATCACCAAATCTTGAAAATTGTTGTAATTTTAATTTGGAAAATAATTTCTTTTCACGAGGTACTATATTAACTTAGTTTATTTCGCTGTATAATATGAAACAAAAAATTATTGTGGATTTTCTAGAGATAGTGACATTTAGTAAAAAGTTACTCTACTCGTTGCCAGCCGAATATTTAATTTTAACAGTATTAATTTTAATACAAGAAATATTGGTCGATTGTTTGTATACAGTGTGCTCATAATTGGTAACTATAAATTATATTAGACATACACAGAGTAATTTATATATTTTTAAATCTGTTCTATTTTCTGCCAATACTGTAATTTTTTTCCTTTGAGTATTTTATTTAGACTTGACTTTTGAAGGAGTTTTTTTTATAAAAAAAAGTTGTTTTTGCATAATGGGAACTGTTTCTATTTGCATATTTTCTATTTGCTAGGTCCACACACAATTGAACACAACTATCGAAGGATAAGCAATGCTTGTTCGATTTTATAACATACAATTTTATCGTATAGTTTCTTTTAACATACTTTAACATCGTGAGTGTAATAATAAAAGTTTTAACGAATGTGAAGAAGCTTGAGTAATATTATTAGATAGCAGACGGTTATAGGTAATTGGTGGTTTGCTTGCTTGGTTTTTTATTTGTAATATAGTCATAAACTTAATGTTATTCCAATTTTTATGTGATATTATATATTAATAACTAAAAATAGTACATGAATGACTAAAACATGGTATATGAATATTATCAAATAGTGAACATGTGTTACGTACAAGTGATATTTTAATGAAAAGTCATACGAAATTCCACATCAAATTTCATAAATCATGTTAGAATTTTGTACGAAGCATTCGTTGAATCACGGTTCAACGAATGTCCAACCCTCCCCCACACTAAACTGACTAACCCCGTGTCCCCGTTCAGTGCTAGTGTCACAGGGGCGTAGCGCCCCGGCTTGCGAGAGCTTGTTGAGTAGTAGGCTCGTGTTGTGTGTCGCAGGTGTAGCGCCGAGCTGCTGTAGCACGCCGCCGCCCACATTCGACGAGGCGCTCGAGGAGCAACACCGCAGGCCGTCGGGCGGTAGCGGCGCCGCCGCCGCCGGGCCCCATCACCACCAGGAGACGGCCGGCGCGTCGGCCGTCACGACGCAGTCGAGGACACGGACGGCGTCGCACGGCTCCCATCATTCGCACCATTCCACCAGTCATCATCACGTCGCCGTCAGGTCGTACAAGGACGACGCCATCAGGTAAACACCCCTTAATTATCTCCCTTCATTAAAAATCTCACTCTGTGAATGTTTCCAGTATAACGGACATAAAATTGGAGTCACGCGCCGAGAACAAGTCGTCGCTGAGCGTCGAGTCGGGCAGTTCGGGAGGAGCAGGACATTCGAGCAGCCACTCGCGAGGTCTGGCGTGGACGCCGCCCGCCTCCGTCGAAGGGTCGACGCCGACGTGGACTGAAGGTACGCCCTCGTTCACGGAGTCGTCCAGCAGCGGCGACATGGGTAAGTGACAAGTGGCCGGGACGCACGCTCGATCTTGCATTCCGTCTTGTCTCCTCGTCCATCGCTAGGTCCTTATGTTCTCTATTTGGTGTACTGTTTATTTCCTGCGATGTTTGTTTTTGGAAATACCGTGATGAATGTTGTTCTAACCTATATTTGATGTTTGTACAACTATAAGGACCTTGCTGACAGCTGTAGCTTGTTGAAAACTCACGTGATTACTCTCAAAATTCCCTCTGTATATAAGTTTATACATTTGAGGTGGCAAATGGTTTATTTATTATAATAGGGTGCTGAATACCTTAAATAATTGTCTTAATTAAAATTCTTCTTTTATTATAATTAAATTTATTGAAACAACTTCTAGTTATTATAAATAGTTTTACTTATAGATAAAATTCAATATATTCTTTAAGTTATGGTAATTACGTGATTTTTCGCTTTACACTTAATTAGCATGTTATTTTTTCTTCTTAGATTAGATTATTGATTATTATTCTATTTTTAAATTTTTGTGCACTATCCTACTTCTTACCATCTTCCCCTTTATTGAGACGAATTAAAAAAGAGGAAAAGGTTTTAGTTTTACCAGGCTGTAAACTCACTTAGGTTTATATAGATAGTAAAGAACAGTTTTAGCTTTGTAATAATCAATAAGACTAATCTTAAACCATTCATTGTCAAAGGATACCTTCAAATTTTGTCCAGACTAAAACGAATATTCATCACTGAACGAACTTGAAGGTGTCCTAGTCAATGTGTTGTAAACAACGTACTTTTTATAAACATTGTTAACAAACAAAAGAAAGTGAATGAGTTACGAGAGAAGGGACGAGGGAAACACGCCCGCAATGTTTATAAAAGCTGCATTGTTCTTTTTCATAAAAAGTCGAAAATGTCAGAGCGGCTAAAGAACCGGTGCGCCCCGCAGGCTGTCCCACAACACCGCTGAGGCAGGGCTCCAATTCGTCATCCTCCAAGAAGCACAAAAAGACAGTCGAGCACGCCATCAACTGCCTCACCACGGAAATGGTGAGTTCCAAGCGCTAAAAATAAAAACACCGGCCCAATATTCAGTTTTCAATAAACGAACGACTATACAAAACGGCCATTCACCATATCAAACGGTCCGATTCCGTGCAGGCATTCGATCACGCCAGCTACAACATGCCCTGCAAGCTTTCACTCACGATGCGTTGGGTTGTGGTTGAATGCCTGCACGTGTCCAATAGCTGAAATCACCTTAGCACCACTGATTACTGTCTGTAAATCAGTTGTTATTACACTTTTTAGAGGTTTCTTGGACTGTTTTGTAAATGGGACATATAATTGACTAGTTAAGTGTTTGTAGTTGTTTAAGGCTGAGCCAAGAAAGGTGTGTCCCGTTTGCAGTGTTCCAATAAACCGTTTTTTAGACTCACTGAAATCCTTGTCGTCTGTGTACACAGTATTTCTTTTCTACATTTACCCCCGTTATTCAAGCATGCTTATGTAAATTACTTAATTTTTGCTTAATTTTACTAACCACCTTACTAGTAGTAGTCACGCTGTATTTAGTTTTCATTTTTTATAAATTACAGGTGAGTATGTTCCTTTGAAAAAAAAAAATATATTGTATTCTGTACAACAAAACCCAACCAGTTACTTATTTACTGACTTATGTTATAAACTATGTTTTGTGCGCTGATCTTTATGTTAAGTGCATGTTGATTCTTAATTTTTTTGTTTGTTCAAATTCCGACCGACACAAGGTTAATTTTCTTACTGTGCCACAGTCACCTTTCAGTGTCTGTCACGTTAAGTCAAAATTAACCTACGAACGGTTTAGACGTATAAGTATTAAAACGATTGCGTTTGGACCGCTTCTTTAACCATTTACGTTTATTCCTGTGTACACCGACTTGTCTCATCCAATTGTTACAATTTTTTTGCTCTGCTTTTCGGGAATTCCGCTTCTGCGCGACATCAGGAAAAAATGAAGAACCGTGTGGATGACGATTACAAATAACCGAATCGGCCAGACACAGACAGACAAACAACAGACTATTTTCTATTGAACGGTGGTGTAATAGCACACTGATCATCTCATCTTATAATAACAAATTTACGAGTCAGTTTAAGTTTTTGTCATTCGCTTGAGCGCAGGCCAAATTGGTTTTGAAATGAGATTGTGCGTCGAGAGGTGTGGGAGTTTGTACGTTGTCAACGACTAATAAGTGTAGCAACTTAGTAACCACGTACGTACAAGCTCCCACAAACAAACCAACACTTAACATATCGTTTTTGTTGGATCGATGATCTACTGCATAATATGTGTGTGTATTAACTTGGTTTTTTGAGACTTTCATCTAACCCCCCGAGTGTGTTTGCCCGGCTTTATCGTGTTTATAGTTCTGTTTGGTTTAATTGTAGCACTACAAGAAGACGGAGTACGTAGTAGAGTGGCGAAACTGGTGAAGCGTAAACCAAATTAAGACGCACACAAATATATCGAATCATCGCTAGGTTTATGTGTAAATTTTCCTAAATAATCATCACATTCCGCATATCGGGGAGGAACCGCTGTTCGCACCCGTATTTGCCACATTTAACATGAGGGTGGTAGCTGTATAATTTTCATATTTTAATTAGAACAGCCCCGTGTTATCTCTGGTGACGGACCTGATATAAATAATGCTTAGATTTGCAATACTGTTCGTGTCTTGTTTATATATAAATGTAATATATTGTATAAAATTCTCAATTAATTGTATATTGAAGTTAGTTTTGTTATATTTAAAGTATATCAATGTGATTACGATAATTCCCCTGGCAATAACTCGATTGTTTCCAATTCACTCAATTTATTTTATATATTTGATAAACAAGGGCTAAACAATAATGTATAAAATACTATATAAAATTTACAATCAGACGATTACAGTAAATTTAATTAATTTTTTTATTCGGTGACGTCAGTTTAAAATTGTCTTACAACAGTACATTTGACCTGTTTTAACACAATTTATACCTTATTGTTTAAGCCAGATGTGTTCATTTTGATATTCAAAAAAGTCCAAATATAAAACACTCCAGGTTGGTGTGCCAATGATATATATTCAGATCTTATAATTTTGAGCTTACATAATCATATTAGTGGATTATATTTTTTGTATATTAGCTATAATTTATTATGGAAAAATATTTATATATTATTGTAAAACAGTATTAGTGTATTTATTTTTTATTATTCACCTATGCGAGTTTTTTAATTGAATTTTTGCAATATTCTTGACTGATTAAATGATGTAAAATTGTATACAATTTTTATGTGAATATTATTGTTACTGTGTACTTAAACAAATGTGTCGATCATTTGTTGATGTGTTTTAACTCAATTAATCAAACAACTATTTAAATCCCAATTTAAGGATTAAGGGTTTTCTACTGATTTATACAGTTGTTTGATATTCTACTATATATTTAATACTAAATGAATGGAACTAACACAAAGTTTTATTGTAGCATTTTATTATATTTTATACTGTACATTATTTGTTTTAAACCCACATATTATAAAACCATACATTCTACAGCTTATTAGTATATATACATATATTTTTTAAATTGTTTAAATAGACATAGATTCCATTCAAACATTTAGTGAAAATATATGGTTATGCAGAGTGTCGCAAGAAATTTATAGTATAAATGGGGTAACGAATAACGTAATTAAATGGACAGCAACACGAAGCAATCATGAACAAACATTTCCTTTAAGTCTAGTCACAGTTAAAAACAATCGATGTCTATCCAAGCAAAGCAACAATAAAACGAATCATTTCCTTCGATTAAACGTAAAAATTGAAATAAACGACGTTCGCACCGCCCTGCACATTTTTTGTGGCACTCTGTGTATAGAAATGGCTCAGGTAATTGTGCATATTCTTGTAAATGTTAGTGAGCAAGAGCATTAAGAGTAGGTAGCGTTCAAGCTGAGAAGATGCGACTTTCCGGGATCTTTTCGGCTCGGGCCTTTGCTTCGATAAAAAATTTGTTGGCGGAAACGAATTTTTATATTACATTGTTAAATAGATTCAATTGTTAGCAAACATACATTTTGATTATCCGATTGTTTTAACCGCTTAGTGGAATATTGCTTCAAAAATATAATATTTCAACATTGGACATGTGTTATTTAGTAGTTAGATGACCTTACCATTATTATAATATTGAAAATGGGTCGTGTGTTCAATGTATAACTTGCTGTCGTTTATTTTATCGTTTTAACTGTGATTATGCATTGGACACGGACGCATTTAATTTTGCACAGTTACAACTTTTTACGCAATGGATTGTAGATACAAGGTTAGTATCATTAAACTGGACACTGTAATATTTTATTGTTGTATTAAAAAAAACGTCCACCCCTTTATTGATGGTTAAAAGTTCTGTTTTCTTGTTTTGGGTAGCTCTACGAATAGAGGCAACCGCTTTCCTACACAATTATCCTCCTTGCACATAAGCATGCTTGTCAAGTAAATGTTGCTATGTATAAACTCCCTTTTTTATTGGTGTTGTGTTTTTAGACTCATCTATGAGGAAGCTGAGAAGATAAATAAACTGCCAAATAAAAACTAAAACCAACATGTACTCAGGATTGAGTGTTACAGAGGTAGGTGTATTTAATTAAAGATAATGTTTAGGTTACCAGAAAAAAAATAGGTTTAACATTATGTAAATACGTATGTGTCAAAAAAATATGTAAGTACTCAGTTGACGGTTGGAGGATAAACTCAATATAAATTTTCGCTTCATTATTTCATATAAAATATATTAGATAGCAAACGATTACTATTTAATTCCCACCAAATCTATGTATTCATTTTTCGATCCAACTTGTCAACCTGTGCAATTTGTATATTGTAGGAAAATGATGGTGATAATAATTTATTATATACTTATTACTTACGCATTTTATTTATTAGTTAGCTTTTATATTTTAAAATATAAACAATATTGTGATGTTATATTAACTCAATTAGGTTTGTATACAAAAATTTTTTGTCCAGTAGTAAATTTGTTTCAACTTATATCTAAATATGTTATGAATCATAATGTATTTTAGGTAATTTCAGGAAAAAAGTTCTTGCTCTGTTATGTGTAAAACATAATGTGTTTAAGTATTTTTATGTGATAATTTCTCGGTTATAATTATAATATAATTTTATATTTCATTAAAAATTAATCTAAGCCAAAATTCATATAGTCCCATTTAATATTATATAAATGAGATAAAAAGGGTTGTATTTATCGAATTTTTTCATTAATATATTAAAAATTTTATTGTTCTTTATTTATGTTTCAATTTATTTTAATTTTTCGATAAATACAACTCGCCAAACAAGATCCATTTTTGAATCTTTAAATATTAAAACATGAAAAAGGTAAAGCGTATAAAGAAGATACTTATTCTAAACAAAACATACTTGTGATCTTATTTATTATTTTAATTCATACTCAAAGGTATGATAATGTATAGGTATAAATATCAAAATAAATGTACATAATCTTTATATGATTTTCATTTACTCCCCCACATAAAAATGAAATACATTAAAAGTGTGTATTTTATTTCAATAAAAAAAGTAATAAAACAGGTAAGTAGACACAGATAAAATATAAAAATTGAAATGTAACTTTTGAGTTATTAATTAACACAAATTTTAGTCAAACCATCAATCTGTCAAAATTTTCGGAAGAATATTGATAAGTCAAAAACTATTGAGTTTAAGTATAGGGCATGGTACAGTCATTTTATTGGCAATTTCATGTAGAATTTAAAAATATAAAAATATATAAGGTGTTCCATTAAAAATAACAAAGCTAATGTCAATTCCAACGGATCTGAAAATGAAATTTTGTTCTAACTAAATCAGAAAAGTTGTTCAATCAAGTTATAATTGCTACAATAACTTCAAATCAATTCCTTTTTCAATTCTTCATAAATTTAAATCACCCTATACAGTAGAAATATATTTTCGAAGATAGTATTGAATCTAGTCAATCCACAATCTGTGACGATACATTATAAACTAACGTAGCATTTTTATACCAGATATATAATCCTTATCTAACTTTATAAAAATAGAGAACGTTGTAAGTTAGCCATCACCAGTGAATAAAAACCAAAAAAATTGGTTGTAAGAAATATATTTATTTTAGCAGAAAGATCATTTACAATTCGGAATTATATTAAACACAATTGTATTAAATTTGTTAACTTGAGTACCTTCAAGAGGTACTTAAATGCTTTAGTTTAATTAGTGGCTCTCGCCCTTTTTTCCCGCAACCCGTTTGAAATCTCCCATATTGGTGGTATTTATTGGAGAGCCAACAATGGATAAGTGATCAATTTGGGTCACTTCACCACCATCCTGGTTGGTCTTAACAAATATTTGAATGTTTTGAACGTTTTGGAATTTCACGAATCTTAAATTCACTGGGTTGCCTTCTAAATCTGATGGTGCTAAGCTGAAAGAAAAGAAAAGATTGTATGATGAAATAGTTCTTAATATTCTTGTAAGAAATACTTACTCCAAGTCTTGAACACTATAACAATTGTCAGCAGAATCAAAATCTAATGTCCTTGGTTGGTTGATAAACAATCTAATGAACTTGGGGCCCTTGTCAGCTGGAGCTTTAATTTTCAAGCTATGAATCTTCACAGACTGATTGAACGTCACGGAAATGATAAGCTGAAAAACAAACGTTATTAACATACAGAATTTAACAGAAGTATTGGAGATGATTAGAAAGAAATGACTCACTGCCCACTTTTGTAGTAGGTAGTTAACCTTGATTTTATGATTTTTAGACATTATTTTTAGAAAAAAGGAGCAATATCTTTATCACCTAACTTCAATTACAATTACATCAGTTAATAAATACACTAGCCTTAGTGATAAATTAATAATAAACATCAGTGTTTAACAAAAGAGTATTGAGTTATAATTTGAAGTTATATTGCTGAATTAAAAACATACCTGTTCATCACAATCTGACTGTAGGTATCCACCACCGGAAGTGAGACAGTGCGTAAAAGGGTGATCATCACTTTCATTTAAGCATTCACATTGTGCTTTCATAATAAATGGGTGCAGATCCATATGACCAGCGACACATTCCAAATCGTCGGCATCTTCAGATCCATAATACTGCTGTATTTTCGTTTCCAATCCAGTCGGGTCAGCTCCTTGCAATCTATCAATTTTTGTCTGAAAGCATCAATTGAAGAATATTACGAAAAATATTATTACTAGCGTTGTACCTTGTTACGATAGAAGATAAATGTTGGCATAGCAGAAACACCTTGAGCTGCGGCAGTCTCTTGGCACTGGTCGACATCGACTTTTAAGAAAACAGCCCGCGGATATTTGGTGGCTAATTGTTGAAAAATGGGTGCCATCCTTTGACATGGTCCGCACCTGCACCAAAACACAGCTGCACCACAAAACAAAAATTGATATACCGACTTACCAAGTTGCAGTAAAATCTACGACAACAAGTCTCGTTGAGGCGTTCGCCAGCTCCGAAACAAAATGGCCTTCGTCGGTTATTGCTTTAACCATAGCCATAATTATTTACTTATTTCTTAAAGAAATATTTGTCAAATACACTAGTTCATACGATGACTGGCATAACCTATTTATCGGAACGTCAAGGCTGGTTACTTTTCGTAGACACTAAATATTGCCAGCGTTGCCAGAGTGATTCATAAAAAATTCTTTGCAATTAACTACATTTTAAAGAAATTAAACACACAAAGTTATTAGGTCGTAATATTAATTTTTTTAAGAGAACTTTTTTTATAATGTATGAATAAGAGAAAATAACAAAAAAATAAATAAATAAATATATAAATAATGTCATAATTGTTAGTAAATTAATTAATATTTCTGTAGTTTTATATTTTAAATATAGAATTAGTTGATGTTACAAGTTAGTTGATTTTCATTATTTAACTTTTTAATTAAATAAAAAAATTTTGTAGTAGATTGACATAATTATTTAAGATTTGGCAATATTAAAGTGAATAGTGATTTTGACATATTGATCGCAGAGACATCTTTTGGCTAATAGTTTAAGCAGGTAGCTTACAGTTAAAGATTCCTGTCTTATTTTTTAAAATAACGAGACGCTGTATAAATATAAATTGGTAAAATTGATGTTAATGTGGTAATTTTCTTAGAATAATTTTCATAATAATATACTAAATATGTTTTATGTACATGGTAATTCCCCTAACTAATTTTTCAGAAGTTTACGAAGAACAGAATAGGGCATTTAAACATTTTAACTTTCAATGGAATAAGTATTTCCTATATATAAATAAAATGAATATTAACAGAAATTTTAATTTTTGTTAATATTTATTTTAAGTATAGGGAGTAACGAATATCTTGTACAAAATTTGAGAGTACTTATATTGGCTTCTTTTTGGTTAACGTGTATGCCAAAAAGAAACTTTCCAGCATTAAAATTGGTGACTCTACACACATTTTAGTTAGACATATTAATGTCAACTATTGAGTTTAAGTATAGAACATGGTACAGGCATTTTATTTCCCATTGCATGCAGAATTTAAAAATCCAAAATTATACTGGGTGTTCTATTGAAAATAATAAAATTCATATCACTTCCGGCAAATCCGGAAATACAATGTTGTTCCATATTAATTAGAATCGAGGTATAATTGCTATAAACAATTCAAATCAATACCTTTTTCCATAATCTATGCACTTCTAAAGAATAAACCAGTTTAATCTCCCCGTATAGTGTGTATGTTTATTTCCCAATCAACTTTAATAATATAACCGACATAAAATATTTATTTTAATTTAAATTATAACATAAAAAATTATGAATATCACAATTTTTTATCCATAACAACTGATTAATTAATAAACATAACCGTGATTAACTAAGTAAAAAAAATAAATTTCATTTATTATCTGTTATTACTACGTTATTTAGTTTTTGTATAAAATAATAGCAGAAATTTAATTTTTTTACGAAAATTTGATTACATGTATGGAAAAAATAAAACTAATTGAATTTATTTTCTAACATATATGTATGTTCGATTACATTGAAACAATCCACTACATAAGTCTTAATATTACTTGTTTATTCTAAATTAACATTTTATAATATTAGAAATGAATACAAAAATCTTGAACAATATTGGAACAACAATTATATTTTATATATTTGTGTTTTCGTATTATTATTCGTAACTTTTTTTAGTTGATACATTAAATATTATTTTAGAATTTCTCAGGTACAAATATTTTTGAGGTTCAATTTCCTTTTAATTTTTACAATATACAATAACTCTATTAAAGACATAAAATATTTATTTCTTTTTTTTGAACTTCTTCAGGAGTCTGAAGCAATTCACTTATTCATAAAATTGTGAATAAAAATACACCATTCAATTTCATTAAGTTTATTTAAATTAATACGCTTGGCTTTGTTAACATTTACAATTAATCCTGATGACAACATAATAATAACAACATTTAAACGAATACTTTTAAAAGCCAGATTGATGATCATTTCATTATTACACAATGTCTAAAATGTTAACGTCAATACATTTATATGTATTAGATTTAAAATTTACATCTCCTAAAATAGTTAGTTATTGTCTTTACACAACAGTAGTGATGAATGCGAAAATTAATGAGCAAAATTGAAATCAACTCCTATTCTAGTATATTTGTACAATTTCTGCCTAGACTTTATACAATTCTCAAAATAAGCTTTAAGAGGTTACATCGTCAATTAAAAAGAAAGTATTGACCACAAGTAGGAAGAAGTTTGATAAAAGTATAAAATTCAATACCTCATATTTACAGGAAAAGCATTCGTTATATTTAATTCCAACGATGATATGCTTATTCTAGATCTATGGATAATTTCTAAAACAAGTCTAACAAATCAACGATCTATAGAACTTTACAAAATTGTATGTACACCATTTGGAAGACGTGTGACTTTGTTATAACAATTTTTTTTCATTCTTAAACCTAGTTTATGTACATTACTTTAGAATCTTTGCAGGTACAACTATTTTTGAGGCCGAAACACAATCGGAAACGGGTATGCACAAATTGAAAACACTATTGCGAAACAAAGCAATCTAGACGCATAGGAACATCGTGTGATTTGATTTCGATAAACATTACATTAGGACAATAAAACACTTGGTAAGCAAAGCAAAGAACTAGATACAAACAAATTAGGTAACCATCCTTAGACCGCCACCGCCATGGGCAGGAGATCGCATTCACAGGCGGCACCTCCGTTTCCGGTGTAGCACATCGCCTGGCACCACAGATTCCAGTTGATGGTCGACTTCAGGTAGGTGGCGGAGAGACCGGACTTGTCGTGGCTGCGGATGGCGCTCTTCACCAGATCGCAGTCCTGACATCCCGACAGCTGGTAGTCGAAGCTGAGGCAGTAGAAGGTGCATACCTCCAGCAGGTCCACGTGCTTGTTCAGCTTTACATCGTCGTCACAGTTGCACAGCGGATAGCCGAGCCGATTGCGACAGAGGACCGGACAGGCGGACTCCCGCGGCTGGTGTCTCGACCCTTCTGACGCCTCGACGACCGTCTCGGACTGCACTGGATAGTCCTGGGGCGTGAGGTCGACGCAGTCGGCGCCGCAGGGCTCGCCACCCAGTCCTGCCATGCACAGTTCGGCGCAGATGCGACGCTCCTCCGATCGCGTCACGATTGGACGCAGGTACGTCCCGTTCCCATAGGAACCGATCTGCCTGCCGTAGACCACTCCCAAAAGCAGGAACACAGGAAATATCGACATCCTGCAAAGTTATGTAACTACATTGTTTGTTGTCGGTCGGATAATATTTTAGCATTGGCGCCCGGATTTGCACTAATTAAATTTTATTATGAAATATGATTTTATGTATTTATTTATGTACGAGTTGAGAGCGGTCCGCTACGCAGATGATTTACTGCAGACTGTACGTCAGCGTTTTAAATATTCAACACTTTTTTCATTAATCAATTTTATTTTACATTTAACTCGAAGCTTGTTCAGCATTCCTTTACAGGACCAAATTTTTGTTTCTGAAATTACATGATTTATAAAAGAATTAATTAAAATCCGTGCTGAAAAGTGATTTTCATTTTTAAAAGGATTATATTTGACTTTGAATATGTGTATTTATGTAAATTTTTCGATAGACTGTGCAAAATTTTATTTTTACAGGATCCTTACGATAACAGGACCGTTTGTCAAAGACCCCTTTACAGGACGTAAATGAACATAAAATAAATGTTAATATTAAATATCTCAGTGGATAAAAAATAATTGAATGTCACTCAGAATTCAAATTAGAAGACATAATTTAAGAAAACTTCAAGTTTTAACTCGTGCAACGATAGTCATCTTTAAATATGTGATTTAATTTCATACTTAATAAATTAAATTCAGGAGAATACATCATGCAAATTAAAAATTAATTAATTTTTCTTTGTGTCCAGTTAATTATTTTAGATAATAAGAGCTTTAATAAAATTAAATTTCAGTAGTACCTTTCGTAATGAAGTACTTAGTAGAGCTAAAATTATCGAAGGGTAACGGTGCGACGGTTTCTTTGATTTTTATTTTTTTTTTTTGTATCAGATAAGTAAAATGTGCATACTTCAATTTGGACACTTCACTTTATGATAATCTGTTTTTGTAAATAATCTACAGAATCTAGAGATTATAATATTGATTTGCTCTCAGCTTTATTCGATAACTGAAGTGGTGCACATGTCATGTACAAACCATTAAATTGTGAAATAAATGTAATCAAAGTTTTTCTTTGATATGGTTGTAATTTATATCTGCATATATTACAGTAATTTTTTTCGAATTGTTTTATACATTTTATAAATAAATATAAGGTAAAATAAAGTAGTCTTTCACCACCCTGTAAATGAGGAATTTACTTGTATAAATTTAATTCAACCAGTATATTTATCTATCTTTGTAAATTAATTTAATTTACGATTTTAATTAAAAAGAGGTGAGTTCTAATTTCATATTTTTTGATAACAATGCTCTCCCACATCAAACCTGGATGTTCTTAGAGAAGGTGAAACTGAAAGAATAGAGTGACCACCACTTTGTATCAGATTACTTATCCAGATTAATTTGGCGTCATTTAAATCATCTCATGAGTTATCCAGATTTTCTACAATCTGCACTTGAGGAATGTAATAATATCCCTTAAGAATTTATTGATAATTTAATAAGAGGCACACATAGATAGTCAGGTAAATACTCTATTACAAAGCAGGGATGGAAATACGTGGTACAAAATTAAACTGGGAATTTATTGTGACCGTTTTCGGGTTAATTTTTTTGTTGCCCTTCAAAGTCCTTCAAAGAAAATTAAATTGATAAATTTAATTCAATGTCTGAACATAGACAGACAGTCATCAAAATCCATCAAACGTATATCAACAGAATTGCCACCAAAAATTGTATTTCCAACGACAAATAAACAATGAGCGGCCAACATTTTTGTCCGATACGAAACGGCATTAGCATGAAAAAAACGGCACAGTCGAAAAATATCTGATCGGATAATCGGGGAGCATCTTATTGTTCGGTTTGTTGTTGTTGGTTTTGGGCCAGCGCCCAGCCATCCAGAAAATGGCAACTAGTCTGGCGATGACATCTGACGTTTAATTGTTTGAGGCGCGGGACTGAAGGGTGGGGACCGAGGGGCGGCGGGGGCGGTTTGCGAGTTACAAGCTCGGCGGCCCTGTGCCTGACTGCGATTTATGACATTCCGGAGGGGAGCGCGTGATATATTTGCCTGGATGATGACACTTATTAAATCGTTTGCTCTACTAATACCCAAAGCTCCACTTAGTGTGTAACTCTACGAATAATTTAACCATAATTATTGCGAGCTTTATTTTATCCATTATGTTTCGGTCTATTCTTTTATTAAACGATAAATTTTATGCACGATACCGACTATTATGCATCTGGGTCGTGGGCGTTATTTTAACATTCTGCTCCGACATCAACTCAAATTGCACAGAAATGTGTTGCAAATTGCGGCCTAAACAACAACAGCAAAAAATTAATAATAATTTGACTTACATCTTGTGTGACTCCATTAAAGGAACACCAGTCACAAACACCAGCATCAAAAAACAAGCGTTGTTGACTGCACAAATTTATATATTGAGGTAATATTAATTAAGTCGCGCGTAATTGATAAAAATTTATCTCGGGGATTATTTAATTAATTCGTTTGTATTAGCAATTTTGAGTACTAAGCAAATCTGGGTCCATTAACTCCCATTTTCCAGTTACAAGTGCTTGGATGCAAGCGAAAAATGATAAATGCGCAGGCTGGATGAAGTGTCAAGGCACCTTGAATTATGTCAATAGAGAAAAAATCACTACGTATGATAGAGTTCGAAATTAACACAAACTCTAAAAAAATTTATAAATAAAATTTAAATTATTTGCATTTTTACTTTTAAACTTTTTGATATTTTCTAAAAAGAACAAAAATAATTTACTTGTAAAAAAAGAAAAATTAATAAAACTCGACAAGCTATCGAGAACTGGTCCAACACAGAGAAAGCTAAGAAACACCAATCCCCTAATAAAGAAATCGTCCATACCAGTGGATATCCAAAAACAATGAGTCAAATCAGAAGAATCCACCTTGCTTATGTGGTCTGCTCAACATACATAAGGATAATGTACCACTTCGACCCATCGTTAGTACTCCTGGATCACCAACATATAACTTAGCCAAGTATCTTACCAGATTGATACAACCTCATGTTGGAAACAGCCCAACCATTATTAAAGATTCCACTCATTTTGTTGAGATATTGAAAGGATTACATCTTGATGTAGAAAATGGACTGGTCAATTTCGACGTACGGTCACAAAAGTTCCTGTTAATGATTCCTTAAACATGATATCAGAAATATTCCCTTCAGATATAGTGGATCTTTTCCGTACGTGCCTTACTGAAAGCTATTTTGTTTGAAACAACAAATTCTACGAATAGACTGAAGGATTACCAAAGGGCAATCCTCTTAGTCCAGTGATCGCCAATTTCTTTATGGAAAAGTTTGAACAAAAAGCGATTGAGACTTCCAAACACAAACCTTCTGTTTGGTATCGTTACGTGAATGATACTTTAGTGATATGGAAACATGGACAAGAAAAACTAGATCAGTTTCTACACCTAAACTCTCAACATAACATCATCAAATTCACAATGGAATTGGAAAAGGAGAACCAAATACCTTTTTTGGAAGTCGTAGTGTGTAGAAAACCTACACACATCGATCGTATGCCACATACCACCTCGCTGAAGAACAAGAACACTGGGAAAAAACACTATAGGCCAACGAATTCAAACTGTTATAAGACGTACAATGAGACTTCATACTAATATTAAAGATCCACCTATATATATATATATATATATATATATATATATATATATATATATATACCAACAAGGAAGATTCAACACAGTCTCAGATCTGCCAAAGACAGGAGGGACCATCAAACAGCTTCTGGGATATACCGCATACCATGCTCTTGCGGAAAAGTATACATCGGTACCACAAAATGTTCAGTAGGGACTAGGATTAAGTAACACAAACGAAACTGCATCCTAGGACAATCAGGCAAGTCTGCTGTAGCTGAAAATGCACTGTTAGATGGAAATCATAAGATAAAATTGAAGAAGCATTGAAGCTTGATAAAATATGGACACCAGTGCTTAAAAACACCAAAATTGCTAAACGCCTTTTACGTTTTCTGAGACTGTAAAATTACCGTGGTTACAAACCGTTGTTTGAAAGTTTAAAACCTCAATATACGATGTTGGACAGGAGTTGTCGCTCGATATCTGCCCTCCCCTGGTCTTCTGATGTGGTCACTAGACTCCAAAAACGGTTGCGAAGTTCAGAAAATGGATGTATGAGACACACCGAACCTTTCAACTATTTTGCGGTAACTCCCACTAATAAAACAGCTTGAGCAGACTCATCACCAGTTTCAAGACCGACAAAGCATAGTCACAATATACGAAAATTAAAAAAAATGATACTGACAATTTATTATAGTTTTATAATTCTTACAATGAATTGGACACACAGTATAAATTTCGTTTGTCTGGACATACATTAGTATTCTACATCTGATTTAAAATGAAATACTCGTACAAAAAAATGAATATGTATTTTCATAAAATAAAATAAAAATATGGTGTACAATATGCCAAATTTGATTATAATATATTATACGATATATCTTCCATGGGGAGATTATTCTCTTCACTCCATTGGATAGTTATTGAGTAAGCACTGATCCCCATTTTGACTTTCCTACAGTTACATCATCCTGGGAGTCTGAGAACTCTTACATTTTTAGTGTCTTCTCCAATAGTTCTTAAATTAGTTACATCTCAATGACTCTCCTCGCTAAGTTATTTTATGGATCAATAACAGAGTGACTTTTTCAAATCTTTCTCACTTATTGCACCATATTTTGTTTGAAGCTCTGAATGTGGATATCTTCCCTATCTGAGTTTTTGCTTTGTCATTTTAGGCCTCAATGATATCTAACTTTTCTATTATATTATTTTCAAAAGTGCTGAAATGGAAATGCTCCAAGGAAAAGTGAATAATAAAGTAAAACTGTAATACAGTATTGGCAGATCGTAGAGCAACTTTTTTAAAATTCAAATCATTTTTCTTCTGGTTATTTTATTTAAAAAATGTATATTAAAAATTAACTTCCCTTTATAAATTTAACAATTATATAGTTAAACAATAAAAAAAATAAGGAGTTTAATTTTTGTGATGATTATTTGTTTTGGTGTGGCAAAAAGTAAAGCAACTTAAGCTATTTAAAGTTTTATTACTACAAGTAACTGATAACTACAATCTTTGTGTCTTTTGTTGTTCACTACTATCTTCCATAAGTTTTTAATGGAGTTTAGATCGAGAAATTGACATGGCCAGTTCATAACATTAATTATTTCCTTTAAAAGCCTCTGATTCAAATATTTTGATGTGTGCTTCGGGTCATTATTTTGATTAAAATACTGTTTTAGTGACATATTTTTATTTGAATATGGTACCATGTGTTTCCTCAATATTTCTTTAAACCATCCAAGATACCATCGATTCAGCCCCAATTTAGTTTGGTATATATTGTAAAACTAAAAATTATTGTGGATTTTGTAGAGATTAGTGACATTTAGTGTGTTCAATTTGTATATTTTTAAAGTTGTTCTACTTTCTGCCAATTCTGTAGATATAATATTTGAATGTCTACTATGTTTCATAGCGTTAACACGTTTCTATAAATAAAGAATTAAGAAAATTGATGTGTATTATTAATTTTAACGCCTTGTATCTCCGTAATTGTCAACTTCCAGTGTTATATTGTATTAATTTAAGCACTAATTTAAAATAGCAATTTGCCAAGTATTTCGAGAGAAAAGTAAAAACTCAATTAATAAGGGAATTTGGGCTCCAAATTAAAGTGTTCAAAAAAAAATAGCTTTCAATTAGGTCGAGTAATGGAATTTTCAATATGCCCAGCGAGAAGAACAGAAAGAGAAATGATTGCGAGAAGAGATTTTAAGCCGTAGTCATTATCCAATTAAGTAGAATCCAACGGCGAAGAGGAGAGTCCTTAATCGCGGCTCGTCGTCCGTAAATCGCCGGAGATTTCTTCGACAATATCGCGAACTCCTGCCAAATAAATGTTTTCGGATCAATTAAACGGCTACCAATGGGAGCCGCCTCCGACGTGTGGCGGTGGCGGCGGCGGTGCCACCGCCGCCTCCGCTCGATGGTCGATCGTTCGAGCGGAGCTCTCGCCCCCGGGAACGGCGAAACACTGTAAAATTTCACACCGCGTTCCTTTTATGCCTCCTTCGAAAGTGGCCCGGAGGCGATGGGAGGCCGTTACGTGTTACATGTTACATGTTAGGATCGGGACACATCTCGGATAGACGGACCGTAACGCTGCGAACTTACGACGGGTCTCAACAGCCAGCCCGCCCGCACCAAACTTTGCTGGCCTACTTTTTCGAAAGCAACTTTTCCGCTGTGAGGAGCACAAGGGTGCCGGCATCGGGCGATTGCACATCTGTGACATGCACATTTTGCTAAATATACGCCGCAATCATGCGGGGAAGATCAATCCCCGGGGATAAAATGCCATATTCTCTTTTATCATGCAATAAAAGTATATAAAATAATGCAGAAACTTATTCATTAAATTTGAATGTTATCTTTCAAAAGCTACTATTCTTTATACCATTATAAAAACAGATTTCTTTGGGTAATGTTTTACAACTTTCTTCAACTAGAATTAAATTATTTACTATTATAAAAACAGATTTGTTCATTTGTTGTTGTAAAAACAGATTTATTTAGTTATTAAAAGTAAAATAGGTTTTGTGTTTACTATTCTAAAAATATTCTTTGAAAGAATTATTGGTTTAATTCAATTTTTCAAAAATTTATTTGTTTGTACCACATAAAACAGAATTGTTCATCTGCTATTCTAAAAACAAATCAATTTAGATATTAATTGTAAAACAGGTTTTTTGATTATTATTCTAAACATATTCTTTGAAAGAATTAATAGGTTGAATTCAATTAAAAAAAAATTATTTGTTTGTATCATTATAAAAACAGACTTGTTCATTTGCTATTATAAAAATATATGTATTTAGTTATTAATTGTAAATAATGTTTTTTGACTATTAACCTAAATAAGAATAATTAAGAAAGAATTAATAGGTTTAATTTAATTTTAAAAAAATTATTTGTTTGTATCATTATAAAAACAAATTTGTTAATTTGATATTCTAAAAACATATTTATGTTGTTGTAAAACAGGGTTTTTGTTTACTATTTTAAAAATATTCTTTTGAAAAATGAATAGGTTTAATTTAATTTTTCAAAAATTTATTTGTTTGTAACGTTATAAAACAGACTTGTTCATTTGCTTTTCTAAAAACAGATCTATTTAGTTATTAATTGTAAAACTGGTTTTCTGATTTCTATTCTAAAAATATTCTTTGAAAAAATTAATAGGTTTAATTTAATTTAAAAAAAAAAATTATTTGTTTATATCATTATAAAAACAGAATTATTTATTATAGGCTTAATTCGTTTCTTCAAAACACAATTTGTTTATTTATTATTATTTCAAAATCTGTACTTCATTACTTGCTATTATAAAAACAGATTTATTATTTGTAAAACAGACATTTCTGTTTACCATTTTAAAAATATTCATTGGAAAAATTTATTCAATTTTTCAAAAATTAATTTTTCTGTCCTTTAAAAAACTGAATTGTTCATTTACTATTATAAAAAGAAATTTATTTACTTATTAACTGATTTAGTATAATATTATTAAAAAAATTACAAATATAATTATTTGTTTGTATTCTAAAAATAGATTTAATTATTTTCCAGTCTGAAATTAGATAAGGTTGTTTACAGTTCTAAAAATATCTTCGTTTCTTTAAGATTATTTAATATTGTTCTAAAAATAGATATGTTTATTTTTCATTATAAAAATATATTTATAAATTTAGACATGTTTTAGGAATAAACATGTTAACATTTTATCCTAACGTAAATTTATAAATTTACCTTTACCATTGTTTATTAACTATTTTTAGAATATTTTTCATTCTAAAAATCCATTGTTTCATATTAATTTTCCAATAAATATAGATTTGTTTATTTGTTCCTTATAAAAAAATGTTTTATTTATCATTTTTAAGATAATAATGTATTTTGGAATATTATATTATTTGTTTGCTCATTAAATATAATATCATAAAATTTGATTTATTTAGGTTTACTGTTTTAAACACGGTTTCTTTTATTTACTAGTCTATAGCGATAGATATGTTAGCTTACTACTTAAAAAATAATGTTGAATATTTTACAACATAAAAATAAATCTATGCGTCTGTTCATCTAAAACTCCTGTAAACTTAAAAGGAATTTATCTCAAACAAGTGGGAGAACGTGTATATGAAATTTATGATAATTTTTTTTACAACACTGAAACTTATTCGTTGTAAAACTTTTAATGTCTTTCTTCTCTGTAGCCGTGAACGACGCGGATGCGACACAAGTTGTAAAGAGAACTTCGACCGTATTTATTAGTTCTTGAGAGCACAATGGCCGGGCCATACAAAACTTCCAGGCTGAAAATGAATAACACAATATCAACGGGGACGTTGCTCTTAAAACTACTCCATTGTCATAAAAGTTTTAGAAAAATTCTAGATTCTATTTAATTTGCCGTTATTTATGTTTGAAAAAACAAAAGACATTTAATCTCGCTCGATGTGAACGGCTTATATTTACTAATTTATAATTAACACGTCATTAATTTGCAAGTGTTCCTCAAATCTAAATTGTTTAACAGTCGCTAAATTAGTGCAACGTCTCGTTTGACAATAATTTAGTGGTATTAAACACGCCATTCTTACTTATTACTACTTGTGGTGATAGTTTTGTTTTTATTACTGAACAGTTTTGGGTAAGTATGGTTGATTATTAATTAAACAATTGTTATTGTATTAATAATTTATATCAAAAACACCAGTCAAATGCAGTGGTGACCAGAATATATATTAATAACAAGCTCAGTAGCACAATTATATTAAAATCAGCACGAACATGTTGGAATTACCATATTCAATGAGTACAGTTTGAATTTTCACCATTATACGGACCAATGGACCGTTTTTAAGTATTGATCAGTGAATATTGTTATGAGAGGTCATCGACCATGCGTGTTGTGTTGTGCCAATTCTTCGGCCACCGATAAATAAAATACATTTAAAACACCCCCCCCCTTGGTGAATTTTGCAGCCACAAACTGATCCCGGTTAGACGAAAAAATTTAATAAATTTTCCTATCTATTTTCCAAACAGCCATCACATTTGTAGTAACATCGACGAAAGGTATTTACGTAAGTAGAACACGTTTGATGGGGGGACAAAAGCCGAATGGAAAAACGGGACCATGAACGTGGGTCGCCGCATTCTGGAATCGTAAAAGCAAACATCACCGCCTTATGGCCCGTTTTTATTGTTTTCTTCTAATGATATATTACCGTTCCGTTCCAGTTTTTCGACGTTTCCGCCAGTCTTAATGATGGCGGTGATCAAAAGTATTATAGGTGTTCGATAAAAGTTTTTATTGTCCCCGCTTGTGTTGCCGGAATGTAAAATGCGAATGTCCAAAGGTTCATTAATTGTGCCAATGAATTTTTAAAGTTTCAATTTCATCAGAATTTTGTTAAAGTGAGTAAAACATATCTGTGTTAGATAGTTTGGAGTAATTTGGATATGTTTAATATAATTAATCTCGTTAATTTCTTCTCATTTGGGCCATTCACTTAGAAAATGATAAATTTGTGTTTTGGGTTTATCGTTTTACTCAATGTGCTGTACAGAATAAAAGCCAAACCCGACTGAGATTAATAACTTTTCGTTAGAAGGGTGAGTAAATTTTGCATCCAATGGTGCCTAATTCATTTCGATCAGAAGAAAATTAATTGAGTTACTGTTGTAGAGAGACTTTTACCATTGAAGTATTTTTTTAACAACAAATAATTCTAAAATACCAATTTTTACTATTTTAATCAATAGTTTATTCAACTATAAACTTTTTGAGCTTTGAAGCTTTGGTTTAAACGTTTTTATCGGTTTCTTTGAAGATCGAGAAGGCGTATTCGACATCATTTACTCGTCCCTGAAGCTTTAATACCTTCTTTCTGATTCAGTAGTCTGTTGGTGACATCTCTCATCTTGTACATCTAACATTTTTAACACCTAGAATTTCTGGGAAGCATTTCACTAAAGAAAAAATTAAAACAATAGAATAATTTTATTTACTTTATTTTTTATAGAGCTACATTTATTGGCCTTCCATATTATAATATATTCCTATATTTATTTTGTGCAATTCATTGAATTCATTCAAGTTACAATTTAAAAAAAAATGAAGCATAATAATCAAAATGAGGTAATGATTGCCTTATAAATTTAAATGTATGTTGTTAGTCATTTTCATACATAAATAAATCTTTGTGAAAATTGCTTTTAAAAGATAATTACATATCATTTATATAGATTTTAAAATATATATTATTATACATTGACAATTTACCTATGTTTATACTTAAACTATTATTACAGATATGGATATAGTAAGATCACAGATCACTTCTGATTTACAGTTTCAAGCATCTAATCAACCAGAAATACGTACACTGTATCGTCTGTAAACATATGTACATAATATCATTGATGTATAAGTTGAACTAAACAGGTCTCAAAACTGTTTCTTGTGGAACATCAATTTCATTTGTTATTTTGGATAAAATAAATTTTTAAATTTGATTTTTTTATATTGGTTTATTAGTTAATTTTTAAATTTGGAAGGATCCGTTAGCTTCCCACCACCACTGGATTGTGGAGTGGTACTGAGCCCCAAGACCACGACAAGGTGGATCCACCCTGGGGATAGTTGAACATCAGAAAATGCCTCTTAATGTATAGTAGCTGAGTACCAAATTTCATTAAAATATCCGGAGATATCACAGCCATTATAAGAAAAAGAATATTTGAAAAGTTTACTGTTCTGTGTGCCAAAATTTAAGACTTTTAGGACAAACTTTTTTTTGTTAAAATGAGCAAACAATGAATAATTTTAATACGATTCTGAACTATCTACTTTATTTGAATGTTTTGTTAACTGAAAATTTGTTTTTCAAAAAACAAATAATCTTTAAATATTTTGTCCATACAATTAAAATCACAAGAAATTTCAATGAATCATTTTTGATATTTTTACACTGCTTACATAAATACATACTCTTGAAAAGTTTGTGTTGAATAAATTATCGATTTAAAACGTAAAACTTATGAAATTAGAATTATTTGTTATTAAAAAAAATTACAAAAATGGTCAAAAATAGTGGAAAATTGAATGAAATTTAAAACTTCATCAGCTATAACTCAGTTATTCTCTTTCTAACATGTAACATTTAAAAATAAAAATATCAATTATCATATTTATCTTAAACAAATCAAAAAGTTTCTCTTTTCAAAAAGTAATATGTGTATTAAAAATGTCAATTCAAATTATTTGCATTTTAAGATGTATTTTAATGTAATTTATACCAATTATGAACATACTGTATACAAAAATATCGGTGAATATTTCTTGTATTAAAAATAATTCTACAAATAAAAAGTTACAAATAAAAACACTAAATATTCAGCTAGCAAAAAGTAGAGCAAATTTCTACTAAACGTCACTAATTTTTACAAAATCCACAATAATTCCAAAACAAATAATCATTAGTAAAATTAAACACTTTATTTTTTTATTGTTTAAACTATGTAATTGTAAAATTTATAAAGAGAAGTAAATTTTCAATATACATTTTTTGAACATAATAACCAGGACAAAAATTATTTGAATTTTAAAAAAGTTGCTATATTTTCTGCCAATACTGTATATACTCTTGAAATGTAAAACTTACGAAGAATTATGTGTTGTTGAAAATAATATTCAAATGAATATTCAGTCAATTATCATATTTATCTTAAACAAACCAAAAAAGGTTCTGTTTTCAAAAAGCAATATGCGTATTAAAAATGTCAATTTATTTTATTTGCATTTTAAGATAATTTCATAAAATACAAAAATTGAAATATTTTTGATATAGGATCCAATTGTATAAAAGTTAGTCTTTTTTTCCAAAATAAAAATATTTAGAAATATTAACCTTAGATTATTTATATAAACATTATAATGATAATATATGATATCAAATAGTTAATTCTAATAAAAAATGTTTAGAATTCATACATTTATTTCTTCATATTTACAAACATTTCTCTGTATTTGATAAATGACAATATAATTGTTCGAAAACTGCCCAAATTTTTGTTAGTAATATTTGATATTTTCGAGGGGGCAAATACGACCTAGTTTTGAAAATGTTATGAGAAGATTTTTTTCCCTATTTCGATTTTCTATATGTTTACAAAAATTAATAACTCTTCTGGTGTTTCAACATTACTTAAGTCTTTCGTATCGTATAGGTAAGAATTCCACTGATAACAATGAAAAAAATGTTTCCATAAATTCAGTCAGAAAAAAAATCTGTATAACTTTATCTCCCAGCCCCGAATCCGTTCCCATCCGTTGCGACTTGTATCTGTTTATTTTTCCAGTCGGGCGGCTAATGCGACCCGAAATCCGGATTTCGGCCGCCCCCATAAAAACCCACACGTTCCGCCGGCAACGCCGCCAACAACCGAAAACAACGACCGGCTGCGAGAGAAAAAAAAAAGACGGAGCCACCGCCCGAGCAAACTGAACGAAACACCAGAAAAAAAAAAAACAGGCACCGACCCACATAACGAGCCGCCGCCACCCCGTCGCGCGTCGTCAAGCCGCCCCCGCGCTGCCTAGGCAACCCGTTGGCTCCACCCCCAGCGCCGGCCCACGCGTCGTGACGTAGCGGGCGGCGCACGCCAACCCCGAACTGGGTCACCTAGAGTGACCTTTGGAGCGGGTTTGGAACGTCGAAGCTCACAGACTCTGCACCACATCAGCTCCAGCAGCCGAGGTTCGGTCCACGTCGACACCATGGCCAACACGTCCAACTATAAGCTCCACGCCGCCACCGGCAAACTCCACTACAATGGTGAGTCACACTCTTCATTTCTTCTAAGCGGTTTCCACCCCGTTGTTACCTGTTACAGCACAATTTTTTGTTAATGTTTCACTTGTATTGATTTTTTGGCTTTGAAGCTGTTGCTTACGCGGAACAGTTAGGAAAATACAAGTTTTCTATGATTTTTGAAAAGTGTAAAGATGGCGACTAAGATCAGCTTCGTACATTGAGTAGAGTCTTTACTTTCCTTCTGACTTGTCCAACTTTTTCGCAATTTTTTAGGTACTGCTACTAATATTATAATTAGTTTATTTTAATAATCTATCGAGCAGTATTTCTCGTAAATATTCCTTTGAATTAAACAAAGGAGCCGCCATATTGGCTACGTCAGTAAGTTGGATATGTGACATCATCGATAATCAATATCTTAGTCTTCTAAGTGGAGTTTTTCGGTTAATTTTCTTCTGTCAAACCAATTATAAATCTTTTGACTTTCTAAGTTGCTTCTTTTTCTTTAATATTCAAAATAAAAATAGTCAAGTAAGAGTAGAACATTTTCATTATAAGGGTCAAGATGAATCTTCTAATTTAAATAATAAAAAAATTTAATATACACTCCAATTTGACAGTTTTTTAACTAATATGGAAAAATATTTGAGGTACCAGAAAAGAAAATTTATTACATCAGAATGTATTTAACCAATTATATGTTTCAATAACAGAAAACAATTGTTTAATAAGAAGTAAAAATTATGATTGTATTCAAGAGTTATTTAACAAACAAAATATTTGAAAATCACTAATTTTTCAATGTTTCTTCTCAAATTTTGTGTAAAAGGTTCCAAATGAACAAAGTAAAAATGATCTGGTAGGAGTTAAAAACAATTTGTTGCTTCTAATTTTCTGCTGGAAAAATTACACAGAATGATGGAAATTATTTAAAACTTTTGGAAGATTCTAGTCTAGTAAGCCTTGTTATTGATGTAGGAGTATTTGAAGTTTCAAAAAGGAAGATGAGTAACTAATCAAATGTAACTTACCTTCTAAGTTTCCAAATGTTAGAAGAGGAACTTTACTTTTAAACCTGCTTGGTCACTTAAAAATAATCTCAATTTTATAAATAATTATATCTGCTCTGACGCAAAATTCATACTATTTATTCAAATATGTGATAATCTAATGAGGCCACATTAATTAAAACCTTCTCCTTGACCTTCACTTTGATTCTTGTTCAATTAAAATCACCAACGCCATTTTTAATTTGGAGCAGGAAGGTCCGAAATGTAATTTGCCCGGGCCCCATCTGCACCTTTAATATTCCGCCAGGGCGGATCTTTGTTCCTTATAATCGGGATGTTTTGTGTTTTGAATCTCTTCTAATGAATGAAAACTTGGCCCGACGGGTGCGAATAATGGGCCAGGTGAGATGGAAGTAACGCGTAAAAGGAGCATTCCCTTAATAACTCCGGAACGCTGGATGAAGGCAAACGTCAAATTGGACTTTTGTTCACCTAAAACAAACGCCACCAATCGGGAAACTATTTCGTTAGACGTACAGGAAAAATTATTCGCAACTTTCTAATGGATTTTCGGTGTAGCAAGAAGCAATTAGCAGTTTTTTGTCGGCCCAAAAAACGGCGGCGCCCGGACGCGTCGGACAAACGCAAATGAACGGGCGGGAGCGTGTGCAAAAGGGCCCCGTCGTGTGTCATGTGTCGCGAGATCCGGGGTGCATAAATGATTAATTAGGCAGTTTAAACCTCAATTAGGGGGGGCCACGGGAAAGCGTTCAATCCGGCCGAGCACCTGTGCACTCGGCCCCGGGGGCCCGCCACTTGATTGTTTTCGAGGATTAGGACGATTTCGGTCGTTGGCCGATGCGGACTTTCATCCGATTTATGGTCGAGTTTAAAGCGAGGCGATTTCGCGAGGGACTCATTTATTTGTTTCTCGTTCATACATTTATGATCATATTTTCTTTTGGTGATTTACTTTAACATTAATTTAATACAACCCTGATTAGGGATGTTTTTCTAATGTAATTGTCAAAATGCTTAAATCGTTTGGTCGCTGTCGCTTGGTCTTCTTTGATGTTCGAATGTTTTGGTTTGTGGAATTCCTTGTTTAATGTTATTAATTATTATTTAATTAAAATTAATTTGTTTTTATTGATAACACGCATATACAATGTACATTGAGTACATGCGTGCTTTATATTTATTCGCCATTCAACATTCAAGAAGAAATCACGTGAATTTTTGATTAATCCTAAGAATTAGATGTTTTTCTAACCTTACAACATTGTTTGCCAATATATTGTAGATTAGATTAAACTAATGCGTCAAATATGTATTTGTTGCAAATTGTTAAATGGAATTTCATGTTAGAATTATCATTATTCAATGCATTTAATAGTATTCCCTTAGTTACATATGATACCAATGCATTATATGAAATAATAACACCTTTTGGCCATTAATGCATAATATTTTGTTCCATGTTAGAAAAAAATATACTAAATACATAGAGATAGTTTACCATTATTCTTTGTCATTTACTTTTAGTTTTGTTTTATTAGCAACAAGAACAGTAATCTAATGGTGTTAAAATAGTTTTCTTTCATATTTTGAAGACTTTAGGTACTAAGCTTTTACTTCTATCTCTTTTATCAATAATTATTATTCGTATCTTTAACAATTTGTTATTTTCATATTTAATATTAATATTAATATTTTTATTTTTTAATATTCAATTTAATTATGCTAAAACATACATGGTGTTTCATTGGTAATAACAAAGTTATTGATGTTTTAAGATGCACAAAATTAAATGTAAATAACAAACACTCTGTATAAAATTTGGGAGTACTACTAATGGCCCCTTAGAGAATAGTCTTTGGTTAACGTTTACGCCAAATATGAACTCTCCAACATCAAAATTGGTGACTTTACGAACATTTTAGTTAGACCATAAATCTATCAAAATTTTTGGAAAGAAATTAGTAACTTAAGAATCACAAGATATAGTATAGTCATTTTATTTATAATTACTTATAGAATTTAAATATCAAAAAATATACAGGGTGTTTCATAATAACAAAATTAATGTAAAATTGCAAATTTTAAAATAAACTAGAAAAAGTTATAATTGATATAAAAATTTCACATCAATACAGTAATCTTATGGTGTTAAAATAGTTTCTTTTCAAATTTTTAAAGACTTTAGTTACTGTAGCTTTTACTTTTTCAACAATTATTATCGGAAACCTTTTAAAATTTATAAAACTGTATTTAACCAATTCAACCGATTTCATTCATTTTCTCTTTATTTAAATCATTACTCCTCTCACTAAGTAATTTTTAAACAAAAAAATATCTTATGTTTAGAAGTACGTGTGTACATTTTGAATATTTTGTCAATCAATAAACAAAGAGATTCATCAGTTCAATATTAGAAATACTTATAGCAAGAAAGCCATTCAACAGTTTTTAAACTTCAAAATTTAATTTAATTTGATTGTGTGTCAAATATTAGATTTTAATATATGTCATACACAGGGTAATTTACATAACTTATTCATTAGAAAACAGTGACATGAAATTTTGTTATTTTCAACACTGGTATAAATATTCTTTACATATAACAGATATTTTACCAAAAATATAATGTAATGTTGTCAGATACAAATCAAATGTACAAATTACTATGCATGGTAAATATCTGTTAATATTCAATTTATGTATTGATAATAGTTACAATAATCGAATAGTTTTTTAATATTTAATTATGCTAAAACATGCATAGTGTTGCATTAGTAATAACCAAGTTATTAATATTTTAAGATGTACAAAATTAAACGCAAACAAAGAACACTCTGTATAAAATTTGGCAGTACTACTAATGGTTCCTTATAGAATAGTCCTTGATTAACGTATATACCACAAATGAACTCTCCAACATCAAAATTGGTGACATTACAGACATTTTGGAAAGAAATTTGTAACTCAAAAACTATGAGATAAAGTATAGTCATTTTATTTGTAATAACATATAGAATTTAAATATCCAAAAATATACAGAGTGTTATATAAAAACAAAGCAAAACTGAAGATTTTGTTCAAAATGAACTACAAAAGTAGTTTAAAAATTTCAATTCAATACCTTTTTCCGTTCTCCATAAATTTCTAATAATTAAGTTAGCTGAGTTACTCTGTATAATACACATTGTATTATACACAGTAATTGTAATTTTTTACGATAATAAATTATCATTACTATTGATTTTAACTATTATATTGCCTTGTTTGTTTGAGTTATATATTATCAAATATTTTACTTTTAATAATAATTATCATGTAATATTATATTAAAATAAAGAAAATAGAATATTTTAAATAAACTATTTCCTTCTATATATTTTTAAACGTTTTAGCTTTTGTAGACTTAATATTCTTTTATCAAAATGATTATTGACATTATATCTAGAAATACGTGACAAATTGTATTGTATCAACAATAATTATGTTAATTATTGTATAGAATAATGTTAAACAACAGGAGAATCGATCATTTGTCAATTTAATAAAAAATTTTTGATTGAAAACACCCTCAACATATTTACATATTGAAACATTGTGGTGGTTTGCGAATCAAAATTACCAGCTCATAACCGTCTATCACGGTTAATCAGTGGGCGCAAACTAAACAAGTTTTTATTTAATGAAACCTGTGCAAACGAATTTAAATTAATTTCGAGCTTATCAGCGTACCCCAGTGTATATAGATTTACCACCCTATTTGCGAATATAAACTAGACACTCGACGAGCATATTTCCGGCCACTGATATCGTTTTATGTTGTCCGGTAAACTTTTACCACCCCACACCACTCCGAAGTGCGATGGTTGCTTATCGCTTTAATTTAATTGGAAAAGTTGCCGCCCGACGAAACTGCGATTTGTTCCTTAAGTCGGATTTAATATGTAATCGTTAAAACTGAGGTGAAGTGTACGGAACAACTCTTTCATTAAAGTCTCGCAATGACCGCATTAAAAAGCGCATTAAACTGTAAGCTGAGCTTTCAAAATAGTTGAAGCAAATGTCTGTAAATGTGTGTGCGTGGGTGTGTTAGATTCCAACAGTGTGCCAGCTTAATATTCCCCAATTATCCAGACCACTAACTCTGGAAACTGTGGATGGAATTCAGACATATTGATTCGGCCTCCCACCTCTTTCCCACTATGCGCCAGATGGTAACAAACGAATTTCGCTCCGATATACCCTTTTTTCAATTCCGCCACATAATATTGATATATGGATGGATGTTTTTATTTCGGGTGTATCGGAATTTGAACAGTTTTTGATGGCTTTCGGCCTCCCAACTTTTCTCGCCTACTTTAATGTCTTTCCAGAGTTAATGTGTTTTTTATTTATGTTTAATAAAAGTTTTCTAACATTGATTGAACTGAGGAATATAGAAAATAGCCTCGAAAGTGGAAATGACTGATGAAATTCTTTAAACTTTTTACGTTTTTCTTTTATTTAACCAAATATTCAATGAATGTTTGCCAATGGATTCTGAAGATAAGATCAAACTTAGATTTGACCCCTTCTTCAGAATTAAACTGTTTATTTCGTAAAGAATTGTAGAGGATAGACACATGGAATAATATCAAAATTGTATGGTAAATGAAGAAAAACTTTTTCAAAATTTTTTTAAATCTTTAATGTGACATGTCATAATCAAGGAGGAATCTTTTCTAATGACTAAATAAGCTCCTCAGTTGCTTTAATTGTTTGTAGTTAGTGCACTAGAGAAAATTATATTACAAATGAGAGTATTAATACATTTTAAATAAAATAATGTGTTATTCATTCAAAATGGATCAACTTCTCATCAAAATTAACTTCCTTCTATTGAAATTCTATTAATTTATTATTATTATTATTATAGAGTTATTCTTCAGTAACTGTTTTCTATTTACCATACGTTGATTTCACCAAAAGGGTTCTTATAATTGAAGATAAGATCAACCTAAGATTTGACCTTCTCTTCAGAATTAAATCGTTTATTTCGTAATATATGGTAGAGAATAGACACATGGGGTAATATCAAAATTGTATGGTGAATAAGGTAAAATTTCCCATTTAACTTCTTCAAGATTTCTTAAAATCTTTAATGGGACATGTCATAAACAAGGAGCTCATATTTTCTATTGACTAAATAAGCTCCTCAGTTGCAATAATGGTTTGAAGTTTGTGCACTAAAGTGAATTATATTACAAATGATACTATTAATACAACATTTTAAATAAAATATTGTATTATTCATTCAAAATAAACTCCCTTCGATTAAAATTCTATTCATTTATTCTTCTGTAACTGTTTTCTATTTACCATACGTTGATTTCACCAAAAATTATTATTTGTCTTTATATTAGAAATTTAGAAAATTATATTCATCGATACAAATTTGTAATAAAAACATTTCGTATCGTTAATTTCATATTTTAATTATTCTTAAACATTTTTACATCGTTTGTTTTTAAATTATATACATGACATTGGAAACAATTGTGACAATAACATTTCCCATAGAAAACAAAGTGGATACTCCAAAAGCTTCGACTTCATTTTTCAATTACCCTCAGACGGTACGTTATTTTTTTATATCGCTTATCTGGCATCCGTGAGGAAGTGTATGACAGGCAGGCGATGCGTAAGCGAGGGTATGGGTGTGGATAAATCCTTAAAAACCCAAGAGTATTCTTAAGTATCCCGGGGGATGGTAGACGGCGGCGGCCGCCCTGGATTTAGTCTTTTACATCCCCATTTAAGAGCCCATCCGTCAACCACTTTATCCGGGCTTAATCTTAACATATATATCATTGATAAATTATCGTGGGCAAATATTGATTTACCTCACCTCACCATAGAAATTGTTTTGATGCCACCAAGAAATTTTTATAGTTTTTTTTGTAATTAATTATCATAAATAACTTGTGGCGTTTAATTGAACGTGTAATTAAATAGAAAATTGTCCACTTTCTATTTAATAACCAACGTTAATTGGAGCGTTACGTTAATTACGGTCTCCAAATGTGGTTCTTGAACTAATAGTCTCAACGTCTTCGATAGCCGTGATCGTCTAGTGGTTAGGACCCTACGTTGTGGCCGTAGTAACCCAGGTTCGAATCCTGGTCACGGCAATGTTACAAACATTGTCACGGGAAGGCAAATTTTTTTAATTTTACGTTTTAAATTATGCACAAGAATTCCGAACAAATTGTTTGTGTTTCACAATGGGAAAGTTGACGGACAGGCAGTGTTTCAATTAAGAATCGGGAACGTCAGGGAAGCAATATTCAATTCCGTCGCAAAGATGGGGTAGCCTGGAAACATCTGCTGCCCGACGTGGCGGACGGGCACAGTCTGTTGTTTCCTATATTCCATCCCTCTGGATACTTTATTGGAAAATTTCGAAATTTCATTCAGTGGCGTGACACCCCTTGAAACTTTTTAAGTAAACATTCCAAGAAACATGTATATATAAAAATAAATATTACAATTAAGTACAGTTATATATTGATTCTAATATTAATTTTTTGTTTTGTTCAAAATTATATAAATGGATTGACTTTCAAATATTTATATATAATTTTATAATAAAATACCCATCATTTATAAATTGTATAAATATGAAAATTTATTTTGTTTGTTGATAATTATACGGATGGAAAGATTAATTTAAAGCCTCGGAGATCAAGAAGTAACAAAATGATTTATTTATTAAAATATATTGTCCTAAAACATTGTTTGAATTATAAATTATAATATAAATATTTTTTTGTTGATAAGTATGAAAATAAAGTTAATTTAGATCATCAAAGACTAAGAATTTGCATAACAATTTATATAAAATTATTTAATTAAAATATAAAAATATTACTAATATTTTATATTAGACTTGTTATAAATTAATTAATTAAATTTTCTTCTAAACAATTACTGTTCAGTTGATAATTATGCAAATAGAACAGAATTAATTAAGGCTTGAGAAAAATTTAATTTGGGATTGTAAAGCACGTCACTGGTTAACCGGCAAAAGGAATGCGTTGCGGAGGGGAAAGTTTGGTTTTAATTAAAACTCCCTTGAGCCCCATTTTCATCGTTTACATTCCAACTATGTGCAACAATGTACGCGAACTTCCCTGGAATTTTTATTTGTACGATGACAAAAAATGTGCTTCCGTATTCTTCTTAATTGTCAACAAACCGTAGTTTAAAAAAATCGTTTTAAACTTTTGTTCAACATTTGCTGAATGAATATTAAATGTATCACCAACTTTCCTCAGGTTGTTTTAAATGGATGTAAATGTAACTACATTTAACTATGATGCAATACTGTGTTTTTTACTGAAAAACTGTTGGGCTGTTATGTTGGAACCTTTAATTCTAAATTCTTCGAATTGGCCCTATTTTAAAATCGGGAAATTCAGGTAACATCCAAAACTACAGACGTATTTCCATCCTATTCAGTATCTTAAAGATATAGGAATAATCAGTTCATACACAACTGTATTATTAACTGAAATGTTATCTATTTTAACGAGGATTGTTCAACATTAAATAACTTAATATTTACTGAGTATGTGTCAAATGAAAAGAATAAAAGTAATTAATGCCATTCTATAATTTTCAACAAAGTAAAGACTCATACGAGAATAATTACAATTGATTTAAATCAAAAGACTTCTCTGGTGTGCTACAAGGATTCAATTTTGGACCTCTTCATTTCTTTCTATTCCTTAATGACTTATCATTGTTTTTTAATTGTAATAATATATTGTTTTCTGATGTTTTGAAGATTTTAGACAACATGGTGGAGTCACCCAGTTTATTAGAACAGTTTAACCCAGCCAGAACTACACAGTAGTTATCCCTTTCAATAATGTGTAATAACTTAATAATATATTCTGTTCTTTCTTTGATATAAATAATTACTGCATTTTAATTTATTCGAATATTTATAATTTTAATTACTTAGTTCATTTACAGCTTATAAAAATATTTTCTCCTGAAAACTGTCTAATTAAGTACAAAATTCATAGCATATATTTTGATAAAGGAGGCAACATTTTACATATATATGATATAAAAGACAATTGTCAAACACATACAATTTGTTCGAAATTCTTACCGAAAACATAAAAAGTAAAATTAAAAAAATTGCCTTCCCGTGACAATGTTTGTAACATTGCCGTGACCAGGATTCGAACCTGGGTTACTACGGCCACAACGTAGGGTCCTAACCACTAGACGATCACGGCTATCGAAGGCGTTGCAACATTTATTGAGATGACTAATAATATTGTCCAACATCTGTAACAATGCACTTTTTATCGTAAATTCCATAAAACCGCAATTAACTTATTTTTAGCATCCAATATTGTAGCAGATAAACAGTTTGAATTGTCTCCTTGACCTTAGTTAAATACATAACAGTTGGTTAAACTCATATTTTAAACATTAGCATCTAAGATATGTCAAGAAAACGAAGAATATTCAGGTAATATTAAATCTTTTATTATAATCATTTTATGACATAAATTAGTTAAATTCATAAAAGGTTGGTTAAGCTCATATTTTAAACATTAACATCCAAGACATGTCAAGAAAACGAAGAAAATACAGGTAATATTACATATTTTATTGCGTTCATTTTTTGACATAAATTTTTGTAATTTTATGAAGATTTATGACTCCCCTTTAAATAATGATAAAACGGCCATTACACCACATTTATCTCCTCGAACCTTCCCTTTATTAATGATCTTCAAACAGGAATTTATAGGGTATTTTCCTGCGTACAAGGCACAAGACAAATGTGCGGGTATTACGTAGTAAATAGAGCGGCGTGGAGAGGATTAGGCTTGAAGAATGACACAGATATGACGATGCCTCGCATCGAAACGAAATTACGTACCGAATAACAGATTTCCTCCCATCCTTCATTGCAGACATACTGCCGTACAAAACGGACAGCGGCCCGGCGACACGCGAGTTCCTCCAGCGGGTCATCGACGTGCTGCTGGACTTCGTCAACCAGACCAACGACAGGAACGAGAAGGTCCTCGACTTCCACCATCCCGAGGACATGCAGAAGCTGCTGGACCTCCACGTGCCCCAGGAGGGCGTCAACCTGCAACAGCTAGTCCACGACTGCGCCACCACCCTCAAGTACCAAGTCAAGACCGGTGAGTGTACTAATTAAAATAACCTTTTATGGAAATTAAAAATATATCTCGTCTAAAACCGAAATTAGCACCCCCCACAAGTCGGCGGGTAATTTGGTGAGAAATTCAATTTGAACCTATTAAAAAGCCAAAGCCCCCCAGCCGCATAATCTTGGAAATTTATGTAACACGGATGAAAAAAGATTCACCCCCAAGTCATTATTATTCTGGCCGCAATCTGCTTTGGGGTAGATAACATATTATCATTGAATTACAACGTACTCTCGGAGATATGAAAGCAAACAGATTTGCCGTCGCAGCTACGAAGGGGTCGCGTCGACCTCTCTCCACCAATCATTGAGCCTTCAGATTTGATTGACTTTAAATGAATAATTTTATTGTTTTTAATGCGGGGGTTTGTTGCTTCAATCGTTAAACTTATGTTGATGTTTGTGACAAGGCATTAAATGTGGAGACATCAGTTCTAAATTTAATTGCCACCCACGCTTAAAGGGTAGAAAACCAGCCCTCCAACTATCTAAATCCAACCAGTAATCTAAACATAATCAGACGTATGTTACATCAACAGTGACAGAGTAAATAGCTCGGGTGTGTGAATAATTGAATCAGCGGTGGATATCAGCATGGGAGCGTTATTAACGGGCCATTCAGTGATGCGGGGGTGGTTTTCCGCCGTGTGTCGTCTTTTGCTGGCATTTCCTGCAAGGAAAACGCCCCGATATCGCGCAGCCACTTCCTGCGAACATCCTGAGGGAACGCTACTCGTGGCTGTTTTCAATTTGGATTCTTTTGCTCAACACCACGAAGAAGCGATGAAAAATTTATTTGGTTTTAATCCACGAAAATGGTTTCCATTAATTGATTTTATCACTGTAAAATGAGAATCTTTTTTTCCATTAATCTTACTTTGCATTCAACCAACTTTTCATAGAAAACACCCTTTGCGAAAAGTTTTAAATGAATAAACAAACAGAGAAAAGCACACAGAAAGTGTTATCGAAAAACCGCAGTGGTGTTGGTGTTTGTCGGCACGCGTCACTCATTGTGTGTTTATTATCTAGAATAGTCTTGCCTCAAACCGACCCTGATTGCATTCAATTTGGGCCCCCTGGGACGCAAGGGTGTTTCCATTCATTTAACATCTCCAGCGGGTTACTGTAACACTGTCGACCTGTCAGCGTCCACGTCACTTGTGGCCCCGTTGAATGGATGTATTTATTAGTTGTTTGGTTTATACTATATTGATTGAGGGACCGCAATTAAGAATTATTGTTTGGTAGACCGGAATTAGGAATTAGGGGTGCGGGGTAAAATCAAGTGCCGTTCTAATGGTGCCATTGTTTCCTTCATCGGTCTAATCTGGTCCAGGCAATTAAGAAGGAACTAAAATCTTAAGAAGCAATTAAGTAAATTATTGCTCAGTCTTGAAATTGAAGTGAACAGTAAAATAAAACTCGAATTCAATCTCTTAAAAAAATCTCTCCTCCACAGACACCATAAACGTCACGTCTCCGCATCTCCAGCGAATAGACCCCATGAATTAGTCTCCGGGTATAAGTTTGATAGTCGGACCCGGTAAGCCGTGTAAGCCGCAGGATTTTCCTGTCCCTTCCCGGCCCGGAATTACATTCCCGGGGCCATTCGTTTTTATTCACTGCAACTGAATGAAAAAGCAAGGCAAACAGATGGTTTTGACACGTATGATCTCGGCTTTTAGTTTGCTCACATCGCCGTGAAATACGCCGCCTTTTATACGGACAATGCGGACAAGGATTTTAATGGAATGTCTGCCGTCGTGGATGTCTGGATGTTTTGCCAAGGCACCCTTAAACAATTATAACAAATTAGCAACGATCGAGAGCCTCGTACTTTCAATTAAAACGCATAAATCAAACGGCGTGTGCGGCGGACGGGCAACACCCTGTGCCGCAGTACGTGCAGGGGGCAGTCGCCCCGTCCCGTATGTCTTTAGAGCGTCATTTTCCGAGCCGATGGACATGATTCCTGTCGCTTTCAGACACAGATTAGTGGAGGGTCCGGGTGCAATTCCCGCCACTCAGTTCCCCGCTCCTTAAATGCCTCTAAAAGTATTTCCTGCTAATCGCAGGATTACGGATTATCAGTTGTCCGAATTCTCTTACACTTTTTTTTTTCTTTAACTTAACTTGAATCGACGTGCCAAAGGTGTCTGTCGATTGAACATTCCTGGGATAATTGGAATGTCTCGGATGCCTGGACAGATTTCGAACCGACCATAAACTAATAATTCATCGTGCAAATTCAATAAAACGAAACATTCGGGACGACGTCGGGAACGCGGTGCAATTTATCAACGGAGCATAAAGAGCGCATTCCTGAGCTTAAAGGATGGAAGCGGCGGTGTGCATGGGGGGTAGTTTTTAATCCCGCACGGGCCGGAGGGGTGCGCTTTGAGTGCCCTTAATTACACCACTCCGATGGGGGTGCGTGGGGTGATCCTTCCACTTCCAGCTATTGGGATTATGTCAAGTCAAAATCTGTGTGTTAGGACGTGTGTTTTTCTTTTTTGCCAACAACATAAACATTATTTATTGCATTATTATATATTTATTAATATTTATAATACTTTTTATTTGTATTACATTTTTTTCTTAAGTTATTATCGAATGGATATTTAGTTCACTAAAGAAAATCATTGATTCCCAAAGAATGAATATGTGGGTCATATGTTCAGGCTATTAGAGACATATTGCAGATATTAATTACTAAAATGTTATAAAATCTCTTACGAAATGAAATTTTCATTTACTATATTAATTTTTAATACATTTTATTAATTATATTTAATTACATTAAATTAAAATATACACATTGTTAACAGTTATTAAAACAAAGGGGTACTTTAATTTAAATTATCAACAAATGGATGTTTAATTTATTAAAAAAAATACATTAATGATGGAATTATTCATCGATTCCCAATGAATGAATTAGTTGGTCACATATGTAGATAATTCTCTTGGAAACAAATTGCAGATATTAATAACTAATATTTTATAAATCTGTGCTATAAAATCTCTTATGATATGAAATTTTCATTTATTATATTTATTTTTAATACATTTTATTAATTATATTTAATTACATTAAATAATCTATTAAATTAAAATATACACATTGTTAATAGTTATTAATACAAAAGGGTACTTTAATTTATATTATAAACAAATAGGTATTTAATTTATTAAATGGAATTATTCATCGATTCCCAAGGAATGAATTTGTTGGTCACATATGTAGATAATCCTCTAGGGGAAATATTGCAGATATTAATTATTAAAATTTTATAAATCTGTGCTATAAAATCTCTTATGAATTGAAATTTTCATTTATTATTTTAATTTTTAATACATTTTATTATTACTTATTTACATAGTTAATTACATAGTTTATTAAATTAAAATATAGACATTTTTAACAGTTCCTTCTACAAAAGGGACTTTAATTTAAATTATCAACAATTGGGTATTTAATTTATTAAAAAAATACATTAATTCATCGATACCCAAGAAATAAATGTGTGGGTCACACATATGTAGATAATCCTCTTGGAGACATATTGCAGATATTAATTATTAAAATTTTATAAATCGATGCTATAAAATCTCTTATGAAATGAAATTTTCATTTATTATATTTATTTTTAATACATTTTATTAATTACATTTAATTACATTAATCATATACTTTATTAAATTAAAATATGCACATTGTTAACAGTTATTAATACAAAAGGGTACTTTAATTTAAATTATCAACAAATGGATGTTTAATTTATTAAAAAAATACATTAATGATAGAATTACTCATCGATTCCTAAGGAATGAATTTGTTGGTCACATATGTAGATAATCCTCTTGGAGACTAAAAAACTACATTAATGATGGAATTATTTATTGATTTCCAAGGAATAAGTTTATGGGTGACATGTGAGATAATCTTCTCAGAAGCATATATGTTAATAACTATAATTTTTTAAAGAATGCTATAAAAATTCTTGGGAAATTTATCATCAATAATGTGATATCATATTCTAAAACTCCCTTTCCCTTATAACGTTATAAGCACAATTTTTTGTAAGAATACCTGATAATAAAATTGTATAGTTTTTATGAAAATTTATCTAATATATCTAATAATCAATTGCTCATCTCATTTTAATCAGCAAATAGAATTAGAAAATAAAATTACCTTTGAAACGAGTATCAGAAGACTATTAAAAAAAACTAGTTGATAGAACCCCTATGGTATCTAGAATATCTTGTTCCATTCAAAAGTTATCAAAGGGGGACCCCTCATTGTATATTACAAACAACAATGTACTTCTAATCTTTTAATATTCAGTTTTCTTCATGAATTGTTTAAAATATTTTGTACTCTTCGGTTAATTGTGACCAGCAATTGAAAGTGTGGCTCTTTGACGTCCTCCGACGTCGATCTTTCTGATGTTTATCCCAGGAAAAGGGATTAGTCGTAATCCAATAGGTCACGTGTCTGGAGTGGAGGGTGTTCACCGTCCGCGAGTAATGTCTTTGTTTCGAGTCCACTGACATTCAATTATTCTGAGCAATAGTGCGAAATAATGGCAGATTGATGGTCTGGATGTTTTACAAGGCGGCCGTCGATTCATTGAAACGCCGGGTTGAAAAATATTCACAATTTTGATTTCAGGACACCCGAGATTTTTCAACCAGCTCTCCTGCGGTTTGGATCTGATATCGATGGCCGGTGAATGGTTGACCGCCACCGCCAACACTAACATGTTTACGTACGAAATTGCACCTGTTTTCATCTTGATGGAGAACGTCGTCATGACTCACATGAGGGAAATCATCGGAAGCAACTGGGTCAATGGTGATTCCATTCTAGCTCCAGGTCAGTAACGTTTCCACGTTACGTGTGACGTAATCACATTCAAATACTGTTTAACAATTAATTTACTACTAACAAACAATTTCGTAAATCCTTTAAGCCCCTTTGTCAACAAGCGACTGATTTACAATTCAAATAGAGGGAGCGTGTTAATTCACAACATCTGGATCCAACGAGCACCTAAATTTTGAATTTCAATTCTTGCAGGCGGCTCAATATCCAACTTGTACGCGTTCTTGGCAGCCAGACACAAAATGTTCCCCAACTACAAAGAGAAAGGAATTGCGACGATACAAGGGCAACTGGTGATGTTCACGTCCGATCAGGTACGGGGAAAATGACACCAGAAACCAATATCCTGTCCGAAATAACCACAATTTCCTTTCCATCATTCCACAAAGAGTTGATGTATTTTATTGTTTCAGAGTCACTATTCGGTTAAATCTTGCGCATCGGTCTGCGGTCTCGGCACCGACAACTGCTTGATGGTCCCGTCCGACGAACACGGCAGAATGATTCCTTCGGAACTCGAGCGTTTGGTGATTGAAAGGAAAAACAAGGGACACATCCCGTTCTTCGTGTGCGTAACCGCTGGAACAACGGTCTTGGGCGCTTTCGACCCCATCAACGACATCGCCGACATTTGTCAGAAGTACGGCATGTGGCTCCACGTCGACGTACGTTAAACAATTTTCAGTGTTGCCTTAATAAATAAATTTCTGTTCTCGTTCAGGCCGCCTGGGGTGGTGGACTGTTGCTGTCCAAGAAGTACAGACATCCCCGATTGTCCGGCGTGGAAAGGTGAGTAAAATCAAAAGACGTTTTAATTTGAACGACCAGACAAGGAACTAAAACTCCAGCTGTGCAACGAGTGTTTTTACCCTCGTTGCGAAGCAGACCCAACTGTTTTATAGAGCCCCGCAATTAAACTAGGACTTGATCAAGTAATCTTGTGTCGGCGTTTGAAAGACACCAGCTGCCGGATTCCCATGTAATCAGGGATTACGTTCAGATTTCCGACAAGCTTTCCCTTTCAGTTCGACTTGTTTTCCTACTTCTGAAAAGTTTCAATTATTCACACGAAATTTGTACGACAATTCCAATTTTTTGTATTGAATTATGACGACATTAAACCGTAACATTGACTGTGCTACCTTTCTATATTCTACTTAATCGTCGTTTTGAATTTTTATGCGAGTCATACAATGGCGGTTTTACGAGTTTATAGTCAAATCCGTTTTTTGTTTGGATGCGGTAATAGGCAATTCGAAATCGATAATGCGATCCGGCGACCCCTAATAAAACCTCTGATAATCCGTAAAGTGCGCATCGATTTGCATGAAAGCTACTTATGGGTTTAAAAACACTTCTCCTCTGTGAAAACGCCGACGGCACTTGGGGGTAAAACACTTTCCTATTGACTTAAAACTCATCCATTACCGGGCGATTCAATCCTCAAGTCAATTATTATTATTATAGCTTCAGTGTTTGATGAGCCTTTTTGTGTGTGACTTGAACAAAAATTGGAAATTTATGCGCATTACAAATTTTATATTTTTCAGAGCTGATTCAGTGACCTGGAATCCCCATAAACTGATGGGGGCTTTGTTGCAATGCTCAACAATTCACTTCAAAGAAGACGTACGTTGTTTTGCTTAACTGAAAACATTAATTAATCACGACGCTTGTTATTTCAGGGTCTTTTGATGAGCTGTAATCAAATGTCTGCTGATTACTTGTTCATGCAAGATAAACTGTACGATATTAAATTCGATACTGGCGATAAGGTGATTCAATGCGGCCGTCACAACGATATCTTCAAATTGTGGCTTCAATGGAGAGCTAAAGTATGTTTAAATACATTTTTTATTATGTATGTTCTTATATGTTACAAAAATGAGACTAACTTGCTGAGTAATTAACGTTAAGTTTGTGACAAATGAGTAGTAAAAAAATTTGTTCCCCAGGTGAGGCTCGAACTCACAACCCCGGCATCGCTCACGACTACTGTCTTATAAGTACCGTGCGCTAACCAATTGCGCCACTGGGGACTACATACGATTTTCTATTTCAATACTATATATTCCTCCAGTTTGATCGTCAACTTTTTAATCAATAAATATGATAAATGACATAATTTTAGACATAATTAAACAATTTTGCAATATAAAATATATAAAAAAATTTAATACTTTAATATGTTAGAAGAAACACGTATAACAATAAAAAAAATGTAAGTTGAGTGTTATTTTCCCTAAAACAGAAAATTTTGTGATTACTTTAGGGCGATCACGGCTTCGAGCAGCACATGGACAGACTGATGGAACTATCCGAGTACATGGTGAAAAGGATCAAGGACCAACCCGACAAATTTTACCTCATCTTAGAACCCGAAATGGTGAACGTCAGCTTCTGGTACATCCCGTCTAGGCTCAGGAAGGTGCCGCACTCTCCCAGCAGAGAACAGGAATTGGGCAAGGTAAATTTTATCGCAATTTTCAGCTTTTAACAAAACAATTAGAAGGGGCAGAAGGAAAAGAGGAATGTGGTTTTCAGATGTGCCCGATTCTTAAGGCAAGAATGATGCAGAGTGGCACGTTGATGGTCGGCTATCAGCCGGACGACAGAAGACCAAACTTCTTCAGAAGCATCATTTCCTCGGCGGCCGTCACAGAAAAAGATGTCGACTTCATGTTGAGTGAAATGGACCGTTTAGGCCATGATCTCTAAATCAGTTAAATGTTTTACTATAACATGTCTATGTTTCTCCGAAAAATTTTCTCTCAAAATCAACGACAAGTAGGTATAGCAAAAAACGTGTTATGTTTGTTAAATGATTATTTAAATGTGTTAGATAATATATATTGTTATATTTAGACTCGTTTAATTACTTTAAAAAAGTCAATTGGATTAAAAGGATATGGTCAATTTCAAACAGTTTTAGTCAATTTCTAAAGGTCAATGTCGAGTGTTAAGGGTTAGAATACGCGGTATACGGATGGCAGTATAGCAAAAGTAGCCCTTGAGGCTTATATTTAGAACACAACCAAAAAGATCATACAAAAACATATCAACTTAGATTGTAGGTAACATGTTTTGGGAGAAAATTTTCTGTTCCTATCTGTGTGTTGAATTCCTAGATGTTATAATAATGTGTTATAAACCTGTTTCAGAAATGGTACGAATATTATGTTTATGACTATATACCACTACATATAACTGTTAAATATGTCTTTAAGTGTAAAATAAAATATTGAAAATATCAAAAACACTCAGTGTGCGTAGCGTAAATTTCTAATATGGTAAAAATGTGTAGCTGACGCAATAATGTTGTATAGAAATTCGTTTTCGTTTTATTGTATAAAAATATAGTTTTGCCATATAGCAATTCTATTTGCAAAACCTTCCATGATATAGGGTGCTTCAAATTATATACATACAAATATTAGTTGTTGATTACTTGTAAGTAAAATTTTATTCGTTTATTTTAAAGTCATGTATAGAAACAAATATATAAATATACGCAAACTGTTATAATTTTTATAAATAAATTCCTGGCAGGTCCAGAAAATATGTTAACAACCCACGAACGAAACAGAATAAATTGACTACGGCATTTATTAAATAAGTCAAGACGGTAATATTTATTAGAATGTCAAGAAGGAATTGAATCTTAATGCTGTATTCAATTAATTCCGGTTTGCTTGAGCTATTTTATGTTGTATATTCGAAATTTTATTCATAAATTAATGTAAATATTGTTGTTACTGCCAAAGTACATAAAATCCTTAGAGTATATTGTATATAACTTCCATTGAGAGTCAATTCAAGTTAAATTCGATGATTCATTGGACATGGATGGAAATTTTATATTTTAGTTGTATCCTGTTGCTTAATACTGATTTTTGTCTTGCAAGACCTGTACAAATCTGACTGATCAGTAAACCACTATGTAACAAAATCATTGTCTTCCATATTATAAAGTATAGATTTCATTTTGTAATTTGTAAAAATTATTTATCGAAATATAAATATACATATGTAGGTGTCGATAAATGTAAAGATGTTATTATTGCAATAAATGTAGAAAAAAAAAAAACATATAATATATTGTTTGAGTTGCTTTAAATACAACGAAAGGTTGTGAGCAATTACTTGTAACACATATGTAGAGTTGAGAATAAATTTGATTCTATCAAAAATTGTTTTATTTTAGATCACATTAATACTAAACAATGATTAATTTAAATTAATAACATTAAAAACATTTTAATTTATTAAAATAAAAATTAGAAGTAATTTAAAAAATATTTATTGGTTTTTTATTAGTTATACATTAATTTATGAAAGTATTTAAATTTTTAAATACTTCCATTGTACGGTATTTTTTTAAATACTTTAATAGAAGTATTTTAATTTAATATACACCCAGCGACATCTAGGTGTAAATTTCTAAAACGTATACATGATAAAACAGGATTTATTCACAGCTTTGTAGTAAATAATTTGAATTATCCAAATTCCTTGGGAAATTAATAAAACAAAACATCGAAATATAAAAATACATATATAGGTGTCGATAAACACATTAATTAATGTTATACCAAACAAAGATTAAATTAAATTAATAATAGTTCAAATATTTTAATTCAATAAAATAAAAATTAGAAGTAATTTAAAAAATATTTATTGCTTTTATTAGTTATACATCAATTTATGTAGGTATTTAAATTTTCAAATATTTCCATTGTACGGTCTTTTTTTTACGTGATAAAACAGGATTTCTACACACCTTTGAAGTAGATAATTTGAATTATCCAATTTTAGATCACATTAATTAATGTGTTATTAAACAAAGATTAATTTTAATTAACAATAGTACAAAAATTTTAATTTATTAAATTAAAAACTAGAAGTAATTTTAAAAAACTATTTATTCTAATAGAAATTAGTTAATTTATGAAAGTTTTTAAATTGTACAGTATTTTTTTAAATACTTTGATAGAAGTATTTTAATTTAATATACCTGCAGCGACATCTAAGTGTAAATTTCTAAAACGTTTAAATGATAAAACAGGATTTCTACACACCTGTGAAGTAGATAATTTGAATTATCCAAATTTTATACATTTAATAATGAAGAACATAAATCATTATACCGTTAAGTTACTTATTAACAAGTATTAATATAATTTAAAATATTAAAATTATTGAATATAAGAAAGAAAAATAGTTTTTTATTAAAAAAATAATTTTATTTTTATTGAATACTACAACGAGCACAAATACGCTTATATTATATAATTATTAACTTGTAGAGCAACAATAAAATGATATAATATAAATAAATAATAAATATATTTTGATAATAATAATACTTATGGGAAATTAAGCTGATTCGTGGCAATAAAACTGATATCAATTTTTTTATCAATTAAGCAATTTTATTTATATTTTGTGATACAATTATTTTATATAATTATTAACTTGCAGGGCAACAATAAAGTACGTTATTGTGATACTAAACATCGAACATAAAGTACTCCTGTTTATAGTAAAAAATCCAGCTGCTGTGAATTCTGGAAGTTCATTTTTAACGTAGTTTGCCAACAGCAACAGTTCATTTTGTAAGTCAGTCTCCAAGTGGTTCTCTTCCAACATCTTGTAGCACGCCGAAGATATTTCATTTACGTTGGTTACAACCTTGTGACAGGAAAGTGATACCAGTGCCAAACTTATCTGAAACATCAACAGTTTCGGTTACAGATCCAACATTACGTTAGCCTTACCAAACATATTAGAACGGTCATTAAAATGCCGGCCAGAATTATTTTTGTGTACTTGCCATCCAAAAAATACTCGGCCGAGTAACAAAAACAAGTTAGTATTTGAAGTCCCGAAAACAGGAACAGGAAAAACATGTCCCATCCAAATATCGCATTAATATCTCCCATGACTGTGTTTAATTTTCCGAATGTCGTCCTTGCCCTTCTTATTTCCATTAATCCAGCCGGAATTAGGATTGTCTTGGTCACTTCCTTGTAACTATTGATTATATTATTCAAAAAGTTGAGAAGGAGTAAGGTCGTTAACAATACACGGTAGTATAATAGTACGAAGAAGCCATACGGTCCGTAAAATTTTAAACTAAATGTCGTTACGGTTCCAACAAATTCTAAGCCAAAGGTAAGAAAAAAAATAGCATGACCCAAGATGAACAAGTGACATTTCTTTGAATACCCACTACAAACCTGATAATTGTACAACCTGGACCACTCAGCCTCAAACATAAATGTGTTTTTTAAACTATTTTGTAAACACAACATAGTCATGATTAAATCACAGGAGAATTCAGTTAAAAACACAAAGTTAACTGTGTGACCAGCCTGAATTTTTCGGACTTGGCTGTAACAATAACCACACAAGATCAGAATGCACAACGCAGAAACGAATAATTTCCTTTTAAACGAATTAATCACAATACTTTTGTCAGAATTATAATGCGGAATCACCCCGAAGAAACTGGCATAATTAAACCAGCCAGATAGCGAATACGGTTTGTTCATGCTGTCGACAAATAAGTTTATGGAAACTGCGAAAAACTCGTTACATTTTTAATTCACTTAATGAGCTGATCAATACGGAAAAAAAGCATTCGTAATTATATATCATGACGCATGTTAAGTGAGTAGTTAATTTATTTATTAAAAGCAACTAACACATTATAAAATTGATTCAACAAGTTTTCTTGGGTCATATTGAATTATTATGGATTGACAAATTGACCATAAATAAATCAAATCAATATTGATTGAAAAAGTACATTTAATTTAAATAGTTAGTAAGATGTAGGGCCACAATAAAGTATGTTGTTTTCTTGGGTCATATTGAATAGTTATGGATTGATAAATCGACCATAAATAAATCTAATCAATATCGAATGCAAAAGTACATTTAATTTATATAATTAGTAAGTTGTAGGGCCACAATAAAGTACGTTATGGTGACACTGAATAATGAACACAAAGTGCTTCTATTTACGTTAAAAAATCCAGCAGCAGTGAACTCGGAAGGTTCGTCTTTGATGTGGTGCGCCAAAAAGAACAATTCGTTCCTCAACTCTGTGCTCACGACGTCGTTTTCCAGTATCTTGTAGCACGTAGACGATATCTTTTGTACGTTGGTCACAATCTTGTGACAGGTGAATGAAACAACCACCGAACCGAACTGAAACATAAAAACATTGCAAAAGTAATTTGTTGGCAATTTCAATATGATCATTACCACACACACTAAAGCACCTATTACTGAGCTGGCAAAGATTAACTTTGAATATTTCTGCTCCGCGAAATACTCAGCCGAGTAACAAAGACAAGTCAGCAGCTGAAGGCCTGCAAATATGAATTGCAAAAGCACATCCCAACCAAAAACATCGTTAACATCTCTCATTATAGTGTTTAATTTTCCTAAAGAACGTTTGGCCTTGTTTATTTCCATAAATCCAATCATTCGGGTTTTGATTAGTTTGTTTAGTTCTTTGTAACCATTGTTAATGTTTATCAGGAAGTTGACGAGGACTATTAGCGGTAACAATGCGTAGTAGTACAAAATGATCGAAAAACAATAGGGCCAATAAAATGAAAAACCAAACAACGTTACGTAGGAAGACATTTCAAAACAAAAGGTAAAAATGAAAATTACATGGCCCCAGATAAAGGTGTTGCAACAAACTTTAAAATTTCTTTGCCTCCCAACCTGAAAATGATACAACCTCAACCACTCGTCGTTGTACATGAATGTATTTTTTAAAACGGCCTGTACACACAATATAAAAACTACGAGGTCAACGAAAAATTCAGTAATATATATAAATTTAAGGATAAAAAAGGACTGGAATTTGTTCACTTGGATGTAACCATAAATAACCAAGATCACAAGACTGTAAATGATAGCAGACAGTTTCCGTTTGAACGAACACGTTTTAATATTCCTTCCAGGATCGTAGTATGGGATCACTCCAAAACAACTGGCGTATTTGAACCAACAAGGTGGTGAATACTGTTTATTCATTGTGCTGAAACCTAAACTAACTCAATTCTATATTGAAAATACATTGTAATTAACTAACGTGTCGCATGTTATTCGGGAACGCAGTTAATTTATTTATTAACGAGTTACATTTAATTGCTGAAATCGATAGATTTTGAGGACAATGGGGTAAACAAATTATTTTAATATCATATATTAATAAAAACTCATTCACACATAGAAGAACATGGTTTATTGATCCCTAATCATGAATTATAAAGTACAATTGTTTAATTGTAGAACAACAATGAAATATGTGATGGTTGTACTAAATAATGAACAGAGGGTGTTTTTATTAATTGTGAAAAATCCAGCTGCTGTGAATTCGGGCTGTTCGTTTGTGGTGTAGTTGGCCAATATTAAAAGTTCATTCCTTATGTCCGTGTTCATGTTGTCGTTTTCCAAAATTTGATAACAAGTTGATGGGATTTTTTTTGCTCTCGTTAACACTTTGTGACAAGAAAACGAGATGATCATTGAGTTTGGCTTAAACAAAAATTTCTATTAGATTAGATAAACCAATTTTTGAATTTGTGAAGTGGATAATTTGAATTATTTGAAGATCATTTTATTAAACAGTATCTCTCCACATATATAGCATAAATAATGCATGTTCAAGGGTGAATAATAACTGGTACACATATTTCTTTAAAAACGTTTGAATTGAAACAATATACGATAAAAATTAGACAAGGGGCAGGAAAAATTTCAGTGGAGGTTTCTTTTGAAGTCGGATTTCCGTATTCGACAACATTAATATATAAAATATTTTCAATAAACGTTTTCTCTTGAATGTGAATATTTCAAAATTGTATTCTGGATATACTCCCGTATATTGCTTAGCTGTGCAATAGGGTTGTTAAAAAATATAAAATAAATGAAGAATAAATAGAAAATTTATAAAATAAAACTGAAATTACAAAATTTTTGTTTTATTTAATAATATTCTTATAAAAGTTGATGAATAAAAATAAAATTTTAATTAATTTAAGTTAAATTTTCCGTATTCAATCAATATTCATTAAAAAAATGAAAATAACTTAAAAATTGGTTAATTTGAATATATATAAAATTAATACATAAACTAAAATATAATGAAAAATAAAATTATAAAATTTTTGTTTTATAAATATTAATTTAATAATTTTCTTATAAAAGTTGATGAATTAAAATAAAATTGTAATTAATATTATATAATATTGACAAAATTTTTATTGTATTTATAAAAAAATGAAAACTAACATAAAAATTGATTAATTTAAATAAATAAAAAATTAGAACATAAACTAAAATATGAGGAAAAGAAAAAAGTTGATAAATAAAATTTTAAGTAATTTAAGTTTTGGTTGTTTCGAGATACTATTCTTTTTATTTCAAATGGAAATCATATTCGAATGTGGTTTTAAAATACCGGAAAAAATCAAGCTTTCCAAAAATATATAATTTGTGATATATTTAATCATCATGGTTTGTGATAAATTTGGAACATTTAAGTCAGCTTATCTCCATACAATTTTAAACATTCGTATCAGATAAAATATACGATTTTAATCAAATATTGTTGAATTTAATATATAAACACAGTTTCAAGTCCTGCACCATGTGAACGACGAATTTAACTATTTTTGGATAAAAAATGCATACAATTTCATTCTTAACACAATTTCAATCAAAAAGGAGCATTTAGTATGTCACTAATTCATTAATATTCATTAACTAATGAAATTCGTTTACGAATAATTTTTCTTCACGTGGAAGGTTTGTCATATAGGCAAATTAAACAAAGATGGTACAATCATCATGACGAGGACCATTCAACAACAATGAAACTGATTCCACAGAAACTAGACCTCTAAGCAGACGTCTAAAGGTATTGAAAAATTGCCAGAGAAGACAGGTATAGTCTAAATGGTTATGAGACAAATGGTGGGTAACTGGAGTCATTATCAGGTTATATGCCACCAACTGATTTCGAATACAACTATCAAAAACGAATTGTTGATAGTCGATTAAGATCTTAAGAACCTTTAAGACTCTTAAATGGATACAGAACATCAAAGTTGAAATGGGTCCATGTTCAACAAAATATAGCTTTTGCTTCAATAGTATAGATGAGTGAGCCTGGAGAGAAGGAGGTGCACAGCGACGACACACTTTTGTCAGTGAAGTGGCCATATACGGGGGGACCGTCATATTTTGGAATGGATGGATGTATGAAAAAGAAACTAATTTGGTATATATTCCTGTCTTAATAACGTTGAACTGAACCTGAACGTTCTTAGAAAAGCTAAAATTGACAGAATGGAGTGGCCTCCATTTTCCCCGGATATGGGCCCAACTGAGCCTGTACGTTCCCATATGAGTATTTCAAACCCACTACAGGCTTCCGTTGAAGAATGGAATAAGAATGTATTGCTAATATAATAAGAGGCATTAAAAAAGGGGTGGAAATACGAGGTAATAAATTAAATTATTAACTTATATTGTTATCATTTTGATAATAAAGTTTGTTGATGCTGAAGATATTTTATTACTATTTCTTTTTAACTTAATTATTGTCTTTTTGGTAAATATTATATTCCAGTCTTAAAAATATGAAGGTATAGTATAATAAATTTTTATTAATTTTAAATCAAATTTTTAAACTAAGAGTATTTTGAAGCATTAAAAATATTCTTAATTTAAATTTACCAATAAAAAACAATTCACGCGTCAAAAATGTTAATTTATTTGCAATTATTTAACTGTAGAGCAACAATAAAATATGTGATGGTGGTACTGAACAACGAGCAGAGGGTGTTTCTGTTAATTGTAAAAAATCCGGCTGCTGTAAACTCGGGCTGTTCGTTTTTCGTGTAGTTGGCCAAAATTAATAGTTCATTTTTTATATCCACATTCATATTGTCGTTTTCCAAAATTTTGTAACAAGTGGAAGAAATTTTTTTCGCATTCACCACGACCATATGACAAGAGAACGAGATGATCACCGAGTTGGCCTTAAACAAAAATTACCATTAGATATTTATCAAATCAGTTTCAAGTTTAAAAGTTCGTCCCGTCACTCACCAAAAACACTAAATTCGTAAAGAAAGTGGTAAAGAAAGCATAATAATTAGGTGACTTAATTCGGACGTAGTCGAAGGCACAATAATAAAGACAAGTAACCATTTGAAGTCCGGTGAACATGATCAACAAAAATAAGTCCCATTCGAATAATTTGTTAATGTCAATAACGAAGGTGTTTAACTTTCCGTAAAAGTTTTTAATTGTTTTTACTTCCTTAGAACAAATTAATGGTTTTTCTAACGTATTATTTATTAACTTGTAACCATTATTAATTAGGCACATAAAATTAAATAATCCTATTGTTACCAAAAAGGCACAGTAATAATGGATGATGCTATAAAAATATGGTAAATAAATCATTAAACCGTACAACGTAAGGAAACAAAAACATTCGAAACTAAAATTTAATATAAATAATACATGTCCAACCGCGAATAATAAATGACACACTCTGGTCCAATATTTTTCCTGTAAGACGTGAAAATTGAATATCTCAAACAACCTCATCCACTCCATTTCGTTAGAAAACACATTTTTTAACAATATTCGAACGAAAAAAAATAGTATTAAAACATCAGCGCAAGTTTCAGTGAAAACTGGGATGGTGAGGGCTTCTTTGTTCTCCGACTTTTTCAGTTGGGCCACCACCAAACAAGGGATCATTAATACACAAATTATTGTCACCACCCACTTTCTTGTACGTGAACACTTTATAATGCGTTTTTCAAAATCGTATTGTGGGTACACCCCCGCATATTTGCAATACCTAAACCAATAGGGCAGGTGTTCATTCATATTCATCATCATCTCAACAATTTTGTTCAATTAAATGAAGTGGCTAACTAAATGTAATAATGTAACAATGAATAAGCAATAAACGTTACTCTAATTGATTACAAATATCCATAATAAGTGTGTAATTTATTTGAATTGAAATTTAATTTTATTGCTAGAATTAGATATAATTTATTGTGGGTAAATTAACAATCGTCACCTAGTTTATCGTACTCACCATAGATAAGAGGCCAATAATAATAATAGTAGTGTAAATCATCCACTCGTGCAGCTCCTCATTCACGGCCGACATAGTTGCAAAAGTAAAACACGCAATGAAAGTGGCCAGTGCAAACGCATTGAACAACAGAAAACTCAGGCCGAACACCTTATTGATGTCCTGTGTGTTTTTCAATAATTTACCGAAGTCTGCCTTAATTTTATAAACGCCTTGTGTGGTTGAACAGTACCTCAGCCTCCTCTCTAGTTCTGCAAAGCTGAATCCTGTTGTTAGTAAAACGTTAAACAGGAACAGAGTGACCAAATATCCGTAGTGGTTTACGAATTGTTCCACGATATAGGGTGCACAAAAGTAGAAACCAAACGTGTTGGTGTACGAGATCATTTCAAAGATAAAGAGCACAATGTAAACGAAATACCCGACACAAAATGACAGGGTGGAAATATTTTTCAATTTATTTCCCAAATCCTCGGACAGTTCCAAACCATTACGATTAAAAAATATATAGATTAGCCGGTTCCATTCCTCTTTGAAACAGAAATTGCTAAGTATTAGATACAAAACGGCCACCCCCAACATGATTACATCTGCAATTACTTCTATGCTTAAAAATATCACGTACTGTCCAGCCATTGTGCATTTAACTACGTCACCATAGATGCTAAAACCGACCAGTACCATTATTTCGAAAATAACGAATATTTTATTGAATGTAGACTCAACAAATGTTTGTTTAAAGAAATCATACTTCGGAACAATTTTAAAAAACGTCAAGTAATTGTAAATGCATGTTTTAAGCGACATTTTCTATTTTACACTGACAATAAAACAAGTATTATTTAATCTGATAATGGCCTAATGAATAATTGACTCAGTGACTGCTAAACAAATACACAGAGACGACTTTTATTTCATTTTTTATCGCATTCCCCCATGAGCGTTACAAAATTAATAATGTTAATTAATGGGGATATTAATAAACAGGTGACGTGACCATATAACCATATAATAAGATAAAATCATGTTCACGTTTCGGTACTTACCAAGAACATAACACTGTTGAAAACGCTACAAATTAGTATTCTGATGTTCGACACCAAGTTGATGGCGTACATGACTCCGTTCAGTAATTGTAATACAGCGAGGGTCATCATGATCAAAAGGTGCACCCCGAATAAATCATTGAACACTTTCGTGCCGTACAAAAACGCTTTGTATGACCTTTTACTTTCAGCCAATCGATACACTTGCATGTTTTCAGAAAAAGACACCAATTCTTCACGAGCTTTGCAGAAGCCTCTGTTCAACAAATTGAGCAATACATTCATGGTCACGTTCAACAAAAGTGCGAAGTACTGCGCCAACAAGTTTGGTAAAAAATGTACAAACAAGTAGAATCCCACGTATTCTATCCATACGAAGTATTCGAATACGATGATAACGAACTCCAGGATGAACACCAGAAAGACTCCACCGAAATTGCTCACGGTTAGTTCCGGTGGAACGGAGCAAATTTTCCAGATTACGGTAAACTTTCGATGTTTTTTGAACCTGATGTAGCACATAGTTATCAGCATGTAGATCATCACGCACTTCGATGCAATGAACACAAATTGATGCTCAGTTGCATGAGTTAAAGCCAGAGTAAACTTAAAATCCGTGGCCATGATGAAATAAAATAGTACGGAGATGTAGGATAAAATTCCAATAACCATGTGGACATGCTTGGTATTGCTGGTCGTTTGCAATGTGAAATCGTATACAGGTGTTACCAAAAACAGCCCGCTGAGATAGTAGGTCCAAATGAAACAGTTACACATTTTCTCTTTTAACAATAGTTGTTACACGCTGTAAATAATTATGATAGATGTAGACAACGGGCTGAAAATTTTCAACAGGAAACATTTCTGCTTGTTATTGGCCATAAAAAAAACAATAAATGTTGGTTTTATCTTTGTGTGTTTGTATTATTGTTCCCATGTATTGTTTGTATTTTAAGGGTTTTAAATTAGTTAGTTGGTAATAAAATTGGCTAAAATGAATAATAATATTTTAATGGTTTTTAAACTTAATGTGTAAGTTGATATAAATGAATACACGCACATGGTCAACTAAAATTCCGAATTAATTCCCATTTTACCAGACAATTTAATGATTTCCGTTCTGATATCATTTTTAGTTTAGTTTTTTTGCATTGTTTTATTAATTATTTACATTAGTCTGAACTAAAATTACCCAAAATGAAAATAAAACTATATTGTGAATATTTTCCCGAAATAATATAGAATACCTGATGTTCGTTCAATTTGTTTAATTACGTTGTTTAACTTAAATTTTGTCTCATCACGCATAATACAGCGATTAATTATGTATAACATAATAGCAATGTGATAAATTATAGCTTGACAATGTTTCCATTATTTAGTAGACTTTTTCATTTCATTTTATATCTAGTTAATTGTTGTTAGCTTTAAAAGTACACGATAAATTAATTCTTATCGTATTGTATAAAAAAGTATTTCATAACATAGTTTAAATGGAACAGGACAGTTTGTTTTATTGCGTGTCAGTTAAAAAAATTAACTATCTTTTAATAAACAGTTGTAAATGTAATTTTAAAAAAATCATGGCATTCTTATGATCGTTTATTGTTTTTATCTAAAATGTGTGAGTAAAATGAGCCTGTCAAAACATCAAAGGTTTATTTTTTTTTAATTGTAAACCAATGGATTTAAAATGATAAGACACATATATTAGGAACTCGAAAAAGTAATTTAGGTTACTAAACGTTTAACATTAAAATAACATAACACTCTTTAAAAATAATTTTTATTCAACACTGTAATTAACAAATTTCTACAAGTAAATTCATGCCACGAGAAAAAAATTTCTCTTCAGAATTCAGAATTGAACTGAACCGAAAATAACAATAACAAAAATAAATAACAGGAGCAATATCTGGATTACAGTATTGGTAGAATGTAGAGTAACTTTAAATATATATAAATTGCTACCTGTATATGCAAATCTAATATAATTTATAACAATTATCAACATTCTGTATACAAACATATCCGAATAAAAGTCACGGATTGTATCGTTCTTTCAATCTGATGAGAGAAAAATCAATATAGATTGACTGTAACGGATGTTTACAACAATTTTCAAGATTTGGTGATGTGGAAGGAAAAAATAAAACTGGAAGACCAAGGAAAACCAACAGGTTTCAGGATAAACAAATTTTATCCTATTCCAAAAAGATCCTTTTCTGAGTTCCAGCAAAATAAAAGGTGTACTTGAGACACAACTTGGAATTAATGTTTCTTCAAGAACTGTAAGAGATAGATTACTACAAGGGGATCTTCATGGGAGAAGGCCAGAATAAAAAAACACCACTATCAGAGAAGATCAGGAAAGGGTCCTCTCTTTTGAATAGAGGGTATCATGAATTGTTTTATGTATAAAAAAATATTGAAGAACAATATGGTATCGTATTCAGATATAAATATACCACTAAAACTTTATTTTCAACAAGATAATGACCCGAATCACACTTCAAAATATTTGAAGCTGTGACTTTTAAGGGAAAAAATTAATGTTATGAACTGGCCATCTCAATTTCCCGATCTAAACTTCATTGAAAACTTATGGGAGATAGAAAACAACATTATTATTTAACTACGTAATTGTTAAATTTATAAAGAGAAGTTAATTTTCAATATACAATTTTTTAACATAATAACCAGGACAAAAATTATTTGACTTTTAAAAAGTTGCTGTACTTTCTGCCAATACTTCACATGTGGTTTTCCGTTGTCAGGAAGAAATAACTGCTGAGTTAAAAAGCTCATCTTTGAGTAAGTAGATAGTTCCACTAGTCAATAGTCAACTAGTTCCTCTCGTAGCCCATTGCACTGTCATGTAAAAACTGATTTTTTAGCACTAGCACTTCTTCAACCCATTGTCCAGATCGCCGATAATAGTCGAAATCAATCACTTGCATTGTGTGCAAGGAGAGTTGGTAATTGTGAAACGCCTAATTTTGTTATCTTATTATTTATGTGGAAACCGTTTATCTAAAATTGTGACGGAATTCAGGCATGATGCCTTTTCCAAGTAGTTGATTAATCATAGTTTAATGATATTTATTTCCAACCTAACCTAATCTCACTATTGTCTCTTTTCTGTTAGATTGAATTCACAAAAAAAATTTGCACGAGCATATATAGCACTTAAAAACCACTTACATACCATTTCTAACTAATTAAAATAAGGAAAAAATAAATACAGTTTAGTACATTCAATCTTTAGTGGATAATACCGCAACAAATAGTGACAAAACCTTCATAAGAACGAAATAAGCCTTCTTTGAGGTATTTTACGGTGCATATGTTACATATTAATTTAAGAATGAACCGAATAAAATACGTTCAAACTCCACAAAATTTTACAATAAATGGTAAAAGTAAAATAAATTTAAAAATAAAACATATTGAAAATATTTTTATTAACTGTAAAATTCAAATTATCCACTTCAAAAGACGCACAGTGTAATATGAAAATCCATTCGAATATATCATGAACCGGAGACGTAGTGTACTTATTCCAGTATCTAATAAAATCAGACAGAAAAATGGTTAAACTTACCAATGATGAAAGCCCATATAAAATATCGCTCAACTTTACCTCCCACTTTACGGATTTACCAGCGAAAACGAGACCATTCAATACTTGCAAGACCGAAAAGGTAAAAATACTTGCCAGAAGGATTCCAAACAAACGGTTGAAAACGTCGGTTTGTTTCAAGCAATATCTGTAAAACTTCCTGCAATTCCGCAACTGCGACAAATAGTTGTTCATGGTTGAAACGTGTAATTGGTTGAGGACATGAAGAAATCCATCGCTGATCGTGTTCGTCATCACCGCAATCATCATGCTGATTAAGAACCCATAAAATTGTATGATCAGATTCGGTAGAAAATAGAAATAAATTTCTAGTCCGATGGAGGCAATCCACGCATACATAATGAACGTCAAGGAAATCAAATATTGTAAACCTATGATTATAATAGTCCAAGATAGGTTCGTCTCTTTCGATTGCAAGTTCCTTCTTAATATTATGGCAAGACTTCGATGACTTCTCAGCCGTATCATGCACATTGTAAACACCAAATAAGTTATCAAACAATCGGACGCTATTTCCAAACACGCATTAATAGATGAGTAGTCTAATTCCTTGTGGATAAATAATATTTTCAAAATCATCGCAACCATTGAGGACGTTATTAAAGCTGCAAACACCAAAACTACACCAATATAATCGAATGTTGTTAATGGTGGCATAAAGTTTGATTGGAAATTATATCTGGGCGCAACCATGAAGCAACTGGTAATACGGTAAATTGTTCTGCATTTGTCCATTACTTTTTTATTGTTTTAACTTTTACACAAATAGTGCCTATTTAATACTGATGTCAAAACATGATTGTGTAGTGAAACGTTATAAACTGACACGTGTATATATTAGTATTTTAATATATAGATGTGTATCGAGTTAAGGGCTGACGCACACCTAAGCTGGAAACATTTTAATAAGCCAAACTTTGATTTTCGTTTGTGATTTTTAACCAGATATCCTTATTACTGTTCTTACCAACCCTAATTATGCACATTAATTAACGGCTTACTACACACAACTTATAGAGGTTGTTGGTTTTAGTTGACTGTCCATGATTTAATTATTAAATGCTACAAATGCAGCCACAATATCAAAAGAATTTACAAAATAATAATAATAAAAAAATTGTTCTTCTCTCACTAGTGTATGTTTACCTTTAATAGCTTTTAACTTATTGGATGTAAATGTAGATATTTACTAAAAAGCTTATTACTGATTGTGTTTTATTGAAAAGACTCAATAATTAAAATGTGCATACAAAACACATTCGTACACCGAACCGAGTATACATATGAAAAATTGTTAGGAAATAAATAAAAATGAATGAAATTATTCATATTAAATGATTAACATTAATACAAGAGGTTAGTTATACTTTACTATACTGTATGTCGTTTGAATTACTTAAAATATCAGAATATCATTCTGTTGCAATAAATTTATGTTCAAAATAAATTATGTAATCTCCTGCATATATTAAACAAAATTGCATCAACAATTGAATTTTTAAATTACTAATAAAACTATAATAATATCATCAAATTCCTTAAGTAATAAAGAAAATTAATTGAAATAATATTATTAACTATACTAAGAGCTTTCACTCTCTTTAGTACACATAAAAAGCCAGTGGTCCTTGTCGCCATTCTGCTTTAGGAGCATTAGCAAGCTTCTCCTAAATTTGGGGTGGTTTTGAGTGTAAATTTTTTTTTGAAAACGGTCCCATACTGCATCCGAGTAATACCATGATCAGACATTGTCGTCAACAAAATCAAAATCTGGTATAAATTCTTAATTGGTTGGATAACTAAGTCGTGATATCGTTGTGCATTCAGTGTTTCTCAGTTTATGAGAATTCCGAACGTGTCTCTAAAGAAATTTCACCTCATACTTTTACAGGACCACCTTCACTACGTGGATCTCACTACTCCATGTCCAAAAACGTCTATCCGAAATATATGTGTACCTAGATTCATTTATCATAGTATATTGTAAAATTCCCCTTATTATGAATAACTTTCAAACACCTTTTTTAAATGGAAAGCAACAGATCTCCCATAAGTTTTTGATTTTTTCCTAAAAAGCTACTGGATGAAATATTTTGAAGCGTGCTTCGGGTCATTATTTTGTCGAAAATAAAGATTTAGTTGCATATTTTTATCTGAATACGATACCATATTGTTCCTCAATATTTCTTTAAACATAAAACGATCCATGATATCCTCTATTCAAAGGAGAGGGCCCATTCCAAATCCCGAAAAGCAGCTCATACCATTACCGACCTGTCGCCGTGTTTAACAGTGGTTATGGTAAACTTTGAGTTAAAACTTTTGAAGAATAGGTCGCCTTACATATAAAATCCCATAACTACTAACCAGATTAAACTTGATTTCATCACTTCAGATCGCTTGTTTCCAATCATTTAAAACCCAATGTAAAAGGGACCTGGTAAACTCAACCCTGGCTATTCTTCTCCGATAGTAGTGGTTTTTTAGCAGGCCTTCTCACCTGAAGACCCCCTTGTACTAATCTATCTCTTACATTAATTCCAAGTTGTGTCTCAAATAGACCTTTATTTTCCTGGAACTCAAAGAAGGATCTTTTTTGGAGTAGGATAAAATTTGTTTATCCTGAAACTTATTGGTTTTTCTTAGTCGTCCAGTTTTATTTTCACAAATCTTGAAAATTGTTGCTATCTATAATCATGAATTTAATTCGGAAAATAATCTCTTTCCACGAGGCATTATATATAGTCAGTTTATTTTGGTATATACCGTAAAACTAAAAATTATTGTGGATTTTGTAGAGGTTAGTGACATTTAGTAAAAAGTTGCTCTACTTTTTGTCAGCCGAATATTTAGTTTTTTTATTTGTAGGTAACAGAATCATTTTTAATATAAGAAATATTCACCGATATGTTTGTATATTGTCTGTTCATAATTTGTATAAATTATATTAGATTTGCACATACAGAGTGGTAACAATTTATATATTAAAAATATTTTGAAATCTATTTATTATAGAAAATTCAAATAATCCACCTAAAAAATGAGCAGCTTAATATAAATGTGAAAATAAATAAGAGAAATGATGGTTGTCTAACCGATAAATCTGTATACTTGCATAATAAACATGCTATTCAATATATTGATTTTAATTGAAACTAATTAATAATGGTTATTAACATAACAAGTTAGGCTTAGTGCAAAATGTATTCACACAATTACAATAGTATTATCTAAAAATACAGATACAAACTAACATTATCGTGAGAGATTCATCATTCATCTGTCGATCTGTCAATCGATCCTTCGATAAGATTAATTAATCATCTTACAACAATAGTAATTAATCATATTAGTTAGGTGTTTAACTCAAATTTCCTAGAAAAACACCATTTTAGATCTTTACTTTCCATTTATTTTAAAAATGTATTTGGTATTAAACAATCAAGATTAGAAATTTTTTTACAAGGCCAAAAGTAAATGTTTGGAATTAATATGAAATTGCATACCGTCTTATTTAGGGGATATCTGACTACCAAATGTACATGTATATTTACAATAAGTTTAACTATTACGTTGACAGAAAGATAATATGCTAACTAATCGACGTGTCTAGCATATTTGTAATATATCTAAATAAATAAGCACAATATAACTGTAAAAATACAGTTTGTTCAAATGCACAAATGTTTTTAGGTGATTCAGATTTATTTTTGACTAAAAAATAAATATGACAAATCAAAAGTATATTTTGTTAGACTATTGTTGACTTTTCAAATTATTATGTAAAACAACAAGTTTATTAAAATATTTTAATAAAAATGCTAATTTTTACAAAAGAAATTTAAAATAAACAAGTATTATAACGCCATGTATCACAATAAACGTTCACCCAAAAAGTTAAAAATAAATTTAATACGTCTCAAGGTAATTTTACTTTCAAATGTTGAAATATTTTGGAGGATATCATGCCAAACTTGTTTTCTCACATGGGTGACAATCGTATCTCGTTGCAAAAAACAATTTTTAATAAAATGATTTGAATAAAATACAACAGTTGTTATAAAAATTATTTATTATTAAAAAATAAAGAATAAAAATATTTATATCAATTTTTACAATATTTACCTACATATTTGTTTACATACGTGTACATTTAAGTGTTTGAATAAATAAACAAAACACAGATGTTATTGCAGCTCCGTTTCATCGTCAGTCAACAAAAAAAAAAAAAATTAATAATAATAATAAAAATATCACATGTAAGAAGGCATATTTTTACAGAATCTTACCCTTAGAAAGACGAAAACAATGAAATTGAAATTCCGGTCAGTTGTTTTCACTTTCGTTTATAAAGTCAAGGACCATCTTAGCCACTTTCACTTCCAGCATACGAGAACGTTTCCAACTAGACCGCGATATATTGCATGTCATACTTTAAACAAAATTATTTAAACGCAACATAATAAATGGAGAACTGAGTTCGATATCTTCTTTATTCTCGAAAGGCACACCGCTGACGTGCTCCAAATTTTCCCCGGCGTACGACAACAGGGGCGGTATCTCGACGTATCCACCATCCAGTTTTCCTCCCGCTTGTTCGATGTACAGCCTGTGCAAAGCAAGCAAATCCTTTCTGGCGGTCGAAGGGCAGTCTTTGCCCGCTTCGTCGGCGTTTTTCAGGGCGCTGAACTCGGTGTTCCGTGGCACCTCGAATATGACGAAGTTCTTCGTGAATTGGAACACGTCGAAAATGAACTTTTCAATCTTGATGCCGTTGGGCTCGCACGGTTTGATCCTTTCCCCGGTCTTGGTGGTGTAGGGGATCTTTTTCTTTGCCACGTGCACTTTCAGTTCGTTCAGGTAGTTGTCGGCGATCTTCTTGAGGAAGCCGATGGTGTAGAAGTGGTTGCAAATGTTTCCCGCGTTGAATTTCAATTCGCCCTTTTCGTTTTTCGAACAGGCCGTCTCGTTGGTGATTTCACTGTACTCGACCACTTGATATTTTCCATCCACTTGACATACGACACCGACGGCCTCGGTTGGACAGGCCTTTTTCACAACTTTGGCGCCGCACTCGGCGTTTTTCGTGATGCAGTAACCGATGAAAACGGGATCGGCAACCTTCACCAAGATGTTGTCGACGCTGTGTGCGTGGATGTACTTGATTCCGCGTTTCTCCATGTCGGCCAGGATGTTGTAGTTTTTCAGAGCCTTGTAAATTCCACCGTTGCCGTCTGGAGCGAAGGCGACGCGGTCCTTCTCGTCCAGCAGGATTTTCCCGTCGAAATCGTAGCAGGGAAGCAAGCCTTGTTGGAAGAGGATTACGTCCTTTTCGTTCAATCCGAAATAGTCGTTCGCCGTTAAGAATTTCTGGGTCGTTTTGTTGGTGGGACCGCTTGTCATGACGTACCAAGGAACGGTGCCGGATTTTCCGGTTACTTCCTTAGCCAAAGTGGTCACACGCCTGATTCGTTCGGCCTGTATCTGGAACAGGGACTTCCCTGACGGCAATCCGACGGAATACATTCCCTTAGGATAAGACACTCCCAATCTGGTGCCTTGTCCTCCTGCCAGCAGAAGAACAGCCACTTCACCGTTGGCGATGGCCTCCAAGCCCTTTCTGCGATAACTCTCGCGCACTTCGGCGCTAATTCTCTCCTCGGACTCGAACTGCGATTCAGGAACTGGCTCCATCCTGTCGTCCAGCATCTTCACCGACCCCATCGACTGTTCGGCCTTCTTGAACAGGGACACGGCCTCTTCGAAATCGATGCCGTCGACATGTTCGAGGAATTTGCGCTGCTGATCCTCGTCGAGTATGTCCCAAGTGTCGAGTAGGTGTTGTTGACCGAAAGCGGCGAGCTTCTTCTTGACGGACTCGAGAGTGGCCATTCTAACGCATAGGAGAGTGGAGGTTGTATTAGAAGTCGAGCGTACTACCAACTGATACCGTTCGGTTGCTATCACTTTATTTTAACGTAAACACATGAAAATGTAATTAAAGCGGCGACCAGCAGCCTTGTCTTTCCCCCTTTGGACGGTGGGTAGCGCGCTCGCAGGTAAATAGTGAACGGTATAGCGCCGGTACGATATCGTTCCTGCATTTATTTGCAGGGGAGTGCATGCCGGCCAATGGCGTTCGAACGTTTTATCGGATCGTTATCATTAATTTAAATCGATAATACTGATCTTAAGACTGTTCATTATTTAACATATTGTTTAGGGTCAACTTTATTTAATTTTATTTTTCCTGTTTAAAATGTATTAGTTAAATGAAGTAGTCTAGTCATGTCGTTTTTTTAATTTATTGCTGCTAAGGTGATAATAAAATTAAATCTTATTGTGATCCTCATTATCAGATTGATTGATTTTTTTACATGTCAGATACAGAAATATTTATTAATTTTTGCATTTAATACTTAAGATTTAGAATAACAATGAAAAACATTTTATTGTTTAACATGATTATATTGGTAATATAATACCATTTTAAACAACAGTATGTTTTTAATATATGATTAGATTATCTATTATCTGTTATTCATAAAAATATAATTTTCATTACTTCATTCGAGAAAAATAAATCATTTTTAATTCCAAGAAACGAAAACATTGTTTCTAGTAAAATTTGATGAACTAGAAAAGACAAATATAATCATCCTTTAATTATTAATTACATTTCAATAAAAAATATTTTAAAATAATTGTATTTGTAGCAGTATAATTTTATATTAAAAACTCAATTATGTACTTCATTATTAAAGTACTAATACATCAATATTTAAAAAAACATTTTCGGTAATTTTAATAGTATATTAAGAACAATTTAAATAATAAAAAGAACCTTCAATTGTTGACATTTCATTAAAAAATAATATTTTAAATTATACTCAAAGAAAATTTAATTAAACTATTGATTTTAAAAATGCAAAATTAAAAAAAAAACACAATTTAAATAACAAAAAAAAAAACCTTTATTTGTTGACATTTCATTAAAAAAGAATATTTCAAAATATACTCAAACAAAATTATTAAACTATTTGGTATTAAAAAAATTTACAAAGTTCGCAAAACAAATCAGTGTGGTATACATGAAAATCTAACCTAACTTCATTAATTAGAAATTTATAAAGAACGAAAGAAATGGATTTAAAATTTTTATAGCAATTATAACTTGACTTAAACAACTTTTCTAATTTATTTTGAAGAAAAGTTCATATCCGGTTTCGCCGGAAGTGATATCAACTATGTTTTTGTTATTTTTAATGGAACACCCTATATTACATTTATGGATTTTTAAATTCTACATGTAATTGGAAATAAAGTTAATATTATTATTTTTTTCCAGTAATTTTGACAGATTGATGGTCTAACTAAAATGTCTGCAAAGCCACCAATTTTGATCCTGGAAAATTCATTTTTGGCAAACACGTTAACCAAGGATACATACATATATAAAATGAATATTAATAGAAATTTTGCCCAAAATGTATGGTATGTAATTGGCATACTATCACACATATACTGTGTTATTTCTACGCAGTAGAAACATTAATTATTAAAATATTTTAAAATATGCAGATTACATTTTTCTGTCAAAAGTCAAATATACGTAATACGTGCTTTATTATGACATATAATTATTATATTATTAATTAAGAAGTTCATTTTACAATAGAATACGTTGAATATGTCTATATTGACTATAATGTTTAAAAGACAATAGAACAGATTATCTTCGTATTTTTTATAATCACAAGCAGACAGCTTTTTAAAGAATTTCTCATTGTATTGTGAACCATACAAGAATTACAAACACTTCAGTGTGTTTACCAAGATATTTTCATGTATAAGTGCAATGAACCTTTGTGGTACTGCTAAAGTACGTTTTAAACTTAATAATATTCAATAGTGTAAATAATAAAACTTTTAAATTAATACGTGTAATGAATAGTTACTCCTGTTACTTCAAATCTTTAAATATCAGAGAGACAAGTGATAACAAACTGGACACTTGAAACAATTAATATATTACTTTGTTAATGTGTTACATGTGTAAATTAAAAATTATACGTGTCACATTTTCAAGTCATTTTTATCAGTTTTGCAGAAATTGCAAGTTCCTGTTTTTTAAATAAAATAACTTTCATTCTCCTGTGGCTTATTTTTAATATTACACAATGCGATTATATATTTGTAATAGTTGATCCAGTTGTCACGCACCAGAAATTTCAAAATATGTTTTTTTCTTCTATGTCTTAGGAACAAAGACAATTCAATACCTTACAGTTATTCACGTTGCTTCAAGGACAATGTAAAAACTGATAAATACCAGTTGTAGACCTTAAAAATCTTGTAGGTAACTTTCACTCTCTTTATTATTGCTTTATGGTAATGATTTCATCTGGTGAATGCTAATCTATTATTAATGTTAGCACATCTTCACTTTTGAAATACTTAAAGGTCATTTCGATCACCACATTCGTGCTGACACGCACAACTCACTCATGAAAATTACATTTATGGCATTAAAACAATGTTTTCTTTCCGATGTAACCCAATTTCAGGATTTCGGAATGTTTTGCAGCTCCTAAAATGGTTACGGGTGAAATTTCCGTTGCTTGGAGTTCGATTCGTCCGAGAAAGGTTTCGACATTGGATGCAAATGGCATAGGAAGAGTGCGAATGGTAAAATGACAATTCGAGCGTCCCACGTAGTCATCAGTCCGGGCAGCGCATTGCACCCATGGATATCCAGAATACAAACAAAACGAAAAGAGGCCGGGCCGTATCGAAAAACAGTCAGCAGGATCGTGTGCCAGTCTTAAATATTCATGGGCCATGCAAGTCGCGTTCAAGGTTGACCCCGAAGGGGGTTAGTTGACGAAAGGCGGTGCCCGCTGCATTCCTGGGGGCCATGGCGTCCGGCCAAAACAGCCTGTCCAAGTCCGGTTCGCAGGAACGGACCGATCTGGTCGCCTACTGGAGCGTACCGCTTCTGGACGGGGTGCACACCGTCGAGTTCGAGCACGGCACCACCACCGGCAAAAGGGTACTACGTATTGACGGCAATGTAAGTTCCGTACCTTAAATTTAAGGGTGCAAGCCACAGGCATAGAAAAATTTAATTGTTTCGTTCAATTTAATTGTTAATCGGTAAATGAAACATTTAGTTTTAGTTCATTCATTCATTTCGTTACTATAATTGCACTTTCTTTTAAAATTTTCTTTCACTTAATGACTGACAGAACAATTTTGATTTCCTTTTCACTCTTCTCAATATTTAGTCGTCGTATTTTCCTAATTACAAGGATTTATATCAAATTTAATTCATTATACTACTTAAAAACAACTATAACCTACATATTTTTCAGGAAAGTTAATTAATTCATTAATGCTAGAGATTTATTATTGTAAAACTTGCTTTCAATTAACGACTGACTAAATAATTAGTCAATGTTCTATTTAATTCACAGTTTACACTGTGATATATATTAATATATTTTTCGTTTCTAATAACACTTGACTATGTCTAAATTTGTTAATTTTATATAAATATACAGTGTCATTCATATTATTGAGCTACATTTCTAATTTATTTCACTTATTTTCAATGGAACACTCTATTTATTTTTGAATTTTTTAATCCTATACATAAGTGAAAATAAAATGACTATATTATGTCCTATTCCTAAACCTAATAGTTTGTGAATTATTAATTTTTTTGTAAAAATTATAACAGATTGACAGTCTAACTAATATAACTGGAAGTTCATTTTTGGCATACAAGATAACCGAAGGCCACCCTATAATAAGCCATTATTAGTATTCCAAAATTTTATAGAGGGTGTTCGCTATTTACGTTTTATTACATCTTTGATAAAAATCTCTATTAATAGACAGTGCTATCTATTACTACAATATAATTTTATAATTTTAAAAATAGGTTTCTTTCACATATTAAATTTAATTTAAATTCTTTGAGAATCATACGTTTATTATATAATAATAATATCTAAAATTATTTATTGTTCAGCTGACTAAAATTATTGAATATTGAGAATGTATATGGAACACCCTGTATATTTTAGGATTTTTAAATTCTATAATATACAGGGTACACCGTGTCCTATATTTAAATCTAATAGTTTTTCAGTTATTAATTTATTCAAAAAATTAATTGACAGATTAATGGTCTAACTAAAATGCCTATAAATCATTTGATTTTGATACTGGGAAGTTAATTTTTCTTTAGCATGCATGTTCACAAATAAGGCATTATTGGTATTACCAATAACCAAACACTATATATGTTTTAGCATAATTTAAATAAGTATTAAAAACCCTTTCTATTGGTATAAAGATTCACTAAACATAAAATGATTATTAACGGAGATTTTAACCAAAATTATAAAAATAACAATCATTTAAAAAAATTAATATAATAGGAATTAATAAAACAACAAAAATTTATTTAAATTTAATAAAATACTTTTTCTAATTTGGTATTTTTGATTAAAAAAGAAAGAAGTCATTCTGAAGGCCATTACCAGGTAATTGCTAATACATTTTGAAAGTATGTATTATTCAAGGTATGTTGACATTTAATTATAATAAACAGTCTCGCCCTCATATACAAACCACCGCCAAACCTGTATTTCCTGATGTTGTTAATCGTAAAACACGCAATTAATGTCCAACCCGTATTTCTGGGCGTAGAAACAATGTTCCATAGATTTGGATCTAATCATTAAATATCAATTAGACCGTTAACTACCGTAAATCTGTAACTGTCTATTATATTGCGATTTACATATAATTAACGACAGAATTTAAAATTCATTTCACACAAAAAAATAACTGTTTGGAACGACGTAAAACTGATATTATTCACCAGAGAATTTTTCATCATTAAATAATTTTATTAATGTGCTAAAAATAACAGAGACGCAATTTCTGTTCCCGTTCCAAATATCGATTGGCATAGATAGTCGACCTTCGAATTCATTAGGGGTCGGTTCGTCAAACATTTTTTTTTATTACGAACTTACGAAGGCGGAAGAATTGAAATTGATTTGTTGGGCGCTCCCATAATAAATATGCGGAAAATATCCTTGAATTGTTGCTTGTAGGAAATCGTCCGCAGGGACTGGATGTTCAAGCTGGTGGGCGAGGAAAGGTTCAACTTGGGCAAGCAGAACGCGATATGCGAACTGAGGGTGGATCCGCTGCCGCACTTCTCCTTTTCCTACAGCCTGTTCGTCGACGGAAAACCGCTGGGGAAGTTCACCGAGAAACAAGTGCAGACTATCAGATCCTGGGCGGTTTTGACCTGTGGCAAAAGATACAGGGTCGTGTTTGGTAAATGTGATGATGTTTCGTTTTCATGTCGTGACCATGTTTGTTGTTGCAGAGAAACAAGCACTCAATATTTGGGTAAACGGACAGAATATCGAGGCGGAGAACGTGTTTGTTGACGACGGGACGGAGATGAGATTCGATCTGGACCACTCTCAGGCGGTTATAAAAGCATCGTCCGCGGATAAGAAGCAGGGAGTTATTCACCAGCTTTACGTCAACGGAAAATTAATTGAAGAAGACACTTTAACATAGTTTTTCTTTTTAAATGTGTACTTAAAGTGTAGTATTACTAAATAACTTTAATATAGATATACAAAAATATTTTTACAGTGGCGAATGATACAAAAAGTATTTGCTTGACGTTATAGACAATACAATAAAGATATTGTGTATCGATTTTGGTTTTAAATATTTTTTTATAAATATAGGTTGTTTTCAACAAAAATTGCTGATCATTAGGCAAGAGAAATAATGACTACAACAAATAATCTTCTCTACGATGCGAATAATCGTAATCGTAAATAAATTTATTTCAGTTAATGTATACTATGAGAAAATCCATTTTGTTTGATAATCCATGGGAGACTACCCTTGTGAATAACCTCCAGTGGATGAGGATTCCAGGAGAGCAGAATGCTTTGTTGTCGATGTTATGATAATTTTGCATGACAATGCGACGGTAATAAATCTATATATATAAATTTTATTTTCAAAAATACAAAATGTAATTCCGGTACCGGGAATCGAACCCGAGCCTCCTGGGTGAGAGCCAGGTATCCTAGCCACTAGACCATACCGGATATATTTATTTCAGAACGTATTCAGCATGAGTACTCAATTTCATGTGTGAAAACTTGATATTACACAAATTAATTTATATTAATACAGATAATTTCACTATTGAATTAATAAATAAGTTGCCTGCAATTAATACTTTTGAATTATAATCTTTATATTAAATTTTTTACAACCTACCATTACACTATGCAACTAAGTTTACACAATCAAGTCAAAGACTAGGATAATTCAACAAGTATTGTCTTTTAGTTTGCTCTCTGACCTGAAAAGTTTTATAATCAACTTCCCAATGATTAAAACTTAACCAGGAAGAGGAGTATAAACATAAATTTATAATGACAATGTGAAAACAAAATTTATATGAGTAACCATTGTGATTTATTAGCTTCACAAAAGAATACTTAAATTATTTCAAAGTTAAATACAAATATATTATCAAAATAAGTTATCTTCTGCATAAATTGAACAAAATTGCACCAACCACAGAACTTTTAACATAAGACTGAGAAGATTCCTTGAGAAATTAATGGACCAAATTGGCCAAAATAAAACAAACGATTTTGGTACGATTGGTGCCCATACTCAAATTTAGCGGACGAGTAAACTCCTGAACCATAGCTTACCATTCTTCTCCAAGAACACTAGTTTTTCTGCTTATGGCGTAGATCCTCTTCTTTCTTATGACACATGGACCAATGTTGTTTAGAGGGATAACAATTTGCTTCCACATACTGAAGAAATGATGCCGTTATGTGATATGTATCAACACAATACAACACAAATTGTGACCAATTTCTAAAAAGATCAAACCATCAATATTTCACAGCAATTCGAGAAACTTGAAGGATTACATATATGTCATATATTCAGAAATTGATCCAGTCTATGTATCGGAGATGTGCTGAAATTATATAGTAAAAAGAATATTATACAAAGTATTGATATCAAATTAAACGTTGCTCATTTGGTCAATAAAAATTCATTTCAAAATTAAAGTGCCACATTTATGACAATCTCAATTCAAAAGAATATATGTAACATTTTAGTGAATATGAAAATACTAGTTTCTAGAATAGAGTATAAAATAACATTAGTAAATTAATATTATTTTAACAGTTCACATTAAATAAAATGGTTATGGTCATATAATTTAACGTTTTAAAATGAGACTATTATAATGACCGTTACTGCATATAAAAATAAAATAAATTTAACATGCTGCTCATCTAGAGCTCATCATGTGGTTAATAAATATAGGTTTCAAAATTCAAATGCTATATTTATGACCACCTCAATTCAAAAATATAATTGTAACATTTTATTGAATAAGAAAATATTAGTTTTTAAAATAGAATATAAAATAACATTAGTAAATTAATATTATTTTAACAGTTCACATAAAAAAAAAAATGATTATGGTCATATTTAACGTTTTAAAATGATGCTATAATACTGACCGTTACTACATGTAAAAAATAAAATAAATTTAATATGCTGCCCATCTAGAGCCGTAAATATTCTAATATTATTGGTCAAAATAAAGCAAAATATACTTTTAAATCTATTGTAGTGTTGTATCAAATATTACCACACCATTGTTTATCAATGTTTCTGATTCCCAAAATTTCACATCTGCATTATCATTCCATCTTATAATTTTCCCAAGAGAGAATATGAGATTTTTCTCTTTGTTGTGTATTCCATTATTTACTTTTCTGAAAACAAATATATGTATTATTGTGTACATGAACGGTTTAGTTGGCTCAGTAATTTTATTAAAAACTTGCGACAGGTCATATCAATCCTTGCAAGAGTTTGTCTTTGCGAATGGAATACCGTTCATTGTGTAATCTAGATGATAAAAAATCTATTTTTAATATGAACATCTGCGAAAGATACCATGATCCAGTTTATGAAAAGTATACATCTAGAAAATAAGTTTTAACATACAAATAATAAATGGCAAAGAAAACGATATAAAAAAAATAAAATGATCAATAGTCATCTAATAAAAATAACTGAAATTAGTTGATAATGTAAGAAATTAAAAAAAAATTCATTATTTAAAAGAACACAATCATTCTACAGTATGATAGGAGTTTGATGCATCTGAATTCTAAATGAGACATTAAGTACAATAGACAGCAAGCCTCCCACTATGGGGCATACTTCTACCGTCTTTGTCATGCATGATGTCTCTCTCTAAATTTAGACGGGTCAAACGCTTTTCTTACTGTATAATCAACATAAAATATAACAAATCCACAATAAAAATTATACAAATTGTGTAAAACATGAGGTACATAATAAAGGACGTCGTGTGTAAAGAATAGTTTATTCTTATTTTTAAATTTTTTATATTAAATAACCACGAAGTGCTCAAGCTATACTGCTCGCGTTGGAGGCAATCCTGGGCCACAAGTCAGCACACTCCTTGGCTACGGGCCCCGTGATGGCAGAACCCTTCATTTCGCCTTTGTTGTTGACAATAACGCCGGCGTTGTCTTCAAAATAGATGAAGACACCATCCTTCCTGCGGAACGGCTTGCGTTGCCTGATCACCACTGCAGGCATTACCTTTTTACGGAGTTCTGGTTTACCCTTCTTGACAGTGGCGACGATCATGTCACCGGATCCGGCGGCGGGCAGACGGTTCAATCTGCCGCCGATACCTTGTACAGCGATTACATACAAATTTTTTGCTCCTGGAAACAGAAAATGAAAACTTTAGTAACTACAAAGTACAACACAAACTGAACTTAGATTAACCAAGTATTAACAGTCATCATATTTTATATTTCATTGCTTACACATAATTTTTATTGAAGAATTACTCAAATATTCTTTTCATACAATTATAGAAAAAATATTGTCAGTTTTTCAGGAGAAATATGTATTTTTATTTTAAAATTTCCCCTAGTAGAACAATGTAATAAAAGAAAACATTATACACTTAACTTTACAAGATTTATTCGGTGTAAAATGTATTTAATTCTCAGGTGAGTTGGCAAAATATAAGAAATATAAGTTGAATCTATTTCACTAGAATCAAGCTTATTTGTAATTTTCAAGGTCACTTAAAGACTGGCTAAGTGTTCTCCTCACCTAACAATAATTTACAATAACAATAATAGTTTTATTCAGAAGACAAATTTTATTTTATAAAATTATACACAATAAACAAAATAATAACAGTTTCATTTAATTTAAAACAAGACAACAGGCCATACACTGTTTTCTGTTGTCTTATTAGTAATAAATTATTGTTACAGGCCATATATTTTGTTTTCTGTTATGTATTGTTAAAAATTAACTTCATTAGTCAAAAAACATGATGTATGTTATCTTCAATAATACTATAACCTATTTAAGCACTTTTTGAGTATAAACACTTGTTTAATTGAATCGATGGTCAAATGTGCAGACCGAGCAGATGGAAGTTACAATTTTTAGTATAACACTACAAGGTTTTAATTAATTTTGATATCAGATTAAATTTTATGTAACCTATGGCAAATGAACAAACTCTTTCAGCTAAGACAACTTCACGCGCCATGACAAACTCCACATGCATGACCCAATCAATAACAATCGAAAAATATTTTCTGTAGAAAACGTGTGTCTAAAATAAACATAATTGTAACAAATATGAAGAAGTTCATGTTGTTATTACATGGGTCATACTGTCTTGCAGGAAGTGCAAGTGTTTGGGTTGACATGTGCACTTTTTCATAAAAATAAAAAACGCAAATAACTCACCGGTGTTGTCTGCACAGTTGATGACAGCCCCGACTGGAAGAGCAAGGGAGATCCTGAATTTGGCTCCCGCAGAACCACCACGTCCTAAAAAATTACAAAACAAAATTAACAACACATAACCTTAGTTGATTTTTCGGTGCAATTTCCAAGTTAAAAAAATCCCAATCGGACGAAATACGGATGAAACTTTGTTAACGACGATTCACACTACTTAAAAATCGAAGCCGATGGACGATTTTTTTAAGGATTGCTTGAATATTTTAAGATTATCTCGGCAAAAAACATCACTCACCTCTCTTAGACATTTTGGATGAGTGAAAGAACGAATGTAGCTCAGCGTCGAAGTCACTTCCTTTGCGCGGCGCTGCTGTCAACCGTTTGAATAATGGCGCCAACGTCAATTTTGACAATGTTTATTTTCTTGTATTGATAATATTTTAAATTATTTGTGTCAAAATGTTTACACAAACCCCTTCAGTGCTAATAGGTAAATATAATATGCACACTCTATACTTAATAAACATACACTGTTAAGGCGAAGGAGATATTAAATACAGAGCAAGAAGAGGCTGTTCAGAATTTCATGTCGTAAAAGAAATTCTTCCACAATACCGAATTTCTTATAAGGGAAAAAGTACCAAAAAAGTACCCACAAGCACAGTCGAAGTTCAAACGGATACAACAATACATACAAGTTGGGAAAAACCACAAGAGGTGAGTCTTGAATTAATCAATTTTGAAAGGAAATATAATTAATGCAATTTTAATAGGAAAGGTCAGATTTTGAAACAGCAATTGTGAAGTTACATTTAATAAGTAAGTTATTTTTTAATATGTATGAATGTATACATCTGGATTTTAATGTACAACGTGTGAAAGTGCTTAAACAATTTATTGGTTGATTATTTAAAATGAAAATAATCATAATATAAATACGATAGAATAATAATAATGTCTGAAAAAGACACTGTAAATACTTTATCGGAGCCGGCAGAAGCCAAATTTGTACTATGTATATATTGTCTTTATTTTAATTGCATTTATATTAGATAAAAATCCTTTAGTTACATTAAATACGTTTTTTAAATCATCTTATTCGGGTTAAGTTGTTCTACTCTCTACTAGAGGGCACCTAGTTTAAAATTTTTTTAACATCTTCGACATCTTATTCGGTTTAAGTTATTGTACTCTCTACTAGAGGTTCACTAGTTTAAAATTTTTCAATTTTTAAATTAACATTTTTAAAACTGCTCATAAACAATATTATATATATTAAGTTATGAAATTTACAACATCAATTTTTATCTATTATTATTTGAACGTTTATCCTTAATTCAAAATGTATTTGAAACTTATTTTTTAATATACCCCCTAGAATAATATATCACATGTTATGTCTGAACGCATTTAAAAATACATGTATTGGTTATTTATGACACATTTTTTAAGTAAAGAACATTGCATTACCCTACAAATAACAAAATAGTTGTGCAGTGGAACTATTTTCATTGCGTAGTTCCAAAAAAAATAGATTAGAAGTAGATCTACTGTCAAATATAAAATTTATATATAGCCTAACATAACATCACGTCAAATAATCATGGTAATACTTGATAAAATTCAATTAGAACTTGGAGGTAGTATACTTTAAATTCAATTAAAATCGCTGTACCTAGATTATTTGATTTTAGCCCAAGAGCCTTGGCCAAAAGATGCAAAACTGTATCAGCCCTACGAAGTGGAACAGATCTTGCTTCCAGACAATGCTAACTGCTTGGCTGTGCAGGCCTTCCTGAAGATGTGCAATCTCGACTTTACTGTGGAGCCGAGACCAAATGCTGAACACATGTCTCCTTCAGGCAAGGTGCCATTTTTAAAGGCCGGTGCATTTGTAGTGTCAGAATTAGAAGGGATTGTTTCATTTGTAAATAATAAAGGGATATCATTGACTGAAACTCTAGACTCAGAGATGAAATCTGACATGAGGGCATACATGTCTTTGATACACAACGTGATTGAAGTGGCGGAGGTTTGTAAAATATTAAATTATTATTTGTTTTTGTATTATACTTAGTTTTTTAGTTGTATATATGTTGGGTAGACAGTGAAACTTATAATGAAGTAACAAGCATAAGGAATGGTTCAATTTATCCATGGCCTTTGAATTACATCCAGAACAGGAGTAAACGTTCTCAAGTTATAAAGAAGTTGAAAGTTTTGCAGTGGTACAAAAAAACATTGCCAGAAGTTCTTCAAGAAGTTGAAAACTGTTGTCAGGCATTGAGTGATCGACTGGAAGGAAAAGAGTATTTCTTTGGTACAAGGTAAATTAGTTTTTATATTTTATATTTAATTTACCTGTTGTCAGTCTTTAGAAACTGTTTAATAAGATTTAACTAGTCAACTCTTGAAATAACATAATGCAACATGTTATTACCAAATTATGACTCAAAAATTATTATCCTAAAGACTTGGTATATTGTTTATTTTATTGAAATAACATAATATATATAATTAATACAAAATTATTTTTGTTTCAGTCCCACAGAACTTGATGCCTTGGTGTTTGGACATTTATTTACAATCCTTACTACACCTTTGCCAAGAAATGATTTGGCAAACACTGTTAGAAAATACCCCATTTTACTTGACTTAGTTCAGAAAATTGAAAAACAATATTTCAAACGAGAAAATTAGGTGTAGACTTTACTGTTATGTAGTGGAACAAAAAACTTGTTGAAAATATACAAATTTTATCTGTTGAATTTCAGTTTTTCCTTCCTGTGTGACATTTAGGCATTTTCAGTATATTGAAGATTAAATTTAATGAAGCCAATCTGCGTGGAAATATGTAAAATTTAAAAATCAAATTGTCAACTGCATCATAATGTTCCAAAAAAATACTTAACTCCCTCTTACCTAAAAATTTATTAATATTCATAATAAAGCACAATGTTAACTCATAAAACAAACATTTTACTTTTAAATATTTATTTACTGTTATTTATCATGTAAATTCTAGTACAAACACGTATTTATTAAAGCACCAATTTGATTAACTTTGATCTTTTCTTATTTTTTTCTAACTAAATTTGGTTAAGAACCAGAGTCGCATTATGACATATGTACAACATTAACACAATAATGCGACCGTGATTCAAAACCCAAAATACAAACATCCAAATGAGGCAAAGTTTGTATTCGTGTTATTTAATGTTAAAAATTCAATAAAAGAGTAAAGACATAATATCTTCGCAAAATATATCGAGGCAAAGTTATCATATCATGCAATCTTCACAAAAACTAACAGAGTTAATGGAAAATATGTTTCTCTTAAATTGAACGCTTGAAAATGCATAAATATCCCTTCACCAAACCCTTGTTAAAATTATCACGATTACTCAAAGTTGAGACAGTTTTGACTGAATTTAAAAGCTCTGTAGAATAACTGGCGAATTTTTAATTTCCGTATTGTTCCCTAAATACAAAAACATTGAACAACTTATTTCCTCTTACGCTTATTTTCGCTGCACTATGAACCAATGTTTTAAAAATCTTAATACACACAAAATTCAGTTCAGTTTACAAAATGTGAGCCTAACCAGTAACTTTTTGACTCAAGAATGTTGAGACGAAATGAGGTAAAGTTCTTGTAATTATAAAATAAAAAAAACAACTAGAAATCTTTAGTAGAGGCAGTGTCAAGAACACTAGAGTATGTAGCATAGATAAATGAGCCTAAATGGCACCATTGCTAATATATAAACATAATCGGGAACACAACAGAATAATTAAATTTTAACATTGCATATGGCATATTGTTCATAATAGTTCAACAACAGTTTACACATATACCATACAAAATGTTTAAATTACAAATGTTTATTAAGTAGCCATCTCCTGTGTTCCCAACCAAATGGCAGTTTCGATTACTACAATCTTCGATTTGTTTAACTACTGTGACTGTAGGCAGTGTTGGTGTAGGGTCCGCTGTAAATTGAACTTCCCGGATTAGACGTCGTCTTCTTTCTCCTTCTGGCCATCAGACATAATATGGCGAATACCACGCAGAGCATCAAGATCAATCCGGCAATGCAAATGCCTATGGCGAAGCTGCGTTGCGAGATGCAAATCGAGTCTTCAGTAGCCTGTAAAATTATATATTATTTTTAATACTTATAATAATATTAAAGTTTTGTTGTTCATTCCATCACTTAGAAACAAACACGAACGTTTCATTAAATATCTAATTGAAAGTCATACTGAATATGTTCCATTTTATGATGATTAGCCTATAAGTGGAAAACAATTTCAATTTCTACTAAGTGTTACAAAATCGTCTGAAACAAAGATGTTACGTTAGATAAAAAACTATAATAGATTACAATAAACAGGTGTTTATTACACAATAATATGTGATAGCCAAGGGGGCAACCGAAAAATGTATCATAGTTCCTTTCATTTTAATTCAAGTGAAAGTAATTATTATAATTTTGTAGTCCATTCATATGACAATATGACATTCACTGTATCGAATTCTTTACATTCACCATTGTACCAAAAATTTTAAAACCACATATTTATTATTAATATGAATAAGTCGAAGCATGCAATAAATTTGCATTTTATACCGGTAGGAAAATATACTATAATGTATTGTAAATTCTACACGCGCGTATCTTTTGAATATTATTATCGTAGTACTAAGAAAGGATGGTATTATCTCTATTCAAATAGATCCATTGTTGTTGCTTACAACCAGCAATAAAAATAATTTAATGTCCGTAATCACGAATTGGACGTCACTTCCACGCATTGTTTACTTCGTTTGATAGTTGCAGTAACGTCTTCGTTGATTAAACTATAAACTGTTGTACCTTTTCACTAAAAACTGAGCCATCCTCTTGTCCAGCTTTGGCCAAGTCATTAGCTTCATTAACGTACAATCCGCTGTACACCTCAATGGTTGCTGGAGTACCTTCCGACGATTCTGAAGCTGCCTGACGACGTATTCGGTTACCACCGCAACTTGGCGCCTAAAACATTACAATTTTAGCAATCGATTCGTTTAAAGAAACGATAATTATGCAGTGTTTGTCGCGGAACGTTGCAATAAATAAAGACGCTAAGATGATACAGCATGAGAGGAAGAGTCATTCAAGCTTAACGCCCTAGTGGTTGACCTTGCAGTAAGAACGATCACCTACGCAAACTGTAGGAATAGGAATGCCGAATTGGCACTCTTTCTTATACACCTTCAAGTTGCAGCAGTGGTTGATATAACGAATCACTACTTAAAGAAGTATTAAGTGTTCTTACTTGATATTCGCATCCGTTGTCCGCTTTCAGGCACAACTTAACGTTGCATTGATAATAAACAGAAGCGGTGTAGGGAAATTTGTGCGCCTGGAATTTGACTGCGGCCCTCGTTTTGTCCTGCGAATATTCGAACATTCCCATGATTTCCGAGTCCAACGGACAACCGTCGTCGCTGATCAGCTTCTGTTCACCCCATCCAAGTCCGTCCCTAGACGATAACGTTTTAGTTTCACATTTAAAACCATGGACCACAAGTTGTCCGTTTACCTGACTAGACAGTCCGTCACTCTGATGCCGTAAGTCTCCTGATCATCCAGGGAAACGACCAGCGTGAGGGGGTCGCCGATTTTGACGTTTTCAGCCACCTCACGTTCGGTCGGGTCACCGGAGAAGATTTTCATGCTGCAACCGGGCATCGGAGCCAAAGCTGTGATCGGATCGGCTGACATCAAACTGAAAATTGAAGGGTACGGCTTGAACGTACGTTCAATTCGATGGTGACAATTAGACTTACTCAACTTTAAGTGAATCGTTAGTGATTGTATTGTTTCGTGTGTTGTATCGACATCTGATGTGGAATCCTCTTCCTTGGTTCGTTACGAGCTTCAAGTGTGGCTGTACGACGATGGTATTAAAGTATTCAATACCGCCATCATCCTGTAAAATAAAGACATTCGTTGAGCTCATTTTTTAAATTTTAATAAAACGGTTTATTTTAATAATTATCTCTTAAGATATCCATGTATGTATGTAGATTGTCTTTCAGTTTGGGTGCGTAATAATCAAGATATTTTGTCTCTCCCACGTAATCACCCACAAATCACACTCACTAAACGTATGCCATACAAAATAGGAAACTTGTAGTCGTTTAGTATGCGAAAATTGGCGAACAGTATAAAGCGGATCATCCCACTGTCGTTAATAAAAATCACTTTCAGCGACTTCCAAAGGATTGGAAGGTCGTCTAACAAAAAGTGGGCGAAAGGTCATACGAGTCCAAAATTAAATTGTTGTATTTTTATAAAATGGCTTGTATTAAAATTAGCAACATTCACTTTGTTATTATGACGTTTTACAAACTTATCATTATTCATGGTATATAATTTAATACAAACACATACATATATAATTTTGTTAATTTAATGTTTACATTTGTTATTTGTCAGGATATTGGGCTGGAACACTCAATTTATTAACAATTCTAGTACCAAAATATTTTATTCTAATCATTAATCTACCCTAATGAGTAGAATTATCAAATTAAATTGCACAAGGTGTATATTTCATGGTTCAACAATATTACCTCCTCATTTATTATTAAACATTTACGATTAATTGTGTTAACAATAAACATTCACTTTGTTACTGTAATATTATTACAAATTCAACATTTGTCAAATCTAATAAGAGATAAGTACATTTCAAACAGGTTTCAGTAAAAAATTTGATATTAAGTAAATTTGAAAGTATGTTTTCAAGGATTCTACTACAAGTAATATAATAATAAATATAAAATTATAGATAATAAAAATATAAGTTTTAAAAATAAATAATATAAAATATTAAGTGTATTTAAATATAAAACTACGTGGGTAAATTTCAACAGGTCGTGATTTATTATGGAAAGATCATTGGTCACTTAATTTTTAACAAATACCGTTACTATGGCTGACTAATACAAATTTATCAACAATATATAGAACACATTCTGGCATTTTTTGTTTGTAAGAGAGAGAGGTGGAAAAAAAGAAAACCATATTTAGTAATTAGTGAATTTAAGTATCTTCATCACATTAACAATTTAAATGTTGTTGTATAATAGCCAAAAAATTTTAATTTTAATCTTGCGTTCTTATGCAATTCAAACAGCTTTCTCGATATATCAATTTTTAACACTTTCACTGAAACTAAATGTTTTATGAGACTATGTTACAAAAAAGGACGATAACACACGACATTTCGACATTATGTTACGTTTTAAAAATAGACTAAAAAAGGTGTGTGTTATAGAAGGTAGATTTTAAATCACATGCTTGTGGTAATTATTTTTTAATCACCGACAACAACAAAAAAGTAGAATAATTCTTTAAACTAGTTACTTAAATAAAATCGTCAGTAACCAGGCCATAAAATAGAAGTATTTATTCCACAAAGTTATACCAATTGTATTTTTATAGGCACTGTTTTGAAACATTAATGTAAATGTTATATGTAAATGAGAGAAGATGACCATATGGTAGTAAGCCATTATATAATCATTCATTTTATAACAATCTCGATTTACTCAATAATTTTTGTCTTTGCAATACAACTTTTTCTTGTGCATTGTACAAACGACAAATTTAAAAGGGACACACTTGAAATATTATCTCGCCAAACAATACACTCTCGTTTCGTTTTTCACACGTTGTCGAAATCCATTGTAAAACAATCTACGAATTCAGCAACTAACAGTTTATTCAAATGCAAAAGCAAAAAAAAAAAAAAAAACAATCAAACAATGATTAATTGGAGAACGGAGCCCGCGATGAGTAATAGTCGAACCCGCCCCTGCGAACAACCTCCGGTTGTGGGATCTTGCCGCTTTTTTAAGATGCTTTTGTCAAGAACGAGCGTATGAAGAGCTTAGACCGGTTTTGCAAGTTGCGAGATTTTAAATTCCCCGGATTTTTTCCGAGCAACCGTTCGTGTCTTCCACTGGTCGATGGCAGATATGCGTACCCATCCTCCCGACCAAGAAATTTTATTATACGGTTATTTTGAGTTATGTTCGAAGTGTCCCAATTTGGACGTCTTTGACAAAGACTGATTTAAGTGTTCGAGAGGTCAATTTAATTTAAAATGAAACATCTCGTAATTAGGGATTTAATTCCAATTTTGTCCAGTTAGTTTAAATAATATATTACAATTTAATGCACTATTTAATAATACTCTTAGCAGTAAGAATTTATTCTTAGTAAGATTTATATTATTTCATTTTCAGTGGGAAGAAAGGAACCTTGCAGTCTAGAGAAGAAGAAAATAATAATTAACATTAAATAACAAGTTTGGACCCCAAACACCACAAAAATGATGGTGGAAGTGTTATGGTTAGAAATTCCTTTTTTTGGCATGATATTTTTGGAGTATATTTTACCTTCAATATTATTCTCATGCATTTATTCTGTAGTTTTTAAATTCATTTAAGTTATAGTTAAACAAATCTGAAGCATAATAATAAAAATGAGGACCAATGACTTATAAATTAATATTCTCCTATTTAAATCTAAGTTGAAAGCCATTCTCCTAAATAAATACATCTTTTTGAACACAGTTTTTAAAACATAATGATAATATCGTTAAAAATTTATTATTTAATTATTTAATTTAAAATTAAACATTTTGTAATTAGAGATTCAATTCTAATTTTGTCTAGTTAGTATAAATAATATATTACAATTTAATGCACTATTTAATAATGAGTAGTAAGAATTTATTCTTAGTAAGATTTATATTATTTCACTTTCAGTGGGAGGAAAGAAACGTTGCACTCTAGAGAAGAAGAAAATGATAATTAACATTAAATAACAAGTTCTAATGGTTCCATTTAAGAAATATTATATCCTCCAGAATTTTGGGGAAGCCTTCAATAGAATAGGATCAAATGATACACAATATGTCGTCCTCTAAATACAAGTTTGGACCCCAAACACCACAAAAATGAAGGTGGAAGCGTTATGGTTAGAGATTCCTTTTCTTGGCATGATATTTTTGGAGTATATTTTACCTTCAATATTATTCTCATGCATTTATTTCGTAGTTTTTAAATTCATTTAAGTTATAGTTAAACAAATCTAAAGCATAATAATAAAAATAAGGACCAATGATTGACTTATAAATTAATATTCTCCTATTTAAATTTAAGTTGAAAGCCATTTTCCTAAATAAATACATCTTTTTGAACACTGTTTTTAAAACATAATGATAATATCGTTAGAAATTTAGAATTTATTTATTTAATTTGAAATTAAACATTTTGTAATTAGAGATTCAATTCTAATTTTGTCCAGTTAGTATAAATAATATGTTACAATTTAATGCACTGTTTAGTAATGCTTTTAGTAGTAAGAATTTATTCTTAGTAAGATTTATATTATTTCACTTTCAGTGGGAAGAAAAAAACGTTACACTCTAGAGAAGAGGAAAATAATAATTAACATTAAATAAGTTCTAATAGTTTACAATTAACAAATATTATATTCTCCATAATAATGAGGAAGAATAAGATCAAATGGTAAACAATATGTCCTCTTCCAAATACAAGTTTGAACCCCAAACACTACAAAATCGATGGAGGAAACATTATGGTTAGAGACATTTTTTATTAAATTTCTGTAAGAATAATGTTATGCACAACGTTTCAAAAGGTCTCCTGAAATCCAGGGAAATTGATAATTTAATTTTATTATTTTCTATGTCCCCAAACATACATTCATAATAATAGTTTCACAAGAATGTCCTTTACTATTTTACTTATTTTCAATTATATTATTATTATTTTTGTCACTAAATTTGAAAGGCTGGTTCTTTACCACCCTTTACAAAATTTTTCAAATATTCACACAGTGTTTATAGGTTTCTAGTCACTACAAACGTTCAAAAATATTAAAAAAAAAAATAGATTTTGAATACTTAAATCATTGTTTTGCACAAATAAATGATGCATTGCCCCGCACAAAAATCAAAAATGTTGCTGTTGTGTTTTGTTACAAACAAAACGTTTGTATAGTCAACAAGTTTGCTAAGGTCCTCAAGGTTCTGTCCTCATTAGCGTCTACGTATATGTAGTTCCCAAGTACGTTCGCCATTTGTTTATAATTCATTGCATTATGTCGAATATTATGAAATTCACATCACTAATTGAAGGCGAACAATTCGTCCATCAAGGAATAATTTCGTTCCAGTTACAACAAACGAATTGCAATTATGATCGTTACGAATTCTCCACTTGATCAATCAAATTTTTTACTCCTTCTCACAAGACTAGTTGTTGATTTGTTTTATTTTAATGATGGCAGCTTAACCCAGATGAACATAATTAATAACATCTGGTACTGTGGTTATTGGAAGTGTTAGATACGCATAATTATGCAATTCAAATTGGCAGAATCTTGAACTGAATAACTCCACATCCGTGAGAATTACCATCGAACGATGCTACCTTGATCTCACATTTATTTATTAACGTTAAATGTTAATATTTCAAGTTTTAAAAGTGCTTCTTCGTTGCGGTTGGAGTAACTTTAATTAATAACAAGGAGCCAATTGCACATCTAAAATAACACAATAAAATAATTATCGCTAATTATTATACTAATTAGTTCTTGTTACAGTTTGTTCACGGTAAAGAAATGTGAATTGTACCATAATTCGTCTTGTTCTGGTGTATTTAATCTTAGTCGGGGAAAGACCGACAAATTGCTAACAGTACATGTTTAATTGTATTGAAATGCCATTCCATAAATTTGTTGCCTTTCCTGGTTTCACGGAACAGACAACGACACCGTTTTGCCGAAAGATAAATTTAATTTTGTCCATTTTAAATTAATTGCTCTTATCTTATGTTTAGAAACCGTGAACTCCTTGTGATTCAACAAGTCGAATTATGTGTTATATCAGTCGGACATGTCATTTTTACATTTACAGTTTAGATAATTACTGGCGTAAATAATTTATAGTAATCATCGGACATGGAAGCATAATTTTTATACAAAACGGAACGTGGGAAAGGGTAGATCATTAGGAACAACTTTCGGTGCCACATGGATAAAATTTTATTATTGTTGTTGCGGCAATTTTCGATCGCTCTTTAATGGTGCATTTTTCGCAAGCGGTTTAATTTAGAAAATTAGTGCCGTTATTCGATATGGCACACTATAATTAGGCTGTCGAGAAAATTAACCAAATCGTGCGCAGGCAACAGGTTCTTCCACAGCAAATGGCTTCGTGTTTGGTACGTTCCTTATGTAACGAAATAAAAAAAATTAAGTTCGAGACAGAAAGTTGCCAAATCTCCATTGTTTCACTGATGACTTTTTTTATGAATAAAAGAATAAGGACATTGATGGGTGTGACTTGCATGATAAATCTTTAAACAATAGTGACAGCGAAAATCTAAATTGGACTGATTGATTTTTATGTCTGCTAATTGATTATTAATTAGGCGTTTAGGGGTCTGTTTAACTGCAGAGAAGTTAAGCAAAAATATCATGAGAAATTATTAAAATTAGATTTAAATATTTAAAAATGTGGACTGTAAAATAAAATTAACCAACAAATATGGAATCCTATCTAATTTTTATTATACCAAGTAAAACAATATTAATTTTAATTATATTTTACTTTGATAAATAATATTTTCTTAGTAAACTCTTTGATTTTTTAAGAAAATTAATTTATTTTTATTTTAGAAACATTTCTGCTTCGTTATTTTGATAAAACACAAAATATATTTATATAATAATATTTTATAAATTAATAATATGTAAATTTAATGCTCTCAAAAATCTCAAAACAAAGTTTAAAACACATTTGATTCTTTATTATTAGAAAATCTAATCAAAATGAAATTAAAATTTAATTATGCAATGAATAGTTTTATGAAAATATAAAATTGTAAATGTTTTTTTATTTATTTTGTGACATTATTTTTTTTTTTGGTTTTCTTTGAAAGTTATTCTAAATTATGTAATACTTGAAGACTGATGTTCAGTTTATACATTAAATATTGAAAAAGATAAAATTTCTAGCTACAAATTGGCTGAGCAGAAATCGATAGATTTAGTATCAAAAGAAAAAGTATTTCTTAATTTATCTTCCATATATTATAACATTTTTTCTTCAATCTTTAAGGAGACTAATATGTACAAAATTGTAAAATTTTGTGACATTAACTTTTTGTTGTCATTGAAAGATGTTCCAGAATTATCTTAAATCATGCAGTACCTGAAAACTGATGACCGAATTTAGTGCCAAAGTTGAGCTAACACGTTAAACATTGAAAAAGATAAAAAGCTCTATAACTTTAATATGGCTGAACAAATATAGATAAATTTGGCATCAAAAGAAAGAGTATTTTTTATTATATCTTCTATATATTATAACATTTTTACTTCAGCTCTTAAGGGGACTAAAGACCACACTAAAAAATTATAAATTTGTGTGACATTAATTTTTTGTCGTTTGTGAAAAACTCCAAAGTTATTTTAAATCATGCAGTACCAGAAAACTGATGACCATCCAACTTATCGAATTTAGTGCCAATATAAAGTGCTAACACTTTATACATGGAAAAAGATAAAAAGCTCTATAACTTTAATATGGCCGAACAAAAATCGATAGAGTATTTCTTAATCTATCTTCTATATATAATAACATTTTTACTTCATCCTTTAAGGGGACCACTCTAAAAATTATAAATTTTTGTGACTGACGTCCAATTTATCAAATTTAGTGCCCAACTGGTGGTAACATGTTACACATTGAAAAGGATAAAACTATAACTTCAATATGGCTGAACAGAAATCTATAAATTTAGCATCAAAAGAAAATCTTCCTCGGTCTGTCTTTTATATATTATAACTTTTTTTCTTTAGCCTTTACAAAAATTATAAAATTTTTTTTTAATGTCTTTGGAAGACCTTTTAAAGCTATTCTAAGTAATTGAAGTTAAAGTTGGTAAGTAAAAATCATTAACGACCAATTTTATTTCGTATTTTCCAAAAATAACAAAATTATAAATTAAAATTTTTATAAATCATGGAAAATTTTAATAAAAAAAAAAATAAGGTATAATAATGACGTTGAGTCAGTTGAATGCAAATCTAATGCAACCTAAAATACTGGAACAGAAAGCACCAGTGGAGTGCGCCCGAACAATAAACAGCACGGTTGAATTGAAACTGAACAACACGTAATTATTGGCATTTGAGTGCGGAGTAATAAAATTTTAATTGGAGTTAAAACGGGTCTACAACACCTCATTTGTGTTACGTTACCGACTAGAAAGTAAACAGTTTGTTTACAATTGGGATTAAAAATTGAATTATTACGTTAACACAATGCACGAAACGTTTCGACCATTTTCCAATTTGCCGTGTTGGCCGGAACGGCCGCAGACTCGTGACAATTTCAAATGGCCTCTTCCGACGGCGATAACCTCCAAGGCCCGACGATTTTCCACGAGATGTGTGTCAGATCGGTCACGAACCGCGAAACCCCATCCATTAATTATTTGTGGCGAATCTGTTATTATTATTTGTCGGAGGGAAAAATGTGCGGGCTCACGTACGGACCGCCGCGGCGGGACGCAATTACGGACGCAAAACGGACGCAAAACGGACGCAAAACGGACGATCTAACTCACCAGTTCCGTGCTCATTGTGTTGCAGCCTCTGAGCGGCAGCGTGTATTGTACGGGGGCCGGCCTCTGCACCCATTCACCCATGCAGGAGCTGTTTTTCGACAGGCCCCGTGGATAGATCATGCCGTTGAAACGCCCCGATCTGGTGCTGATGTGCACCAGGATCTCGTCGCTGTTGCACTCGACTCGGACGTCCGACGCAACTTCGGGAGCAACTGGAATTAAAAAATGTTTTATATTAATTCACATGCATCCCAATTTCAATGAACATATTCCAATAAACAATAAATATATAATATATAATGTGTTTTATTCGTTATTCGTTACTGAAGATGATATCAGGGTTATAAAAAAAGACTTTTATCAATGCATTTGAGCTAAAGTTCTTACAGAATTTCCTTGTATTTTCTTCTAAAAATTTTGGCAAAAGCTAATATATATAATACTAAGTTTTTTAATAGTCTTTTGGTTTTTCAATATGATTTTTCAATAAATATATTATTTTTTACTGGTAATTTGGACTAACTTTCTTGTGGAATTTTACTTTTTTTATATTACTAATTTTTAATAGTTTTTAATAAATATATTATATTTTACTAGTAATATTAATTTGGACTAATATTCTTACAGAGTTTCCTTGTAATTTCTTCTGAAAGTTTTGGCAAAAGATAATACAAATAATACTAATTTTTTTAACAGTCTTTTGGTTCTTCAATATGATTTTTCAATAAATATATTATTTTTTACTGGCAACAATAATTTGGACTATTTTTTTTTGTAGAATTTCCTTGTAATTTCTGCAAAAAGTTTTAATAAATATATTATTTTTTACTAGTAATAATAATTTTGACTAATTTTTTTATACAATATCCTTGTAATTTATTCAAGAAGTTTTGTCATATGTATTACTATTTTTTTAAGTAATACATTGGTCCTTCAGAATGATTTTTAATAAATATATTAATTTTCACTGCTAATAATAATTTAGATTCATTTTCTCATAGAATCTTCATAAAATTTATTTTGGAAGTTCTATCAAAATATAATATAAATATCACTATTTTTAAAGTAGTTCATTCAGAGAACTTTTTCAATAGATATATTATTTTTGCAGGTAATAAATGGACTAATTTTCTTATAGAATCTCCTTATAATTTCTTCCGACAGTACTGCAAAAAGTTACTATACATATTAACATTTATTTAACTAATTCACTGATTGTTTAGACTGATTTTTCAATAAATACATTACTTTTATATGTAAAAATAATAATTTGGACAAATTTTCTTATAGAATCTCCTTATAATTTCTTCTGAAAGTACTGCCAAAAGATAATACACATATTAACACTTGTTTAACTAATTCACTGGTTGTTTAGAACGATTTTTCAATAAATTCACTACTTTTACAGGTAAAAATAATAATTTGGATTAATTTTCTTATAGAATCTTCTTATAAATTCTTCTCAAAGTACTGCCAAAAAGTAATATACATATTAACACTTATTTAACTAATCCACTGGTTGTTTAGAATGATTTTTCAATAAATCCATTACTTTTACAGGTAAAAATAATAATTTGGGTTGATTTTCTTATAGAATCTTCTTATAATTTCTTCTCAAAATACTGCCAAAAGGTAATATACATATTAACACTTATTTAACTAATTCACTGGTTGTTTAGAATGATTTTTCAATAAATGCTTTACTTTTCCAAATAAAAATAATAATTTGGACTAATTTTCTTATAGAATTTCCCTATAATTTCTTCTGAATGCTCTGTAAACACGTATTACTAATTTTTTAAGTAATTCATTGGTTCTTCAGAGTGATTTTTCAGAGGAAATAATAAAAAAAAATTACTAAACATCACTGCTGATTTAGTAAAACTCTCTTTTTTCTCATGAAAATGGTATCAGAAAATTATTATATATTCTGTGTGACCAATCCTTTATATTTTTTATCAAAAATGTTAGTTACAGTGCACGGAATAGTTTAAAAAAGATTTGAAATAAACGTTCCATAAATCAATAAAATGAATAGGTAAGCTTAAAAATGACCCCGTATTCTCTCATGAAAGTTCTGCCAGAAGATGATAAATAGGAACGTTTGTCTTAATGTTTTATTATTCGAATCGCAATTTATGTATGTATCCTAATAAGGACACAAACGAACGACTAGTACCCAAATTACTATTAAATATTAATTAACTAACTGTAAAATACTGTGAATGTATTTACTTATCTCCATTCAATTAAACGAAGAATCGGAATGAAATTAAAGTTTGTACCGTGCTATTATAATTAACTGCCACAGGTTAATTAGTTATCCATTTGACATTTACAAATTAGCCATCGTATCCGATAATCTTTTACGCAAATTAAATAGTCGCAAAGTAATTGCAAAACTTGTGAAAAAAATCCTTGAGACCTTTTACAGAGATCAATACATAAAAACTTTCTAGTCCGATACCGGTGTATCAATTATTAATCATATCGATCCCGCTTTATAAGGATGCACAATTTTTCATCTCACAATTTAAGACACTTGTTTTAAAAGTGAAATGACTGCCGAAACATACAAGTGCACGAATCGATATGTTAATATGTCGTGACCCTAATTTTACTTTCGTTTCTTTCGGTTACGTGTTACGTGAAACCGAAAATTGTTAATTCATCAAATCCATAAAGAGAATGCCGAATCATTTTGGTGCGGTTTCCCTTTTTTTTAATATGGCAAACCTTTCATTTGAATAAGTTTTTGTCTATTGAAAATGATATTTATTATTTATAATGGGTGGGAAAACTGTTAATATTTTAGGAGATTAGAAGAAAGTTATTATATTTAATATAATTATTCATAAATATTTAATAAAATTGTTAATGTTAATCATATTATAACTTTGTAAAAATGCTTATTTACAAAATTGTTTAAGAAATATCCCACAAACAGACAAATTACACAATTTTTTTGGAACATTTAATTAAAAAGTATTTATATAAAACGAACTAAAATTACCTAAAATATTTATAAATACATGTTACAAAAGAAAAGATAATAAAAATTTATATTTAATAAATTAAATTAATAGAAATTATATTTTTCATAATATTGATGCATTTAAATATCAGAAATAACGAAGATATTTGAACAGTTAAAAAATATTTCACAAAAGGTGACTTGCCTAACCCGTACAATAAATATAAAATTAATAATCCTAAAAAATTAAAGAGTTATAGCTACAAATAAAAAAAATATTTTTAACGTCCTATTCCTAAACCCGTTAGTTTTAGAGTTAATATTTTTTTTCCAAAAATGTTAAGAGATTAATGGTCTAACTAAGATGTTTATAAAGTCTCTTATTCTGACGATGAAAAATTCATTTTTTACGTACTCACTAAGGATCATTCTTTAAAGAGGCATTGAAATTTAACAGGATGTTATTTACTTTTACTTATGTTAATTTCAATTACACACTACGTATATTGAATGAATATGAATATGAAATGATTATCCAAAATTATTACGAAAACAAGTATAACGTATTACATTTTCCTTTAAACCTTACGGACGCTGGAATAAATAAAAAAAGTGTTGTGGAGCAGAAAATGTCTTCTTGATTCATTCATTCAGTTGTGCACCAAATGTTATTAAAATATCTAGACTGGTACATTACAAAAAATATAATTTTTTGAAAACTTTATCACATGCATATACAGTTTTTTTAATAAACCAAAGAATCGCCCCCTTAACTATTTTATCTACTTCTACTACTCTCGAAACACCTTGTATAATTTCATTTTAGAAGATGAATACAAGTCAAGTTTGTTGAGTGAAAGTTTGAGTACATGTAAAAAAATAATTTGTATGAAGAAAACGTTGTTTAATAAAAACTTATCTGATATAAATTAGATTTTTTTGACATTTCAAAAGTTTTTATGTTTCAACTTTGGCATCTTTCATTCCCTGTTTTTTCGTAAATTTCTTATTAACTCAGCACATTCATAAGGAAGAAATAATAAATATGAAATACAAAAAAAAAAAAAAAATAATAACAAAAAGAATGAATACTAAATAATTTAAAAAGATGAAGACAAAAAATATAAATTAATAATTTAGCAAATTTTTATTTACTCTGGAGAATAACTTGATGATAAACAATAAATTTATAATATAATAATAATAAAAAAATTATATGAGGAAAACATTGTTTAATCAAAACTTATCTAAATTAATTTTTTTGACATTTAATGTGTGTGTAATGTGGTGTAAAGTTTCATTTAGTTAAGTATATCCAAAGTTCACTCACAATCAAATAATGAATCATTCCATTTCGACTGTTCTTCGGTTCGACTAAAAGTTAATCTGGGTTGTTCAATTTAAAATCCTATTACCTTAAGTCCATTTCATTGTCATATTCTCGTTTAATTTTTAGGCAAATTTAATGTGTCCATTGTCCCGATGTTAATGACCCCAATTATCGGTACAGAAAAATCGCCATGTATGGGTTACATCGTGGGCTAGTCAAACCCGTGACCTCCGAAACGTGATGCCACATCGTATTATCATCTTCTTAAAGGCGAACATTGTCAATTAAACCATTGTTCCGGTACGTGACCTTTGTCGTGAAATCTCGAACATGCCGACACCATTAAATTTTTCAACTTCAAAATTGACGGATATCGATTGAAAAAAGAAAATTGAAATTGTCGCGAAGAAAATGGACGTTTCAGTTTCCCACCCGGCACGCCGAAGGTACCGTAAATGCTACAGTTTTTTTTTTACTAACCGATGCTAATTACATCGAGAGTTCCGCGTTTAACGAAACCTCAGTTATTAATTGTTGTAAAAATTGTTGCTCGTTGAACGTTACACAGTTAGATTTCATGGCTTTAATGTTATTCAATTAGCAATGCTGATTGCGAGATTGAAAAACTGGTAAACGAGCTTCATCACGTTAATCTACGATCTTCCACGAAAAATGACACGGACCTTAGGAAAAGCCAGTTTAATGGTATGATGACTCGAGATAAAATCAAATTAAACTTGAATGCGGCAAAATTTTAATTAACCTTCGTTATAATAGGTACCGGAAAAAGCTTTATATTTTTCGTTCAGTATTTATTTTAATAAATTTTTATATTATATAGTAACATTTCTGTATTAAACTATATATAGAGCCCAATTTTTTTCCAATGGCACGAATTTATTCGTAAAATGTTGCCAAAAAAGTTATTTTAAAGAAAAAATCTATAATTTTTAAGATATTTTAGTGAAATTTACAAAAAAGAATAACTAAAATTATTTCCGAATTCAGTAGTGAAAACTGTATATTTGTATCACTTTTAGTTTCTTCACACTTCGTCTAAAACGTCATGCAAAAATTGACTATTTTTGAATATATTGGTAAAATTTGTATATTTTTTTATTTAATTTTAATTTCTTCACAATTCGTTACAAAAGACAAAAAACAATGATTTATGGAAAAAATACTGAAAGCTTTAAGTTTTTCCCAGTATCGAATAATAATTTTCAAGATAAATTAATAAAGTTTTCAGAAAAACGACTAAAATATTTTTAATATTTTTTGGTGAAAACTATATATTTGTATTATTTTTAATTTTTTCACATTTCTTTATAAAAAACAAGTAACAATGATTTATGGAAAAAATACTGAAAGCATTCAGTTTTTTCAGCATAGAATCGATAATTTTCGAGGTAAATTAATGAAATTTTCAGGAAAACGACTAAAAATATTTTTGAATAGATTGGTGAAAACTGCATATTTGTATTATATCTAATTTCTTCACAATTCGTTGCAAAAGACAAGTAACAATGATTTGTGGAAAAAATACTGAAAGCCTTCAGTTTTTTTAGCATAGAATTTATAATTTTCAAAGTAAATTAATGAAATTTTCAGAAAAACGACTAAAAATATTTTTGAATAGATTGGTGGAGACTGCATATTTGTAATATTTTTAATTTCTACACATTTCGTTGCAAAAGACAAGTAACAATAATTTGTGGAAAAAATATTGAGAGCCTACGGTTTTTTCCACATAGAATCTATGATTTTCAAGGTAAATTAATGAAATTGTCAGAAAAACGACTAAAAATATTTTTGAATAGATTGGTGAAAACTGCATGTTTGTATTATTTTTAATTTATTCACAATTCCTTGCAAAAGACAAGTAACAATGATTTGTGGAAAAAATACTGAAAGCATTCAGTTTATTCAACATAGAATCTATAATTTTCAAGATAAATTAATGAAATTTTCAGAAAAACGACAAAAAATATTTTTGTATAGATTGGTGGAAACTGTATATTTTTATTATTTTTAATTTCTACACATTTTGTTGCAAAAGACAAGTAACAATAATTTGTGGAAAAAATATTGAAAGTCTACAGTTTTTTCAACATAGAATCTATGATTTTCAAGGTAAATTAATGAAATTTTTACAAAAATGACTAAAAATATTTTTAAATAGATTGGTGAAAACTGCATATTTGTATTATTTTTAATTTCCACACAATTCGTTGCAAAAGACCAGTAACAATAATTTGTGGAAGAAAAATTGAAAGCCTACAGTTTTTTCAGCATTAGAATCGATAATTTTCAAGGTAAATTAATGAAATTTCCAGGAAAACGACTAAAGATATTTTTGAATAGATTGGTGGAAACTGCATATTTGTAATATTTTTAATTTCTTCTCAATTCGTTGCAAAAGACAAGTAACAATGATTTGTGGAAAAAATACTGAAAGCCTTCAGTTTTTTTAGAATAGAATTTATAATTTTCAAGGTAAAATAATGAAATTTTCAGAAAAATGTATAGTTTTTAGTTTCTTCATAATTTGACATACTGATGCTTGCATGTTCAAGAAAAACTTAGTCATAAAGAAACCTCTTTAATTAATAGAAAATGTGTCTACTTTTTCATGACAACACAAGACCACATGTCACATTAGAAACTCAGAAGAAGTTTCAAAGTGTTAAAAGAGAAGTTCTACCTCATCCACGTAGTTCAAATATTTTTCCCTGTGGCTATTGTTGATTTTTGTAATTATCCAAGGAGAGGTCAAACTTGAGTTACTATATGTATATTATGATTATAATGGTGATTCTAAAGAAAGTTATGTTAGAGTTAAACGTTAAAAACCTAAATTAGATTTTCTGACACCTAATATTTAGTGGTTTTCGAATCGTGCGTGTTAAAACACATTGTCGTTGTTACATCAGCGAGTGGAATTGGCAAAAACCAAACTAATTGACTTGCTTGATCAATGTGTTACTTTCTATAAATACGTGTATATTAATATACATGTTTCCTATTATATAAACAGTTATTTTCTTTTATTGTTGCTAAATGTAGGATTTCCTATCATTTAATTCACCTGTTGACGATTAAAGTGTGCTCCATTCGGGCAATTAAAAAAAAAGTAAAAACTTCTTTGAAAAGCAAAACAAGCATAATTTCATAATTTATGCTGTTCATCATCTTTAAGTGCGTCCTTGACGACGCTTCCTACATTAAAAAAAATGCATGAAAAAATGATGAGTAACCTTTGTAATTGCTCTCCAGTTTCCTTGAAGCAACAATGTGAGCAAAACTGAATTTATTTCACAGAAACTCGATTTCGAGCATTCACAAAAGCTCGGCCAGTTCGACCGAACTTGATTGGCATTTACATTGTAAGTGGTTGTGCACCAAGGTCTACGTAGGTTTTAAAAAGATTGATAAACAAATTTAAAATGTCACCTAACACACCTATAATAAGAAATTCGTACTTGCCCCCGAGTATTTCGTAACGAACGGACCTAAAACGTCGGCTGACAAAAATTTAACTTGGTCGAACCGAAACGACATGGATGCTGGGTGCAACCTGTTCGAAAAAATTCAACGAACATGTTGCCATAAACTCTTAACGTGCACGAGAATTTCGTATTCATTTTAAGAGCACTTCCTTGTTTGTAATAGAGAAATTTCAACGATCAATTGACAACGAACCTTTCACGTAAGTAAATCTTAACGACTAATGACTTTTATTATCCACATATTGTGGACGAATAAATTCGAAAATAGTTTTATAATTTAAAGCCTCGTAAACAGATAATTGAAGCAGCACTTCTGTAATTAAACTAATGAATAATAAGTAGTATTTTACACTCGACATGCCACGACTGAAATGATAAATATACCATTCGATGTAAAGTCTTAATCTTGACCCTATGATAAATCATCCCATTGAATATTTGACAAGGGTTCTTCACATGACAATGATGATACTCTGCTCAACTGTTGGAAATAAAATAACGGAACGGTCCACATTCATAGAGAGATGGGAATGTCTAAATTAAATAAGAGGGCTTCATAAAATTATAAAATTTAATTTTGGAATTGTTGTTTATAGCATGTAGAGGCTATTATTTTTAATTAAAAATGGCCAAGTAACCTGATTTTATTTGTTGACATTGAAAACTTTGTTTATATATGGTTTAATTACAAATAAATGGTTATGTGCTTACTTGTTGTTGGTGGAGGTATGTTGGCAGCATTGGCAGTGTTTTGGAAGCTTATCTGAAAATAAAATAACATTAATTAATATTTTAACACAGTGGCAATGCTTTTATTCGACCACGATTTGCCCTTAAAATATTGGTCTTATTGTCTGCCATATCTGATAAATTAGTAATCGAATATCGTGAATCCTGAAAAGATGTGTAAATGATTTCTAAGATGATTGCTAGAGGGCTAAACTTTCTTTCAAATTTACCAATTAAAAGGCCACTTAACACATTTGTTTATTTTTATAATAATAATGTATGTAATGTAATGTATGCGTATTATAATTATTTAATAATGGGTCGTTGTCAAGTTGTATTATGCGTTGTAAGAAAAATTATAATTCAACCTTACCAAGACCGAAAGAAACAGTTAAATAAATCACTCGTTTCCTGTATTAATTAAATATTTAGAGAAACAGGGCAAATAGTAGCTACGAAAAATATTCAAGAGAGTTCTAAAAACTTGTCAGAAAATAATTCTTATCGTTACCTAAAATTAAAACTGACCTGGGTGAAATGGCACTTGTAGAAATATAGTTTAAGGATTAAGAGAAGAAGTTTGTTTGGCTAGATATATGTAAAAAAAAACCTGATTTCTACTAAGAATGTGACCCTTGGGGTAGTTTCCAGTTATGGGTTCATTTAATTTATTTAAAAGAGGCGGTTTTGGTTTGAAACGATGCCATTAAGAAATGGGTTCCAATCCTGTACAAATTCCCCATATTATGTCCAGCTCAATTCAGAAAAATAATATGAATACAATCAAAAAATATTAATGCACATTTTTAATTTATTTAGCAGTAAAATTTCATCACAATTCAAAAATTTCCAAGCGATGAATTCCGAATCAGAATTAATTAGTTGAATAAAATTAATTATATTTGTAAATTACAGTTAAGCCAGCCACGAATCGTGTAAAGATGAAAGTATAATTAAAACGTTTGGCTAATAGTTGAAAGTCAGTTCAGTCTAGTTAATCTATTGTATACAAAATAAAATTCCCGATGTTTTTCCATCTCGTTGGACAATATATAATTATGAAAGCAACCTCAACATAAAACAATTAACTGGGCTTAATAATTTATTATTATAAAAACCGGACCAGCCCCAACCATTTAATATTTGTCGGTTTTTTTTTTCAAAAGGCATAACTAGTTATGATAAGTAAACATAACATCAAAGCGGTTAAGAAAGGGTCTAGTAATCTTGCTGAGAACGTTAGCATTCCGATGCCAGTAAGCATACACACACACACACACACACACACACACACACACACACCGAGTAAACAATCGAATTTCTTAAAAACGGATATCCACGACGAGACGTGGTCAGAAGTGATGTGAATAACCTCTGCGCAGCACTTTGAGGCGAAAAACACCAGCAGGAAAACGTAGCAATTACAATTTGTTTGTTTCACTTTTATGCTCTTTCTAATTGGATGTAAAAATGTGCTAAATTATGTACTGGTTGAACAGATGTTGACAATTTTGAATAAATTTGACATATACGGTATTTTATAACAGGACATAATATTACAAATAATTTTCACGTAATTTTATGATTCAAAAACAAAAAATAATAATTATTAGCAACGTTGTAAAAGTTATGTATGATGTTCATTATTTAAAGAAAATAAATTTCTGAAATTTATTAAATTATAGAAATTTTAAAGTATTAATATTTAAAAATTAATTTATGTGTTTACTTATTATTGTTATATTACAGTTGAGTACAGTCCAAAAAAATTAATTTTAAGATACTAAAACAAACAATACAAAAAAAATTAATTAAAATTTTTTAGACTAGTTAAGTTGTAAAATAACTAAATAATACAAAATTAATTTTTGAAAATCAATAATTTAAAACAATATTTTATCAGTTTCCACGTAAATAATTGTTATATTACAGTTATTACTCAAAAAAGTTAATAAATTTTAAAATACCAAAAGAAATTATACTAATAATTTAATATATTTGTTAATTATTAATATTAAAATAATTAATAATTATGGAATTATGTAAAAATTAAGAAATTTTAAGATACTAAAACAAATAATACAAAAAATTAATTATACCATATTAATAATCAATATAATTATTAATTATGAATATTGAAATATAATACACATGTTTATTTCGATTTTTTTAAATACACAAGAGGAAGAAAATAAATTTCTAGAATTTTTTAGACTAGTTAAGTTGTAAAATAATAAAAAATACAGAATTTTCAAAAATGAATAATTTAAAACAATATTTTATCAGTTTCCATGAACATTATTGTTATATTACAGTTAATATCCAGAAAAGTTACTAAATTTTAAAACACTAAAACAAGTTACATTAATAATTATGAAATTATGGAAAAATCAAGGAATTTTAAAATACGAAAACAAATAATAAAAAATAATTATTACGGCATATTAATAATAATTATAATTATAAATTATGAATAGTGACATATAGTACAAATGTTTATTTTGATTATTTGAAAGAAAATATATTTTTGAAATATAAGAGTTAAGTTATAAGCTGCCTAATAAAAAAAAAAGAAAAATGCAGAATTAATTTTTAAAAATCATTAATTTAAAACAATATTTTATGTTTTCTTGTAAATTCTTGTTAAAATACAGTTAATATCCAAAAAAGTCGTTGAATTTTAAAATACTAAAGCAAATTCTATTAATAATTTAATATATTTGTTAATTATGAATATTAAAATATAGTACATGTTTCTTTATTAATTAAAAATCAAATAATTTTAAGATACTAAAACAAATAATACAATAAAATTAAATACAGCTTACTAATAATTATTATAATTATTAATTATGAATATTGAAATATAGTACACATGTTTATTTTAATTATTTGAAAGAAAATATTTTTTGAAATATACAAGAAGAAAAATGTAAATTTCTAGAGTTTTTTAGAGAAGTTAAGCAGCAAAATAACAAAAAAAAAGATGCAGAAATATTTTTTAAAAATCAATAATTTAAAACAATGTTTTATCAGTTTCCATTTAAATTATTGTTATATTACAGATAATTTCCAAAAAAGTCAATGAATTTTAAAATACTAAAACAAATTATATCAATAATTAAACATATTTGTTAATTATGAATATTAAAATATAGTACGTATGTTGCTTTTGGTAATTTTTGGAAAAAATATTTTTTGACATATATAGTTGTAATTTTTTATTTACAAAAATAACTGAAATTTCCATAAATCATTATAATAAAATAATATACCATGTATGTTATTTCTAAATTATTATTAGTGTATTAATTACTAAAATGTTTAAAAATATATAATAATGAACAATGTTTGCCAATTGATTCTTTATATAATTGAACAATTTTGACTGAAAATATAATTACACCCCTGTAATTATACATAACAAATAATTTACAGGAATATCCCCAATATGGAAGAAATAACTGATAGTTTTCTGATATAAAAAGATCATCGCTGACTTGATTAAACTAATTAACTGACGATTAAATAATATATGTGACTGAAAAGCCCAAGCATGTGTTTTTATCGGTCGAACTTATCTCGATTTTATTGTCTGTAAACTAGAGTTTATAGAGTCGTATAAGTTCGAAACGAACAGCTTAAACAAGACCGGAATTTGGGCGTGATCATTTTTATAATGGTATTTGATGTGTCTCCGGTTATTCGTGAGAAAGGTTCTTTGGTTATAACTGTTACGGATTAACGGTGCACGTCCCTTACTCATCTCCAAACTGAACTACCGAAGACATGACTTGACAACTTTATAACCCACCTGATGACTATGTTTAATTTAAACGGCCAATACGTTTTCCTTAAATATTTGAAATAAACAATTTGGGTAAAAATTGGTGAACAGGTTAACGACCGGTGAAATCCGTATTTATCTAAATCGACACAAACATGGTCTTTTGTTTAACGTGGTTTTCTCCTTCGCTCAAATACATAATATTCATAAGAATGTTCGCAAATAACTCCAACGTAATCTTCAACGGACATTACAATTTTTTATTGCCGTTTCTCCATATCCGACACCAACCGCAAGCATGCGTTTCTTCTAATGTAACAGACATTCATTCAATGTCACGTCGAAAATAAAAGTAATGAAAGTAGAAAATCATCCTGTTGCATTAACATATCGACGATATTACTTTATACGGTTCGTCAACCGGATTTCTAACAATTGCCAGTGCGAAAACCAATCTGTAACTTTTCTTTTGGCGCACCCACATAATCGTCTTCGATCATGTGACGATTATGTGGGTGCCAACAATCCATCGTTTGACATTAAGTCGAACCATCAAATAATCTAATAACTGCACAACATTCAAGGCAGACCACAATAATTACGTCACGGTTTCTGTCTGCATTTTGCAAGGTTGTCTTGCCAGGCTACGATAAACCATATGTTACAAACAACCAATTTCAACCCGAAAACTCCTCTCACACAATCAACACTTGTGCAACACTCTCACGGATGGAACACAGGCGTCTACGTGCACACACAAAACGATTTCCTCTCTTAACGATTTTATCGGCCTTTCGTTCATTTTTTCCCCTGCTTTTCTTTACAGGATGCTCCGTCACTTTTTCTCTAATCCTACTGAAGCGTGAAACAATTCCATCGATGCTTCAGGTTCAATAATTCAACCACATTGTTGGATAATCTTTGTTTTCTGTACGAACACGGATTCGTATGATTAAGATATAAGCTGAATCCGGTTTCACACCGTTACTAAATAATAATTTACTGGCCGGCCGATTCAGGAACAAGCATCATCCAATGTAAATTATCAATTAGACATCAATTTCATTCCCCATTTTAATAACACTCATACATAAACGTGGTTTTTTCTGTTCGTCTACAAGATTAGATTTCCCACCGAGATTAATTTAAGAAAGTTTTATTAAGTCACATTACGTTGCTCTTCCATAATGGGACTCAAGACCCGTCTATTGACCACACCGCGTCATAAATGCGTTTTTAATGGATGCTTTAATCTCTACTTTTACCGAGTTTTTTATCTGATAGATGAAACTTTAATGAAACGAATTTTGGACCACCGTCAACTTAACGTTTAATCTGGTGGTGAGCCTCGACTTACCAAAAAGATGGAGACCAGCAGAATGGGCAGCGGTATGTTGGCAGCATTGGCGTAGATCGGGCGATATTGTTTCATTGTGCTCTGAAAGAAATAGAAAGTGGTCAGATACAGATAAGCGGTACAAAGGCAATTGGGTCGTTTCTTTCTTAATACGGAGGCCGCAACCTTGAAAAAATTCACTTTTACACATCGTTACTCACGGTACTCCCCCACAACGATACGAATCGCATCTGATTCGATAATGGAGACATTAGTTTTGTATGGTTTCAGACTGATCAAGATTTTAGTTATCAAAGGAAAAGTAACTGTCAAGACTGTTGTGATTAAGATATTTCTGATGGTTTTAAGGGGTTAAATGAAAAATGACTCGATCTATAAAACCACAAAAAGTTAATTTTTGTAACAATTATAGTAAGCTGATAATAAGACAAGTTAAAATTGTTGAATTTTGTTTGACCACATTGTATTTTATTGACATCAATAAAAACTACATACATTGAAAACACATTGAATAAGTTATGTGAATTATTAAAAACAAACTTAAAGAATAAAAATACTGTAATAATCTATGTGATTATTGAATAAGTCATATTTATATTACAAATTTAATCACGAGGACTATTACGAACAAAATAAAAATACAGTAACATTTTATAATGGGATTTCGTTTGTAAGTCAAATTTACATTATAAATTCAATCACGAGGACTATTACAAATAAGAAAAGAAATGATTTAGAAGGTAATTCTGAAGATTTTGATCTTAACATTCTTATCTCTTCATATCATTTATTAGAATATACAAGAAAAGCTGTTAATAAAATTTAAAAAAATGTACATTATTTAAAAAAATTAATGAGAGTAAACTTTAATTAATTAAAGATGAAGATATAACTTTTGGTCTGGTCAGTGAAATCAATAAAATTTACATTACAAAATTAATACGAGAATCATTCCAAATAAAAAAAGAGTCAGTAACCTAGTAATGATTTCAATGATATTTTAAAATATTTAGAAATAAATTCGAACTCTTTTAAATATAGAATACGATTTATTAACATTTGTAACATTTTGTAACAATTATTGTAAGATGTTAATAAGATAAAATAAAATAATTGGCTCTTTTGTTCAGCCAAATATTATTTTATTTAGAAATTTTTGTTTACAACATGAATAAAAACTAAAATACATTGAATAAATTATGTGATTATTGAATAAGTCAAATTTATATTACAAATTAACATTTTATAATGACATTGTTGTTTGTAAGTCAAATTTATATTATAAATTCAATCACGAGGACTATTACAAACAAAAAAAGATGTGATTTAGACGGTAAATCTGGAGATTCTGATCTTTAAGTAGAGAATATAACATTCTTAGCTCTTCATATCAATTATTAGAAGATCCAAGAAAAGCTGTTAATAAAATTAAAAAAAATGTACTCAGTATTTTATTTAGAAGTTAATAGTTAAAAAAAATGAAACATAGAAAATATAATGAGAATAAATTTTAATTAATTAAGTATGAAGTTATAATTTCTGGTCTGGTCTGTGAAATCAATAAAAAATTACGTTACAAAATTAATCACGAGCATCATTCGAAATAAAAAAGAGTGTTTAATCAGTAACCTAATGATTTCAAGAATATTTTAAAAGATTTGGTAATAAATTCGGAGTCTTTTAAATATAGAACACAATTTATTAACATTTGTAACATATTGTAACGTAATTATTGGATAAGTCAATCTTATATTATAAATTTAATCACGAGGACTATTACAAACAAAAAAAATCTAATTCTGAAGGTAAATCTGGAGATTTTGACCTTCTTTAAGTAGAGCATATAACATTTTTAGCTTTTCGTTTCAATTATTAGAAGATCTAAGAAGTAAAATTAATAAAATTTAAAAAAATGTACACACTACTTTGTTTAGAAGTTAATAGTTTTTATTTATTGTGGTCTGGTCTGTGAAACCAATAGAAAATTACATTACAAAATTGATCACGAGAATCATTTTAAATAAAAAAGAGTGTTTAGTCAGTAACCTAATGATTTCAAGGATATTTTAAAATATTTGCAAATAAATTTGGACTCTTTTATATATAGAACACAATTTACTAACATTTGTAATATTTTCTAACAATTGTAAGTTATTAATAAGATAAAATAAAATAATTGGCTATTCTTTGGCAAATATTATTTTATTTATAAATTTTTGTCGCCAAAATGAATAAAAACAAAAATACATTGAATATATTAAGTGAATTATTAAAATAAATTTAAATAATAAAAATACTGTAATAATTTATAATGTGATTATTGAATAAGTCAAATTTATATTACAAATTTAATCACGAATTACGAACAAAAAAGGACACAGTGACTTAGAAGATAATTCTGATGACATTGAATCAAATCCTGACCTTTTTTAAGTATTCCATATTTAACATTATGAATATCCGTTTAGGTTATTGAAAGAAAGATGTTAATAAAAATTAAAAAAAAATTGAAAAATTTCACATACCATTCATTTTTGAGCGAACAATATTTTAGTTGAAAAATTTATTAATAATTAAAAAAAAAAAAATAAAAAATATTGAACAAAATAATGTGAACTAAACTTATAAAATAAAGATGGTCTTATCTGTGAAATCAATAAAAAAATTAGACTACATGTTTAAATATATTATAAAATATTTTTTTATTTCATGTTTTTTTTTAAATATTAACATTTCCTGAGTTGTTAGTGAGACAAGATAGAATATTTGCAATTACATTAAAATAATTTTATTTAAAAGATATTTCTGAGAACAATGAAGAACACAATTTATTACTGACAAATAAGACAACATAAAACTGAATTGATCCCAATTCTCTTACCAAAAAAAAAAACCAAAGAAAACAAGAACGCATCCATCCCATCATTGGGCAAAATAATAAAACGTTACAATTAAATCAGACACGTAAAAGTACTGTAACAGTTTACGGTCTGATTGTGGTGTCGATCGAAAATGACGGTCATCACGTAATTTGATATCAAAATTGACGAATTATCTTGCCGACCATAAAAACTTGTTCCGAAGTTATTGCCTGTTTTGTAATGAATTACCACATAAAAAATACCGTTAGAGATCGTGAACCCAGAGGATATTGATACGTTGCCGCCTCACTTTTCGACATAGTTTCGGTTCTCTAAATGTTAAAAAAAAAGAACGGTAAATTGGAATCGTAGATTTTTGCAAAAATTAGAACGGGCGGGTCGTTCGACGGCAAATTCTGGTTCCGTTTGGGTAAATAAATATTTAACATAAAGCCTTGACGTCAATTTTTAATACACCTTCGTGGTGCTGAAATGAAAAAAGCCAATACCGGTTACGTATATGTAATCTGTAAGACTGTGGCACTTTCCCTTTTAAGACAATTACGTATGTAACTTAATTCTGTCAGTCAAATGAATATTGAAATATCATACGACATAGAAGGAACGTAGAAACGCAGTTTCCACGACCTCCCGTACAGGCATTATCAACCTTGGACTCTCCATCCTGTATCATCGCATTGAAATAAAGAAGGCGACTTGTTTGCGACAAAACCGAACATAAATAAAATGATAAATCGGATTCTTGAAGCGTTTTAAAACAATCGTTCAAGGCTTGAAATCAAGGTAAATGAGCGATTTTGAAACAATGACATCAACAACCATAAAACCCATTATATTTAGCACGTTTCGCGGATCGATCTTACGAAGAATTTCCGCGTGAAAAACATCGTTCAATTTGATGGATTGTATTTAAATGCGGTATAGAAAACGAAAGTTCCACCGAACAACGGACCATTGTGTGGTATGTACATGACGTGTTAATAAATCGTTTTGTTCTCTTATCAAAAAATGATGTGGGGTATTGTGATGCTACATTTAGATTAACCAAACCGAGAAGAACTGTTTGAGTAACGTGGTGAAATTTAAAAGAACGTCGACATTTTTCAACTATTTCAACAGCAAGGTCGATGTTGCTAAACACTTTTAAATATCAGCTTCTTTAAATAATTTTGTTCTTGTTAGTTTTCTCTAATAAGAATTTTAAATCATTCTTATTTTCATACAATAAAACACTTATGTTACTTAATTTATTATAAAAAACATAACAGAATTTTAGATAAATAAATATGTATTTTATTACATATCGTATATGGAACATTTAAATAAATGGAAAATATATTAAAAAATTAAAAATTCGTCTCATGATTTTTATAGTAAAATATCCACCAATAATAAATAACTCAAAATTTTGATAAATTCTAATCAATATTATTTTATTTGTTAATAAGGTTTAGTCAAATTTTGAATATATAGAAAATATCTGAAGTATTTCAAAATTATTTGGAAGTCTTTTATAATAATAATAATATTCAAATTATTTTTTTTTCGAATAATTATATTGCTAATCCATCATCTTGCTTTAAATAATTTAATTATTGTCTTAAGTTACTTGTGTCCAATAAAATTGTATCCTCACATGTTTAATCATAAATTGTGAACAACATTGTAGGATATAAATAATTAAATAAAAAAAATATATAAAAAATTTTAAATTCAAGTTTCTTATAATCAAAAATAATTTCTTCATTTATCAATTTGCTTTAAATAATATAGATATTATTAGTTTTAGTGAAATTCAACAGCAAAGTTGATATTGCCAAACATTTTTAAATATCAACTTCTTTAAATAATTTAGTTCGTTAGTTTTCTCTAATAAGAATTTTAAATAATTCTTATTACTTAATTTATTATAAAAGATATAAAAGAATCGACTTTAATTTTGGATAAATAGACTTGTTACTTACTATTTTCTTACTAAAAGTTTATAAAATATATATAAATAGAAAATGCAGGAAATGTTTCAAAATTACTTTATAGATATTTTTTATTTTCAAAAATATAATAATATTCAGGTTCTTTATCTTTTCTCTAATGATTATATTAATATACTCTCTATCTTTAAATAATTTAATTATTGTTAGTTACTTATGTCCAATAATTACATTTTTAGAAACAAATTCTAAAATGGTTATGCCTCTTGCTTTATTTTGTAGAAACTAAAATTAAGGACTGTATTATAGCATGTAAACAATTAAATAAATGGACAATATATTAAAAAACTCAAAATTTTTATAAATTCTAATCAATATTATTGTTAGTAAGGCTTAGTTAAATTTTCTTTTCTAATGAAAAATATAATTTTAGAAACAAATAAAAAACATGTCATCATCATCATCATTGTGTAAAAAATAAAAGGAATGAGTCATAAATAGTGGATAACAAGTTTCTTATTATCAAATTTCTTCATTTATCATTTATTAATTTTATTTAGGAACAATTATATATGTTTATATTGGTTAGGTATTACAAATAAATAACTTAATCTTTTTATAAATTGTAATCTATGTCTCAGATTTCGAAATTATTTCCTTATCATTCAGCAATAATCCTCAGGTTCTTTTCTCCAGTAATTTTATCAGATACAGATTAAAAAACGGTTAGGCCCATTATTTTATTGTGACTTTTCTGTAAAACAAATTGTTGCAACAAATTACGTGATATTATTGTAAATTCGATAGATAGAATCGACTTTAGCTAAGAATTTGTTAATTTTACCATGCAATGCAACGAATACGAATATATTTTCCGTTATGAGTTCCTAGATACATTACCATAAGTTTCCGCCCGTACAAGGACAGTAAATTATTAAAACATACTGAAGTCTAACGGTTATATAATGATGTATTAACAGCGATGTAATTGTAAAATTATGGTTCATTCAAACATGCATCATCTTGATCCATTTTACAGATTAAAACCGTCTTGTTCGTTGAGAAATTATCATTATTATTTAATAACTGTCCAATATGAAAATGTACAATTTATTTTCTTCCTGTTTTTTATTAGATTCAACGAGTAATTCGTGTTGTGGGATCTTTGGTAATTGGTATGAAGCGTTGTGGATCAACAGCCTTCGTATTATTCTTCCCATGATTCATCATTAATAATGTGTGTTTTAGCATTGACTATTTATAGAAGCAACATATTTATTATGGTAAAAAATAACTGTGACATGATTATGTGGGAATAAATCCAACAGGATGTGAAACAACATAAAACTTTATTATTAATTATGAACTGAGTAAGTGCCCAAATATTAGATTTAACAAACTCAGTTATGTTCTTGACGAAAGATGAGACTGGTCGATTTCTAGAGGTGACATATGACATAATTGTTACACCCACACACACCCCTACGTCTTTATGCAAAATCAAAATTTCATTTTTTGTTACAATTTCACACCAAAATTGTTATGGTAATCAGGTAGTTTCTATTATTAAGAAGTGCATGTAAAAGTCAACTTAACATACATACGATAAATACTAATAAATTATTTTTCCTAGGTTAGTTTTCAATATAGTTATAAAAATTTGGGAACAAATTGAGCAACTCACGAAATGATTAGTAACTTTAATGTGAAATCAAAGTAAACACTGCATTCGATTAATAACAAAATTAAGCAACATCCCGTTCGGAATTTAAGCACAAAACCAATGAACACAATAATACGAAATGGGTCTATCAACAATACCATACCTGCATAGTTAAGTTGAATCCAATGCGTCGATTACTCCAAATTAATAAAATAATAAAAGTCGAAATCAAAAATATCACAGCAACTTATAAGTTAACCTACAAATTAGCAGCCTCTTGAAATAGCTATGACTTCACCTTGTCATAATTCACTTGTTTCGCGCAATGAAACGACGTGACGCGTCGGAGGTATCGGAAGGAAACGGATCAGCAACGGCGAAGGAACGCGTTGCGTATCGTATCATGCCCTTTTGGTCGCGGGTCCGTGTCTTTCGGCGAAGGCCCGTGCTATGAAGATGGATCGCGAATCGACGCGCACACACCGCCGCCGTCTTCTCTTCGACTGAGTGTCTTGCCGTCCTCAAGTTTACGTTCGCCGATAGAAAGCAAAAGGAGTCGGTGCGGCCCGGGCGCCGCTCGCTGTCGGCACCGCTCGGCGACGGTCGCGTCGGATGCTGTGTGGGCATTTTTCCTCTTTGCTTTTTCTGTTTTTGTTTTGTTTTCGTCGACGGACGGATCTTAATTTGTGGACGGGACCGTGGCCCCGCGGTCCTTTGTTCGCCGGCGGACGGTGGTCGGGTTCCCTTTCTGCCTCGCCGTTCAAGTCTCCGGCCGCCGTGGCGACTTTGTCGTGCTGTCGGTGGGACGATGGACCAAATACAACGAATCAAACGTGCATTTTTACGTGTGTTTAGCAATGTCGTTCTGATGGGTTCAAAAATATTTTGTTGTAATCACAAGACATATAATATTAAATAAAACACTACTATTGGCCATAAAAACAAAACAATAAACGTGATATAAAGTAGATATGCATAAAAAATGTACATATGTCATGTGAAAAATAATAGGGACAATTTTATGAAATATGTTGAAAATGCTTCTGGCTTACAATTTGTCTAAATTGGCAACTGGGATCTTTAGGTTGTCTGAGGGTAGCATGTTTTTATCGGCTTGGGTGTTTTTATCCTTTTATGAAACGTGAACAAAATAGTATGTACGAAATAATAGGGATATGCTGTTTTAATTTAAATAAATATATATATATATATATATATATATATATATATATATATATATATATATAGAAAGAAATTAAAAATCAATATCAATCGATTGCAACGTGTGTTTTACAACAATTTTCAAGATTTGGTAATGTGGAAGGAAAAAATAAAACTGGAAGACCAAGAAAAACTAACAGGTTTCAGGATAAACAAATTTTATACCACTCCAAAAAAGATCATTTTCTGAGTTCCAGCAAAATAAAAGGTCTACTTGAGACACAACTTGAAATTAATGTTTCTTCAAGAACTATATAAGATAGATTACTTCAAGGGAGTCTTCATGGGATAAGGCCAGATTAAAAAACCACTACTGTCCCTCTTAGAGGGTATCATTGATCGTCTATGTATTATGAAATATTGAGGAACAACATGGTACCGTATTCAGATAAAAATATGCCACTAAAACTCTATTTTCAACAGGATAATGACCCGAAACACACTTCAAAATATTTGAAGCAGTGCCTTTTAAGGGAAAAATTAATGTTATGAACTTGCCATGACAATTTCTCGATTTAAAACTTATGGGAGATAATGAACAACAAAATAAAACACAAAAGCAAGATTTATTCGCGGTTCTGCAAAAAGTCCTGGCAAAATATGGATCCAAATATTATTGACCATCTGTTGCTTTCCATAAAATAGGTGTTTGGAGGTTATTCATAATAATGATAATTTTACAATATATTAGTGTAGAATTAATTAAAATACTAATTACAAATTATTTGTAATAATAAAACTTTAAATAGCATAAGTTGCTCTACTTTTTGCCAACCCAAAACAAATAATCATCAGTAAAATTAAACACTTTATTTTTTATGGTTTATCTATGTAATTGTTAAATTTATAAAGGAAACTTCAATATACATGTTTTTTAACGTAATAACCAAGACAAAAATTATTTGAATTTTAAAAATATAGTTAATTTTAGTTACCTACAATGGGGAGAGTACAATATTGCACCTTGGAACGACGAAAGTAAATAAAACAACTGCATAAAAAAGATATTTCATTCCGGGAAATAGCCGGAAACTTAAATTGTTCGAAGACAATTATCGAAAATACAGTGAATATAAGCCTCAAAAGAAAACGCGAGGACGAAAGGCCAACATAACGCCGAATATTGAACTTATCATTACGAGATTTGAAAATAATAAAAATTTTCCATTATCAAAAAATATTAAAAATTAATTTACTTTGACCGTTGACACTTCGACTATTCGAAAATTCCTAATTAAGAATTGTTATAATGAAAAGGCCAATAGGAGTGCCTTTCCTATCGAATCGAAACGTTAAAAAACAGTTACAATTTGCTAAAAAGTGTGCATACTGGTCAGTGGAGAAATGGCGCAATATTCTTTGGTAAGATGAGACCAAATGTAATTTGTTTTACCCCAATTGCGGAACTCAACATGTCCGTAAGCCACAAAACACTGCGTTCAAGTCGGAATTTACGATTAAAACAGTCAAAACACGGAGGAGGATCTACTATGGTACGGGGATGGTTCTCCTATCAAGGTGTCGGTCCAGTATACCGTATTAACGAAATAATGACAGTAGTGTCTTACAGTAATGTGTTAAGTAGAACTATGTTGCCACGTTCTGAGCACAATATGCAACTGCGATGGATGTTTAAAACATTGATTTAATTTGCATTTTTTCTTGTATACTGACATGTCCTTATTATTTTTCACATCACTGTATGTGATATTTTGACTTCATTTTATATGTCATGGTTTATGTAACAAATTTATTAGAATGTTAATTACGGTAAACGACATTTGAACCAGATTCACAAGTAATTATACAAGTATGTATAAATTATCGTTTTTATATCTTGTCAAAAATTAGACAGATATGACAAATATCTTAAGTTTTAATAAATTATACAATATTTTGCATAAATTTAACAAAATTGCCTCAGTAAGAGAACTTTTAAACCATTAATAAAATTAAACTCCTTGAAAAATTAATGAAACTAAATTAATTAAAATTAAAAAAAAAATACAATATTTACTGTCACATTTTTCCAATCAGGTCTCTAAGAACATCTATTAAATTCTCTATCAATTGTATCTTTAATAAAAAAATCTGGGTCTATTTTTGTCAATTATTGCAACTACAATACAGTTTCTCGTTTGAAAAACCAAATGTAATTTCCTACCATGGCTGTATCTAAAAAACTGTAATAACATTGTTCCGTTTGTCGGTGAAAACATTCCTCACGTTCCTCCTTCACGTCACCCATATTGATTAAAAACACTAACTCACCAAAAAATTCCTTAAAAACCTGGATAAAGACAATAAAGCATCATTTATATATATGTTATACATTTTAATAATTTTAATTTTTTCCTACAGATACGTATATATAATTGAAAATATATTTAATATATATTTATATATAATATAATATTTACACTTGGATTTTTTCCCGTCAATTTGGCCGACATAGGTGAGGAGCACCGAAAACATTTTCACTAATAAATGATAGCCATTGTTCCAATAAAAGAAAGAAAAACGTAAGAATCGTCAAAAAGTCTAGCAATATAAAATTCATAACTTCATAATATTTTTTCGAAAAGAGTGACATCTGCACGTAAAAAATTCAAGTCTTCTTTGAGGCATTTTACTGTGCTAAATTATAGATAAATTCAGAATGAACCGGACAAAATATCTTTAAATCCACAAAATATGTAATAGAATATTGTTTATTTTGATGTCTGTTAAATGTATATACTATATAATACTATATTTTGTAGGTAGTTAGTAGTTCAAATTTGTTAACGGAAGATGGATGAGTCTGTGCTAATAGTTTCCAGTTGGCTGAAATATAAGGGTAGAAGCTCATTGTTTGATAAAGATGAGTCACACCTGAGTATTTGTGAATTATATAAATATATAATTAATATAAATAAACATTTTCCGAATCATACACATAAATAGATTAAAATGGCGTGCCAGAATATTAAAAGAAATTTTGAAAGTTTAGAAAATGTTATTTCTATATAATTTCCTTAAAAAACTTTCGGTGATATTATAAGTAATTTATTATTTTAATTTACTTAAAACCTTTTGTAGGCGATTGCCACGTACGGATGACGTCCATGTGGGATGTGTCGAGGACGTCTACATAGGGCGTAGCGAAGACGTCTGTTTGCAACGTCCTGAACAAATATAGGATCTCCTCTGTTCCTTCTTCAAACATTATACGTTTATACAGAGCATTCCTTAGACATATTTTTATTCGATATAAATTTTCTCGAGATGTACTTGTACTATGTGGGAATTTCTTTAATTTTCCTTTTTGCATCACCTTCCTTCTTATTAACAATCATAGCAGTCATTGTATTATCTGAAAAACTCATTTTAAAAGAATTCTTTACATTAACATTACCTGATTTAAATATTAAATCGTTTTAATAAAAGAAGTCGTATTATATAATTTGGTAGTAGCAGCCTATTAAATAGTTTTGTCATTTAATTAGTAATAAATAATGAATATTGAGCTGTATTTTAATCTAAAATTAAAAATCAAAACTTTTACTAATAAAAATACATTTATTAGAACACAGAATAAATAAACATTTACATCAAGTTTAAACAACCAATATAATATAAAATTTCAAGATTATATCACAGACAAATCTCATAAATCAATACAGAAGATTATCTATTTTTTGGGAATTATCTTCCTATATTTACTTGTACCATCATGTAAAACAGAATTATCTTCAAAGGAAGTGGTTTCCACTAAAACTTTAGTTTGGACAATAGGTGGCATAACTTTGATAAGAATGGGTGATGTATTTTGTGCATTCAGTGTTTCAACAGCAACACCATTACCTAAAACAAATTATATTAGTTAATATTTACAAAATAAGTATAAGGAAAAACTTGCGATCTTCTAATTTTTTTGTCAGCACTATAACTTTCTCCCTCAGCCTGATATTCTCTTGCATTAAATAATTTCTTTCTCTAAGCAATTTTTCATAACTATCTTGCCGTTGCTTAAATACTTTAAAAAAGTTTTTCATTTCCTCCTTTTTCCTTTGTCTGCATCGATATTGTGCTGCCCTATTCATTTCTTTTATCTGCTCTTTTTTAGAAGCAGACATGTCTTTGCCTCTCTTTGTTTGTTCTACCTGAATTGGCTGTGATGTTGTGGTATCCATAACATTTTGTTTCTCTGTTACTTGACTAGTTTCATATGCATCATTATCATTTATAACAAGCACCGGAATGGAATTGTCTGGTATAGAAATTGAAAGGAATTGTGGGCTTGGAATCATCTTAACCTCGGACATTTGTTGTTGTGAACCTTGTACAAGTGGCAATATTTTAGGTGTATGAAGTGTATCATCATTTGTAGTTTCAACTTGTAAAGTTTCATGTTTCCCGTTTTCTGTTGCTTTTTTAAACATTTCCTCGAATGGATTTACAATCTGTAAATCTTGAAACAGTCCCATTTCATCACAATTTTTTAAGAATCTAGTTGGTGTTGGTGTTTGATCGGCTAAAAAGTAATTAAATTCGTTAATTTATTCAATTAGAAAACAAAAGTTACTTACCAATAACGCAATTCTTATTCGCCAGATTGCAATTCAACATCAGTTCATGTTTCTTTATGTGTACACTTAAATGGTCTTCTGTAGTAAATGTGGCTTCACATTCCTTGACTGTGCAGGAAAATGGCTTCATCATTGATGTTAATAAATACAATACAATATAACGTTGGAAATTAATTAAGACTTAATTCACTCCTGTACCTATTGTTGATAATCAATATAAACGTGCCACAAAATTCGATTACATATTTAAGTGTCAGACTTTGTTATACACTTTATTTATCAACAAACAAAGTTAAAATGTGATGATGTTAATAATTAGAAGCAGAAATTGTTAAAAATTAACAAAAATTGGAGAGGACATTTAACAGCGCCCCTCTGTTTTCAACGGTGCATATGTGAAGTTAGTTAAAATTGACATAATTTTAGGTTATAAATTAACTTGTACGGTATATACAGCAAGATACTTGCAAAGTCGTGTAAAATAATATACATTATTTTTATATTTAATAACTATAAAAATAATGTATATTAAAATATTATGTGAAAAACAATGTTCACAAAAGAGGAAGAAGATCAGATTAGTTAACCTCAAAATTTGTTGTGCTTTTTTATATTATTATGTCTTATACAAATATTCAGCGGGTTAGAATTCTATACAAAACAATTTTAAAATTACACCGCGGTCTTCCGCAAGAGTTGCAACAAGTAGGTACAAACTATGTTCGAGATGAATTCAAAAGGCACAAGTCGTGTTCTCTCAAAGAAGCGGAGACTTTTGTAGATGAGTGGACGGTAAATTAACTAATTACAGTGGTATTTAATTCTATCGACACAAATTAATCGTTTCGAATTGTAGCATTATGCGATTAGTTTAGCTGAGCAATTAGGAATAAAAGGTCCTCATACAAGCAAACAACTGGGACAACCGCTGTCTCAGTGTGATTTGGAGCACTTTCGAGATGAGCAAATTGTACAGTTATACGAACTTATGGTTGCTTCCAATGCCCCAAAGGAAAATATTGGAACGTAAGATTTTTTTGTATGTAAAATGTAGGGTAATTAAATAAATTTGTTAAAAATATCTTTATTTACTTTATAAAACAGCACCTGTTAACACATATGGGTAAATAATATAACAATAAATTTATAATAATAATAATAAATCTAAAAGCATGTTACAACAAAGTTAAAAACTAAAGTTACCTTTGCTCTTGTAGATGATATGTTACAATCACAATGTTTTGGAAGGCTAGGTGTAATTTTCTTTACAAAAATATGCTAGTACTGGTCTAGTATTAATATTTATAGTGCGAATAGTTTTGTGTCATAAGATTTCTTAGATAAATTAATTAAGTTAACATTTTTTGAAATAATAACCCCCACAATCGGGACAATCGACTTTTATTTTTCTCCAACCTGCAGAGTGTCTAGACCTACTTGATTCCCTTTCTTCATTGGTTTGATTCTCACACATAATCGTGGCTATCCAATTATAAAAATATTCTATCAATCTCTTCAGAGCATCCTCAGTTATTTTATTATTTATAAAATCTCTTCTAAGAGTGCAGTCCAAAATGTTTATTACTGTATCAGTTGTACCTGTAAAATGATCACAAATTAAAATAAGTAAGTAAAGGATTTGGAAAACAATTTTCAAAATATTTCATTACCTTCAAATTTAATATATTCAAAAACCCAAGAATAATATTCAGGGTTTCTATGAGTCTTCCAATAATTAAATTGTTCATTCAATTTCCTAACCTCGTTTAACAAGAAATTAAGTACCAAACTAATAAGCTGGTTATTGAAATTTATGCCAAAGTACTCTTGCAACCAGTTTAGTAGTTTGAATTCAAGTGTAGCCAGCAATCCTTGCAAGGCTTCCAGTACAAATACTTGAAGATTTTGATGCTGACCTGTTAGGATCTGTAAAATATAATTGTACATTATAAATACAACCCACATTTATAATTTTTTACCTTCTGTGTCACATCCAATAATGCCCGATAATCTGTAAATTTTGATAGAATCCCTTTGAATTGCGATAAATTGAAATCAGATGTTGTTGGTGATTCGTGTAAGTGCAAATTACTCAGCACAGATGACATATCGTTTTTGTTATATGTAGCAAAGTTCTCGACATCTATGGGAATATTGTTTAACGTAATCTTCCCTCCCTGTGCTGAAACAGTAATTTTCTGTTCTTTGAATTGTTTGTTACTTCGTGTTAATAACGCAAACACGTTATCCTTATCGTGGACATTGTTGATAAATGCTATGACTTCTGAAGTGCCTTTCCTAACATCTCCTTGATTTTTAGAGATCGTATCCTTTAGCAGCCTGCTAAAAGTTTTTCTATGTCTATTGCTACGTAACGAATCATGAAAGTCTTTAATTGTATTGGCTTGTGTTTCCTCAATAATGGTGCCTGCCGTTTTGAAATTGTAAACTGCATGTCCAAAGAACAATATCGACGACGTAAGTTGAACTACAGTCAATGTGCTCGGAGTTTCATTGTCGCTAATATATTTGTCGATAACGTCGTAAGTGGAATTTACAATGCTCGCTCCACTAGCCGTTACATTGACGACTCCAATGGTATTAACCACTGCACGAGCTCCCTAAAAATAATTCATACAATAAGTGGATAATCATTTTACTGAAACTAATTTAATTCTTTAATATAAATCTAATATAAAATAATTTATTACCACAATTTGTAACTTTCAAATTATTTAAATACAAACTTTTGAATATAACAAAATATTAATTTGGCATGCAAAAAATAACATAGTTTTATTTACTTACCACACCCAAATTGACTCCTTGGGCAGTTAACTGGGACACTGCCATAGTTGCGCCAGCACCTACGAATCCCAAAGTACCAGCAACAATGTTGAGGTATGCGCCTCTTGCTTCCGAGTTTGCGAAGCTCATGGCCTGCAAAAATAGCAAACCATCATGAAAACATAAATTACATAACAGTATTTATTAAAAAGGGCACCTCTTTATGTACAGCCCTGTCCACAATTGTGAAAATACTTCTTCCAATGGCATAAATACCAACACCAACTCCGACAGCACCTCCTGCTAAGACCGCAACTGGAGCTATGGTAATTGCAGGAATTGCTGCAGCGACACATACACCTGTTAACTCATATATATTGTAGTTACGAGATTTTTAATATTGTTAATGACCAACCTGTACCAACTATTCCAGCAATGGAAGTAGTAATATCAGTGACTTTTAAAAATTTGACATCAAGTCCACATGCTGGAGAGTTGTGTCGTTCTAGTAATAATACTCCTTCTTCGTTTACTGTATAGCGACCATTTTTAGGAAGAATCATTTGACATTCATTCAACTTATTTTTGGTTATATAACGTTCCCAACTATTATATACACGACCTGTAAGAGACCATTGTTCATACATTGTAAACTGTGACGTAATTTAAAATACCAACCGGTATGATCGACGAATATGCGACAGGGATTAGGGCTGCCTTCGCATTTGCGTATAACGAAAATTGGGAGGGGACACAGGTCCACTTTCGGATTGTAATCCGGGAATTTCTGAGCTCTTTTAAGTTTTTCTTTGGGTAATGGTTCAGTACAATTGTAAATGAATGACATTATCACTCTATCCTTCCATTCAGACACTTGATCTGAAAGTTGTTTATAATAAATAGAATCCAGAAAAAATATTAATTTAACTAACTGCTCTCATTTAATATCTGTTCATATATTATGTTGATCTCCTTCTTCATTTTTTGACTGTAATCAAGCTCTTCAGGTTTAAGTTTGGATAGTTCTTCTTTAGAAATGTTACGACCCGGTGGTGGTCCATACAGAGCATAGCCTATTTTGGATTTTAAATATTCATGTTCATTATGTTCAAAATTATCATAATCCCTGTCACCCAGTCTGTCTGCTATCAACCTTTGATATTCTTCAGACCTACAAACGAAACTTTGGAATAAAAAACATTGATCAAAATGTTTGATAATTCTCACCCAATATCATTTTCATTGGATGTATTATTGGCCAAGTTGTGTAAATTTATTTCTTGATCTCTTTCACTGACTGTTATGTCCCAAGCACCTTGTAGAGCTTTCAAAATATCTTGATCAGATATTTTCCCTCTTATGCATGACAATATAATTATGCTATTATTAATAGGCATTATAATCAATGCAGCTGATGTTTTAGTGATAATCATATCAGTTAAAACTGTTAGTTCTGGCATATCCTCTAAGGCACGAATTAAGGCATCATGATATTCAGTTTTTTCTAGATCCCATCCTAACAATCTGAAGTTCTTTAAAATATTAATAACATCCTTGTTCTGAAGTTGAGGACAAAAACACTTGGTAAATGGATCTTCAGAGTTATATAGAAATAACATGTTTGCTTTTCTCTAGAATGTAATAAAAAAATCTCAAACTAGAACTATGATTGTTAAAATTCTTACCTCTTCTAACTTCTCACTCAAGATTTCTTCTAAAAAACTCTCCAAAGTGCAATTGTGAAACTCCAAAGGAGTATAGGGGCACTTATTCAGCAAATTTGTTATGAAATGAGAGCAACACAATTTTTCCATGAAATCTAAAATTTATCTGTTATAATTACTGTCTTAAACAAAATGTAGTTTTATCAGAAATAGCAATTTTGAATTAATAATTTGAATATAAACAATTTACTTTTATTATAATAAAGTATACAATATCAATACATTGATGTCTTTTAATATAATGGAATAAAAATATTGATGCATAAATATAATTAAATATCCAAAGTTTCAATATAATGTGTGCATCACTAATGTGAAAGATTTCATATACTTGAAAAAATATAGTTAATACACAAAACTTTTATCTCACTGCACGGTATATAGTGATACAGATGTTATTTGGTGAATTTCACGAAGATTTATTTCTGGTACACTAAACTTGTGTACATATATTGATTAAATTTTGTACTGAACTTTTTTTTTTTTGCAATTTCTTGTACTTAAGAATTTTAACAATCAAGCTGATAACTTGCCATAGTTAAAGTTTGTGTCCTCTTCTGGAGAAGAGAATTGGGTGTTTTCATTTCCATTGCTTTCATCCACATTGGTTGATGTGTTGGTATGTTCACATGAATTCACAATTAGAAATAATTCTTCACTGACATCCAAGCATTCGGTTAAAAGAACATAGTCATTTATGGGATGATTTTTCCATCCTTCTATAATTTGTTTTGAAGGAGGAATTTTGAATTCTTCATAAATTTTCAATTTTAGGATACCTACAAATAAATAATAATAAATAACTAAGACACTTATAGTATTGGTAATACATACATATTGTGTCCCTCTCGGACAATTTCATACAACATTCTTTATCATTGGTTATAACATTTATCCTTAGTTCTTCTTCCATATTTCGTTGTATCAAGGCACAATTTTTGATTCATATACAATGACAACTACCTAAACTTTAAATGGGAGAGATCAGTTACCTATATATAACATCTGTACGTCAAAAAATTACCGAATTACAAAAACGTAATACAAATGAAGCGACCTCTATCGCATGAATTGTATAATATACTTCCACGGAGTCCGATGCATAAATTGTAATTGTTTCTATTATTTTTTGAATTTTATGAAGTTCTTAAGATTTGTTTCTTTACGATTGAATAATATGGCACAAAATACTTGTCACTATTTATAAATTGCAATTATTTATGGTTAAATTTACCTTTTAGTAGTGTTTACAGCAACTTGATACAACACACAGAACACCCTCATACTACATATATTTTATCAATTTTATTCAAGTATGACTTTTATCATATTGATAATATAATACTTGACAGTACTAATACGAATATCACGTTCGAATATAGTTAAAGGTTAAGTGAAAAATTGATTGGTCTATGATATAGTTTCAAAAGTTTGCATATTTAATGATTTTTATGTAACGTTTCTTTTTAAAACAATACTTATAATACATCCTACTATTAACAAATATTTGTGTTTATAAATATATCTTATACTGTTATGTGGTGCCACCTATGACGGTGTAACCTATTAAACACCTGTCAATTGAAAAGAGATACCATATCTCCGATCATTTAAGATAAAAAGAGATAACACTAGGTCTTCTGTGGATATTTAATCTATGGTGGGTGACACCAAAGAAAATCGTACAAGAACTGTAATGTCCTTTGTGTATGTTTAAAAGTAACCAATTGTTTTTGGGTGTATTTTTTGAATTGTAAATAAATGCTTCGCTTTGTGTAGTTCGTGTGAAAGTGCAACCGAAATTATGAACCGGTGTTTAGAAATCGTAAGTACGATTTCAATCCTTGAACAAGGTTTTTAACCTATATTTTTGTAGTGGGCTGGTTTGGTGTAATATTAATTGTTTAAAACAGACTGCAGTTACACATGTAACATCTTTATTAAAAGATTATTTTAGTCATTTGGAAAGTGCACATAGGGGAAATTTATTTATAAATGCATATTTAATTTAGGTTATAGTGAATTTTGCATACACAGTCAAATTCTGAGGTCTATACAGATTCTCATTTTACAACATTTATAGGTTACTTAACTCATAGATTAAGTATTCAATAGCTGCTATTGTGGTGTCAAATACCAACAAAATTGGGACCAGTTTGTAGCAAAGAGCAGTTCCACCATATAAGTGTGAAAAAGTAGAAGTAAGAAAGTCTTAACTGATTGTTAAATACTCTCTGGTGTATAAATTATTGGTGATTTTCAAGTTTGGCTATATATGATTGGAGATTAATTTATCATAATATTTTAATGTATAGGTATAAAATAGTGAGACTTAACTTAAAAATATATAGACAATGATACTGTTATTATATTATTAAAAATTTACTATTTATAAATACATATTTAATTTAGGTTATAGTGGATTTTGCATATATAATCAAATTCTGAGGTCTATACAAATTTTTATTTTACATCATTTATAACTACTATTGTGGTGTCGAATACCAATAAAGTTGGGCCCAGTATATAGCAAAGAGACAGTTCCACCATATAAATATGAGAAAGTAGAAGTAAAAAAGTCTTAACTGATTGTTAAATACTCTCTGATGTATAAAGTATTGGTGGTTGTCAAGTTTGGCTAAATATAGTTTATTATTAATAATACATGCTAATTAGAGGTTAGAGATTAATTTATCACATTTTAATGTATAGGTATAACGAGAAATATATAGACAATTATACTGTTATTATATTATTAAAAATTTACTATAAATATTTTAATTCACTGATATAGATGTTCATATAAATATATGAAAATTGATATATAAAAGATATTTATTTATTAAATCAGTTTTTTGTCTGTACCAATTTTTTTAAATTAATTGTGATACGTGAAAATAGTGTTAGTTTTATCTAAGAGTTAATTAAATATGATAAGTGCAATATCAAATAAAACTGATTGTATAATTAATATTTAAATTATCAAATTGTATGTCTATAATAAATATAAAATATATATGGTGTTGGTGAAGTTATTTCCATTTTGTTTCTGTGTATAAAAATTGAAAATGTTTGGTAAACTTATTTTATTTTAGAAAATATTTAGATTCAGTTAACTGTATTGCAATTCCGTAATAAAATGTCTAACTACATTACATTAAAGTAGACTTATCCCTTTATCTTTCATTTAAAATAACAAAAACAAAATTATTTATGAAATAAATATAATAATATAAAACTAAAGTAAATTATTCTCAGTCTCTCAATAAATAACACTATGAAAATTGTTCTTAGAAAATATATGTGAAGATAAATAAAATTCTTCTTGACAGTTTGAGGCGATTATATGTATTTTTAAATGCAGCTAATTGGAAAGTAGTGAAATAATTAATAATTTAATAATATTATTATTTGGGAACATAAATTTAGTAGACCACTTCATCAAACTAAGAAAAATGCCAATGTTAGTTTGTATTGGACTCTAACATATATAATTATATTATTAATAACTACTAAGTGGTTTGCTAAATTATAACTTTAATCGTTAGCTAATTATGTTGGTTGGATATTTCCTCGCAGGTGCGCATCCATCGTCAATTGTAAAATGTCATTTCCTGTTGGATTGTTGTGCCATGTTCCAAGGGCCGTCGTGCCTATGTCACTGTGGTTGGCGCATTATCAAGGAAGTGACCGGAATTTTTAATTTTTCCAGTCGCTCGACAGACCAACGATCACCGACCGATTGTTTAATGTCAATAACATAGTCTCTTTTCAGACTGTTCATTCCAGCAAACTGACTAGTGTTGTTTGTTTATAAATTACAATTTTTTAGAACCAGTAAAAATGAAAAACGTATTTCATTATAATTCAAATTAAGTTTGATTATAGTTACAAGTTATATGATTTGGATACGAAATTTGACAAACAATTTTTAACAATAATATTATTTAAACGTTTCTTAAAATTTCAATCTTTATTTTTTAAAATACTATTTTAGGAAGATTCTATAATCCCTACATAAGTTATTGTTTATTAATATATTTAACTAAATTACTGAATAAAATTATTTGCTTACCTATGTGGAACATTTTATTTTCCTATTAAAATAAATAATATAAAATAAAAACATCAAGGTTTATTATTATAATCGTTTTTAGATAAATATAAAAATCTGAATTATTTTAAATAATACAAAAGTTATACTCGTTTTTACATAACTTTTTAACTATAATAATAATGATAAATTATTTTATTTCATCATTTTTATTATCATGTAATATTTTTGTATTATAGCGATCGAATGTAACATAGAAGCACAATTAAAAAAACTATTTTTATAACAATATTTATTTAATTTACACATAAGTTATTGTGTTTAATGTACTTTTCTAAATTACTGAATAGAATAATTCCCGTACCTAATTTAGTTATCTGGAACATTTCATTTTTGTATTAAAATCTGTACAATATTTTGTGTTAGACTAAAATTATATATTTTTTTTTTAAATAATTAATAGATTTAATACATTATAGAAGTCAAATTTTTAATTTTTAGAATATTATTTTTTGACAATATTTCTTTAATTTATTTTTTGTAAGGAATAGAATATTTTTTCTCGACAATAAGTCAATGTTACCGATAGCACAGAAAAAATAAAAGTACCAAGATTTCTTGCATTGTTCTTGTTAAAAATTTTTTGAACAACAATAATAATTATAAATCTATTTTATTTTGTCCCATTTTTAAAGCATATATTTTATTACAAGTTACATAATTATTGATAAATTGAATCACATAAATAAAATTTAAAACATTATTTTTTATGCTAATACTTCTTTAATTTTTACAAACCTATTATTTTTAATATATTTTTCTTAATTAATCAATATAATAATATTTTTAAATCTAATTTAATTTTATTTTTATGTTAAAATCTGAATTAATATAAATAACACAAAAATTACAATTACCAAGGTTTGTCATACTCGTTTTTAAACAAAAGTTGTGTTTTTTAACAACAACAATAATAATGATAAATGTATATATTTCTTCGTTTTTTAAAGTAATATATTTTTTTTTTGTTACAAGTAACACAAATATTGATTGAATGTAACATAAAAATGTAATTAAATTATAACAATATTTATTTAATTTACACATAAGTTCCTACTCCTAATTTAGTTATGTGAAACATTTCATTTTTGTATTAAAATCTGTACCATATTTTGTTTAGACTAAAATTTTATATTTTTTAAAAATAATCAATAGATCTAATACATCCTAGAAGTCGAATTTTTAGTTTTTTGTAATACTATTCGAATATATTTTCACGACAATAAGTCACGTACCATTTAATAATATATACATTTAACAATAAATTGATTGATTGATATTTGTATAATATAATAATAATAATAATTAATATTTAAAGTATTTGTATAAGAATTTATTATTTATCTAATATTAATTATAAAGTTTGTTTTTTATACATTAGTTCTTTATCTGGTAAAATCAATAACTAAAAATTATTACAAGTACCTTCAGGATCAGTTATACATAATTTGCCGAGCAATAAATAAATAAATAAACGAGTAAAAACTAAAGGAAACAACAACAGTCCGACCTCCACCTCGTAATTGTAACCGTAACCCGTAAATGTGGGGTTAGATTTTAACGATTTGGGGGTTGCGATCGGTGTGTGCAGGGCGCGTGCGTCGGGTCCGTCCGGCGCGCCGCGCCGCAATCGTCGCTATCAAATTTAGCGTTCTTGCATTTGTAGTCACTTGCGTATGTTGCGATGATAATAAGCTGGAGAGGCCACTGCAGAACCAGCTTTCGTTACGCGTGCCGGTAAAAATTTCCAGATCCCCCGCGTAGCAGTAGCAGCACCAACCGGGTCCCGACATATTTAAAAATAGTTTCGCCACTTTTTTATTTAATCATTTTTTTGTTGCCAGTTTTCCTTTTTGTGTTTCGTTTGGTTTTCCTCGGACGATGTAGCGTAACGGACTTTGGTGGATTGCCGTCGATTTTTGGGTGATTCGAGTGTTTTGATTGGTCGCACGGAGATTTTTAATTATGGTTTAGTGTTATGTTACAATGATGGTTGAGAAAGTCGATGGATTTCTAATGTATCGCAAACCCGTGTACAGGATTTTTCAGTATCTGGAAACGTAAGTCCCGTCTTTGTAAAAAATATTCTATGTGTCTGTCTTCGTCTAGTAATTTCATTTACTTACTTCCACCTTTGAAGTGATTGTTACACAATTCCTTTGCGATTTGTTAACGAACAAGTTGTAATTCCTTCAAATTATCGTTGTTGTGCAACAATTAAACAAGGTTATAAAAGTGTTTTACCTACATTTTTGTGGTAATTACTGGTTTGAAATGAAATTAACACTTATTATCACTTGAAACTAACGCACACGTACGAGGTGTATTCTCCAACTATTGCACAATCTTCCTGTAAGTTCGAAAATCATTGAAACTGATCATCCTTCGATTAATAGTTAGTTAACGAATACTTGACGTAATGCGTTTTTTTGCTTGCGTTCAAGTAACTTTACACGTAATTCTGTATATGTTGACAAAGTGCTCAGATATAATAATTCGTTGTTTTTTAATAGTCGAGCGAATAAACTGCTAAAAGGGAAATGAATATCAAAGTTCGCGTTGCTTTGACAGGATTTCTTTCATCCGCAATCGCATTTGAAATGCATAAACTTCAAACAAACAGCACGAAAATCCACCGTTTAATCACGATGTGTATTAAATATGAATTTACCTGAGTGATATATTATACAAAAGGCATTAAGTCGGTTGTTGCGAGTGGCAATGGTGGTGTCAGTCCCTTTATATGCACCTGGCATGTGCATATCAAATGCAGATATCAAACAGCAGTGTGCAATGGATCAATAATGCACGCACTGTTCCAACAAACCGATTAATGGTTTAATTAATTTCCAAACAAACTCGTCATTCGAATTGGTATTTATGTAAAAAACCTTTCTGCGAAAATATTTTATTTAATGGGAAAAATTGTCGACGAGAGGTTTCGGGTTGCATGCGGCTCGTAGTCTCGACAGACTCGACAATAAGTCACGTACCATTTAATAAAAGGCCTCCGGAAATTCCATATTGATGTAAATTTCGAACAACAACGAACAATGTGATCTAATAAAGCGAGAGCGTCATGTGCAAACGGCAAAGTTAACACTATTTTACACATTGGAACAAAAATATTACCTTTTATATATCAATATGGTTTACCTATAAATTTACCTCTTAGTCCTGAATGTGACTCTTTTTTATGGAAGCGTCTTCGAACAGTGAATTATTGAATTTTTCTTATTCAATTTCCGTGGCCTGATTCTGTTGTACATACTATTCTAAATTACTATATAGAATAAATTTCAAACCTAATTTAGTTATATGGAACATTTTATTTTCCTTTTAAAATATATATAAAATAAAAATATCCATGTTTGTTATTATAATCGTTTTTAGATAAATATTTAGCCATCCAGAATATTTTATTTTTGTATAAATATCTGAATTATTTTAAATAATACAGGTATTATTCTCGTTTTTACACAAATATTGTATTTTTTTAACTATAATAATAATGATAAATGTAATTTATTTCATACTTTTTTAAAGTATATTTTTATTACAAGAAACGTAATTTGTACATATCATGAAAATAAAATTTTAAAAATTATTCTCGTGATAATATTTCCTTAATTTCTACGTAAGTTATTATACCCTAAATTACTGAATAAAATAGTTTTAACACTTAACTTAGTATAAGGAACATTTTATTTTCTTGTTAAAATGAATCATATTACAAATAACAGAAAATATAAAAGTATCAAGGATTGTTACATTATTTTTTTAAACAATAATAATAATAATGATAAATATATTTTGTTTTGTCCCCTTTTTAAAGCTTTTTTGTCTTCTGTAAAGTGTGATTTTCGTATAAATTTGTAGGAAAATCATAGTGTGAGTGTAAACCAATGTAATTATTATTAACACCACCATTAATTAGTACCGTTCATCATGGCAAAAAAAGTGACAAAAAGAAACCTAATCCAATCGCACTCTATTGTGACCGAAATCCGTTGAAACCGTGTGAAATTATTTTTTAACGAGACATACCGAAAATGTTTTTGTCTTAAGACCAAGGTTGTTGACCAGCGTCAATTTAGCGAAGAGCGAGAATTTAATAATTGTGAGTTGAGTGTCCTCATTTAAATTAAAGAATTGGCATTGCTACGTGACACTCGGCTCAAATTTTCTTATTAGATCCATCCGTCTTCCTACGGGCCACTTTCCGTGTAATTGAACGATTTAGGCAACATCTTTTTACCAATTCCAACAGCAATTTTTCGGATACGACGATGACGCAATGCCCCCAGTTTCTGTTTCAATTATTTTAATGGAATTACGACATGAGTGTAGGGTTGAATCGGTTGTTTAGTCAGAAAACGTTTGTGTCCACAACTTATTTTGTTATGTTGGAATCAATGTAACTGGTAAATTGTCATTGGCAATACATGAAACTTTAGCATTTTAGCGATAATTTGCTGTAATGGCCTTATACCAAGCCAAACAGAAGAACCATAAAACTCTTCTCCAAGATTTAATATATTTTTGTGAAAAATTAAGGCTTATATGAATATTCTTATTTGATAGCAATGGTTTCTGACTAGTTTTGTTCATTCATTCAGTCGATGTCTGATTACTCCACTAGACAAAGTGATACTAATGACTCAATTATTGTTTATTTGCTTAGCAGACACGAAAGGATTTCGTATATTCATTTTTCCAATAGGTCTGTCTATAAAAGGAGTTGTTTTTTGTTAGAACATCTTATTGTAAACCAACATTTTCAGCTTCGAGTTAGCAACATTTAAACCTTGATTTTTCATGTTAAGTATTATTTTCCTCTTCTCTGTATGTTGTGTTTCTTTCTTCCTACTGATTAAAATAATATAAACCCTGCTAACCCTGCTAAGAATAAGTTCTTACTATTATGGATATTATTAAGATATAAATATATTTGAATGTGGTATTTCTGTGGCTCACCAAATCAGAGTCGTACGTTCATTTAAATTAATATCTCCGTCATTTTTAAGATTCGTAATAAAATAATGACAAAATACGTATGAAACATTGAAAAATATTATTGGATAAACTTTTAATCAAATCCATTTATAAAATATCTTATAAAGTATTTAATTTTAAATTTTATGGTCACCACTGCATATTAAGTCAAAAGTTTTCATAGATATTTCAGATGTGGTCGGAGAAGTCAATGGAAGTTTCGAAAAAATTGACCTCTGGACACTTAAGTCAGTTTTTTTCTGTCTGGTATAACAAACCAATTTGGGACAGCCTCTACCAATAAAATTTCGGTGATTCCAGGCGGTCGAAAAAATGACGTACCACCACCAAACCGTCAAATTATGGAGGAAGCACAGTGCCGAATTGAAAACCGATTGTGCGAACGACGGCACTAGGAAATCGGCACCGCTTTCCTAATTTTTTTCTCCTCCCGGTTCTCGACTGCCAAATTGAGGAATTCACTGGTACAAATTGAAATTCTGGTCGTGCCGCACGAACGTGACAGTATTCCATTATTATCAGACGGGACGGATAATTCATTATTCAGACGGTTAACGAACATCAACCGACTTCAATTGAAGCAACACACCGGCCAAACACATAAAGAAACCCTCCTCGGTGGGATTAGTTGAAAAGCGAGGCGTGTAAAGTTGATTAAACCGAGGTGTATCATTTTGCAAATTCCTGGTTGATAACCGGCGAACTATCTACCGGCGATCGGTTGCGTGCAGATTGCATTTCCCAGTGAAATATTGCAGCAAAATAGTTTCCAGCCCGGGTTAGTTAGTTTGATCGATACGATGGCTTCGTGCCAATGTCGTTATTTAAAAGATAGTCATCTGGAGCGCGGCGTTATTTACATGAGGCGGGATGCTACAATACTTTCCGATGTTGGCCGGAAAATTATTGCCGTCTAACGGCAACATTAAACGACATCGGCGACGCTGACGCGATGCTAAAAATCGCCGATAACGTTCCACGGATCTTGCCTTTTTCTATGCTAAATGGGCACACCTGAACGGTCTAACAAACGGAACGATTCACCGTGTTGTTCGTGAATTGGTTCCCTTACATTGTTTGGCACGTTTCCATCTATAAAAGCTCCCGGAATATGAGACTTACAGGCAACACACAAACACTTTACTGGTTAATTAATGATAATTAGTTAAATAACTTTTATACTGATATTTTTTTATGATAGACATACAGTGATGTGAAAAATAATAAGGACTTTTGTCGGTATACAGAAAAAATGCAAATTAAACCAATGTTTTCAATATTGAAAGGGGGTCCTCGTTTACAAAAATGTATAGAAATATTGCAAATTCCTTTAAGAAAAATAATAATTTATAAAGTTATGTGAAATAAAATCGGGACAATTTCAAAATTGCGAAAAATATATATGTTTGAATGGATTTCTTTAATCTATTTAATACTTAAATGGTAAGCCTCTATTTTTAATAACTGCCAAACATCGACGAGGCATCGATTCTATCAACTTTTGGCAAGTTTTCTGGGGAATTGAATTTCACGCTTCCTCCATCAGGAGCCAGAGGGTTTCTTTATTAGTGACACTTTTACCCCTCAGAGCTATCTTCACAACATGCCAGAATTTCTCGATAGGTCAGGTGATTGGACAGGCCAGCTTAAAAACTGAACATTATCGTCAGAAAACCATTTCTTTACCACCTTCGATGTACGTTTCGGACCGTTGTATTGTTGAAACACCCATCGCAGTTGCATATTGTCCTTAGAATATGGCAACGTAGTCCTACTTAACTCATTACAGTAAGATACTGCTGTCATTATTTCGTTAATACGGTATATTGGACCGACACCTTGATAGGACAACCATCCCCGTACCACAATAGATCCTCCACCGTATTTTGACTGTTTTAATCGTAAATTGCGACTTGAACGCAGTGTTTGGCGGCCTACGGACATTGTTGAGTTCCGCCATCGGGGTGAAACAAATTACATTTAGTCTCATTCATCTCATCTTACCAAAAAATATTGCGCCATTTCTCCACTGACCAGTATGCACACTTTTTAGCAAATTGTAACTGTTTTTTAACGTTTCGATTCGATAGGAAAGGCACTACTACTGGCGTTTTCACTATAACTATTCTTAATTAGGAATTTTCGAATAGTCGAAGTGTGAACGGTCAAAGTAAATTCATTTTTATTATTTTTTGATGATGGAAAAGAGTTTTTATTTTTAAATCTCGTAATGATAAGTTCAATATTCGGCGTTATTTTGGCCTTTCGTCCTCGCGTTTTCTTTTGAGGCATATATTTACTATATTTCCGATAATTGTCTTCAAACAATTTAAGTTCTCGGCTATTTCCCGGTATGAAATACCTTTTTTATGCAGTTGTTTTATTTGCTTTCGTCGTTCCAAGGTGCAATGTTGTACTTTCCCCATTGTAGGTAACTAAAATTAGCTATATTTTTAAAATTCAAATAATTTTTGTCCTGGTTATTACGTTAAAAAGCATGTATATTGAAAATTAAGTTTCCTTTATAAATTTAACAATTACATAGTTAATTAATAGATCCTCCTCCGTATTTTGACTGTTTTAATCATAAATTGCGACTTGAACGCAGTGTTTGGCGGCCTACGGACATGTTGAGTTCCGCAATCGGGGTGAAACAAATTACATTTAGTCTCATCTGACCAAAGAATATTGCGCCATTTCTCCCCTGGCCAGTATTCACCCTCTTCAACAAATTGCAACTGTTTTTGAACGTTTCGTTTCAATAGGAAAGGGACACCTATTGGCCTTTTCGCTTTTAAATTATTCTTAATTAGTAATCTTTGAATAGTGTGGAAGGTCAAAGTAAATTCATTTTTAATATTGTTCACATGACTGTACCTTCGTCTTGACCATTAGTTTTAAGAATATTATTCCTAAAACAAGAGAATAAATGAATCTTTAATGACAAGTTTAAAGAACTCTTCGTCTTCATTATCCATCTTAGTATATCAATATAAAAAATTGTAACCTTAAACTTCGTTTTTTATGGGTCGTTCGAAGAAATCTTCGTCTTCATCTTTCGTTAATGAGTAGTCGAATTAAAAAAATAATGATAATAAAAGTGAAGAATTTTATTATCACTTTTCAAACAGTATTTCTAAACGTGGTTGACAGCTCTTGGTACAACATTAGAATAATTTACTGTTTAATTTATCAGATAAGCAGCAGGATGTGAGGAAGTGATTGTTTATCTTATGGCATAGAGCCTAAATCTATGTCGCCTCCGTGTTGCACTATATCACTTTCTAATAGTCGTCATCGTATTTTCGGCATGTTTACGCTTGATCCCTGTTGTATTAATGGTTAACAAGGCCATTAAATCATTTAAGCATTGTATAAATACCACACATCAAACACGTTGTTCCACTACCAGCGTTTGCATTTGAGTGGAGTTTGTGTGTACCATAAGTTCTCTTCCAAAACTGTTCTTGAACTAATAAATATTCAAGACACACGCACACACGGTGCTTCTGAAAATGTGTCAATGATCAAACCAATTATACCAATTATTAAAATGCACAGACAGTCGATTCAACGGCTGACAATTTAACATAACACCATTTTGAAAATCACAATGGCTCCTTGTAACAATAGTAGTAAATTGGTCTATTGTCAGCTTCGGAATGTAATTTGTACGATTGAAGTTGGAATTTTGTGGTTGGTGGCAATATTATCGATGCGTCAGAGGCGCACACGGTTATTATTCATAGAGAAGTTTCCGTTTAACAACATGTTAATAATGCAGATTTTAAAATGCAGCTCGCCGAACCGTATTGAGTCGGATTTTCTTTTGAAACTTGCCACTTGATTGATTTATTGACATCTGCGAAACCCGTAAGCAGTATATCCTGTGTAAATAAAGGCGCGGGGTCCGCAATAATTCACACTGAAATTGTGAGTCCGGGGTGGGGGTTAAATAAATCAAAGGGGGGTTTTGGAAAGGGTGAGGAAACCTGGGATCGAACCATGTTTATCGGTGTTAAAAATTTTAGGTCTGAGAACGATGACACGATCTAATAACATGTCGAAACAATTAAGATATCCACTCACACCGAAAATGATAATTCATAGATATATTTTATCAGTTGTTAATGTTTCGTGACGATTTGTGATAATTGATTTATACAGGGCGTTTCAGACGTAAGGTAGAATATTTATGGCTGCAATTGTGATGTCCCAAACGACTCTAATTTAAAATTAAACATTTTATTATGAATTTCATAAATAGATTTAATTCATTATTTGTCTCGTATTAGTGGTCATAATTATATTGTATTCAAAATATCAACGTCACTTGAATTGGAATCCATAGTATGTCGTTTATTGTTTTCTGTTGTGTTCACTATGCAACAATTGGTCAAGTCTGTGGTTCGGAGATATGCTGATATTTTAAAGCAAAAGGATATTGTTTATACAAAGTAGAATATACAGTATTGGCAGAAAGTAGAACAGCTTTAAAAATAGATATGATCTAAAAAGGATCGCTTCCTGAGTTCCAGCAAAATAAAAGGTCTACTTAAGACACAACTTGGAATTAATGTACTGTAAGAGATAAATTTGGATTGGGTCTTCTCTTTTGAATAGAGGGTATCATGGATCGTTTTATATATAAAAATATTGAGGAACAATATGGTACCATCAGATAAAAATATGCCACTAAAACTTTATTTTCAACAAGATAATGACCCGAAACACTCTTCAAAATATTTGAAGTAGTGGTTTTTAAGGGAAAAAAATTATTATTATTATAAACTGGCCACCTCAATTTCCCGATCTAAACATCATTGAAAACTTATGGGAGACAGTGAACAACAAAAGAAGACAGAAGGTTTTACAATATATTAGTGGAGAATTAATTAAAATACTAATTACAAATTATTTGTAGTAATAAATCTTTAAATAGTATAAGTTGCTCTACTTTTTGGCAGCCCAAAACAAATAATCATCATAAAAATTAAACTCTATTTTTGTTATTGTTTAACAATGTAATTGTTAAATTTATAAAGGGAAGTTAATTTTCCATATACAATGTACATTATTTTGAACATAATAACCAGAACAAAAATTATTTGACTTTTAAAAATGTTGTTCTACTTTCTGCGAATACTGTATTTAGTTTCACTTAGCCAATAAGAATTACTTTAAAAAATTAAGCTCAATTCAGAAAAATATAAAAAAGGCACATTTTATAAAATAAGAAAATATTGGTTTTTAGAATCAAAAAACATTAGAAAAAGTAAAATAGTTATGGCCATAATATTTATTATTTTAAAAAGTTCTTCTAATAATATAATAATGACATTTTGTAATGAAGTAAAACGTCTTTTCAATTGACTAAAGAAACTTATCTTTAGGTAACAGACAGTGGCACTGATGTTTTTGCCTTCTTTCTTAGGTTAAGACTTTTTTAGTTACTCTTCAACTAGGTGTTCCGGCCTCAACCCATTGTCCAGAGCGGCGAGAATTGTTCTAATCAATAAAAGTCTCATTTGCGTTGTGTAGAAGGAAAGAATTTGCAATTGTCACACGCCCACTTTTGTTAACAACACTTAATTCATATGTAAATCATTTGACCAATTTTTTTACGAAATTTATTCCATAAAACCTCTTTCTAATGATTGATTCATCAAAGTTAAATGACCTGCCTGTTTTATCAAACATGTTGCACGAGGATTTTGCACCAAATATTGTATAATTTGAATTAAAATTTTCGTAGCCAATATTTGGAGACCAACTTTGGAACATTTCCATCTGTAACTCCGCAATAAAACAATAAAAGACACGTTTAATCCGTCGACTCGGGGTTTTACACCTAATAAATAAGGTGCTGGAATGGGGCCTTTAAGAGAAATTATAACATATTAACAGCTTTTCTTAACGCAGAGTAAACAAGGGTTTACCACTGGTAAATGGTGCACGGGCCGTTTTTCAACACCAAAAACACTGAAAATAAACAGATGTTTCACACTGTTATCGTTCGGGACGTTATCTCTTCACACAGTGTTTCCTATAGATTAGTTTATCTCAAAAATGCAGCATGCACATGCGGTTAGTATATTTGTATTTATAGTACGACAAATCAATAATAGGTTCAAGTAGGTAGCAATGCAGTATTGTTCTCGAATGACCTTTGTGCACTGAAAACGATTCGTCACTTAACTTGTAAAGTTTCATTTCTAGTAATATTAGTCGGTAATTGCATATTATACCACGGAATTTGCATAATTCTCGGTTATACCAAGGGTACAATTATAGCCGTCCGGTCAATATATTGTTTTTTGATTTTATCAGTGTGCACCTCAAGAAAAAATTACTTTCAAGAAAAACCCAATTATGCATATAATACGAGACCAGTTCCGAAAGTAGTTGTCAATTTAATTTAAAAGACGACCTTCGATTAATCGACAAGTACGTGATTTTTTCACCATCACCATCGTCATTTTTCATTGTGCTATCTGTTTATATTGTCATATTAATTATGTTTTTTTGTTTGTTACAGGTAAGTAACGTTAAGCCACGGGTGAGAATGTGAGTTAATCGAAAGATGAAGAATATTTTGTGCCTTGGATCTTCCATGTTCCATCCATAAATTTAATTGGGATGGGAAATAGGGATTAACCGCCACAATCTATTTTTAGTAATCGTAATGAGTGTCAGGAAAAAACGGCAGTAGATTACATCAGCGGCCTGACAGCAGACACAACAATACTTCTATACATGGTAGCCGTATTCAGAAATGTTCAAATCCGTGAATGATTCAACGATGCATTACACTATGAATAATAAATGTGGATTATGTGTTGTTTAATTGATTTGTAAATTAGCAATGGCAAGTAAATAGCTTGATTGTCGAATCAAACAACGGCTCGATCGTGATTCGCCTACAGAACGGGTTATCGCAGAATTGGAACATTACTCATTACCCCGAATTAAAAATTTATTGAGTATCATTGAAGGCAGGAAACTTAATGACGGCCGACAATCGGATTTGCCCAGAAAAGCGTTCACATCTGCGTGTGCGTTTTCTTTAATTAATCGTGGTGTCTCGCATTAAATGCAAGTGTGACCGCTCATCCGGGGACCGAAGTGGAAACATCTTGCGTCCGCATTCGGGCACGACTTCAAATAAATGCCGACTTGGTAAGAATTTCAAAAAATTGCTGATTTTTAACAAACATTGAGATATATTAATTTCACATTTGGCAGAGGCAAATTACCATGAAAATTTTGGAAAAAACAATCAACATTTTGTTAAAAATCATGAGAATTTTGAAATTTTGAAAATAGTGAATAATTAACTTAATTATGAATTATGGGTAACGATACATTACTACCTAAACCATTAGTATAAAAATATCCAAATTATTAAAAATAATGTTAATGTTGTTAATCATAGAAAATTAATTGTTTTTAAAAACTTGACAATTTTAAGAAAACTTGATAAGAAAATAATATAAACATAAAAATAAAATACGGTAAAATGAATTTTTAATTAATTAAATAATTAATTATTTTAAATCAAAACCAAGAATTTTAAACTTGATAACAAAAATATTAAAAAAATTGAAATATTATGAAAATTGATATTTTGGTAATTTGAAATATGCAAAGACATTTTAAAATATAGAAAATTATAAAGATAGTAATAAAATTGAATTTTTAAGACATAAAAAATTTCTTAAGAAGATTGAAAGATGATGATAATTTAATACATTTTTACAGTTTTGATACCACATTGTATAATTTTACAATAGAAATTTTGTACAAGTATTGAAAATTAACATAATTGTTTAAATTTCTGTGGATAACATATTATCAACCATAATTTTGTAAATTTGAAGGAATTGGAATTTTTAAAATTTTGAAACATGATGGAAAATTGATATTTTGGTAGTTTGAAATACGACAAAAAATTTTAAAATATATAAAATTATAAAGTCTATAATAAAATTGAATTTTTATAATATAAAAAATTTGTTAAGAAGATCGAATGTTTATAAGTAATACATAAAAGTATTAAAAATTATGCAATTGAAAATTTACTATGATTTACCACAATTTTACTAATAAATTTTGTACGAATATTAAAAATTAACATAATTGTTTATATTTATGTGAATAAAAAGTATATTAATAGGTAATAAAACAATTACACAGTAACGCATTATCAACCCAAAAATTGAATTTTGTAAAATTTTATCTAGAAAAACTGAATCATTTAAAAATATGATAATTTTAAGGTTGAATCAAGAATTCTGACATTAGTAATTAATTAGTAATAAATTAGAAAATTAATGAACAATCTGAAAGTTTTTAATATTTGAAATTGGGGGAAAAGAATGAAATTTTTAGAATTTTAAAATATGATGGATATTTGATGTTTTAGAAAATTTGAAATATGGCAGAAAATTTTAGAATATACAATTTTATAATAAATTTAAATTAGTAATGAAATTTTTTAAAAAATATAAATTTGGTCAGAATATTGAAAATTTATAAATAACACATAAAAGAACTGAAAATCTGAAAAATAAAAAATTTGAAATTGGGTGATAGTTTAGTTTTATTTTTTTTGAATCGAATCATTTAAAAATTTGATAATTTTAAGATTGAATTAAGAATTATGAAACATGGTAATAGAAGAATTAATAATAAATTAGAAAATTAATAGAATAACCTGAAAATTTTAAATATTTGAAACTTGGGGAAAAAGAATGAATTTTAGAATTTTGAGATATGATGGAAATTTGGTAATTTAAAAAATTTGAAATCTGACAGAAAATTGTAGAATATAGAGAATTATAATAAATTTAAATTATTAATGAAATTTTTTAAAAAATATAAACTTGGTGAGAACATTTATACAAATTTATAAATAATACGTAATTTGTATTTGTTTGAAAATCTTAAAAATAAAAATTTTAAAATTCGGTGATAGTTTAGTTTTATTTTTCTTTTTAGTTTTAGTTATTATACTTGAACCGTTTGGGACAATTTAGTTAAACTTATCAAATTAAATTAAATTAATTTTTATAAAATAATTAAAAATTTTAAAATTCACTAAAAAAATTGCCAGTTTTAAAGCAAAATTTTTAATAAATTACATGGATTGTGGAAATTTTTGAATATCGAAATATGATGGTAAATAGATAATTTATAATGAAAAATTTGACATGATATGACAGGAATAGAAAATTTTAGAAATTATAAATTTAGTAAGAATATTGAAAATTTAAAAATAGTGTATAATTTTGAAATTTAGTAATTGATTTTATTTGTTGTGGAATAGAGAGATGTTTTTTTTATAAAATTTTTCTATTTTGACCATTTTATTGCCCATTTACATTCGGAACAGTTAAATTAATTTGTTTTGCGTCTCTTAATCACTTAATTGGCCCTATTATTATTATTATTACTCACGTTACACTGAAATTGGTCATTATGATTAATAAAAACATCATCTGTTATAAATAGTCCAATATTCAAATATAAATCTTGTGTATTAGCTAACCCGCATCTTCATAATTCATTCGAAAAATACTCTAAAACAAATCCGAGCTTCACCAAAGGCAGAAAGTACAAAATCGATGTGACTCATCCGATACGACATGGGGCACCGGTTCCCCCATTCTAAAAACCGAACCACCAGAGACAAAAATGTCCGTTGGCAATTATCTGGAGATCTCCGTTCGATATTTGGGTTAGTAATGAGTTCGGCCCCCGGAAAAGGAAGACGAAGAGAGAGACGACGTGTCGTTTCGACTGTGGGGTGCATATTTAAGTCCGCAATCCCTGTTAATGTGCCCTAGTCCAGGTTTACCCCGTGTTTTACTCGACGATAATTTAATATCTCGGTCGTAAAAACGATTAAGTCGAGTGTGGGATAATTTCGACGGGGCATTGTACATCATGAAAATGGGCCAGTCGATATTTAATATTGTGGGAAAGTTGTGTAATGGTAATGACGTACACTCTGTTGTGCATTGTTAATGAATGACATTAGTTTTGCATTGAATGGGGGTTCGATTGGCCGTCTCTTGTTTATTGTTGTTGTGTAAACTGTACCGCATTGTGAATGTAATTTACGTAAACATATTTGTGGCATATGAAAACCAATTAATGGTACAATGAAGGAAAAAGCGACGGAATGATTGTAAATGGTATAAATTTGTGTCTTTAAATTATTCTATCAAAGGAAAGTGGGTCATCGATTCCGGAAAGAAACCATTCGCCTACCACTTGCCGGCCATTGTGGCTTAAAGACATATCCAGAACACAAAAGAGTTGTGTTGTTAATCTAAAACGCCGACTGCCATAAAACCAATTAAGTTATGGCGATCGACATGTGATAATAAAAAGGCAAACTTCGATCGCGTGTCTGCCTTCACAAATAGGAAGGAACTTTAATTTCCTTTTCCGGTTTTTGGTTACCACTTACTTATTTTTCCTCTCTATTATAAAGTTACAACTAAATTTTAGAAATGAACGTGTAATTTTTCACCAAGCGGAAAATTAAGCATATTTTAAGGATTCTATTAATAGGAAATTTACGATCTTGCTAAATTTAAAAAGTGCGTTTGGTTAACTTCAGGATTAAATCCAGTTTGTCAACTTGGAAATGTTAATCAGACTATTTTTACATCCTTCTATTAATAATAGTCAATGACTACTCGGGCTTTTTGTTTGTATTCGATGAACAGCTGTTGCTGGTTTTTTATTTTTTGTAGAGAGACACAAATATACACTGTGCGTCTTTTGAAGTGGATAATTTGGATTATTTTAAAAATTAGAATACCAATGCAACTAATATATTATCAAAATGATAATATAGATCATTGAAGATAGGACTTGTCAATGTGGGAAATGAAACCCTTTGAACTGTTAAGAGTCTAATCACATCCAGATGAGTGTTGGTATGGAATTGAGGTCTAGATAGATAAATACAAATAGCTATCTATGTTTCTATCAATTTTATTTATATCCAAACTATAATACTGCATTCCTTTATGTTTGAACTCTGTTTGAAGAGGTTAATTGCTCAATCACCTCGAGATGATTGTTGATATGAAATGAACTGTCAAGAGTCTAACTGAATAACCATATCCAGATGAGTCCACCATGCACCAGTTTCTATCAACTCCATTTCTGTCAAAACTATAATTCTGTATTCCTTTATTTTTCAACTTTTAAGAGTTTTTTGGTTAATATTCCCAAAATGATTGGTAATATAAACCAGCTTCATGTAATGTTCTTCTGATGGGAGATAGATTTTGAGTGATTCCAATGTCTGCATGAAGCCTGGATGTAGAGAATCAACTTTGTCTAGCACAAATAATCAAAAAAAAGTTTCTGCCATAAATTATCAATATATTCTCTAGATGATTGAAGATATGACTTGTCAATATTGGAAATGAAACCCTTTGAACTCTTCAGAGTCTAATCACATCCAGACGAGTGTTGGTATGTGGTAGGTGGCTATCCACCAGTTTCTATCAATTCCAATTCTATCAAAACTATAATACCACATTCCTTTATGTTTGAACTCTCAAAGAGTTTAGTTGCCCTATCACCTCTAAATGATTGTTGATATGAATTGCCAATATTAGAAATGAAGTGTCAAGACTCTAATTGAGTAACCACATCCAGATGAGTCCACCATCCACCAGTTTCTATCAACTCCATTTCTATCAAAACTATAATTCTGTATTCCTTTATCTTTGAACTCTTAAGAGTTTATTTGGTTAATATTCTCAAGATGATTGGTGATATGACCCAGCTTCATGTAACCTTCTTCTGATGAGAGACAGACTTTCAGTAATTCCAACGTCTACACGAAGCCTGGATGTAGAGAATCAACTTCGTCTAGCACAAATAATTAAAAAACGGCCCTGCCTTTCGGTCCTAGCTCGTTGTAGTCCACCACCATATCGTATATTGGCCTTGCTAGCTTGCCCTTACTGATATTGACCGTCTGCTGATATTGCTGGTCAAAATGCATCCTTAAACTCTTAAGAGATTATTTGACCAATCTTTTCTAGATGATTGGTGATATGAACGAGCTTCGTGTAACCTTCTTCTGATGATAAACAGATTTTCAGTGATTCCAACATCTGCATGAAGCCTCAACTTCTAAAGAATTTAATTGTCCTCTCACCTCGAGATGATTGCTGATATGAATTGTCAATATTAGAGTCTAATTGACCTCATCCAGATGAGTCCACTATCCACCAGTTTCTATCATCTCCATTTCTGTCAAAACTATAATTCTGTATTCCTTTATCTTTGAACTCTTAAGAGTTTATTTGGTTAATATTCTCAAGATGACTGGTAATATGAAACAGCTTCATGTAATCTGCTTCTGATTAGAGACAGACTTTCAGTGATTCCAACGTCTGCACGAAGCCTGGATGTAGACAATAGGCTTTGTCCAAAAACGGTTCTGTCTTTTGATCGTAGCTCCCTGTAGACCACCACAACAACGTACTAACCGTCTACAGCTGCAAATATTCATATAATAATATTGCTGGTTAAAATGAAACAAATTTTTAAATCAATTTAAACTAGGAAATTTAAATTATACACTTCAAAAGACGCACAGTGTAGAACACCTTTTCGATTGTCACAGTTTGATATCTACAATAAAACATATTTATAGAATATCCAATAAACAAATCCCAAAAATAACATTCGACCCACCCAAACACATAATTAGTAGAGCTCTTGGCAGGTATCGCGAAATTATTTGTTATCGCGGCCCCGTTCAGTTTTGTGTAAACACACCGAAGCACTAAAACTCTCGTTGAGAGACGCCTAGCTACAAGCGTCTCGGCGCCTGCGGCTGTTAAACTTGAATGACCCCCGTAGCAGACCGACAAGCCACACTGATTAAAGTAATAACACTCCATTTCGTTAACGAGACAGTTAAACGAACCGAGGCTGTTTGCCCATACTAGAGATTATCTCATCTCCAGCGAATGTGTTTAGAATATCACTAGTTATTGGCTTTGTGTTGATCTACATCCATGCCATGTGACAACTTATGTATGTATGTAAGTTCTTCCGTTTGAAACACGAGCTGGCTTTTTTTAGAGATGCTCTTTGCATGATTGATACGTGTAATAGTGGAAGGGTCGTCTATTTAAAAGCTCGTTGATGGAGCATCTTTTTTGATTAACACTGATGTCACTTTTCGTCTTCATTCTTGATCCATGAAATAATGAATCTTTTCTGAAATAATTCTAAGAGTGTTGTGTGCTTATGTATTGTCAATCCTGTTTGTGATTGATGAGCATTTATAGATAGATTCTTCCACCTTTCCTTGCTGCATAAAATTAATAGCATTATGTTTATAATGGTTGGAGGGAGTGGATATTCCCAGCCATCCTATTAGTTTCATGATTGAACAAGTGTATATACATAGCGTCAACCATGTCGAGTAAATTGGCCTTAATCAATCTCATCAGTTTGCGTCTGATGCGCGTGTGTGTGTGTGTGTTAATATTGTTCGTCTATGAAGTATTAACCGGACTGGCTGAGGCTATGGATGGATCGCCGTTCGACGAGGGGGTAAATGAGTTATAATTAGACGGATCCTTGGAAAATTAATTAGGACATAACAAGTTTGACCTGTTAGTTTGTTTCATTATTTATAAATCCATTGATATCATCTGTTTTATTCCTACGTCACATATTCAGACTTGCGAGTTTTATTGACGACTTTAACGGATTTTGATGTGCGGTGACGTGGATCATCAATATTGAAGACTGAAACTGTGAAAGAAATCCATCAGTTTCTCGTTAGGAGTTTAATTGCACCCCCAATTGTGTGGCCGTATCTATGGTCATGTACCAGTTTTTTGCTACTCCATTTCTGTCAAACTATTGGACTCAATTTTTTAACTAAAGAGTTTAATTGACCAAAGACATCCAGATGTGTGATGTGAAATCGTTGGAACTGCGACTCAGATAGATAAAAAGTAAATGGCCATCTACTAGTTTCTATCAACTCCATATCTGTTAAAACTATATTACTGCATTTCTTTATCATTGAACTCTTAAGAGTCGGTGAAAAGAATTGTTAATATGGGAAATGAAATCTTTAGAACTGTCCTGATGTGTATTGGTATGGAATTGCCAATATTGGAACTGAGGTCCAGATTGATAAATCCAACAATCCAGTTCCTTTCAACTCAATCACCGCACCTCTTTGTCTTTGAACTGTGAAGAGTATAATTGAACAAGCACCTCAAACGCCGCCTTTCCGGCACGGTTGAACCGTTCCCGCGTCATTCATTATTTTCTAGTGGACTGTTTACCGGTTAATTATCCATCCAATCATGAACACACGACTAATTAGCGACGCGGTGGCACACAAAGGTCCGCCGGGGGCGACGGAACGCCGCCGCGTCGAGAAGTATGCGGGATCCGCAGTTGGGCGGACGGCGGCGACGTGTGCCGTTCCAAACCCGGAACGGGCAAAATCAATATCGGTGTCGGGACTGGGGCCGCCCCATTAGCTGCAAATTATTCAAATCTGTCGTCTTTCAGACGGAATGGCTGACGTATAAACAACGACGATTTGGAGTAATTAACTGGAAGCTAGTCCCGGCAATTTGCTAGACACAGGCGAAAACGGGATGTACAGAAATCGAGGGGGAGGGGGATTACAAATGTGAACTGCCAGAACCATGAACGGGTTTTAATATATGGGACTGTTTTCTATAACAAATAGTTACTGTAACATAATGTTAATAACATGAACGGGTTTTAATATATGGGACTGTTTTCTATAACAAATAGTTACTGTAACATAATGTTAATAACATTTCTGCGTTAAATTATATCTATGTTAATGTTAATGTTATCGAACAATTTATGAAGTTTGACGCATATGCAGTTGGATTAAAGAAGTTCTTTGGTACATTGTGCATCAAAACGTGAATTAAAAACTTCATTGTTTGTAAAGTAGTTGCTAATTAGCTTAACTTCAGTTTTCATCTTAAAAACATGAAAACTAACAAGTTAAGCTAATTAACAAGTACATTATTTTTTAAAATTAATAATTTTATTATTTCATTTATTTTATTTTATTAATTTAATTCATTAGTTTGTAATTTTTTAATACATTCCCTTTTTAATGTAAATTATTATTTTTTTTTAATTTAAGTTGTTAGTTTTAATTTTTTTAATTAGTCAATTTCATGTTTTTAAGCTTTATTTTTTAAAATTTATAAACTTGAATTAATTAATTTATTTTTTTTTTTTTTCGTTTAATTGATTAGTTTTAATTTTTTAATGCATTCTTTTTAATTTAAATTTCTATTTTTTTTTTAATTTAAGTTAATTTTAATATTTTAAATTATTCAATTTGATGTTTTTGAGCTTTATTTTTTAAACTTTATAAATTTAAATTACTTATTTTATTTTTTTAAATTTAATTGATTAGTTTTAATTTTTAATACATTCTTTTTTAATTTAAATTACTAATTTTTTTAATTTAACTTGTTAGTTTTTATATTTTAAATTGGTCAATTTGATGTTTTTAAGCTTTATTTTTTAAAATTTATAAATCTAAATCACTTATTTTATTTTTTTAATTCATTAGTACTTGTTAGTTTTAATTTTTTAAATTGGCCAATTTGATGCTTTTAAGCTATATTTTTTAAAATTTATAAATTTAAATTAATTATTTTATTTTTTTAATTTAATTGATTAGTTTTAATTTTTTTAATACTTTCTTTTTTTAATTTTTTAAATTGTTCAATTTGACGTTATTGAGCCTTATTTATTAAAATTTATAAATTTAAATCATGTTGTTAATTTTATTTTTTTTTTAAATTTATAAATTTAAATTGCTTATTTTATTTTTTAGATTTAATTGATGTTTTATTTTTTAATACATTGTTTTTTTTTCATTGAATTTAAATTTTTTTAAATATAACTTTTTAAATTTTAGATATTTTAATTAATCATAAAATTTAATTGGTTGATGTTTGGCCACACTTAAATGAGCTGGTACTGGTAACCCAGTAGATAATTTGAGATGCCAAAAATCAATTAGATCTTTTGTTAACCAAAAACAACATAAATAAAAAGGGCAGTTACATCGTTGTTATTGATTTTTGTATAGAATAACGGTAAAAATAGCCTGTTGTTTTGTTCTAGTAAAGTTTCTGTTAATCGTTACTGTTTTCTAGTTTATGTTATTTTTAGCAGAGCGTAAAATTACATAAATAATACCCAAGATATAACATCATGTTACTTTTACTTATCTCTAACATTTTCTTAGATAATTCCTTATTTCATCTTTATTATTGGCACCTATAGAGAGACAGTTATCTGTTATTAATTAACGTGTCAGTCAGATATTTAGCATAAAATAATTTATGAATATAATTTTTTTATGCAAATACCACTGGAAGTTGTTGGTTTTATTTACTCGTCCAATATTATACGAATCATGTAGGTGAATCCGGCCTCCCACATTCCAAACAAACTCAGTTAGTTTAATGTCGATGGTCGTCGCATTTTCACATGCTTTTCGAACACAAATGTGCGCGGTGAAAAGTGCCAAACGACAAACGAACAATGAAGACGAGAAACGTGCGAAAAATGCTGCGGAGATTGTTGAAACTCTTGCGTAGATCGTTCGCGTCTTGCGTGCCTTGCTGCAGGTAAGTCAATTAACGAATTAACTGGATTTCTGGACGGGAACACTCACTAACTAATTACGGTACGTTGGTTATTGATCGGTGTTTGTTGTGATAGATAAAGAAGCGACTTCCGGCGTGTCGCGTTCGGACCTAGATACGAACGGAGATGGGAAACGGGATAAGAACCGAACAATTCCGATTATTTGCCAACCGAACGATTAATCTTCCTATTGACGGTGGAGTTGTAAACACGACTTGATAAAGATTGATTATTATGTCGGCGGTGATATCGGATATTGGCGGCGATGGGTGGTAATTGAATTTCAATTTCGGCGAACTTTCTTTCTCCGCCACTTCGATTGCCCCGAAATTTGACGGGGCAATGTTGAAGGAACCTAATGCGTCATATCTAATGGTGCTTAATTTAATTAAGCCGCGGCCGAAGTGGCTTAAAATAAACATCGGCAGTCGCATAAAAATATTTATTTACTTTTTAGTGGTCTCCGGGTTTTAACAACACCATTAAATTAATACGGCGATGCAGGACGTGGCCGCCAATAAAGATGTAACGGAGATACGCCAAATATGGATGGTGGTCGTTGTAAAGAATTGCGTGTTGTTTTTGCTTATTGTTTTGCGTCACTGGCGGATATTTATTGGTCATTATATTGGAATTTAATTGAAGACGTCAAGGAATAATTGACTTTTTTCCTGTAATATATATTTTAATGTGCTGCGCCAAGTCAGCTTAAGTTGGGGATGAGACGGGATGTGCAGAAGCTAGTGCGCATCTAGAGGGTGTGCCTAATCTCAATATGTACAGGGTGTCCCACTTTGTTTGTTACGAGTGGACCTTAATGTTTTTTTAAATAACTTTTAGACAAAATCCAAACAAATACTAAAAACAAAAATACTCCAAGTAGCCAGAAAATTGATATTTCCTTTTATTTTTCATTTACTCCAGTGTTACACACGACGCAAGAGGCGAAAGACTTTTTACGAGGGGTAATTGAACTTCCTGAAGACTGGCGAAGTTTCGGTCAGTTTGTGAATCGACAGAAAAAAAGCGGCAAAGTTTTTTCCGGACCGATGAACGTATCCAATTTCGCGGTCCGTGTCGGTTAAGTGCGTTTCTTTACGGCCGAACTTTCGCATTTGTCTGGCACAGTGGGCGAACTTCATTCACAATTTCGCTAAAAACCGGAGAAATAACACCGGGCCCCGGCTCCGCCAATAACCGGTTCGCTGCCGTTTCATAGCAATAACTCCAGATTTGCATGCCCGATTTTTATGCAATTCCGATAAATTGTCTTTAAGCTGCTACGCATTTTAGAACTGACATTCTGCGGGCAGTGGCGTGACACTCTTTAGTTTCTTTGAATATTGAGAGTTTCAGATTTTGACAGAAACTATCCCAGAGTCTAAAATGTTCATTGTCACAAACTTAATTTTGAAATCTCTAACTGTTTTTGAAACATCTATGAAAACTTACTTTTGATACATTTCTAGAAAGTGCCGTTAATAACATAAATAAAGCAATAAATCAATAATTTCTACAGGATTTTTTTGTGAGTTACTTTCCTCAAAAAAATGTGTGTCCTTCCTTAAATTCTTGAGATGATATGTTATAATACTAATTTGTCATTAAAATTATTAAAAAAATGATACTGTTTATATTCATGTATGTAACTGACTGTAAATCAGTAATTAATTATTTGTGATGTTTAAATGGATCTGTGATATTGGTTTAAATATAAAAATAAGTAAATATAAGTTTACGTCGTAAATACAGTTTATTTAGAAGAATGACTTACAACTTATTTAAACACGAGAATATTAGTTTTATTTAATTGTAAATTGAATAAATCTAATTACTATACTCTTTGTGTCTTATTTTGTCATTCACTATCTCCCATATGTTTTCAATGGAATGGAAGGAAATTGACATGGCTGGTTTATAACATTAATTATTTCCCTTAAAAGCCACTGCTTCAAATATTTTGAACTGTGCTTCGGGTCATTATCTTGTTGAAAATAATGTTTTAGTGACATATTTTTATCTGAATACGGTACCATGTTGTTCTTCAATAGTTCTTTATACATAAAATCCAAGATACCCTCTATTCATAAGAGAGGACCCATTCCAAATCTCGAAAAGCAGCCCCATACCATTACCTACTTGTATCCGTGTTTAACGGTGAGTATGGTAATGGTTTCTTGGAGAAACATTAATTTAAAGTTGTGTTTCAAGTAGACCTTTTATTTTGCTGGAAAGGATCTTTTTGGAGTAGGATAAAATTTCTTTATCCTGAAACCTATTGGTTTTTCTTGGTCTTCCAGTTTTATTTTTTCGTTCTACATTACCACAATTTTGAAAATTGTGGTAAAACACGCGTTACAATCGATCTATATTGATTTTTCTCTCATAGGATTGAAAGAACGATGCAATTTTTTTCCACGAGACTAATATTAATTCAATTTACTTTGGTATATACTGTAAAATTAAAAATTATTGTGGATTTTATAGAGAAGTTGCTCCACTTTTTGCCAATACTGTATGTATATCAGACTGTTTCAAAAAAATCGACAATTTTTTTTCTTGTTTATGTCGGAAATGAAAAAAAAAATACTGTGAAAGTTACAGCTCTTAATATTAATATTAAGAGGTGCCGCATCGTAAATTTTAATTTCCCGTTTATATAACACGGGTACGGTGTTATTTAAAGGGATAATATTTCAAAATGAACAAAACAGATTTTTATAGAAAATTTAACTCTCTACAAAAAATGTCTCTTACAGTTTTTTGATATATTCATTTTTTCAAAATTTATTTAACATTAAAGTTGGATTGATTTAAAATTTTGACATTTTTCTCATTTTCTGACGCAACCATCAACTTTATGGGAAAATTTTATATGACATTTTTTGTAGAGAATTCAATTTCCTATAATTTATCTCCGAAAAAATTTTTGATATTTTTTACAGATCATAAGTTAGCTGCAGAAAACTAAAAATTTTATTAAATAAATGTTATTTTACTACTTAAAATTAAGCATTTTATATAAATAAATAGATTTTTACTAAAAAAATTGATTGTTTATTATAATCAAAGTAGTATATATCGTTACACTAACAGACTTTTACTACAATTTGGCAATTTTTTTCTGTATTCACTTATAAGTAGCAATAAGTGTTTCATGTTTATGCTGAATAAAGTTATTGTTATTATTATTATTTTAAAAAGCTGCGATGTATCCTATTTCTTCTTAGAGATGTTTAATTCATATCCTGCACGAACGCCACTGGAAGAATTAACCACAATTGTTGCACGTCAGAAATGTCTTTTGATGCAGCTATGTACCAAATTTCCTTAAAATATCTCAAGGGGTTTAAAAAAAATATATAATATATTGAAAAATTTACCACCCTGTATTTCAGACTTAACACAATGCCTCTTAAAATTTTGGCAGAGGCTGATGTTGGCTGATATGTCAATGCATCAGTGAAGCTCCAATAAAAAGCTATGAACCATCTATTTGTTGTTGGTACATCACCCAGCCTTAATAAAAAGCTATAAATAATCTATTTGTTGTAAAAATTGTAAGCTCCTTATATTAAATGGTTTTACGTCTGAACAAAAAAATAATGTAAGTCCTGACAGTTCCCCAGAAAATGTTTTAGCCAAAAAAATAGTCGTCCAACGAAAGGAATAACATATTTAAGGTCTTAATTGGAACGAAATATAAACTCAAAACAGCCTCTAGCCAAGAAGAGTACTTTCCACGTAAATATAGACACCGTACGTATCTAAAAAGGCCGAACAATATCGTTAATCAGCACGGCCGTGTCGAGCCTTGACAGTATACCGTCGGAAATCACGACCACATCCTTTTAGTAATCGAGAAACTGCGGGCAAGTCAACAAGACGCAGCCTCATTCATTTCAGATATAGAACCGTGCAGAGACGGGCGGGCATCAAGAAGCCGATAAGTTTCACTTTTGCGTTTTGTCGTGTGTGGCCGGAGCGCGCGTTAAAACTGCCATGATAGCACCCGGTGTCTGGTACTCCAGTTCCGTCCGCCCGACCGTCCGGATTTCGGTCCAGTTGCGCCGCTGACCCGTGTGGACCCAGTGTGGACCGGTGCTTTTTCTACTATGTGATTTGACGGTGTGAATCGGCGTCCCAGTTTGGTTTTTTTTTGCGACAGACACGTGGGTAATCTGGATACTGGTATTTGCGAAAAAGTAGGAGCGGCTCTGACCCAAAACAATCTTATTCCGGGTGACTGTTTCTTGTTTTGTTTTTTTATTATTTTTGGATTAAGCGCGAGGCAACGTGTTAAGGTATTAATTACCGATTAGACACTTTAAGGTTATTAATTTCAATAATTATTTATCGAATTCGCTGCAGGTTGTTATATTTTTCCGTTTAAAAAAGTAGTGACACATCTTGAATGAATGCATCTAAGATTAACAAGTAGTAACTGTACACTTCGAAAGTTTTTTCCGCTGAAATGATTCATTATTGTTTAATTGTTGTTTGTTTAATTTAAATGCAAGATTGTCGGTCGTTTAATAAAAATTTTATGTGATTCTTAATAAGGATAAGGAAATATTAAGATAAATTATTTGATTATGTTAAAAAATAATATAAAATTCTTTAAGTAGGCGAATTAGAAACGTGGGAACGTCAAATAAATAACAATATTTTATTAGAAACACTAGCAATAGTTAATATTTAGAGAGGCGAGAGAAATATTGCTTCATTTATTCATTGAAATGAAGCATTAAATAAAAATGAGGAAATGCTGACGACATTTTATTTCTTCATGGTTTCTTGCAGAAATATATTGCAAATAAACTTCAAATTTTACATTTAACAACAAATTACTTAATGTACTAGTAATAAATATTAATTTCTTTACCTTGTAAATGATTCGCAACAATAAAAACTTTAAATCTATCTTTCTTTAATAGGCGGTTTTAAATTAATGTTTTTGTACTAAAAAGTATCTAGAAATAAGTAACGGTTTTAGAAAAATAATTGAATAAATATCCAAATTAGTTCAGTTTATTTTAACTTATTAATTTATATAATAAATTTTACTACACTTTTCCTCATAATTGTACATTTTAAAATTTTAATGTCAGCTTTCCTTAAAATCTTTTTTAAAAAATTAATAATTTTTGTGTTAAAAATATATAATTTAGTAAATAAGTGAATTGGTTTAAATATCTAATTTATTTTTAATTTTTTACTGATTTTTAGTTAGTTCAGTTAATTTTAATATATGAATTTCTCTGTATTTTTTACAAAATTATAAATTTTAATATTTTCTCAAAAGAATAATAAATTTATTATCAAAGTTTCCAAATTGGTTCAGTTTATTTTTATTTCTTATTAATTTATATAATAAATTTTACTATTTTTCTTCAAATTTTTACAATGGTCACATTGTATGTAATTTTAATATTTAAATGTCAGCTTTCCTTAATATCTTTTTTAAAAAATTAATAATTTTGTATTAACGTTATTTTTATATTATTTAGTAAATAAATGAATTGGTTTAAATATCTAAATTTATTTTTAATTGATTTTTAGTTAGTTTAGTTAGTTCATTTAATTTTAATTTATGTATTTTTTACAAAATTATAAATTTTAATATTTTCTCAAAAGAATAATAAATTTATTATCAAAAAATACACATTATGAATATAAAATTTTGTAAATAAATTTAAATTCAATTATTTTTTATTTTATACTACTTTTTTCTATTTTTCTGCAAAATTTTACAATGTTTGAATTGTATCTAATTTTTAATTTTTAATATTATGATATTCTTAATATCTTTTTTAAGAAATTTTGTAAATAAATCAAAAAATTATTGTATGTATGTTTTTATTAATATTGTTTAAAAAAGTCGTAATTTTGTGAAGAAAATAAAATATAAAAGTTAATAAAGAAACAAGTTTCAATTATAATTTATGGAAATCGTTCCGATGCTAATTGAGACTTCCTTTTATAAAAAAACGTTGCATGCGTTTTTAATTTTTTCAGTTTAATTGAAGTTTTAATAAGGATATACTGTTATGTCTATATGTCTATATCCGGAAGAAGCAGCTGCCTTCTCCACTTCTTTATAATTTTATTATTAATTATTCAAGGCGCAATTATAACAGTGCACCTTTGCATATACCTGCGACTTTTTCCATTCATTTTCACAAAAAAAAAACACCATGTCTACATAAATATCTTCCGTTCACAATCAATAACGGAAACGTCGTGTCTGGTCATAACTGATACCGGACATTTTTGTAGTTCGCCGACACGGGAAGTGGTACTTTTCGATAAAAAATAAATAACCATGTAGTGGTTCTAATATTACCTTGACACGAAACTTTTGTGCTGTGCAATTTACGCATTATTTCGAACCAGTCGAGTGCGGCCGGGCATCCATTACAAAGATCAGATTAATTAATTATCGCGTTACGAAAATAGACGCGGAAGAAATAGACTCTTGAACGGGTACTAAAATAAAGTGTCCCCGTCCGCTGTTTCACTTGCAAAACGTTCCTGGGTTTTAATATCAAACGTGCTTTTACGTAATCACATAAACAATTTATTTAGTTGAGAGGTCTTTATGCAATTTTAATATTCCCATTATTGGATTTTTGTCTGTGGCACTCCGGATTTTTAAAGGGCATCAAACTGTTGACGTTATTGTTGCTCATTGACTTCGTATTATCGTGTTTTGATTGTGGTTTACAAAATAAAGGCTAAAATATACCATTATTATTACATCAACATGTGTATTCCAAATAACAATGAATTGTTTAAATTTTTAACTGTATTATATGTGTACAACATTTTCTTTAAAAATTAAACATACTGTGACACAAAATAAAACACATCCGGTTGTTATATTTCTTTGATTTTTGATGTACAGTCTAGGGTAATAGAGAATAGTAAATTTCAAACAAAAATATTGAATACATTTTTCAGTATCATTTTTTTAACGTAATAGAGTTGACGATGATCCAGACACTCATTGCTTTGCCTCGATATTGATTCAATGAGTTGTTTAATTTCTTCTTGAGTTACCCCATTCTGTGCTGCTTCTATTTGAAGCTGAAGGTACAGTCCATTCTATGGTAAATATTTTGCAAGACAATGGTATGAATGGTCACAAAAATCACCATCTGACAATATTCTCCAACAATTCCAGACATTGAATGGAGTAATGGGCCTATATGTTCCATTTTCTTTAAATTACTGAGTTAACTTAAAGTTAAGGTCCACTATCACATTTTCTTTTTATTCTATTGTAGTGCAATTGTTTTTTTCTTAGTGCAAATAACATAGAGGATAGATGCCTGTGAACTTCAGATTTCTGTACAAAATAACTTAAAATAGCTGTTGTAGTTTATCAATCTTTAGCAACTTATCTTATTTGATATAATACAAATCTCTATTAAATGTAATTTATCAAATGTTCTTCACTTAATAACACGGAACAATACTAGTAACAGGAGTAGTGAGCACTGATGACGTCAGCAGATACTTCTAATTTTGAAAAATACTCAAATGAATGCTGTGATGAACATAGATACATATGTAGGGAGATTCACATAACATACTGAGAAGTTTATGGAGAACTTTATTTTTTGCTTTTAAAACAACAATAATTTAAATAGAATTCTAAAATATCTTTCCATTGGTATAAGCATTACATATACAGTATTGGCAGAAAGTAGAGCAACTTTTTTAAAATTCAAAAAATTTTTGTCCCGGTTATTATGTTCAAAAAATGTTGAAAATTAATTTCCCTTAGAATTTTAATTAATTCTACACTAATATATTGTAAAATTTCCATTATTATGAATAACTTCCAAACACCTTTTTTAAATGGAAATCAACAGTCAATAATATTTGGAGCCATATTTTGCCAGGACTCTTGCTGACTACTATACTCTTTGTGTCTTTTTTGTTGTTCATTATCTCCCATAAGTTTTCAATGGAGTTTAGATCGGAAATTTGACATGGTCAGTTCATAACATTATTTTTTCCCTTAAAAGCCATTGCTTCAAATATTTTGAAGTGTGTTTCGTGCCAAAAATAAAGTATTAGTGGCATATTTTTATCTGAATACATTACCATATTGTTCCTCAATATTTCTTTATATATAAAACGATCCAAGATACTCTCTATTCAAAGGAGAGGACCCATTCCAAATCTCGAAAAGCAGCCCCATACCATTACTGACCTGTCGCCGTGTTTAACATTGAGTATGGTAAAGTTTGGGTTAAACTTTTCATGAATAGGTCGCCTTACATATAAAATCCCATCACTATTGACCAGATTAAACTTGATTTCATCACTCCAGATCGTTTGTTTCCAATCATTTAAAACCCAATGTAAAAGGGACCCCCTTGTAGTAATCCATCTTTTACAGTTTTTGAAGAAACATTAATTCCAAGTTGTGTCTCACGTAGACCTTTTATTTTACTGGAACTCAGTATCTTTTTTGGAGTAGGATAAAATTTATTTATCCTGAAATCTGTTGATTTTTCTTGGTTGTCTAGTTTTATTTTTTCCTTCCACATCACCAAATCTTAAAAATTGTTGTAAAATAGGCGTTATATTCGAGGGACATTGATTTTTCTCTTATCGGATTTAAAGAACGATACAATCCATAATTTTAATTCGGGAAATAATTTCTTTCCACGAGGCATTATATTAACTAATTAAAAATTATTGTGGATTTTATAGAGATTAGTAACATTTAGCAAAAAGTTAATCTACTTTTTGCCAGCCGAATATTTAGTATTTTGATTTGTAGCTAACAGAATTATTCACCGATATGTTTGTATACAGTGTGTTCAAATTGGTATAACTTATATTAGATTTGCATATATAGGGCGGTAGCAATTTATATATTTTTAAAGTTATTCTACTTTCTGCCAATACCGTACATAAAATGAATGTTAACAGAGTGAATGGTAAAATACGAATGGAGTATATATTTTTTTAAAATGAAGCCATGGATGGCCCTTTTCTTATATTTTACCTTACATTTGGAACGTCCTTTTATAATATTTTATCTCGCAGATGAATATACGAGAGGAGGCGGTTTTCTAAATACAGTGCCCAATGCACTAAGCGATTTCAACAAACAGATAAACAGTCGACAATGGCACCATTTACATGTCACAAGTTTGAATCGACATAAAACACAGTAATTTAGCCTCGCACACGAGTGTTTCTCTTTGTTTTATCAATAATTTACATATTTTAAAATGTAAAACTAACCATTCATTTGGAATTATCACAACAAATATGACCTCTCTGTCAACGCGAATTCTTTCCACTATCGTTTTGTAAACATCGTCCCAGTTGACATTAGTAATAACATCGCAATTATTATTTTTAACCGTGGAGTACTTAGAACTATCGGCGCGGTGTAATTAGCGGTAAACAAATGGGGAATTAATTTTATTCAAGGAATTGCACAACGGCGCAACTTGCGGCGCCCACGCCGCGTCCAATTTAGTTGTAAATGGCGTTTTATCGCAATAGAAAGTGACTTTTCGAAATGCACGCCGATGTTTAGCCACGTTCCGCCGCTGCTGAGATTGTTTTGGGTATTTTCAGCCGTCCGACCGACCGACCGACCGACCGAAATGAATTCGCCTTTTATCTTTAAAAACACACGGATGTCAAGTCAAGTCGAATGAAAAAAAAAAAAAACAAAATAAAATAAAATGATCCGTTTTACGAGCGTTCGACAGGCGTCGTTTGTTTTCTATTTCCGTGTGTTAAACTGTCGTTAACGCCGAGAGATTACGGCGGGGCGTTTTCTTTCGGTCATTCGAAATACACCGTGAAAGGGAGTCGGTCGGCCGGCACTTGAAATGAAGGACGATCCGGGTGGTAAATTGAAAACGTCTCGTTGTTTTGACAGAATGTTGGAATTGGTGAAACGGGTGAGCATGGTGGGCAGTCCCACATCCTACAGTGCACGTGTCAGTTTAAGGAAGAAAGATAAGAGTGCGAAAAACAGTTTGGTTATCAGGCCAAGTAGTTTGTTGTGTGCGGGAAACTCTGAGGACTATTACGGTAACAACATTCAGCAACAAAGTAACACTTGGAAGTTTCACAAACAGAGACCCAGTTCTCTTAGGTAAGATTGTGACAATGTCGTACGTTTTACACTGTTAACGAATCCACCTTTAAAAATGTGTGACTTCTGTTTGAATCACTGTGGTAAAATTTAATTCATTTTACAGTTATCTGGTCCCACTTTAGTCATTATTGTTATCGAATGGTAAATTTCTCACGAATTTTATTCGTCGAATTACATCCTGTAATTGTTTAATAGCGACAAATTCTACAAAATTGTTCACATTTAGATTATCTTTAAGTATATTATCAATTTAATTTAAAATTTTTCTTATAGATGAATAAAATTTAATCAAAAATTAATAAACGCAACTTCACTTAACCTAAAATAGATAGTTACATTTAATTAAAATTATTATTAAATATTCAATATATAAACCTGTATAAAATTATTATATTTTTTATTATATTATGTTATAAATATTTACTCATCATTACAAACTAAAATCATTTATTCAATCAGTATTTTATTTAACTATTATTTTAGTTATTAATAGTATTTTGTATTTTAAATGTTTAATATGGATTAAAACTTTTATATTAATTAGGTATTTATTAATGAATATCTGAATTAATTAATATTAGTATTTCTTTGTTCCTCAAAAACAGGACGAACCCCTAAAGTTTTACTGAACAAATAATCGTAAATGCGAAAGCATAAACTCTTTAATTAGTATTTTGAATATTTAATTTGTTTTGTAATAATAAATAACAAATGATTGAATAAATGTAATAATAATATAATAATAATAATGTTTTCTTAATATCTATTTTGTTTTGTAACAATAATTAACAAGTACGATCTATAATGTTTAATTAAGACAGGTTGTATTTAATTAAAATTATTGATAAATTTTAAATTCATTTAAAAAATATATAAATATGTATAAAATTATCATACTTTTGTTTATAAATTGAAATTGTTTATTCAATTAGTATTTTATTTGCGCAATAATTATTACTTTTATATTTAATAAATATATTTAATATAATTAATACTCAATTAAAATTAAAACTTTTCTATTAATTCTGTATGCTATTGGTGAATTTAATTTGTTTCGTAAATATAAATAACAAGGGACTGAATAAATATAACAATAAATTTATTAATTTCAATAATAATATTATTATTATTATTCTTAATATCCATTTTGTTTTGTAACAATAAATAACAGAAATAAACAAATTAAAATTATTAAATAATATTAAATTTATTTAAAAAACTGTATAAATATGTATAAAATTATCATATTTTTATTTATAAATTGAAATTGTTTATTCTATCAGTATTTTGTTTGTGTAAAATTTTTAATAATAAATTATTTTTATTTAAATTAAATTTTTTCTATTAATTATATATATTTTGTTGAATATTTTCTTAAATTTGTTTTGTAAAAATAAATAACAAGTGATTGAATAAATATAACAATTTGTTAATTTCAAAGTAAGAATATTATTATCATTAAGAATAATCTAGTAATTAAGCATAAATTTAACTTTTTTAGTTGAATATTAAAAATATTTTATACCTTCTTTTTGTTTGATTTTTTTATATAAAAGAATTTTTAACTAAATTTAATGTTTATTAAGAATTATTATATATAATATTACTCTAATTTTTGTTTGAAAAAAATCTTTATTACTAAAATGTTGAATCTGTTATAAATAAATGTTTCATTTTATAATTAATCAGTAGTAAATGAATAAAATATTTTTTATGAATTATTATATTTATTTTGACAAAAAAAGAAAAAAAAAGATTTCTGAAACAAAAAAATTATTTGTCTAAAACTAATTATGAAGAAATAGTTAAATTTTTTACTAAATAAAAATTTTACTGCATAAATTGTTGCATGTTTAACAAAAAATATTTATGTTCTCTGTTTATTGAATTGAAATTCTATAAACATTAGTCTTAAAAACGACTTGAAAAATATATTGTGAATTTGCTAGACCGTCTGTAAATACCTAATGACCAAATAACAAGCCATCCGAATCTCAAATATAAACTGTGTTCTTGGAAATCCTTAATTTGCCGCGACATTAGTTGGTATGAAGTCATTTTCCGATTCTATTAATACCCAATGTACATGGAAATGTTATTTTTATTCGTAACAGAGGTTCACGAACTTCATTCAAATATTGGATCCGACGGTTTCCGTATCGAAAATATTTGCCCGCGACCAAACTTTTTGGTAGCCCGTAAATATTTGTCGGGCTGTCGCCCGATGTTTTGATAATGGTATTTATTCCCTGTACCTGGAAGCAAATGCGTTTACAAAACGATCGTAAATTATTGGTCAATAATATTAACAGTTCCAGACACGCTGACACACGTAAGTGTTCCAGACATTCGGGCACTTTAATTCCTAAAAGCTTTTACAGCGCCGGCACTTTAAAAAGATCGCAACTTATATAACCTACATAATTCCGGGCTGCACAATCGCTTTTCGTCAACAATAAAGTAAAACCGGAACGTTACGTTTGTGCCTTAATTGCTGGAAGCAATTTTGATCCTTGCCGGAACAGACGGGAGGTTTAAACTTAAAATTTACGATCCGAATAGGGGATGTACAAGATGTTTGCTTCTAGTCAACAAGGTCGTTTGCACGTGATTCTGTTTTCTGAACGGATTTGCGGTACGATAAATAATATTCTGTAAAGTGGTGCTTTTAGAGTTTAGCTCAAGTGTCGTTTGCCGTTACTTACATTCAATTTGTTTCAGAAGCAAAGTTTGCTTGAAATTATTATTGGTCTTGATAACATCGATAAAACTTTGACATTCTACCAAAATTCATCTAAAAAAATCCCCGAATAGCAGTTTTTTTCAAACACAGAAATCTAAACATGTAATATTTATTATAAATATCAAAATTTGATTATGATAATTCAGGCTATAAAAAATTAATAATAATCAAATGATAATTAAATCAAGGTTTATCATTATTTCGACTTGTATTCATGTAAAAATTTGAAAGAAATTGTAATTTCTTTGGAAAAAATGTGATAACTGTTAATTGATAAATGAATAATATAATTAGGTAATGTTCACATTCTTTCAAAATTCATGTAAAAAAATCAGAAATTGTGGTTTGTCAAAAAAAAAAAAATGTATAATTTTCAAAATTTCATTATTCAGATTGAAAAAAATTAGAAATTTTGTTTTTTTCAAAATAAAAAAATGTATAATTTTCAAAATTTCATTTTCATTGTTCAGATTGGTAATTTTTATCGATATAATTAAGTTCTGATTATTATTAATTAATAAATATATAAAATAATTATATTGTTTCATATTCTTCCAAAATTCATGTAAAAAAAACAGAAATTCTGGTTTTGTCCAAAATAAAAAAAAAAATGTACAATTTTCAAAATTTCATTTTCATTATTTAGACTTTCCGAAATCGATAATTTTTATGCACAAAATTATTAAATTTTAGTTATTATACGATTTTTCAGTTGCAGGATTGATATTTATCCTGATAAGTATGAATTCAAAATGATGAAGTGATAATTATTAATTGATAAATGTATGAGGTAATTCTATTATGTTCAGATTCCTCCAAAATTCATGTAAAATATCAGAAATTCTGGTTTTTCCAAAATAAAAAATTGTATAATTTTCAAATTTCATTTCCATTATTCAGATTATCAAAAATCGATAATTTTTATGCACATAATTATTAAGTTTTTATTTTTATCCGATTTTTTAGTTTCAGGATTCATATTTATCCTGATAAGTATGAATTCAAAATGATGAAGTTATAATTATTAATTGATAAATGTATGAAGTAATTCTATTATGTTCAGATTCCTCCAAAATTCATGTAAAAAATCAGAAATTCAGGTTTGTCCAAAACAAAAAAAATTGTAAAATTTTCAAAATTTCATTTTAATTATTCAGATTATCAAAAATCGATAAGTTTTGATTATTATCCGATTTTTCAGTTGCAGGATTGATATTCATCCTGACATGTATGAATTCAAAATGATGAAATGATAATTATTGATTCATAAACATATGATATAATTCTATTATGTTCACATTCTTCCAAAATTCATGTAAAAAAATTCTAGTTTCCCAAAATAAAAAAATTGTATAATTTTCAAAATTTCATTTACATTATTCAAATTATCAAAAATTGATAATTTTTATCTACATAATTAAATTCTGATTATTATCCCATTTTTCAATTACAGAATTGATACTTATACTTATGTTTGAATTGATAATGATGAAGTGATAATTATTAATCAATTAATATACAAATCTAAGAATTATGATTTATCTAAAAAAAGTATTGAATAAATTCCAAATTTTAATTTTTGTTATTCATTTGATACTTATCAAGTCATTACATCAAAATGATTATCAGTGATAATTGTTAATTATTGTTAAAACTCATTTTAGTAAAACATATTAAATTAAATATAAAAAAAAATAAAAAATATGTAAGATATAAATTTGATAACAGGTGCTGTTATTCATTTAAAATTAAAAAAATAAATGTTTTGAATATATTAAAAACTATATTTTATCCCGATAATTATCAAAATTTGATGCGTTATTTGTAATCATTTCTTTCAGTTGTGACCTATTAAATTTAAACATACCAACTGGGCGTTACTTATTTCGTTAATGGACGGGTTCTGACCTGCTAAAAATGCAGGATTTACGAAATTATCGCGCAACATTGCGACATTTATCTAAAGTCATCAGTCTAAATCAAGAACGACCATTTTTGTATCTATTAATCATGGTTCAATGGCGAATTTTTCAACACGAGGGCGGTGCTGTGTTCAAGAGCCGACAGGTTTATAAAAAAAATTTGCATGTACGCACACAGTTTATTGTGTGTCGCCTAAATCGCTGCCCACCTTTAAAACTAACGCAGTAGTTCGTAATTGAATTAAAATAATTCATTCTAAAAATAAACGTTATGTTGTGTAAACAATTGGTTTTGAAACCCCTGTGCGATTATCTTTTGCCACAATGACGAAGTCCAGAACTGGGTTACTTCCTGTCGGGCGACAAAGAAGCGAAGCTGTCACGTTATCCGAAGCGCCGCTGCTTCGAAAGGCACGAACGACGATAGTCGAGGCCCGTTAAAAAAGGCGGATGCGCCCAATGTTTATCAATTAACAAGGAAGTCGAATAATAAGTAATTTTGTTCGCCGCAAACTCGCCGCAATGAATGCATGTGGAATTGCTTTTAAACCCGCCGTAAAAGGACTACATTTTTTGTTGTTTAAGGTTTAGGTGTTGCGTGATACCTTCTAACACCTTGACTTTTAAAAATTTAGCGAAAAATTTCGCAACGTTTGCTTTGTTCGCATTCATTCACTTTGACAATTGTTTAATGTTTTTTTTTATTTTGTTACAGGTAAGTCGTGCTTAATTCGTAAGTAACCCGTTTGGTTTATAAACATGGGAAATGATAAAAATAACATTCTCTTTTTAATGTATTCATTTCGACTGTTTAATAAATATAAATTTTAATTTCCCCGTTCGAAAATTGCTATGTTAATTAAAAAGAATTATGATTGATGGCCAATTTAAATGTCTAGGATTAATCCCGTTGTTTCGTTAATTATACTCCTAATCCATTTGTGTATTATCTCAATTGCTAGAGGCTGTTTAAGATTGATTCTGTGGGTCGGCTAAAACTATAAGTTGTAAGAACTCGCGACTTTACACAATGTTGCCATATGTATCTTATTATTTAATTTAGGTTTTTTCAAATTAATTAAATGATAATTTTCTCGAATGACTTTTTTCTCAATTTAAATTTATTTGCTATAAAATTAAATACATATATTTTCACAATTTTATTGATCTTTAAGATTATTTATAATTTATACAAATAATATTAAATAGCACATCTCTGATTATGTATCTAAATACATTTAGAAATATTGAAAGTGATTAAAAGGTCATTTTAATTAAAATTTTTTTAATAAAATATCTGCCTTTTTTAAGTCCCAAAGGTCTCCTCAATTTATTGATGAATTAATGCATTAATTAGAGCATTTTTTTTATTTCAGTAATCAGTAAAAATTCAGTGTCATAAAACTCGAGAAAACATTCAAAATGCAATTTGTTTTTGAATCTCAGAAATATTTTCAATTGGGGTTGAGTTAGATTTTTTATATTTATAATAATTTTACTTCCAAATTTCAATAAGGTTTTGAATTCGAAATCTATACAAAATATGTAATTGAAAAATATACAAAATTAAAAAATAATAATAAATATAATATATTGTATATAGTGAGGCCTTTCTTTGAGTCTATTTTTTTTTTGCTCCAGAATAGAACTGAATAGAGAATAAAAATCTCTTTTAATGAGTTTTTACAAGACCAATTTGAACAATTTACATAAATTTTATTCGAGATTGATATTTTGTTATACATATTTTTTCAATTTTTAAACTTTTTTTGAATATTTCTAACCCTTTTTTATTCATTTTTGACTTCATTGTTATCGTTTCTCTTATCATTCACTTAAATTCTTCGTTTGAAGTTTATAAAGAACAGAAAAAAAAACACTTAAACTACTTTTTTACTTTATTTTGAACAAAAAAAAAAGTTTACAATTTTGAATTCGAAATTAATGCAAAATATTTAATTAAAAAAAAATACAAAATTAAAAAAATATATTAAATATAATATATATCGTGTATATAGTGAGGCCTTTCCTTGAGTTTTTTTTGTTAACTTTGTGATTACTCATCTGATTTTAGGCAGCAAAATAGAATTCAATAGAGAATAAAAATCCCTTTTAATGAGGTTTTAAAAGACCACTCTTTCTATTTAAAAAAATATAGAATGCTGGACAATTTGAACATTTATATAAATTTTATAGGAGATTAATATTTTGTTATCAGGGGTACATAATTTTTCTATTTTTAAACTTTTTTTGAATCTTTCTAACACTTATTTATTCATTTTTGACTTCATTATTATTATTTCTCTTATATTTCACTTAAATTCTTCATTAAAAGTATATAAATATAAGAAAAAACACTTGAACTACTTTTTAATTTATTTTGAACAAAAAAAAAATTAGAATTTTTGACTTTAAAATCAATATAAAATATGTGACTAAAGAATATACAAAATTAAAAAAATATATATTAAATAAAATATATATTTTTTTTGTTAACTTTGTGACCATTCAGCTGATTTTAGACAGCACAATAGAATTGAATAGAGAATAAAAATATCTTTCAATAAGTTTTTTCTATTTAAGAAAACATAAAATGTTGTAAATGTAGGACAATTTGAACACTTTACATAAAATTTTATGTGAGATTGATATTTTGTTATCAGAGGTACATATTTTTTTCAATTTTTAAACTTTTTTATTTTGAATCTTTATAACCCTTTTTTATTCATTTTTGACTTCATTCTTATCCTTTTTCTTATCATCAATTTTGTTATTTTCTATGAAACACCCTGTATATATTTTTCAATTTTTCTGTATTTTATTACAAGCAAAATGGCTACACCATGAAGTTATTATTATTTTTTTAAATTGACACATACTCAAAATGCCTGTAAGGCCATCAATTTTGATCCTGGAAAGTTCATTTTTGGCATACACGTTAACCAACGACCTTCTTGTAGACATGTGCAAATTTTCTAAACTTGGAAAATATATTTTATTTGGTTCCTTGTTTAGATATTTGATTTTTTAGACAATCCTCGTTATATTGTATAAAAAAGCCTTGCAAATATTTAACGAAAAATATTTACTGTCTCATCAACGTGGTTGTTTCGTTGCCTCCTATTTGATCAACATATTTGCCATCTTCACGGCAATCTTATCAGATTATCAGAGTGTTTGTGGTGCCTTGAACGGTCCCAGCTCGATAAAAACCCTCGATCCGCCCCCCAATAACAGACGAAATGTCCGCCGATCGCGAGCCACTTCGTCCGGCAACATTGTCCCCTTCTTGGCATGTGGACCGTGCGAACGGGCCGCGCCAGACATCGTGGCGAGGTGCTCGTAGGTGTCCGAGCCCATGACATCATCGGATGGGAACGCTCTCTCGCCCTCTCTGTCGCTCTCTTGCGACGTCCGTGTGTTTACAAAACACGACGCACCACGTGTCCGAGAAACCCGACCGGCTGCCATGTAACCGACCGACGAGGAGGTTGCCCAAGACCCGCAATAAACACTGGCTCGATCTTTTTTTTATTATTATCGTGTGTGTGTGTGTGTGTGCCTTTTTTTAAAATGTTTCGATGAAAACGTTTGAAGTGGCCCACATGCAGCTTTGTTTTTTCCTGATAAACATTTCGGTACAAGATGCTCGCATCTGGCGCATTTGTCGCATTCGCCGGCTGAATTGGTGTGCGAGCCTTAAATGTTTATTGGCTGTTTTATCTTTCAATATTTTACCCTTCTTATTAAACAAACAAATTTCATGCTTCAATCTATTTATTTATTTTATTCACAATTTAATTTCGAAACAGAGTATTTCATGCTACAATCTATTTATTTATTTTTATTCACAATTTAATTTTGGAACCAGGGTATTATTCTAGTAGCTGGAAATTTCCAAAAAAAAAAAAAAAAATTGTTGAAAACAACAATCTGTGCAAGATCGATATGACGAAAGTATATTTTTTAATTTTTGGAAAATTAAATATAAGTTTAAATTTTTCATTTTCAAGAAAGTTTTCAACTAAAAATTCTAAAAATTGAAGGAAAAACTGATATAAAATATATTTCATTTCATTTATACTTTATGCACATTAGAAAAAATTAAATTGTAATTTTGTTTCTTTTTTCATTTTTTATCCAAATGTTATGAATTTTTGATAATTATTAAAATTTAAAGTAAAACTGAATTAATAAAATATTAATATATTTTAAATATTATCTATACTAAAGAATTACGTATTTATTTTTTTCATATTTGTCAAATATTTTAAAAATTTGTAAGAAAAAACTAAATTAGTGATTTTTTATACAAAATTAATTATAAAATAAATTTAATTTTTTCATTTTTAAGAAAAAAGTTTTAAAAATATGAATTTTGAAAATTCCAAAAATTGAAGGAAAAACTGATAAAATTATATTTCAAATATAATTTATACATATCACAAAAAATTAAATTGTAATTTTATTTATTTCATTTTTTATCCAAATTTTTAAAATTATTAAAATTTAAAGTAAAACTGAGTTAATAAAATATAAATATATTTTAAATATTATCTATCTCATTATAAAAAATTAAATTGTAATTCTAGTTTTTCATTTTTTAGTATCTTACTATTTATTTTTTTCATATTTATCAAAGATTTTAAAAATTTTTAAAAAAAAATTAAGTTGATGAATTATATATTTTATACGTTTAGTGATTTTTTATACAAAATTAAATATTATATAAATTTAATTTTTTCATTTTTAAGAAAAAAGTTTTCAAGATGTGAAAATTTTGAAAATTCTAAAAATTGAAAGAAAAACATTATTTATATATAAATTTGATTTGTGATTATATTTTTGATTATACATTTTAAAAATTTACACATTTGAACAATAATTTTTCTATAAAAAGATTCATTTTTAGTCAAAAAATTTGAAGCAAGTAACAAATTTTAACAAACCTTATTTTTAAATTTGAATTTTTTGTCGAAAAGTTACTCCGGTTGTGAATTTTAAGTGTTTAAATTTATAAATTCTTCCAATAATATTGAAAGAAAAAAAAAAGTTGTGATCAGTGAGAAAATTACAAATTGAATTTAAACGAAGGTGAACAAAAAGATCGTATACACCATAAATAACAGTTATCAAAATGCCATAACTGCCTCATTAAATCATTTATTTAAATATTGCAAAACAGAATAGTTTTCCATCGAACCGAAGTGTAAAATCGGTCTGCCCACACGGGCTGATGAAACCGAACACCTGTACCGAAGGACGATATTTTCGTTTAGCGCCGAAGACCGTAAAGTTTATAACAATTTAACCATTAGAACGAGATAACGTCACATCCAGTTTCGGAGTAAAACGTTGTTGCAGCAGCATTTATTAAAAACACAATAATAAATAAATAAGAAAACTTTTACGATGAATGTCGCGTTCTTAGGAGTGGCATCTTGAAATCTGACGTTTCCTGCACCGACCGATCCGGCGAAGTTTTCCCCGAGTGAATAAATGGAAAGTTGAGTGAACGAGCATCTGATTTGAATCGAAGTTTCAAAAGTTTTTGCATAATCTCTAATGGGCCGTTTCATATGAATATTTATCGTGCGTTTTCTTACCAATGGATTTCATTTACATTTCGTGAATTAGGTTTAATGGTTTTGATTCTTGTTACGAAAATTTAATCGTCCATTAAGTTGAAAAGGTGAATATACAACATTACAGTTGTAAATTTAATTGGTCATTCTAAGAGTGAAAAGGAATGAATTATTTTAAAAACAAATGAACATAGGAAAATGATTCAGTATAATATTTCCAAAGTTTTATGTGAAGTTCAAAATTGATATAATTAAATGTGAATATACAGTTACAGTTATACAGTTTTGGCAGAAAGTAGAGTAACTTTTTTAAAATTTAATTAATTTTTGTCCTTGTTATTATGTTCAAAAAATATATATTAAGAATTAATTAACTTCCTTTTATAAATTTAACAATAACATAGTTGAATAACAAAAAAATTAGAGTTTAATTTTACTGATGATTATTAGGCTGGCAAAAAGTTTTATTACTACAAATATATTGTAAAATTCCTATTATTATATTAACAGATGATCAATATTTGAATATTTGAATCCATATTTTGTCAGGATTTTTGTAGAACCGTGAATAAATCTTGCTGATTACTATACTCTTTGTGTCTTATTTTGTTGTTCACTATCTACCATGAGTTTTCAATGGAGTTTAGATCGGGAAATTGACATGGCCAGTTAATAAACATTAATTTTTTCCCTTAAAAGCCACTGCTTCAAATATTTTGAAGTGTGCTTTGGTCATTATCTTGTTAAAAATAATGTTTTAGTGGCATATTTTTATCTGAATACGGTACCATGTTGTTCCACAATATTTCTTTATACTTAAAACTATCCATGATACTCTCTATTCAAAGGAGAAGATCTATTCCAAATCTCGAAAAGCAGCCCCATACCATTACTGATCTGTCGCCGTGTTTAACAGTGAGTATGGTAAACTTTGGGTTAAATTTTTCATGAATGGGTCACCTTACATACAAAATCCCATGACTGCTAATTAGATTAAACTTGATTTCATCACTCGTTTCCAATAATTTAAAGTCCAGTGTAAAAGGGACCTGGTAAACACAACTCTGGCTCAACTGTTCTTCTTTGATAGTAGTGGTTTTTTGGTTGTCCTTCTCCATGAAGACCCCATTGTAGTAATCTATCTCATACGGTTCTTGAATAAACATTAATTCCAAGTTATGTCTCAAATAGACCTTTTATTTTGGTACAACTTTTTTGGAGTGGGGTAAAATTTGTTTATCCTGAAACCTATTGGTTTTTCTTGGTCTTGGTCCAGTTTTATTTTTTTCTTCCACCTTACCAAATCTTGAAAATTGTTGTAAAATACGAGTTACAATTCAGCGATATTGATTTTTCTGTCATCGGACTGAAAGAACGATACAATCCGTGATTTTAATTCGGAAAATAATTTCTTTCCACGAGGCAGTATACTAACTCAGTTTACTTTGGTGTATTCTGCAAAACTAAAAATTATTGTTGATTTTGTAAAGATTAGTGATATTCAGTAAAAAGTTGCTCTACTTTTTGCCAACCGAATATTCACCAATATATTTGGATACAGTGTGTCCATAATTGGTATAAATTATATTAGAATTTGCATATATAGGGCGGTAGCAATTTAGATAGACAATAGATTTTATAATGTTTTATATATTTATTTGGTATAATTTAGAAATAACAGAGAACCATTAAAAAATAAATTAACCTTCGTTAAAACATAAAACAGTTAAGTACTGTAAAAAAAAATAATGATAATTAAAAATATAAGTTTAATATTTAATGTTGGTTTATTAAATTATTTTCTAGTGGGGTATTTGAAATAGTTCCATTGATTGAATGAACTGAGTTCCAAGATAGTTGCGTATGACAAGTGCGGCCGATTCGTTTCGCATTACGCAGCTTATGCAAATTTTTCCGCAATTTTCTAGGCCACAAGCAAAACGATAAACGAACAAAGTTTATTTATGTCGGACAATAGTAAAAGTCCGTTTATTTATAGGATATCGGCCGCTCGTAGGTTATAATTACGTTGCGTAAGACATAATATCGGGCTTTGTGCATCTCAAAAACGTGACACCCAGGTGTTCTCGAGAGCTCCGGCTTCTCGCGGCACGTAAAAAATCGAAAACGTTCGACTCGATTATTATTAGAAAAATCCGTTGTTTATTTACGGAATGTGTCTGCGTTGGGAAATTGTTAATTTATGTCCACGTTTTAACGTTTTATGTTTTATGCACAATAGAATGGGCTCAGCATGATGGATGCTTTATTAATATTTGTTTCTATAAAGTTTCTCCTTGAGCGGAAATGTCAAGAACTTTGCTTTACTTTAAATTGCTCTTGCAAAATTGACAGCTAGTTACTTTTCCTCCGATTCGATTCATTAGGGAACTGCACAACTTAAATTAGTTTGCCATCGCAACGTGGAAAACATCAAACTGATTAGGTTTTTTACGTTTTTATGGGAACTGGTCCAACATATTTCAAGATGTAACAATGAACTATTACAATATTAGACTCACTCAAGTCCGCGTACAATGAATAGCTCGAGAAAGAATACTTATTACTTGAGAACAACAGGAAAATCATAAATTGTCTTTCGATGACCCATTGTGTGCATTCTCGGTGAATATGATTTAAAGATTAAGTAGACGTTAAGAACGCATTGTCAATTGCCATGTAAGTACTTTGAAACTTGTTTAAATTTTAATTCAGGTTGAAACACAGTTAGCTATAAACAACACAGTTATTAGCTAAGATTACACAAATGCACCTGAATTATTCATTTAATTATCCAGACACACAATACTAATTGTAAGTACCTTTTGTTTTTATACGTTCCAGCTAATTGAATCACTTCTTTGTTGGTACAAACAGCAAAATCCCGATCACAGTTATTTCCGGTTCCCAAATGGGACGCGCTGTCAAATATTGATGGTCTAAATACGTTTATGGAAAATGCAAATTCAAAAACAATATACGATTCATACGTTTAGGAATTTTTTATTAAAATACTGCCCCGATGATTAATGTTTTGTGTGGGTGTCTGATCAGATATGCCAAAACTGAACAATGTCAACTTGGACGGTTGGTGAGTGACAAAAGAATCGCCGGCCACCGCCAAAACAACAATAATTCTTTAAATGTCCACCGTCATTTGACTTGTTGAATTATTTATTGTTTTTTAGGTTTGGACTAAATCAATATTACGTTCACATTTTGTGGGTTAATCAGAATCACCATGTTTAACCTGGTGTAAATATATTATACAGTATTGGCAGAAAGTGGAGCAACTTTTTTAAACTTCAAATAAATAATTTTTGTCCTGTTTAAAAAAATGTATATTGAAAATTAGCTTCCCTTTATAAATTTAACAAATACATAGTTAAACAATAATAAAAATTAAAGAGATTAATTTTACTGATTTAACTGCTATTTAAAGTTTTATTACTACAAATAATTTGTGATTAGTATTTTAATTAATTTTACACTAATATATTGTAAAATTTCTATTATTATACATAACTTATATTTGGAACCATATTTTACCAGAACTCTTGCAGGACCGTGAATAAATCTTGCTGATTACTATACTCTTTGTGTCTTTTTTGTTGTTCACTATCTTCCATAACTTTTCAATGAAGTTTAGATTGGGAAGTTGAGATGGTCTGTTCATAACATTAATTTTTTCCCTTAAAAGCCACTTCAAATATTTTGAAGTGTGCTTCAGGTCATTATCTTGTTGAAAATAATGTTTTAGTGACATATTTTTGTCTGAATACGATACTATGTTGTTCTTCAATATTTCTTTATACATAAAATAATCCAAGATATCCTCTATTCAAAGGGAGGACCCATTCCAAATCCTGAAAAGCAGCCCCATACCATTACTGACCTGTCACCGTGTTTAACAGTGAGTATGGTAAACTTTGGGTTAAACTTTTCGTGAATAAGTCGCCTTACATACAAAATCCCATCACTGCTAACCAGATTAAACTTGATTTCATCACTCCAGATCGCTCGTTTCCAATCATTTAAAGTCCAGTGTAAAAGGGACATGGTAAACTCAATTCTCGCTCGTCTGTTCTTCTCTAATAGTAGTGGTTTTTTGGCTGGCCTTCTCGCATGAAGACCATCCTTGTTGTAATCTGTCTCTTACGGTTCTCGAAGAAACACTAATTCCAAGTTGTTTCTCAGGAAGACCTTCTATTTTGCTGGATTTCAGGAAAGGAACTTTTTTGGAGTAGAATAAAATTTGTTTATCCTGAAACCTGTTGGTTTTTTTTGGTCTTCCAGTTTTATTTTTTCCTTTCACATAACCAAATCTTGAAAATTGTTGTAAAACACGAGTTACAATCGAATTATATTATCCTTAATTTTAATTCGGAAATTAATTTCTTTCCACGCATTATATTAACTCAGTTTACGTTGGTATATGCTGTAAAATTAAAAATTATTGTGGATTTTGTAGAAATAGTATAAAGTTGCTCTACTTTTTGCCAGCTGAATATTTAGTTTTTTGATTTGTACTAACATTTGTATTATTTTTAATACAAGAAATATTCACCAATATGTTTGTATACAGGAGTTTCTCTACTTTCTGCCAATACTTTTATTGTATGTAAGACAATACTAAATCAATCAAAATATCTTATAGTTTATTTGAAATAATTGCATTATATTCTTGTTATAATTATTCATATAATAAATTTGATGATTTTTGGTGTTTTAATCGAGAATTCATATCTAACATAGAAGATAAGAAAGGATTTTGTTTACAGAATCTTATATTCGAATAATTATTTACTATTTTCACAATTTTTTTCACTTATTTAAATATATTTGTTTTCTTTAGCCTATTAAAAAATATTTTAGCGTTTTGGAATTTTGAGTAATTTTTTTAACAATTTACCAGTTTAAACTTAGTATTATCCTTGAAAATTTAAGATTTTTTAATTTCTTATTAATTAATTGAAACTTACTTGGTTTATTAATGAGTATTAAGTAAGTTTCAATAGATATTTGAAAATATATGTATAAAAAATGTATTTTAGTTTCAAAACAACATTCACAGCTGTCACATATTTCTCATGACAAATATTGAATTTATTTCCAACGAATTTTCAATTTATTCAACAGCTTTTCCCGACCCACTGTGAACTTAATTTAGATTGTTCATCATTATTTTCCAATCCAACAGAGTTTTTTTTTTATTATTTTTTAACAGTCCTGCCGTCGACAGCGACTCCATTATTTCATTCGTTAATTTCCACCGTGCATCCCGATTCGACGAACCAAACAGACAATCGGCAATAAATCGCGTTTATGACGGTACGGACGTCGTTAGACCGTCCCAATTAAAAATAGCTAATGAATCACGGAACGTGTAGGCTCCCATCACCCGGTTACACCTAACCGTTAGTCAACGTCCAAATATCGCACCTTCACGGTCACGTTTTTACCGGTGCGATACACGCCAAGTAACTGTGACCGTGTCTTCCTTTTCCCCGACCTCACCGACCGCATGCACGACGGACGAGGGTGTGAGACGACGGGATGTCTGCCGTTGCGGCCCGGCCGTTCGGTGTGGGTGATTGTTGTTCGCGCTGTCCGGACGGCCCGTGTGGGTACCGGTCCACGCCTTTGTGCTTTCAGTGGAGAACGTTGAAAGGAACGGTCGTTTGCAGGTTTATGTTCTTTGTAAACTCTACGCTGTACGCTGATATTGACAGATTACTGATAACGCTTTATCGAACGTTGTTTTTTTATTTTAAAGTGTGTTGTCTCGATATTCTTGCAAGGAGGAAAAATACAAACATGTTTCTTTGTAAACGGATTTTATAAGGTTGAATGTCAATAAAAATAGATTCGTGCTTTGTGTTTTGAATTGTAAATGTCTACAAAACAATAAAGGCTGCCAAAATATGGTTTTATTGTTGATTGATTGATATTTATTTAGAAAGAATATTATATTATAAAATAATAAAAATTTATCAAAATCATACATATTGTAAATGAATTCAATTTCAATTTCAATTACAAATTGATTATTAAGATAGTAAATTAAATTCTAAAAAAAGTGTAAATAATAAATTATAATGGTGAACAATAAATTTATAACTTATCACCTTTAAACGTTTATAGGTGTGTAATCAGAGACAATTAATTATATGACATTTTAAACAATAAATGTCTCCGAATTTGGATATTAATAACTTTCAAATTGACTTTGACAGTTATAATCGCTTCTAAAAATACTCAAATGTTTGTCACACTGATATCAACTCAAAAAAAGTGATAATTTTAATGTATAAAATGTGTTATTTTATTACAATTTATGTTCCTCGTGATCTCATGGACTAATTTAAATTTGTAATAGGGTGATTACAAAATATCGATTAACACACCCCCCCAAAGTTTGCACGCACTTGACACGGTTTCATTAATTTCGATAATGGGATAGCAATATTTGCGTAAAACTGTAATAAACTCGCATAATGTGTGACAGAGTGTTTGCAAATAAAGGTCGACCGCACGCAATGCGATTTGGGGTTGGGCGACCCCCGCCGAATTATTTACGACTGTTGTGCGTAATGAAACCTCTCCCCGGTTCTCGGCGGTCATTAAGCTCGGCCACGGAAAAATTACGAGAATTGGACCCGTGCCGGGACGTTAATGGGACAAACAATGAATTGGGATGGTTTTCTCTGAAATTTCTAGTAGGGAGATTTACAGGAATTAATAATAATAATAATAATAATAACCAATTATATAAAATTAATAGCCATAAAATACAAAGAAAAGAAATTTATGTTACATAAATAACAGATTTTATTCAAGTTTTTACACATTGATGAAAGAGGTGAATTTAATGCATAGTTTAATCTAGCCGGGTTCACACAAAATTTAAAGTTGTGTCTTCTATGTTGGCTAGGAACAAAAAAATTAAGCTGTTCTAACAATACCCCAGTTTATTCACTATGTTGTGCAAAACTTTATGAAGGAAAATTAAATCCATTGTAAACCTTCTGTGGTCCCATAAGGGATGCCCAAACTTATTACACAAATGTTGTTCACATATATCTTTTATGGAATATATATCATCAAATCTAAATTCAAGATATTTCAAAAATCTCAGCTGCATTCACTCCAAAATTGAATAAAAATAATACACTTTCGATCGCACAGAGCTGTAATAAAATAATAATTTCAAGGTATAAAGGTTGTTAAAGTCAAGACGATTTCTCAAAATGAATCCAAGAGTTTTCTGTGCAAAACTAGATATCTTCATAACATGTCTTATTAAAAATTTATTTATTATGTTACAGAACTAAATTTTTGGTATAATGTTTTGTTGAAAAAGTGAATTTATACATGATGTAATTAAAAGAATGTAAATCCTCCCAATCAGAAACATAATTGAGAAAACGAAAAACCTTGAAATCAGCAAATACTGGATTATTATAATTAATGGACAATAGTAAATCATTAATGAATAGAAAGAGAAGAAGGGGCCCAAGGTTGGATCCTTGTGGCACTCCAGACGATGCCAAATAAAATTTCGATCTGATTCAATTGCATCTGATATATTGTTCTCTTTCACTAATGTACGAAGTCAGTAGTTGATTAGCGTAATTGTTAAATTTGTTGATAATTATAATGAGTCAGTCCAGACGAAAGCTTTCGATAAATCTGTATAAATAACGTCGAGTTATAAACGATGTTAAGTTAGTTAGTACGAGTTTGTGTCGGTTGGGGAGCACCAGATGATACAACCGAAAATTGTTGAGGCACTGTATAGGAAAGAAATTGGTGGTGTGAATTTCCTGGTTTTAAATCATGGGCAATTGTTTGTTGTGACAGGCGATTACAACACAACACACGGTTTTATCGCTTTGTCATGGGTGTAAGCTAAAAATAAGTTTTTGGCGCCTTTAATTTGCGACAGTGTCGCCGTAAATGAAAATTGCATAAGCGTGCTGGTTGAATCTTAATACGTGGGGTGGTGTCGCCGACGATAATTATAGACGTCGCTGTAATTTTGGAAGCATCCGTTGAGTGTCTGCCAGCGTCGAGAGTGAAATGAACCTACTGTCAAGTTCATGCCCATTATGAAATTTTGCGATTCGTAAACAACGTGTGTTTTTGGTGTCGCGTCTCTTACTTTTACTACATCGACGCATAGTAAACAATTAAAATATACAGTTTCCTTGAAATGACGCGGACATTTATGTTAAATTATTAAATCACTCGATATTATTAGCAGTTTATTATTTGTTTCGGCTTGTGCGGCGATGATAAATTTGTTTGGTGGCTAATGACGAACTGTTTTGTGTACAGAAGTAGTTTCTATGGGAGTTTTTGCATTAAAAGGTGCAGTGTTTGTTAATGTATGGTATATATGTATGTATTTATCTGTCAATTACTGATTACATGGCCATGAAACAATATTAGGTAATATTAGTTGTCGGTTAAAATTAGAATGTTAATTACTCCGTCTAATCTCTTACACAATTTTTGTTTTATTGGATTTTGCTGTAGAACATACGTATATGTTTTAGTTTATCATATTTTTATAATTCTTGATAAAACATAAGAAAATAAATTCATTAGTTTCAACCTACAGTGGTGATCAGAGAAATAACACACATTACAATTGTTAATTAGGAAATGAATATCTCTAATTAATAAATACAATCAAAATATTTGTATATATAAAATAATTACACTATATTCTTTCTACAACTATTAAAATTTCCCTCTTCTCTGGACTACAATGTTTCTCCCACCTAAAAAAAAGTTATTCAATAAAATAATATAAATCTTATTAATAATAAAAACTTACTATTTATTACAGTCTTCTTTTTACAATTATTCATTGTGTAAAATGTTTATTTAAATTAAATCTTACACAAAATAAATAAACACACGTTTCAAAATTTTATATTTACTCAATTATGTATATATACAACCTAACCTTTAAAAAGTTGTTAATATTTTTGTTGGATATTCCTTGTTCTTTATAATTGGGTGATATATAAATATATAATATTTAGATCATAATTTTCCATGTTAATTAATATTTCTTCTCTTTCTTCCACCTAAAAAGAAATTATTCAGTAAAATAATATAAACTTTACTAATAATAAAAACTTGCTATTCAATGTATTGTTAAGTGCAAAACATTTCTTTGACCAACCAAATCAGAGTAATATCGTATATAATGTATAAAATGTATATAATAATGAAATGTTTTATATTTTATATAACTTACTGGACAAGATTTCTAATTCTTTTATCGAATATATTTATTTTAAATTTTGTCCTATTTATCAGTATACAATAATAATTTTTGTTCGTTATAAAATGAATGATTTTTGTTTCTTTTTTATATTTGAACATTTTTTATGTTTTTGTTTTGTAACATTCTAATACGTGTATTTTGTTTTTGTAGTCTTTATTTAGAAAAAATATTTAATAATTTAGTACAATATATTTTGACATTACAAAGACTTTTAATTTCATATTTTTAATCATTTTTTGTTATTTCTGAGAAATGAATTGTAACAATTTTGCTTATGTAGTTTTATTTAGAAAAAGATCTTTGAAAGGACTTATATATGTATCTTAACAATAATTTTTGTTTGTTATAAAATTTATGACTTTTGTTATTTTTTTAAATTTTAACATTTTTTTTAATTTTCTAATTGTTACTCTTTATAATTTTTTAACAGACGGTGAAAAAGATCTTTGAAACGACTTTTAAAGATCATAAAGAGATTTACATCAGAAAATTTGTCAATTTTATAGAGTATAGAGTTACCAGTTAGTACTTTTTCGGCTCAACTCAACACAAAAAATATGTTCCATCAACAGAAATTGTCCAGTTTTATTAATAATATATAATATTAATAATTCTATGCCTAGTAGATTAGTGGTTTCTGAAATATGACTGACTGACTACCATAAATATCATTATGCATTATTATATTTATATTAACTCCTAAAAACATCTCAAATATAAGTGTTTAGAGTTTTTGACCAACATTTCATAATCAAATTGTTTTATCATATAGGATTTCTCAAGGACACAATGTTTATTTAATATTAACGTGTTATCTGATCATTATAACAATATCAGTGACAACAAAGCGATTTTTATGGCGACAAAAACCACTAAAACGAAATTCTGTTACAGTGATGTTCCACCAGCACCCACCGTGAACCAGGGCTCACCTGTAAGGTGCGCCCAAAATCGGGGTAACATGGACAGCCCGAAAAAGTCGCCCCAGAACAGCCCTGCAGATAAAGCCACCGTTAAGGTCAGTATTCGTTCAATATTTGTCAAACCGGCAGTTCCTTTGTGTCGCATACAATTAAATTATACAATTAGTCGGCGTAATTATTTAGGATAGCCACCATTGACGGAATTACGTCATTTCATAGGGGATAGGTTCGTTATTTTTAATTGTGGACCGTTTCTATTGTAGTCATCATTTAGTAATATTCTAATTCGAAACACCCACTTGCCATTGTTATTGGGCTTATTGGGTTGTCGCAGTGACACAAAGGACTGTGTAATTCAATTTATTAAGGAAAAAATACAAATTGCAATGTTGCATTTAATTTCCAGGTTCATTCTCCTAATGGTGGATTTAATGTAGTCCGATATGGAGGCACTATCGACATTAAGGGCATCATATCCACGGTCACAGAGAGACTGTCGACCGGCGAGAGGGACTACAAGAGTCTGTACGCCATGCGTCTATCCAGACCGCCTTCCAGCGAGGTAAACAATTCGAAATTTACTTAATAAAACATAAATAAATTGTAAATCTCACAAAAGAGGTGTGCTGGTTTCTGGTATATGAAACAATTCCCACATTCATTTCGCCAGAATGAATTCGTGAGATCGTTGGTTGTCGATGAATCGATACAACGCAAATAAATTGTTTTCTGGTAAACACAGCACCGAACCCCAATGACCTATAGTACTTGCCGACTAGTTTTAAAACGAGTGGGCTCAATGTGGAAGGTTGTTGATCTTATGCGACTGAACTATTACATTTCCATTATTTTATTAGATATTAATTACAATTTTTGTCTTCCCCTCAGGTTCATTGGCTCCATCAGGACACAACAATGCAGCAAGTCCACGAGAAGTACTTGAAAAAGCATCCAAACTCCGAATGGCGTTACGATCTGAGAATCCGATATTTACCCACCAGTTTAAAGGAGTTATACGACAGGGACAAAGTTACTTTCCATTACTATTATGATCAGGTACGATATTTTGGAAAAAATGTAATTGGGATAACAGTTTGTGGCGTGTAATTTAACAAACAATAATTCATCGAGGCCGGGTGATGTTTTAATTAATTAAAGCACCAAACCAACTTGTCCGACATACCATTTCGTGATGAAAAATTCCTATAAATTAATGAAAAATGGTCGAGTGAACTAAGTAATTAACGCTAATTTTCTTGCGGCTCATGCAAATTTAATACCGTAATCAGTTGAGGAAGTATTTAACGTGGAAATATTTTCTCCCACGTACAGACATCAGATAAAATTATTAGGATAAAACGTTCTCTATAAGGAATCATCAGTAATAACATGGAAGTACGATTCAAATAAGGTTTGTCAGTTTGTTATTACAATGTCTGTTTGTTGTGTTTGTATATTTTATAATAATAGCTTGTAGTTTATTTTCAAACTGAAAAAGTAAATGAACACGAATTTCTTAGTCGTAACTTTCATTCTCAGCATATAAACAAATTAACAATTAATAATTTACAAGGCCGCAACGCGAAATAGGAAGAAATATATGGAATTGTTACCGTCTAAGTAATAAAATAAATCCATTCCAGCAAAACACCGTATTTATTTTCAATAATATTCACGATTAGCATTGAATATGGTGATATGTTTCTATAAATAATCACGAATATGCATGGAGGCAATTGAAGTATGTGTTAATGGTATTCAAAATGTGCTGTTTTTATTGCTGTTGCAATTTCTTCCGCATTAAATTTCCCTCGGTGTTCATTAGTAGTTTATGTAAGTTTTCCCATTAATAACACGTGAACTGGTTCAATTAATGTGTTAAATTTTCTTGTGGGAAATGTCTCAAGTAGCACACTTGTATCATAAAATTAAGTCAAGTTATAATTGCTATAAAAATTTCAGTTCTTCATAAACTTCTTCTAATGAATAACTTAGGTGAATCACCCCGTGCAAAAATAAAAATTTATATCACAGAATTGTTTATGTATATGATAGGAACACTCATTGTGGAAAATGGGAAAATAATAAAAGCATGAAATAACATCACATTCCGGAATTGATTGACATTAACCATTAACGAGGATCAAATAAATAATGCATTGAAGTAGATGATGAAGAATAAATTTATAATTTATCAACTTCAAGTGCTTATAAGAGTATATAGTGATATAATCATATTACATTGTAATTTATTGATATCATTCTAAATTTGAATGAATATTAATGAATATTAATAATTTTTTTATGACATTTTCTTGTATATCAATATCGACACGAAAAAAAATGATGAATGAAGGTTTCTTTTTATAAGCTGAGGCAATCTTGAATTTATTAATTTTGTGTGTTGATTTATTCCACCACAAAACTGAAGCTCTACATTCTTGTGAATTATATTCACATGTCCTTTTTGCCAGGTTCGTGCGGACTACTACAGCGAGTGGCACAAGAAGATCGACCAGGACGTGGCCGTACAGCTGTGCTGCCTGGAGATACGCAAGTACTTCAAGGACTCGCCCCAGAACGTGCTGGAGAAGAAGTCGAGTTTCGAGTACATGGAACGCGAGGTGGGCATGCAGAAGTTCGTGCCGTCGAGCATTTTGGAGAAGATGAAGTCGAAATCGTTGCGCAAAAGCATCCAGTCGCATTTCAAGAAGTACGCCCACCTCACGGACGTCGAGTGCATGTTCAAGTTCCTCGAGATACTGAAGATGCACACGAACTACGATCAGGAGCGGTTCAGGGTGGATTTCGGCAGCAGTTTCACCGTGCCCGTGGATCTGGTCATCGGGCCGGACATCGGTATTTCGCACATAAACGTGCAGGCAGCTACCACAACTAACATAGCTGAATTTGAACAGGTACTTACGTTACTCCTGTGGGTGTTGCAGTTCTTTTATGTGTAATCGTTTTACTTCAGATTCAAGCGATTCAAACTCTAGTCAACGATTGCGATGAGCATGCCAAAGCCACGTTGCAGCTGAAAGTTGCCGGTAAACAGGAAGTTTTATTCTTTACCTGTCCCAATTTGGATGTGGCGGAGAGTCTAGCCGACTTGATTGATGGCTATTGTAGATTACACTCAGGGTCCCAAACTTCTATCTGGAATAGAAAAGGTATTTGTCATTTTTATATATTTGTTTCCTCGTTTTTTTCTGATTCTATTTACTCAATTATCTAACTATCTTATCTGTCTATATTTCACTGAGATAAGAAAAACTAACATGAAATTGACATTAAAATTATGTTATATTTCTACACTTTTTCCTTCACACAAATTTGTTAATTGTTCTTTTGATGAGTACTTTGTATTTGCAAGCTACAATTTGGAAACAATTTCCTTGTCCATGTAAAGGTTAGTATTTAGTAATTGTTTGTTAAAGGTTTTTTCCTTTATATGTTAGTAATTATGTTGTTTTACAGATTCCAATCCTTCTAAACTTAAATTGAGTAGTCAGAAAGACGGTTTTCCTAATCCCACTGGAACTATGCTTTCAGAGGACTATGCCGAAATTGTAGAGGAAGGAGATTATTCAATACCTGCTGGTAAGTTGTAAACATTTTGACATACATCAGAATACATACAATACTAAGATTGGGTTTTCAGTGAAAAACTATGAATTGAACAGAAGTCACATAGAGTTAGGGGAAATCCTTGGTGAAGGTCAGTTTGGTGACGTGCACAAAGGAAGCTATAAAGTCAAAGACCAGTTGATGCCAGTGGCTGTGAAAACCTTGAAGGGAGACTCCGACCATGCTCGTACCGAGAAATTTTTGGAGGAAGCTTGTTAGTATATTAATTTACCTCCATTAGAAACAAATCGTAATTGTCTTTGAAACTTTTCAGATATAATGCAAAAATTCGACCATAGCCACATTATCAAATTAATTGGCGTGTGCTCCGACTCGCCGGTCTGGATTGTAATGGAGCTGGCGAAACTGGGAGAGTTACGTGCCTACCTCCAGAAGAACAAGGATCGTTTGGATTTGGCCACCCTTCTACTATATGCATTCCAGCTGTCAACCGCTTTAAGTTATCTAGAATCTAAGAAATATGTACATAGAGATATTGCGGCCAGGAACGTGTTGGTCAGCAACGATAAGTGTGTGAAGCTCGCGGACTTCGGGCTGTCACGCTGGATGGGAGAGGATCAAAGTTACTACAAGGCTTCGAAGGGAAAACTGCCTATCAAATGGATGAGCCCAGAGAGTATCAATTTCAGAAGATTTACTACAGCTAGTGACGTTTGGATGTTTGGTATGTGAGGATATTAACAATGATGTGGTGAATTAATTTTCGGTTTTTAGGTGTGTGTATGTGGGAGATTTTAATGTTAGGAGTAAAACCATTCCAGGGTGTTAAAAACAATGATGTAGCCAATAAAATAGAGAATGGGGAACGATTAGCCTTGCCTCCGAATTGTCCTCCAAGGCTGTACTCTCTTATGTCGCAGTGTTGGTCCTATGAACCCAGCAAGAGGCCAACATTCAAAGAAATCAAAGAGATACTTCAGTAAGCACCGTTGAAATAAATTCAGTTATTTTGATTTACGTACAAATTATATTTTACAGAGAGATTTTGTTGGAAGAGAAAACGGCCCAACAGGATACACTTCGTCGTGAAACCAGAAGGGCGGCTGCCATGTCTTGGGGGCCCAACGACGATTTTCCTCCTCCACCCAAACCTAGTCGGTATCCAATGCAAGGTATCATTTTTATCTGGAAAAATTGTTTTTACTAACACCCTTACTAACAACCATTTTATTATTGAATAACTACTATATAAACAAAAATATGTCCTAAAATAGTTTGTCACGTAAATATTTATATTTACTGTTACGTTTGTTCATTGAATGTAGCTTGTCACCTAAGAATTTAGTTTTAATTAATTAATTGCGTTTCGTTTCAAAATTTTTCCAAATAGAAAATAATATATCTGTCACGTTTTAAATGTATTAATTAGACGTAATAATATATAGAGTGACTCATTTATACATTAGAAGTTTATGGAAAATGGAAAGAAGTCTAGTCAAGCTGTGAAAATTTCAGATCAATATCTTTTTTCGACTTCTCGATAAATTTCTAACGAACAAGTTAAGTGAATCACTCTGTATGCACTAATATGAAATGTGTAACGATTAAAGATTTTTTGTCACCGTTCCAGCTGTGGATTCATCGTCGATGATGTCACTGGAAGCGACCGCCTCGCCGCAGACTTACATCGTGGCCCAGAACCCGGAGGTCCTGGCTAGATTGATCAAGGAGAACGAACAGAGGGCCAACCCGGCAGCGTACACCACCCCAGCCTCGGTATTTAACACGGTAGCCGTAGAATTCGAAAAGAACGCGGAAACCCAGGAAACCATCCTAAGAACCTGTCCCATTCCGATGCCCAAACTCCAGCAATTAGACCCCGAGGTGCCGGAGAATGCGGCCGGTGTTCTGGCCGAAGGCAAGAAAATGGGCACCCTCGAAAGAACCCCGTCGCGGTCGAGCACGGGCAGTGCCACACCGAAAATGGGGTCCCTGGAGAGGAAGACGCCCATGGACTCGCCGAAAATGAACTCGCTCGAACATAACGCCCACCTGATCCACAGTGCGGCCGGTAGCCTCGAGAAATCCGGCATGTTCAGCCCAAAATTGGGCTCGTTGGAACGCAAATCGCGGAACACCTCGCCGAAAATGGGCTCGTTGGAACGGACCAACAGTCACACGGCCGCATTCTCCCCCAAAATGGGCTCGTTGGAACGCAACACCCACATGATACCCGTCGTCCCACCCCAGCACATCATTTACGATCCCGACACCCTTCCCTCGTACCACCCCGAACCGGTGCTGTACCAGTTCGAAAAGCACAAAGAGATGCCGCAGCCGTTCGAGGAGGGCATTTACGATTTCGGCGGTGCGGACGTTAAGTCCTGTGCGCACAAGCAGCCGTTATTCTACAAGCCGGTCAAGGCGGCCGCCGTTCCTGCGCCCGTCATGGCCGCCATGGGGCCTCCGGTCATTGTCGATAATAAATTCCAAGAGCAACGTCTGCAGGTTCGGGTCGAGGAGCATGAAATGTTTGCTTCTTGGCTTGGATTTTTTTTTTGTTGTATTTAATTTTGTTGTTTTAATTGAGACACTCTTCGTTGCTCAAAACTCTTCTACAGGACAAAGTGTACCTTTGCCCTCGTATTTAGTTTGTTTAATACGGTTTTTATGATTTGGTAGTTGCACCAGTCTGATAATATTGTGATGCATGGATGTGCATGCGTTTGTGTTACTACACCAAAAACACCGATTCCTCCATTACTTCCGAAAATTAAATCACAAATTTAGTTTACACTTTATTGTTTTTTTTATTGTGTGGTACATTAATATAAAATATTTAGTAAAAATGTTATATTGGCATGAAATTACGCATTTTAGGGCATGTGTAGTTGAGTGCAAATAACATTTTTGTCATTTTCATGTAAATTATTATTGCGTACTTAGTAATTTATTTACTTTAATTAATACTGGTTTTAATTTTAGCCGACTTCGTCGCAAACGTCAATCTACGGTGATCAACTGTTGGAAAGGTATCAACCTCCGCCGCATTTCAATCACCAGGTTCTAGAACAAAGATTAAGACAACAACAGAGGGAATCTGAGGAAGATTCAAGATGGCTGGCCGAATCTGAAATACACCTGGTATTTATTCGAATTATTCTCGTCCTGGCAGAACTTAATAAAGTCTGTTTTAGAAAAATCGTCTGAGTACCATTCCGTCATCCACCGAATCGGACTCGGCACAAGAACAGTCGCAGTCGTTGACTTCGTTGCCAACCAGCCCCACAAGTTCAGTAAACTATTCGAACTCTGCGTCGTACGCCTTGACAGGCAGCTTAGGTAGCATGTCACTTAGCGGCAACGGTCTGCAAAGCAGCACTGGCTCCGTTTGCAGCAGCAAGAGTCACTCCCCCTCAGGCTCGATCACTAGCACCATGACACTGGCTGGCAAACAAGAGTCCGCCAACAGCGGATCGGAATGTGAGACTGAAAAATCTAAGGTACACCACACATAAATTTAATCACTGATTTCGACAATAACAACAAATTTTCCAGGAAAATTCTCAACCGTCAACGGCTAATCTGGACCGAACACACGACCGTGTTTATGAGTGCACAACAGACGTAGTCAGGTCGATAATGTCATTGTCACATGGCGTCCAACAGTCGGACGCCGACCGCTATTTGGACCTGGTGAAGAAAGTCGGAATTGATTTGAGATCTTTGCTGGCCAGCGTCGACGAAATCATCACCTTATTCCCGACGTCCGCCCACAGAGAAGTAGAAATGGCTCACAAAGTGCTTTCCAAAGACATGGCCGAGTTGGTCAACGCCATGAAGCTGGCACAACAGTACAGCAACACCACATTGGACGGCGAATACAGAAAGTTAGTCATTCAGTGATGCTCACCTGCGTTAAAACTAATCATGTATATTTTTCAGGGGTATGTTGGGAGCCGCCCACGTATTAGCCATGGACTCGAAGAACCTCCTAGACGTGGTGGACGCAATTCGCATCCGTTATCCGCAAATCAACAAGCAGATATTCAAATCGAACGATTCGCTTCCAGAGGCGGAACAGCATCAAGTAACCGAATGTTCCGAGAAACAGGACATGCCCAAGCCTACGTCTTATGCCGCTCCGATGTCGCCTACTGCCGTGTCCTGCACGTTCGTACCCATGTATACCAATAACATTCAAGCCCCAGCTTCGTCTTCGAGCTTAAGTACAAACCAAGTCGATAGTTAGTTGAAATAAAGTTATATGCTTCGAGCCACAACAGCTTCAATATTTATATCAAGTACTCAAACTCGTGATAAGTTAAGTTGATTATTTTAAAATGGAAAGTTAAACAGGATTGATATCGTTAAAATAGCAATTATTCGGGGAGCGAAGATTTACGGTCAAACGAAACTGCATTCCAAATCTAGCAAATGTTATCATATATATTATAAAGTAATGTTTGGGTTTGAATGGTTATCGAGAAGAACTGGAATTCTCTGACTGCAAGATTCATTAAATCGAGAAGAATCTTTAATATTAATAGGACATAGGTATTTATTGTAAAATTAATTGAGAATCTCTTATGTTATTTTATTCGCAACATTAACGTGTTAAAAAATATTGGTAATGTCCGACTTAATTGATTATAACACCCGCACCTGTTAAATTTTCATGTTTAACTAGCATAATTGGATCGAAACATATTTTAGGAGAGTGTTTTTTTACGAAATCGTGATAATTTTTTCATATGCCAGTGTATTGCGGCATTGTTGAATGTTTTTAAATAAAGAGGATTTTTAAGGTGTAAACCAGACTAGGTTATCGAATAATGTGGAAATGTGCGAAAATTATATTGTAAAGTTGGATTTTATTCTTGCGCAAAATTTCTCACAATTAAATAAAACTATTTTATTCTGATTGATAGGAAATTTTAAAAAGCATGCAACCTTGTGTTTAAATTATTCGACATATCAGTTGTGTTGTTGCATTTTAAAATTGCAAGAAATTTTGCCCAAATAAATAATAAATTTACCACGTTTGGTGCATTATTTTATAATGCTTCTTATTGTTTGACATTGCTCAGTATTATGTAAATTTATTGGAAAATCTATGCACCAATATGTCATGCCATCCAAGTTACTTTTCTGTTTGTTTTGTAGATATTTTTTCTAAGACTGCCTAGGATATTATTTTTAAGTATAACGTATGCTTTTTAGTGGCGTTTTAAATAAATTTTTATCGATTGATTGATCACTAAAGTCAAGCATTTACAACATTTGTCTTTCTCTTTAATATTTTGTACATGTACCGAATATATTCAATGTAAACTAAGAGTTTGTGTATCAATTTCAAACAATTATTTTGAATTTTATTTCTACACTTTTTGTACATTTTCTTGTATTATATGTATATGTTGTGTTTGTTTTTTGTTTTCGAGCTTCCAAATATAGAAAGTAACATGAAACACAACTTGTGTATTTCTGTTGTTTGAACCTTTATGACATTTAAATATTTATATACACAGGTAAGTATAAATTGTAGCTAAATAAAGTTTTTTTGGTTTATATCATCTATACTTGATTATAGAAAAAAAATAATTATTTGTACTCACTTTTGACATAACCTAACCTTTCTTTCTCTCCTCACTAATGAAAATGTTAACCATACAGTTGAAATTCGGCATTTTGTGGCAGGATAACATGACACGCAGGATATATTGAATTTTATTCCGACCAAAAATACTTTTTACTAAATTCGATTACCATGACAGATATTTCCTTTAGTATCAGGATAACATAAAATGGTGGTGGTGCGGATTATTATGTGATTCGTTAACCAAAAAAGTATGAATAATAAACACGATAACTATAAAACTAAACATTCGGGATTTTGTATCAGTATAATATAAAATAGAAGTATAGAATTTTTTGTCCTATTAATTTAGAAGAAGAATTTTAACTTCCTGAATAGTTTCTGTTTATTTATAAGTTGAAATATTCAAAAATTGTTTTTAGTATCAGGATAACATAAATGTGAGGATGTGTCAAAATTCATAATTCATTGGTTTAAGGCTTATACACCTCCTATCCCTGACATTTTTTTCAATTTTACTTCACACTACAATAATTATTTTTTAATTAAAATATATTAGTACAGTTTTCATAATTTAATATCATGTATTCAGGGTGATTTACTTAACTTATTCATTAAAAATTTCCGGAGAACAGAAAAAGGTATTAATTTGAAAATTTTATATCGAACTTAACTTCACTTACTTTTCTAATTTAATTTAAACAAAATTTTATTTCCGGTTTCGCCGAATGTGACATCTACTTTGGTATTTTCAATGTGTCACCCTATATATTTTTGTATTTTTTAATTCTTCATGTAATTACAAATAAAATGGTCATACCATTTTCTATACCTAAAGCCGATGGTTCTTGAATTATTATACCACCAATTTTAATGCTGGAATGTTCATTTTTTGCATATACGTTAACCAAGGACCTTTCTACAAGGAACCGTTATTAGTACTGCCAGGGTGTTCGTTATTTGCAGTATTGGCAGAAAGTAGAGCAACTTTGAAAATATATAAATTGTAGTCATAATTTATACCAATTATGAACACACTGTATACAAACATATCGATGAATATTTCCTGTATTAAAAATAATTCTGCTAGCTACAAATCAATCATTACTAAATGTCACTAATCTCTACAAAATCCACAATAATTTTTAGTTTTACAGTTTTACAGTAGTGTACAGTAATCAGCAAGATTATTGCTTACCATGAAAAAAAGGTGTTTGGAAGTTATTCATAATAATGGGAATTTTACAATATATTAGTGTAGAATTAATTAAAATACTAATTACAAATTATATGTAGTAATAAAACAAATAACCATCAATATAATTAAACCCTTTATTTTATTATTGTTTAACTATGTAATTATTATAATTTATAATGGGAAGTTAATTTTACAATATATATTTTTTTGAATATAAAAACCAAGACAAAAATTATTTGAATTTTAAAAAAGTTGCTTTACTTTCTGCCAATACTGTACGTTTCATTTTGTATATCTTAAAACCTCACTAACTGTTTTGGCACATTTAAAGTGAATATTAAAAAGCCTTTCAATTGGTACAAGCATACCCTATACATAAAATGAATATTAACAGATATTTTAGCAAAAATGTAACAAAACCTAAGGAAACCTGAATGAATGACATAAATTTGTCCTAATTTAAAGCATTCAAGATAATTCGTAGAAAAATTGGTATTATCCTTTATATTTTTTATTCAAAGAAAATTTCAATGTATCCGTATTTATATAAAAATTATTTCGTTTATTTGGTTTGATAACTTGTAAAGAAAACCATTAACCTTTTCAGTATTATCGCCATTACTCATTATATTTGTGTATGATACATAAAAGGCAAACCGAACACAATCAACTAAATCGATACATTCCATTTAGCCGCACAATGCCTAATTCAATAAAACGATTTTTGTAAGTAATGTAAGATTAAATACTGCATTGAATAGATTACAATTTTCCCCGGTTATGAAAGCAAGCAATTTAGTTTGATTGTGCCGGCGGCACAGAAACTTTTATCATGCGTCTAAATTTTTACAAGAAAACCATAAACAAATTAGTATACTACAGCGAGAATACAACATTGCATGGGCTTAAATACGCGGCCGACAAGAAACGGCACCCGGTAGTAAGGTAATTAACGTAACGCACATAGCTAACACCTTAATTATGACTGAATATAATTTTAAGATTATTCTGGGCTGGTACGTTCGCGTTGAACATCTATGCAATGATAACGATATTCCAGGCTGCTTACAATACGTACAACGAAAACGCCATCAGTTTCGTAACGGAAACGACTTATTTAAACTGGAACACGTCATTTCCCGCTATAACGTTATGTGAAATTTCAGCTACCGAAATACAATGGGACGAGTAAGGATTTTAATAATATTTACATTACAATGTAGAGCATAAAAGAGACATTTTCAGTGTCTCTTAAGATAACAAAACCTCTTTAGAATCAATTTGACGAAAGTCTTTTGTTGATTTCATTTTACATAAACATGCATATTTCAATTAGCAATTTCATTGAAATGGAAAATTGCATTTTTCACGTTTTAGTTATTCGGAGGATGCTGCTGCAGTTGAACAATTTATTTCCGACATAATTTTCTTTACTGGGAGCTGCTATTCCTGCTCCTCCCTGTGTCCCAGTTGTGAAAAAATTGATTTAAAAGCCACCGTGGAGAAGGTAGAACTGCTTAAATTTGTCACAACACAATTATTTATTATTACCGTTGTTAGTTGCGCAAAAAGTGTCCGCAATTAATGATGTCCTGTATGTGGAATAACGAGGCATTCGACTGTTGTAAAAAGTTTTTGCCACTGGAAACGGAATATGGAGTCTGTTATTCGCTGAATTCACTTCATACGAAGTAAATAATTTGAAATGGAATTATAGAATATAAAATGGGGATTATTTTAACGGGCTCGGTTTTAGCAAAACACCGGAGTCCGAAATGGATCTCATGTCTAATAGAAAAACTGGACCTGGTCAACTTATGGTAAAAGCTGTAGAGGACATACGGGTAGTGAAACCAAATAAAATTGTTAAACTTTATTTAATGATATGTTTAGTTGTATTTTCATGCACCTGAAGATGTACCTTTTATAAATTCGGATCCGGATCAGCGAAAAGATGTTATGCTTGGGGAAGCTTATAATATTTCTATAAACGTAAGTTTCCCTTGTTAAACTTTTTCCTTCTTATTTACCTGTCTGATCATTATATTTTGATATTTACATTATTCGAATATTTGTGTATACAACTAAAACGTTAGTATATTATTTAATTAAAATTGACTGGGTTCCATTCATTACGTTTTTATGATTAAACTTCCACATAATTATTGCAATGAACAACTTTTATCAACATTCTACAAGCAAATTGATATTCCGTTTGTTTATGAATGTGTTTTCGAACATTGATTTTTTTTTTGTTTTTTTTGAATTTTAGAATATATCAATATATAATTGACTTATTTAGTTAAACAAGCATTCTTTAGATTCTTCAGATTCTTTAGATTCTTTAGATTCTTTAGATTCTTTAGATTCTTTAGATTCTTTAGATTCTTTAGATTCTTTAGATTCTTTAGATTCTTTAGATTCTTTAGATTCTTTAGATTCTTTAGATTCTTTAGATTCTTTAGATTCTTTAGATTCTTTAGATTCTTTAGATTCTTTAGATTCTTTAGATTCTTTAGATTCTTTAGATTCTTTAGATTCTTTAGATTCTTTAGATTCTTTAGATTCTTTAGATTCTTTAGATTCTTTAGATTCTTTAGATTCTTTAGATTATTTAGATTCTTTAGATTCTTTAGATTCTTTAGATTCTTTAGATTCTTTAGATTCTTTAGATTCTTTAGATTCTTTAGATTCTTTAGATTCTTTAGATTCTTTAGATTCTTTAGATTCTTTAGATTCTTTAGATTCTTTAGATTCTTTAGATTCTTTAGATTCTTTAGATTCTTTAGATTCTTTAGATTCTTTAGATTCTTTAGATCCTTTAGATTCTTTAGATTCTTTAGATTCTTTAGATTCTTTAGATTCTTTAAATTCTTTAAATTCTTTAGATTCTTTGTATTCTTTAGATTCAAATTAAAGATAAATTAACAGTCTACATTTATATAACTTTGAAATTGGTTCAGTAGTTCAGATGCTAACGACTTTAATAATTTGATAAAATCGGTTTTCCGGGGAAAAATAGATGCTCAAAATTCGCATATCGAATGGTACATCAAAATCCAGCTTTTTATAGACTTTTTTCCTCCTTTTATTGAAACAATTACTCTCCTTTTGTTTATTATTGCTTTAATAATAGACAATAAAGAAGAATCAGAAATTTTATTTATTAAATTTATTATACGAACAGTAGATTTAATTTCAATTGTTTCAATAATAGGGAAAAAAATGTCAAAATGGTCAAAAAGCTTACAGTATTGGCAGAAAGTAGAGCTAGGTTTTGTTAGGTTGTGTTACATTTTTGCTAAAATATTTGTTCAATTTAACTATGCCAAAAATTTACAAATGGTGTTCTATTGAAAATAATAGTTATGGAGGTTTTAAATTATACAAAATGAAACAAAAATTATTTGAATTTTAAAAAAGTTGCTCTACTTTCTGCCAATACTGTAATTATTAAATTATTAACTTAAATTATTTGTAGTAATAAAGTAGTTTAATTATTTAATTGTTAAATTTATAAAGGGAAGTTAATTTACAATATACATAACATGGAACATAATAACCAGGACAAAAATTATTTGAATTATAAAAATGTTGCTCCACTTTCTTCCAGTACTGTAATTTTAGTGTACCACTATAAAATTAATAACTTTATAATTTGACGTTTAATTTTCATTTTTAGTATCTTATTCTATTCGCAAAAGTATCATCGTAAAAAATTTAAAAGTAGACATTACTTTGTGATTTCTATTATTTCCAATACGATATGCGAATATTCAGCATCGATTTTTGTCTGGAAAACCGACTACAGCAAGTTATTAAAATCGCTGACACCTGAACTACAGAACTAATCTCAAAATTATGTAAATGAAAGTTTAATTTGAATGCTTGTTTAGCCAAATCGGTCAATTAGATATTCAAAAATTCGTTGTTCAAAAATGCTTCCATAAAAAAATCTTAAGTGTGATTTTGAAGTTTAGTACACGAAAATTTATACGAAATTCATAATGGAATATGAAAAGTACGATTTTTTGTCCATTTCTAAACTACTGTTGATATTGATTATACTGGTTTATTAATGCTGTTTTGTTTTATTTGAACAGGAAATTAGATTGTTCATTAAAACTTATTTTCTATAAATATATTTGAAAATAGTATTGGGATTTTGAGTATTGAAATAATTTATTTATCCATTTCAGTTGATAATATCTTGGACAAGAAACATAAATTAGTATTTCCGGTATCTAAAATAATACTTTGAGCATATTTGCATCTTTATAACGTTGCTAATGTTATTTATTAATGTACTTTCGCACATTAACCGAGTCAATTAAATTATGAAGCACGTACAAACAAGAATATGTTCAAACTGTGTGATTGATTTGTATATTCCCTCCAGACACGAAACCGAATTAACAGCCCTTTGTGGCTCCCATTTCATATTCCATATCGATATGCAAATACTTTTTCCAATATGAATAATAATGAAGACGGTTATTTTTGCACGAGATAAATTGATTGTCGAGTGCCTACGCATTAATAAGCCAAGTCTTTATTAACGTACCAAGAAAAACAATGTTAATATAAGTTTTCCGTTTAAGGTAATAGAAATCGAAAACGACGAAAACGTCAAATATCTGCCGGTCGAGAAGAGGGCATGCCGATTTCCATGGGAAAAGCCGGACGAGTTAATTGTCCACAAGTACTACAGTTATTCCACATGTGTGGTCCAATGTCACGCCGATAATCACATAGATCTGTGTAACTGCACGCACCACTTGATGCCGGTATTCAGTAAGTACTCTATTTTACAAATAACATCGACACACCACTTAAATAAAATAAATTCAAAGGGGCTAAATTAGCGAGAGAAATGTCAGCCACTCAAATAATAATAATGGAATGGAAACGTTTTTCAGTCTATTTAAACGGTTTGTTCTTTTAATCTATCGCAAATCCAATCGCAATTTGTGCCCGATTGAATTTTTCCTACAAAGAGAAACAGAACGACATTCCTGTCCAAAATGTCACGACTCAATTGTCTGATCGGATTGCCCGGGGCTCAAAATTATTTGACTTTTTCGTTTTTTTTTTAAAGCGCATCTTTTACAAATAAGGCGAAATTAAATGTTGTGACGTTGACACGAAACGGATCGATTTCCACCAAATAATGGTGTCATTGTTGCGACATATATATCATCAACGTTTTTCGCCACAATTAGTGTCAAAAACGCCAATCGTGTTTTTAAAAATCGGCATAACAATTGCCCGCCGTCAATCTAAAAAAAAAAAAATGTAAATTTATTCATAGATTTTTTATTGTTTTATTCTTTGGTTGTTCAATAGAAAAATTTTTGCCGAAACACAAAAAACTGCAGCGCATGATGAATTGTTAAAGTTTATATAGTGTAAAGTGTGAGTTTGACGTAAATTTAAACCTATTTAGAGCTACCAGTTAAAACCTAATCCTGATAAAATGCTTTTAGAAATTGTATTTTTAACAACCGTCTAAAAACGTTTAAAACTTTGTATTGTATTCCAATAACAAAATATGCGAACTAAACTTGATATCCATGAAAATGTTTTATTGTTCCATTCTTTGGGCAGATAATCGAGTGATAAACTGTAAAAATAGAAAATTTTAATATAACTGTAACTGTGAGATGTTCTGTGTTTAGAGCCTGAAGGATACATTGTACAAAATTACCCCAATTTGTCTAAACTCTTTTGTTTTAACTATTTACTTTAGAGTTTATAATTTAGGGATAGTTAAAAATATATTAGAATCACAAAAAACGGTTGTCGAAGTGGTGTAAAATGTGAGTTTGATATAGATTTAAACCTATTTAAAGTCTTCAGTCAGAATGCTTTTAGACATACGAATTTTAAACAGCTTAAAATAAAATTACTTATTTAATATTTAATAAATATTTTGATTAATAATAATGAAATAAATTTGAGATTTTTATGTGCCATTTAATTTCTATTAATTATTTCTAAATCAAAAATAGTTAAATAGAGTTGTTCTTTACCTGCGTATTTTTGTAAAAAAAATCGATTGAATTGAAATTTTGTTCGTGAAAAATAAAAAGAACAACGCAACGAATTTTATACCTTGAAAGCTTTAAACAATGTACAAATTTATTCATCATATCATTCATCGACCATAGTGTGCATCTATATCTGCCATTTTTTATTTACAGTTTTCATTTATCAGTTCAATTGAAATGCTTTCAGACATACGAATTTTAAACTGCTTAAAATCGTTTAAATTTACTTATTTTTACATTCAATACAATAGTTCTTTCTAATTCTTCTAATATTTTGCTTAATAATAATGAAATAAATTTTTATGTGCCATTTAATTTCTATTAATTATTGCTAAATCAAAAATAGTTAAATAGAAATAGTCGTTCTTTACTGGGATATTTTTGTAGAAAAATCGAGTAAATTGAAATTTTGTGTTGGTAAAAAATAAAAGGTAAAACAACGAATTTATACCTTAAAAGCTTTAAACAAAGTACGAATTTATTCATCATATGCATTCATATTTGACATTTTTACAGTTTTTCACAATTCAATTGACTGGTCAAAGAGTAAAACAACGAAATATGATTAATTTTTTATTTAAGCCAGGAAACACAAAAATATTACATTATTATTATTAAATAAAACGTCAGTTTATAAAATTCATAACAAATACGCTATTAAATATAATAAATAACTAATTCATTTTGCATAGCGATTATTTTTCTATTATATATTGTAATAATGAAAAACTGCAACAGTTAGTAAAGTGTGAGTTTGACGTAAATTTAAACATGTTTAGAGTTCCCAGTTGATGCCTAATCCAGATAAAATGCTTTTAGTAATGCGCACTTTTAACGAGTACCTAAAAAGTTTAAATTTACTTACGTAGTTCAGTTCATTAAACTAACATTTTGTTTAATAATGGCGAAATAACATTAACATTTCTCTGTTCCATTTAAAAATAGGTGGTGGCGTAAATAAAAAATGTAAATATATTCATGAATGTTTTATTGTTTCACTCTTTGAGCAGGTAATCGAAAAGTGAAAAACTGTAAAAATAGGATATATAAATATACGCCATGGTCGATGAGTGGTGTAAATTTGTCCTTTGTTTCAAGCTTCCAGGATTATTCGCATAAAATCGCATTGATATTTTTATTATTTTTTTGACACACAAAATTTCAATTGTGCCTATTTACAAACAAGGGTTTTTTATTAACTATGTACTTCATTTAAAATTAATAAACCGATTGTTTAGTATATTTAATTTTTTATGACGTTTTTGATCGTACTGAATTTTGAGAGAGACATCATGTATGGCAGAGACAATAAAAGATGCCCACTACGAAGCAAATTTACAGACTTTTACTGTCTCTGTGGTGTATGATGTCTCTCTCAAAATTCAGTCGGATCAAATGGTTTTCGATTGGTATATAAATGAGTAATAAATTAAAATTATAAAAAGCAAATAAGAAATGAAGACTGAAACAACTCAATAACGAGTATAGTTATTTTATGTGATAATTTACTAAAAAGTCTTGTTAGCAATGTACACAAAAATGCCCTATAAAAACAATGAATGTTCCTTCAAAATATGTTGAGAATAAATGAATGAATGGAAAAGTATTAGAAATTATTAAAGAAAGAGATAGTGAATATAATAAATATATTCTTAATAAGACAGAACAAGATTGGAAGTCAACAACTAAGAAATGGAGGTATGGTCAGGACAAATAAACAAATATATTTCAAAAGTACATTAAAGAAAAAAACAGAGGATGAACTAGAAGGAGCTTAAATAAAAATATCCATATAAATAATAAAAAGTTTTTAACTCTTCGTTATGTGACTTTACCGTGCTGTAATCAAATATTGTGACAAGAATAATATCAAAGCGTTTTCTATAAAGAACACTCCTGTGTAAGTGATAAATGGTTTAGTGACATAGAAAATAATAAAATTATGTTAGCAGGATTCCTGGATTTCAGGATTTAGCAACAATGTTAACCAGAAAATTAATATTATAGAATAAGTTTGACTTGGTTGAAACTGTATTTAAGTTCGAAAATTTCAATCTGTTATCAAAAAGTAAAAATTTAGAAACTGAGTTTTATACCAATTAACTAATGAAATTGATGTTCTACAAGGAACAGTCCTTAGGCCTGATTTGCTCAATTTATAACATACTTAAACGATATTATGAAATATGTTCGTGTAATTTTGTATATTTGCAGACGATACAATGCTGTACATTGTGGGTAATATTTATTACATGTTTAAAACTCTAAATCAGAAGTTATCTGTCATCTTTAATTGGATATGTGATAATAGTTTAAGTATAATTTAAGTTTATGTTGATAGGTAAGCCTTATAAATTATCAATATATAATAATATGGATCTTATAATGTATATTAATGACAGGCAACTTGAGACAGTAACAAAAATTAATTACCTAACTGTGATTATAGATAACACCTTAAATTTTAAAAGACGTTATAATTATGTTTTAAAAACAGTTTCCAAAAAAATTTATTTATTTAGGATAATTGCTGGCTAGTCATCATTTTGATTATGTGCTTCAGTTTGGTTTAATTTTTGTAATTGTAATTTAACTGAATCAATCAAGTACACAATAAATGCATGAGGATAATAAATATAGTCCAATAAAAGGTATTATACTAAGAATTATTCTTATTATTTGAAGTAATTTATAAAATTAAAAAGTATCATCATCATCATATTTACGCAGAAAAAGTTAAATTATTATTATGGCATTCATTAATATAATAATAGAGAAAAGAGGATTTTTATATTAAAACTGTCCTAAGTCAACATATACAAAAATTAATTTTGTAAATATTTACGAGTGAATTACCAAATAACATGAAGGACTGTGATAAATTAAATACTTTAAAGATTGGACTAGAAAGATTGTTTGTTTGTAATTTTAGTTTTTGTTTGTTAAGAATGTGTTTGTACAGTATTGGCAAAAAGTAGAGCAACTTTAAAAATATATAAATTGCTACCACCATTTATAAGCAAATCTAATATAATAATTTATACCAATTATGAATGAACACACATATCAGTGAGTATTTCTTGTTTTAAAAATAATTCTGTTAGCTACAAATCAAAAAACTAAATATTCGGTTGGCAAAAAGTAGAGCAATTTTTTATTAAATGTCATTAATCTCTACAAAATCCACAATAATTTTTAGTTTTATAGTATATACCAATATAAACTAAAGTTAATATAGTATCTCGTGGAAGGTAATTATTTTCTAAATTAAAATTAAGGATTGCATCGTTCTTTCAATCCGATGAGAGAAAATCAATATAGATCGATTGTAAAGCGTGTTTTAGAACAATTTTCAAGATTTGGTGATGTGGCAGGAAAAAATAAAACTGGACGACCAAGAAAAACCAATAGGTTTCAGAATAAACAAATTTTATCCTACTCCAAAAAAGATCCTTTCCTGAGCTCCAGCAAAATAAAAGGTCTACTTGAGACACCATTTACTGTATTCAGAGAAAGATATGCCACTAACATATTTTCAACAAGATAATGATCCGGAGCACACTTCCAAATATTTGAGGCAGTGGCTCTTAAGGGAAAAAATTAATGTTATGAACTGGCCATCTCAATTTCCCGATCTAAACTTCATTGAAAACTTATGGGAGATAGTGAACAACAAAAAAAGACACAAAGAGTCTAATCTAACTAATCAGCAAGATTTATTCACCGTTGTGCAAGATTCCTGTCAAAATATGGAACCAAATGTTATTGACCATCTGTTGCTTTCCATTTAAAAAAAGTGTTTGGAAATTATTCATAATAATGGGAATTTTTCAATATATTATATATAAATTATAATTACAAATTCTTTGCAGTACTAAAACTTTAAATAGCATAAGTTTTTGCCAGACCAAAACAAATAATCATCATAATCTCTTTATTTTTTTATTGTTTAATTATGTAATTATTAAATTTATAAAGGGAGTTAATTTTCAATATAAATTTTTTTAACATAATAACCAGGACAAAAATTAATTTTAAAGTTGCTCTACTTTCTGCCAATATTGTACGTACATTTTGTGTTGTATTAGCTTATACTAAATAAAATTATTGTGATGAAATCAAGTTATTGTTAAACTTAAACAATATTAACAACAATAATTGAGTCTAGGTTAAATAATAACTTGATATATGTATACGAAATTTTCGACTATAATTGACTAGATAATATTAAATGAATTGTTGCAGACAAAGGCAAATACTGCGACATCGAGGGCTTGCAGTGTTTGACTGACAATTTCGGTAGGTACACATTTCAATTTGATCGATGCATAGATTCAACTATGTAGATCCGTTGGTAATATTTCAGAGACGGTAAATAGACTCCACGCCAAAGGATTTGACAAGTCCGGATTAGTGTGTGATTGCCTGCCTTCGTGTGTCGAGCCCGAATACAAAGTCGTGTCTGATACAAAAGGGTAAGCTAGCGGAGCAATAATCGAAATGTCATCATCGATGAAAATGAAGGGCGAAAATGTACATTCGAGGCGGCACAATTTTATGAAGGTGAAGAAACATTAAGGTGCGAGAAATCTTCGAGCTGCCATCGAAGCCGTCGCGACGTCTCCCCCCGATATTACCTCGACGGACGACTTTCTCCCGTAGTATCGCATTGCGATACACAACAACGTATAAACCGAAATCAATTAAATTTTAAGACCCACATTCACTTAAAATCCAGTCCAATTTTCTTCGGCAATTCACTTTTCCGCAGTTAACGTGACCCGATTGCGGTGCCGATAGCGTCGTCGTGTTTAGTTCCACGGCGATTTCCGAAGGCGGCCACGTAATTTTCCGAAATTGTTTAAGTAGCTTGGAAATTTGGAGAGTTCAGCGTTCACGATTTATAATAGCTATTCACGTTTGCGGGTTTTACGTTCGTTTTTGAATGTGCCACGTACCTTTGTCGTGTGTTGCGAATGTCACATTGCCCGTGTCGGAGTCGGAGTCGGAGATGGACTTATTTACGCGGATGGCACACATTCGTTGCGAACACAGGTTCCTGCAGAATTCGAAGTGCATTTTCACATTTCATCGCCCGACACGCTGTTGGTTATTAAGCGGCGAGTTTTGTGCTCCGACGGAATTATGCAAACTTGAAATATTTGCTTGATAAAATACAAACGTTTATAAGTACTACACATATAAAGCATTAGATTATGCACTATGTAGGAATATTAAACAAACTTCGGGAGGATGTTTAGTGTGTAACGACGTGTAATTTAGCTGATATTACAAATTACAAATTTTCACCCTAAATACATTGGATTTTGCGTAATTTTATCGGGCCAAGGAACAAGTTTAAATAACGGCGAATGCGCATAATCTGTAATTATGGTGAATGCGTATATACAAAATGGTGAATGCTCCAAAATATTAGTGGATCAATTTTTGATGTTGATCCTTAAAGAGAAGAAACAAATAAAAAAATAATCATTCTCAAACAATTTTAAAAAGTTTGTATTTCCATAACCCATTTCAGAAAATTACTTATGTTATAAAGTACAAGTTATTTACTAAGTGACAACTAAATCATATCTAATCATATTTACAAATATAAATGAAAAAATTCATTTTAAATAACTAATAATAGTGTGAAATTTGGTAACTTTATTAATTTAATATTTCAATATATTTTAATATAAACGTCTGGAAGCTCAAATATTGATTCAAGTACATTTAAAGGTGCTAGAGGTCCTTGGAAGTTGCTTGAAATACTTCTAGTGCATTGGAAGTCCTTTCCTTGTGAATGCAAAGCACTGGAAGTACTAAGAATACTTTTACTTCTTTTGTTTCATTATATAAAACTGGGATTTAAAATTAAAAAAATATATAAACAAATAAATTGAAAAGGAATTGAAGAACAATTACTTATACCATAGAAAGAAGTGATTTTATTACATTTTTTTCACATTGATGAAAGAAGTGAGTTTGATTTGGTCAAATTGGAGTAAGATTTAAAATTATGGATACTATTCTGATGAGGAATCAATTAAAAAATTAATTTTCTAATAAACAAGGACAAACTGAAATTATTATGTTAATAATAGTAGTCATAATAACTATTTATTTGACCAACAAATCATATATACATTTCAATGGTTGGTCCAAATAGTTGTAAATTATAGAAACTAGTAACTAAAAATAAACACAAATCAAGAGATCAAATGATTATATTACACAAGAATAGATTTTACATAAGTATACATAATATGTATAGTTATGTCTACTATTCAAAAGAGAAACTAAAGAATTACCAAAGTTGTTAAAATCACGACACTTTTTAAAAATTAGAATTTTTAGAGGCTTATGTGCAGAACTAGATACCTTCATACTTTGTCTATTAAAAGTTAGTTTATTATCAAACAACTCCTAAATTTTTGGTATACTGTTGCTCTGAAAAAAATAGTTATACATGATGTAATTAAAAAGAATGAATTTGATTCTATGGGTGAAACAATTTGCTGTAAATCGTCACAATCGCATACAGAATTGACAAAATAAAAAATCTCGAAATTATCAACAATAGATCATTAGAATTAATGAACAATGATAAGTCATTAATTAATATAAGGAAAAGAAGGGGCTCAAGATTTTATCCTTGTGGTAGTCTAAAGAATGCCAAGTAGAATGTGCAATTATATTCATTGTAGCTGACATATTGCTTTCGCCCACTAAAGTACGGAGACAGTAGCTGAATAGTGGAATTGTTAAATCCAAGGGAGTTTAATTTGTTGAGAATTATGTAGTGTTCAGTCCTGTTGGACGCTTTCGAGAAATCTGTATAAATAGCGTCGAGTTGACCGGCCTTTATTCATTTCATTTGAAACATACTCAGTAAACTATTAACTATTAATTATAATTAAGTTAGTTAATGTTGAATGTAGTATATGGTTTGATGAATTCTCTGATGTGTGGTGAATATGAGAAAGTAGCTCAACTCAGTTTAGTGTTTTAGCTGTAAAAATATTTTTGAAATAATCTGCAACTTCGTCTATAATATCCCGAGGAAAATTAACCTCTCTGTTGTAGTTTAATTGTCCAGGAATACCTTTATTTCTATATTCTTGACTCTATTTAAATGATTGGGGTAGGCAGCTGAAAAAAACTTCTTCACTACAGAGCGTAAGTGTAAAATTCCTTTCAGAAACACTCACTTGTGGTTTACTTAAAATTAGTGTTATAATAATTCTTTCATTTTCAATGTAGCTGAAGAGCTCCGAGTCCGTCTTTAGGCATTTTTATAGAAGCTAATCATTTCGTTTAGGTCTTCCCTAGCTGATGTAAACCACATAAGCCGCAAACCTTCTAAATCACTTAATTGAAATGCTTATGGAAAATATTGTTGGGTGAGTTTTTGATGGTGGTCCTTAAAGAGAAGAAACAAATAAAAAAATAATTATTCTCAAACAATTTTAGAGACTTTGTGTCTCCATAACTCAATTCAAAAAAATACTTATGTTGTAAAGTACAAGTCAACAAGTGATAACTAAAAAAGATCATTTCATTATCATATCTAATCACATTTACAAACATAAATGAAAATTTTATTTTAAGTGACTAATAACAGTGTGTAATTAAATTTGATAACTTTATTAGTTTGATATTTTAATATAATGGTCTGGAAGCTCATAAAAATTGATTCAAGTACATTTAAAGGAGCTTGAAGTCCTTGGAACTTGCTTGAAATACTTCTAGTGTTTTTTCCTTGTAAATGCAAAGCACTGGAAGTATTAAAAATACTTTTACTTCTTTTCTTTCATTATATAAAACTGGCAGCTAAAAATAAAAAAATGTATAAACAAATAAATTGGAAAGCAATTATTATCAAGAAAGTGATCAATTACTTATATCAGAAAGAAAAGATTTTATTACATATTTTACACATTGTTGAAAGAAGTGAGTTTGATGGGGTCAAATTGGAGTAAGATTTAAGTGTATGAGTATTATTCTGGTGAGGAATTATAAAAATACTTAAAAACAAGGACAATTTAAAATTATTAAGTTAATAAAATAGTAGTCATAACAACTATTTATTTGTCCAACAAAACACATATATATTTCGATGGCTGAACTAAATAAAAACTATTAACTAAAAATAAATACACAAATCAAGGGAACAAATGTTTATATTACAGATTTTATTCAAGTGTTACATAAATATACATAATATGTATGGTTATGTCTATTATTCAAAAGAGAAACAAAGAATTACCAAAATTGTTAAAATCACGACACATTTTATAAATTAGAATTTTAAAAAAGACATATGCAGAACTAGATACCTTCATACTTTGTCTATTGAAAGTTAGTTTATTGTCAAACAACTCCTAAATTTTTGGTATATTGTTGCTCTGAAAAAAATAGTTATACATGATGTAATTAAAAAGAATGAATTTGATTTTATGGGTGAAACAATTTGCTGTAAATCGTCACAATCACATACAGAATTGACAAAATAAAAAATTTTGAAATCATCAACAATAGATCATTACAATTAATGAGCATTATTAAATCATTCATGAATATAAGGTAAAGAAGGGGCCCAAGATTGGATTGGATCATGTGGTAGTCCAAAGAATGCCAAGTAAAATTTCCAATTATATCCATTGTAGCTGACATATTGCTTTCTCTCACTAAAGTACGGAGACAGTAGCTGAATAGTGGAATTGTTAAATCCAAGGGAGTTTAATTTGCTGGGTCCTGTTGGACACTTTCGAGAGAACTGTATAAATAGCGTCGAGTTGAACGGCCTTTATTCATTTCATTTGAAACATACTCAGTAAACTATTAACTATTAACTATAATTAAGTTAATTAATGTTGAATGAATCCATGCTGATTGGGAAACAGATAATTTTTCACATAAGATACTCTGTAGTTTGATTTGGCAGATTGTTATGTGGTGGATATGAGAAAGTAGCTCATCTCTGCTTAGTGTTTTAGCTGTAAAAATATTTTTGAAATAATCTGCGACTTCGTCTACAATATCTTGAGGAAAATTAACCTCTCTGTTGAAGTTCAATTGTCCAGGAATACCTTTATTCCTATATTCTTGGCTCTGTTTAAATGATTAGCGTAACTGTAAAATTCCTTGCGGAAACAATCACTTGTGGTTTGTTTAAATTTAGTGTTATAATAATTCTTTCATTTTCATCGTGGCGGAAGAGCTCCGAGTCCGTCTTCAGGCATTTTTCCAGAAGCTAATTATTTCGTATAGGTCCTCCCCAACTGATGTAAACCACGTAAGCCGCAAACCTTCTAAATCACTTAAATTACATTATGGAAATGCTGATGTACCCGCTAAACACTATGTCCAAGAATCCCGCGAGACAGCCTCGATCTTCTCATTTTACTCCATGCCAAACGATACATAACGTTATTAAGCCGGTTAGTGAATGTGTATTTTATCACGGCAACCTCTTTAAAATGTATTCAGAATAATTCATAATGTGTATTTCTCGGGCACATAATGCATCATTGTTCGTTCATAAATCCGAAGCAATGTTTTAGAAGCTCGGCGCGCCTTTGCGGACCAGTTTACACGATATCGTAATCCGGAGTGACCTCATTCATTTATTATTCGTTGCAGTGTTAAAACTTCTCACAGCGAGATTTACATCAAAATGCAGTCGTTGCCAACTTCCCGATTTAAACGAATTGTTGTAAGGACCCAGCTAGATTTGGTCGGTAAGTTACTCCGTTCCACCGTCGAAAATTCGATGTGATTTTATAATTTTCATTATGTTATTTTTATGAAGACGTTCAACAAGTAGATACGTTTTTATTAGATTTTTTTTTTTGAGATGGGAATCGATATTAAATAATTTCGCGAAACAAGTAATTTAATGCTCAATTTCTTAATATTTTTCAATTTTGTTTCAGTCTCGATAGGAGGAATTGCCGGCTTATTTATCGGAGCGTCGATATTAAGCATATTCGAAATATTCTACATTTTCTTAATACGAAAATGCGATTAAAATTGTTCGCATCACGATTAAAATTATGTAAAATAATAAATTATATCCTCGAATGCGACGAAATGAAGTAACAATGTTCGAAATGAAATTTATATTTGACTTAAATTTAAATTTATTTACATATTAAAACTATTTATATACAATATATCGGAATTATTGTTCTCCACATAATAATTCCTGTTTCAATATTTGCCGAAACGCTGGCATATTATCCACTGGAACCTAAAAATAAACGTTGGTTATAATTGTTTGCACATGAAATAATGTTCCGCGGCTAAAATATACAATTTATTTGTCATAAATTAAATATAAAATTGCAAAACTTGCTAATTTTTTTCATAAATATTCATGGTGTGTAAAATAAATGTGTTTTTTAATAAAAATGATTTTTATTTATTATATTAGATTGTCAAGGAAGTTGTTGCGTTTTTTGTTATTTGATTTCTTCGGGCAAATTTTTGATGTGTTCATCTGAGGTGATTTGGCTATTTATTTAGGGCTTTAAATAAAGGGTGGATAAGAAGCAAATTTGTACAATTTTTTTGTTACATATCAAGCAAGGCCGAAATGCGACCGAATCAGATATAGAAAAAAATACTAAAATTTTCAAAGTGTTATTTTACGCATAAATTTAAAGAAATTTTATTGATATGTACCTAAGGAATGCCAATTTTGGAAAAAAAAAAAATAAAAAATTAAAAAGAATTTAGATAAAAATTAGTAAATTTTACACATTTTACACACATTTTCTTTCTGTTCAATCTTTAAAATTTGAAAAAAAAAAATTATAGAGAAAAATACCAAAATTTTAAAAATCATTAACTCAAGTATAATTTTAATAATTTAACTAAGAAATGGCAATTAAAAAAAATTATATAAAATGGATTAATTTCATACAAAATTATATAATTATTTGCCACTGTTATATTAAAATATCAAAAATTTAAATATTAAAAATTACAAAAATTTAAAATATTCTTAAAATCTGAAGAAAAAATTATAGAGAAAAATTTAAAAAATCATTAACTCAAGTATAATTTTAATAATTTAACTAAGAAGGGGCAATTAAAAAAATTATATATATAAATGGATAAATTCCATAAAAAATTATATAATTATTTGTCACTTATCAAAATTATCACAAAATTTTTTAAAAAATAAATGAAAATTAGAAAAATTAGAAAATTTTGCAAATTTTAATTAAAAAATATAAAAGATTAGATAAAATTAGATTAGGTTAGCTTTAATGAAAAATACTAACAATAAAAATTAATGTTAATTTAAGCATTAAATAAGAAAGTTTATTCATACTTTACAAAAGAAACGTCAATTTTGAAAGAAAAATGTAGATAATTAGAAAAATTTTAAATTATGACAAAATTTCACAAAAAACAGAATACGTTAGAAAGACATAATTTAATATTTGTTTATTAAAAAGTTATCTAAAAAGAAAAGTACAAAAAATAGAAATAATTGCAAAGATTACAAATTTTTAGATAAAATTATGTAAAAATCAGAAAAAAAGAAACAAATTTATGCAGAAAAGTATAAAAAATTTCAAGAAATGTAAAAGTAACATATAAAAATTACAAAAAATTAAAAAATCTGAAGAAAAAATTGTGGTGAAAAATACTAAACTTCTAAAAATCGTTAATTCAACTATAATATAATAATATTTGACTAAGAAATGTAAATTAAAAGAAAAACTGAATTTTAGATAAAATGGATTAATTTCATAAAAAATCAAATAAGATTTGCCATTGTTATTTTAAACTATTAAAAATTTGAATTTTTAGCAAACTTAACACAAAATTTTATAAAAAATAAGTGAAAATTAGAAAAATTATAAAATTTTGCATATTTTAATTAAAAATGGGTTAGATTAGTTTAAATAGTTTTTAATTTTTTTGTTAAATATCAAACAAGCTAACAACAATAAAAGTACATCACAATGGTGAAGAATTCAATTCTTCTTCATAGCAGTGCCCATCTGACACTGTAGAAGTTGAACGAACTGAGGTACGAAGAAGAAGTTCTATTTCACCGATATAATTAAGCTTGTTTCTCGTTGGCAAAATGGTAATAAATTTTTGTTTAAGTTGAGATTTGTGAATTATGGTCTAGAAATTTGAAAAATCGGTTGTTTTTTCTTTAAATTATCAAAGCTTAACCATTTAAGCATATGTCCTCAAAAGGATTTTTCAAAATTCAAATTATTTTCGGAGATATAGCTATATCCATAACATACCATCGGGATTACGGTTGATATATGAAGCAGGAGTGACTGAATAAATGTATGTATAAAATATCATTCTAAACTATATTTTTTTAAATTTTTGTCATGATTTCTCAAGTTCTACTACACCAATTTACTTGAAATTTGTTGTGAACCTTCCTGAACCCCACATTCCTCTATCGTAGTAACTAAGCTTAACACCAATTTTCAATTTTTACTATTTTCTAGTGCTCTTGATAAAGTACCTAAAATTCATGTCTCCAGACCAGAATACCCTCTTAAAAACGCAATAAGTTTCTTGACAACCAATGTCAATGAAATGATGTCAATGAAAATAAAATAATTCGGTTGCTTACACTGTGTCCGGCTCTGAAAACAACGTACAGGATTAAATTCCCGTATTTTTTATAATAACCTTCAACAATGTCTTGCTCCACTTCGAAAGGACTTTGCCTCACTTCCCTCCACTCGTCCTTGAACTTCCACTTCAAGTTGTTCATCCACAACCTCGTACCTTGAAAGGTGAATAAAATAAGCGAGTTAAACCGAAGGTAAGTCGAGCCGCAAACCTGCCGTGTTGACCAAAAAGTCCAACACCCCGTTATAAACAATGATTTTAATGTCTGTGTTGTTCAACAGAACCTCAACTGAAACGAGAACAATAATGAACGTGCGTCGAAACGTAAGTACGCCTCAGTCGATTTACTTTTTTTAGTGACCGGCTTCATTAGGTCGCCGTGCAACGTTTCGTACACCTGATTGTTGAGGAAGGACCACTCGATGTTCTCGCCGATCGACAGATTACCTTTGACTTCCGTGTTCATCATTTCCGTGAACCTCGGCAGATAACTTAAGTAGCCTGCAAAAACACAATATCGATCTCCGGGGAAGAAGAAGTAAAATCTCGCAAACAACCGGCGTCGGCCTCCGGAAAATGAGAAGGCCAAACACACAGCACACACACGGAGACAAAGCCCCCCAATATCTTATTAAATTTGTTGCGTCCGTTACTCACTGGGCAAAAACGAGCTGTTCATTCTGGACACCATGTTGTAAATATCAATGCCGGGCATCTCGAACACCAGGAGATTCGCCATCCTGTGCTCGGCGTGGGCCGCCTCGATGAATTGTTTCGTCGTCACCAGCTGTTCGATGTGCGCGGCCCATTCGTCGATCTGTGTGAAGCCCTGCTTGTCGACCAGGCCCTGCGCAAAATTTCGCGTGGTCACGCCGATTAACGTCTTATTGCAACCGTGCATTTTATTATCTAAAATATTGTAAAACAACGCTGTTGCGCTATCTGCACTTTATTATTGATTCTAGCTAGTTGGAGGCCAGTATATGCATATCGAGGTTATCACAATATTTATTTGGTTCAAGTTAAACTTTACATACCAGATGCAGTGCTAATGGGGCATAACTTCTGATATAATTTATCGGCGATATATACGAGTTCCCCAAACCAATACCACGTAGATTCCATTTGTTCTTTTTCTTTTGCTTCTGGTCCTAAAACATTCGCGAACTATGTATTTATCTGAAAAATTGCGAAAATAAAAGTAGGTTTTGGTATCGGGGTGCCTTCCTCAATACATTTTTAAAGCCGAACACTAAAATACTTGGGGGGACATTCCACGACAAATTGACAACGTTTTTATTTTATGTTTTAAACCATTGATTATTTTCATACTCCACAGCTTCATTCAAAAAAATCAAATTGACATTTGTTTCTTAAAGTGGGTACTAACTCTTTCAACTTTATTTTTTTTGATTTATAACAATTATTTTTTATATATTTTTAAATGTAAACTGAATTATATTTTTTTTGTTCAAAATGTTTCGTTTCGACATAACTTACAGAACATTTTGAATCTAAAGACGATTTTTTTAAAAAGACTATTTTACATAATTGTGTGAAAAAGTTTATCAATTTTTAGAAAAACAGTAAATTTAAAAAAAAAATCTTAAAATTTTATAAAATAACATGGGTTTAAATTTATAGAGAAAAATACTAAAAATTTGAAAAGGCGTTATTTTACACCTAAATTTAAAGAAATTTTATTGATACTTTACCTAAGAAATGTCAATTTTGAAAAAATTTAAAAAATTAGAAAGAATTTAGGTAAAAATTATCTTGTTACAGATTATACAAAATTCTTGTAAATTAAAATATTTATAAAATAAACATATATTAGAAAGAAATTATTATATAAGTTCAAAAAATTTGAATATTTGACTAAATTTTCAGAATAAATTATGTAAAAATTAGCTATGAAAAGAAAACTACTAAAAATTTTAAGATGCAATAATTTAAATGTAAACTTAACAGATATTTTGTTAATAATTTAAAATAACATTTTTTTCTGTATAAAAATTACAAAAATTAAAAAAAAATCCTTAAAATCTGAAGAAAAAATTATAAAGAAAAATATCAAAATTCTAAAAATCGTTAATTGAAGTATAATATTAATAATTTAACTAAGAAATGTAAATTAAAAAAAAAACTGAATTTTAGTTAAAACTGATTAATTTCATATAAATTCAAATAAGATTTGCCATTGTTGTATTAAAATGCCAAAAATTTGAATTTTTATCAAAATTATCAAAAAATTCCTTAAAATATTAATCTATTAATAAACATTCTTCCATTCTTAAATGAAAATTGGAACAATTACAAATTTTTGGTAAATTTTACAAAAGACTAATTAAAATTATGGAGAAAAATATAAAAATTCTAAAAATCGTTAATTCAAGTAACTAAGTAATGTAAATTAAAAAAAAAATGAATTTTAGATAAAATGGATTAATTTCATATTTATCAAAGTTATCACAAAATTTCTTAAATAATTAATAATCTGTTATTCTTCTATTTTTAGTTGGAAATTGTAAAAATTATAAGGTTAGGTTAGCTTTAATAGTTCTTAATCAAAAACTATTAAAAACTTCAAAATAGTTAATTTAAACATAAATTTAAAGAAATTTTATTCATATTTTACCAAAGAAACGTTAATTGTGAAAAAAATGTTAGTTAATTAGAAACATTTGTGAATTTAAGATTAAAATCATCAAAAATTTTACATAAACTGTATTCGTTATGGGTTATATAAAATTCTTGTGAATTAAAATATTTGTAAAATTGATAAAATTATGGTAAAATTTCACAAAAAAAGTATGTTAGTAAGAAATAACTTAATTTATTTGTTTATTAAAAAATTATCCAATCTTAAGTCCAAAAATTAAGAATAAATGCAAAATTTTTATATAAAATTATGCAAAAATCAGACATGAAAAAAATGTATGCAGAAAAGTATTAAAAATTAATTTATTAAAATAATTTAAATATAAAATTACAGCAATTTTGTTAAAAATTTACTTAATGATGGTCAATTTTAAAAGAAAATTCAAAAAATCTTATTTAAAAATATAAATTAAGAAAAATCCTTAATTATGATAAAATTATACAGAAGAATATACTGATTAAGAAATGTGAATTAAAAAAAAACTGTGAAAATCGGAAAAATTATAAATATTGAAAAATAGATAGATATAATTAGAAACATGTTTTCAACTTTTAAAATGTAAAAGTAAAAAAATCTAGAAGGATGATTTTTCCAAAAAATGGGAGTGATTTATACTGATACTAACTAAATTCTCTGTCTGATTCAAAAATCAAAGTTTACATTTGTCCTTGCAAGAATGAAAGAGACGGAAATACGTATTTACGAGAGTTCGAGAAGGACGAAAGATGAAAACAGTGAATTGTACGGCTAAGAAGGCTGTGCATTTTTCAACTCTTGGCATATTCAATTGTTTCTTCTTAGAATTAGTGTTTTGGTCAGGAGAAGGGGTAAAAGTTGGAAATTTGATGTATCGCAAATATTTCGATAAGGTGTGTTGTCACAATTATTAATTTAATTTTTTTCTTTCATCTTGTTTAAGTTCAGTGTTTTATATTTGTTTATCAATTTTGATATTTAACTATTTATTTTTAACCACAAATTATTTCAATTGGTCAACTGTTATATTTTAATTAGTTATTTCACAGTGATAAGATATTGTATCAAAATTTGAGTTTTTATTGAAAAATGTAAAAAATTAGATAAAATTAGGTTAGGCCAGCTTTAATAGTTCTTAATAAAAAATTCTGAAAAATTAATACTTTACAAAATTAGACACAGGTTTTCAACTTTGAAAAAGTAAAGTAAAAAAATCTAAAAAGATGATTTTTCCAAGAAATAGGGAAAATGTATATTGAAATGTCCTATAAATGATATTGAGTGCAATAGTATTTATGCTACTTTCACTCCTCATGGTTCATAGCCTTTAATTAATAATTACCTTCATAATCTGATAGGCGAATTCGACTGCCATTTTGCCACCGTACGATTCACCAAAAATATATAACGAAGTATTGGAAAATTCGGGCCTCTTTTTGATGAACATTTCGAAAAACCTCATGAGATCATCGGCGATTTCCTTGTTGTTCTTCGGCAGTTGTGTCGAGTTGTCCTCCACATAGCTGTAACCGACGCCCACCGGATTGTCAATGAAGAGGACGTTGAAGTCTTCGGCCAAGGTGTAATTCTTCCTCTGATAGTTTATGTCCAAGGGACCGATTTCGACAAAATTACCGTATCCACTGGACGGCATGCCCGGACCACCTGGAAGGCAACAACTATTCGGTCTTTCTCCAAAACAACACTGTGTAATTGGCATCCCTTTAAGCTGAATGGTTGTCATCAAAAGAGAGTGTCAGAGAGAGAAAGAGGGTCCTTTGTCAGTCCGCATAAAATGTAATTAATAGGTCAGCAAGCCCCGAGCATGTCGTGCGACATATTAAATTAATAATTAACAGTCAACATGTTTCGTTAGTCAAACGTCTATCGGACCGATTATAAAATTAAGTGAATTCGATGCGAATAACGTTCACTGGGCCGTGATGACTGAATAGCAAAACTCGATTGTGGACACAAGTGGGTAATAGGGGCCGTTTATGTCACTAAAATCACATATGGGGCAAACGGCAACCCCACGAACAATTGAGCCGCTCGTTTTATGAGGCTGATTGGAAAATAAATGAAATTTTAATTTCGTTTTCTTAGGACAATTAAAATATTGCTTTTTCATCCTAATTATTAAATGTTATTTGTGTAATATAAAGAATAAAGTGACCAAAATAATAATACAAATGCACATATATAGAATATAATAGAGAATTAGACAAAGGAATTTATTTTATTTTTCCAATAGTTATTATTATTATCATTATTATTATTAATTATTAGATATTTTTTTAAATATACCAAATGTAATTCGTTAATGTAACATCAATTTGTGGTAATCTATACTGCCCCAACAAATAAAAAGGATCAACTTGATGTTTCTTCAACGTTCAGATAAAATATGACACAATAATAAACGACATTTTTTCATATATATTTTCAAAATATTGTATTCTTCGGCACATTAAAAATATATATTTTGATCAACTAAAATAAATAAAATTTTCTTAGAGAAAAATTAATTTTAAATATAAAAAATGATTTTTACATTTTTTGGTTGAAATTTTTATATCAAAAAACGTTTTCCAGTTTTTTATGAATTTTTTGAAAACTTTATTTATTCAAAAATTGTTTAAATCGATATTTTTTCATATATATTTTTTAAAACGTGAAAATTCATTTTTAATTTTAAACTTTTATGAATAAAGTTTTTTATAGTCTATGCTTATTTGTTCTTTTTAAAAAAAATCATGACAAATGTAATAATAGAAAAAAAAAAAAAATATTAAAAACGTAATTTTTTAATTTTTTATAAAATGAAAAATTTATTTTATTATATTTAAAAAATTCTGATTTTTTAAGGTTTTTGTAGAAATTTTTATACCCAATTATTGATTGAAACTTTTTGGGTTTTTTACAAATTTGTAAATACTTCAACAATAATAAAATTTTCAAATATTTATATAACAACAAATTTTAACTTTTTGTTTAATAAACAAAATCATAAAATTCAAAAAATATATGATATAAATAGAAAAAACTTTGATTAAATTGAGTCTATAATAAATATAACTCCATCTGTTTATAGTAAAATAGAAATTGTTTAAAATGGAATATTAAAAAAATTGAATTTTTTTTAAAGAAAATTTTTCGTAAATTATTGATAATTAATAGTAAGATAATAGAGAAAAGAAAACATGATAAATTATGAAAATAATATAAATATTTCTTTATAAAATTTAATGAAATAAGTAAAAAAAATTATAAAAATAAAAAAACGTTAAGAATCAGGATTTAATTTAAAATTAAATTTTCTCTAAAAAATTTAATTTTTTTTCAATTCTTCATCATATCTAAATATTTAAAAAAATATTATTTTTTCTGAATAATTACTTAATTATAATAATTAATTTTAATTATTTCGTATATTCATGTTATAATATATTTAAATTTTACTTCATATTTTTTTCAATTTTACTGGATTAAACCAGTTTACACAAAAATATAGAATTTTTTTCTTAAATCTAACGAGATTAATATAATTTTGTGTTTTTAATCACTATCGATATTTAACTATTTATTTTTAACCACAAATTATTATTATTTGCACTGACAACAATATATTATTATTATTTTATTTTCCATTTATCATAATGACTGGAATAACTTGTATACTATATTTATTTAATTTCTGATATAAATTGTTGGAAAACATTAAGAATTTTCTTATTGTTCGCTTTTCCCACCAATTTATTTTAGATTACTAAAAACGAATAATAAAGTGGAAAGATAAAATTTTTAGATAATAATAATATAAAGAATCATTCGTGTGTATTTTCAATTCCTTATACATAAAATACTACACTTTATTTAATTAATTATTAAATAATAGTAAATCTAAAATATTTAAATTATATATTTTTTATTTTAATTTATACCCGTGACAATTAGACACTCAACAAAACCGACTGGACTAAATTCTCTCAATTCAATACAGATATCAAAATTTACATCTGTCCCCACAAGAGAGAAAAAGACAGAAATACATATTTACGACAGTTCGAGAAAGACGGAAGACGAAAAAGGCGAATTGTGTGGCTAAGTAGGCTGTGTATTTTTCAACGCTCGGCACATTCAATTGTTTATGCTTACTAGTTTTTTAGAATAGATGTTTTGGTGAGGAGAAGGGGTAAAAGTTGGAAATTTGATGTTTCGTAAATATTCTGATAAGGTGTGTTGTGACAATTATTATTTTAATTTTTCTCTTTCATCCCTTTAGTATTTGTTTACCACTTTCGATATTTAACTATTTATTTTTAACCACAAATTATCTCAATTTGTCCGCCTTTATTTAATTCACACATTTAAATTAAAAATTTGTACCACTTACATTGTTTGTATTTCTAAGACAGTATTATTTCATAATTATTTAAGGTATATTTGAATTTTTTTCTGTGGATTAGACTAGTTTACACAAAAATATAGAACTTTTTTACATCTAACGATATTAATATAATTGTATGCTTTCAATAACTTTAGATATTTAATTATTCATTTTAAACAACAAATTATTTCAATTTTCTAACTTTTATATAATATTTTAATTATTTATTTTATACTACCAACAATATATTGATATCAATGTTAATATTTATCTTATTTTTTGTTTATTATAATCATTGTAATGACATGAATGGTTGGAAAACAATTGGAAATTACTTATTGTTCACTTTTTCCCACTAATTTATATTAGACCACTGCAAACGAATCAAAAATGAAAAAATTAAAGACATACATACATAAAATAATTGATTTAATTCATAATCTAATTAAAATTTTTCAATTAAAAATTTGTGCCCCTTACGGCTTTGGAATTTATAATTATATATTTTTAATTGTAACACACACTCATAACAATTTAAACGATTGCGTTTGCTCGTATACGACTGACTATATTAAGTTAAATTCTCTCAATTCGATTAAAAAATTTAGGTTTGTATTTGTCCCCGCAAGAGTGAAAGAGACAGAAATATATATTTACGAGAGTTCGAGAAGGACGGAAGAAAAAACAGCAAATTGTGCGGCTAAGTAAGCTGTGCATTTTTAAACGGTCGCCACGTTCAATTGTTTTTTCTTAGGATTACTGTTTTGTAGAGGAGAAGGGGTAAAAGTTGAAGATTTGATGTTTCGTAAATATTCCGATAAAATGTGTTGTGACAACTATTATTTTAATTTTCTATTTTCATCCTATTTTATATATGTATATCATATTTATTTATTTATTCGAATGTTCTTTGATATTTGCGGATTACACTTATCTACACACAAATATATAATTTTTTTACATCAAACGAGATTAATATAATTTTATGCTTACAATTACTTTCGTTATTTAATTATTTATTGTTGAAAACAAATTATTTTACACTAACAACAAGATATGCATGTTTATTATAATCATTGAAAGGACGTATGGACAAAGTTTGGTATATTTATTTAAATTGTTGTTGAGCATTTACTTTTGGAATCCATTTGTAAACGCTAAATAACCGCATTGTATTGTATAAAAAATGAAGTCATAATACTCACATAACGTAGCCGTGTGAAATATGTTTTAGAAGTAAGTGTATTTATTGCGTTAAAATCCCCGGTTAAAATCACATAAATCAGTGACCCGAATTGTAAAGGAACACAGGACACTTTGACACATTAACTACAATAGAAAATACGCGAAAGCCGATCAAAAACAGCAGCCACATATTGGTTTTGACGAAACTGCATTTTCCGTTGGCATCAATGCGTATTGCCAATATTTTTTGACGCATCAAAATGATTAGAGCGAGACAGATGTATTTGTTTTACTAGTCCATGTCCAACTTCCGACTTGTCCAGTTTAGTTCAAATGATTTGCGGACGTTAAATTAAATGTTTTAACTTTTAAGTTTTATAAGAACAAAACGCGTTCGTGTTATATGAAATTTCCAGTAAGTCTTATTGGGATTATTTTTTACATTTCTGTTTGGCATTATTATTTCAACTCCAATGAATAAAATAAAAATTTGTAAACATATAATCTTTTAGTCGGTAAATTTACATTCAATCTGTTATTGAATAAAAAATTTAACAAAACCAAAACAAATAAAAATAATGCAAATACATTAAAGGGGTCAAACGAGTTCAGGAGGCGATTCCAGGAATCGCAATAACTACCATTTGTACATTTTTTTATAGGTCGACGGCGAACAAGTGAACTAATGCAGTTTTAAACAGTTTTCAACAGGGTTTTGACGAAGGGACGCGTCCGCCGATTTTCTTGGTTTTTCGTTAATTTTTACGGAGCTTTTCTACCGCGTTGGTTGTTTAAATTTGCCGTGCGGATTTTCGCGTTCAGTGCGACCGATTCGTGTGATTTTAACGCTGGATTTTGATGAAAACCTGTCGAAATTTCAGGTAAGTTTTAACGAGTCTGTTTATTCGCATTGATTTTATTAATTATTATTGTTGTTCCGGCATCACGCGTTCATTTTTTAAATATTATGTTACACAAATATAATAATTACAAATTTGAGAATACATATTCATAAAGTTGGCTGTGTGATTCTAATGGCGGATCAGTTTCAATACAAATAAATATGATAAAATAAAATTGTTCATGTTTTTTCATAAATATTCCAACATTTTGTATAACGTTGAATATTTAATTGCGTTATGTCGTGTTTTACGGTACCACAGACTGATTTCTGTGTGATTCGATGCAACTTAATTGAAATTTCGGGTATATAATATTGTTGATTTTTACTCTGTTATGTGTTTAAATGTGGTTAGTAAGAGTTTAATTAATTTTTTAATTGATATTATATTAAAATTTAGTTAGTATAGTTGAGCCGAGATTGTGAATAGGAAAAGATTTTGAGACATATCAATAAGCATAGTTGACTGTGAGTTTCTAAAGAACGAAACGTTTCATGGGGTGATTGCTTTTCTAATAAGGTAAGTAAATATTGTATAGGAGGAAACGTTTCATGAGGTGATTGATTTTCTAGTAAAGTAAGTAAATATTGTATATTACATTTTTTTTTTTTAATTTATATTTAATATAACCTTAATTATATATACGAATAAATGTTCGAAATGTGTATAATAAAAAAACCTAAAAAAATTGTCTTCTAAGTCTCCCATTGGCTCTATATGAACAAAATAAAAAATCAATGTTTTTATTGAATTTCTTTCTTCTGAAAAAGTGTGAATCACAAAATAAAATGTTACAAATATTTGTTAGTTATTGGTTTATTTATAAGATGAATATTCTAGATATTGTTTCTGTTTTTTATAAAATAAATTTTATTTTAATAAATAATAGGTCTAAGGATATATAATAATAAATTTTGAAAATAACAAAAAAATTATTTTCTAAATCATTCACTAGTACTACATATGACAAAATAAAATATCAATGTTTTTTAATGAATTTCTTTCCTTTCATATTGTGAATCAAAAAATAAAATGTTGTAAATATTTGATAGTTTTCGGATAAGATGGCTATTCTAGATATTGTCTATGTTTTTTAAAAAATAAATTATATTTTAATAAATTTTGAGTATACCATAAAAAAGTCACTCATTAGTGCTACATATGCAAAAATAAAAAATCAGTGTTTTTTAATGAATTTCTTTGTTCTGATAATGTGAACCATAAAATAAAATATTAAAAATGTTTGTTAGTCACTGAGTTTCCAATAAGATGAATATTTTAAAAATTGTTTATTTACTTCAAAATAAATAAATTTGATTTTAATAAATAATAGCTTAAATGATATAAAATAAAAAATTTTGAGCATGCCATTAAAATTGTTTATTAAATTACCCATTGGTGTCATATATGCCATAATGATTCATTTAATTTATTCATTAGATGTTTTTATATTCTTGTGTAACACCCTGTATATTTTGGAATTTTTAAATTCTACAAATAGTAGTAAATAAAATGACTATACCATGTTTTATACTTAAACCCAATACTTTTTCTATACTTAAACTCAATAGTTTCTGAGTTATTAATAATTTTCTAAAAATTTTGACAGATTGATGGTTCAAAGATTTCAATGGAACACCATTTTTACCTTATTGATACAATTTTTGTTGAACATTTTATTTATGTATATTACACGAAATTTAATTATGTTAAGTTATGAATGTTTTAAGATTTAAATAAGGACCATCTTGTATATAATTTCGGAGTATTAATAATGGTTTCTTATAGGGTAGTCTTCGATTGAAGTATATGTCAAAAATTAAAGTTCCAGCCTCAAAATTGGTAACTTTTGAAATATTTTAGTTAGACCATCAGTCTGTCAAAAAATTAATAACTCAAATGGTTTAGGTCTAGGGCAAGGTATAAGTATTTCATTCTGAAGTAGGCGTCGAATATAAAAATTCTAAATTCTAAAAAATTCTTTAGGAGAAACCGGAATTAAAATTTTGTTCAGAATAAATTAAAAATGTAATTCAATTGAGATTATAAATGGTAGAATAAATTAGATGAATCACCCAGTATACTGAACACATCTATTTTGGATTAAAAATAATTTATAATTTTATAATTTATCAACAATAACGTGTCTTAGATACTATGGACAATTGAACTTGGTGCAATCATCTAACTGTAGTGTTGAGGATACGGTGATCAAACAGCATTTGTCTGCATTAAGAACCAGTTATAAATAAAAGTTACGAGAGAGTTTCTATGATAAATGGGTCGCGCTACTTAAAAAGAAAATTATTATTACATTTATTTTGTGATCGAGTAGGAGGAGTGCGTAGCTCCCAGATTTGTATAACGGTAAACCGGTGCCTGCGGCCTTACGTCTCTCAAGTCTGGCCGGACGACACACATTACACTAATAACTGCCCCGATATGTTTGCCGAGCCTTAATTTCGCAAACATTTACCGATACGGAAGGTACAACGGTAATGAGATTGTAAGTACGCCCCCGCATAGTTTGCGCAACTCCTCCAAGTTTACGCCGAAGATCACAAACCCAAAAACGTATAGAGTTCTCAGATGTCGTCATTCAATTACCGGGGTATATGTTTAGGATATAGTTTTTATGTTAAATCTCCCGGTGATCGGAGCGTCTATTGAAATTCTTTCGTCGCTTCGCAGCGGACCATCTCACTGAATACTTTCCGAGACAAGGCATTCTTTCCAAGTCTAGACTTGGCGCTGAGGAGTTTTTACGGTCCGTCGAGATTCTTTCGATACTTAGTGAACTATTCGGGGTCAATAAAAAATTAAATAACTAAGAGATCGCCCCCCAATTTCCAAGACAATGGACCATCGACCCTTTTTTTCCAATGCCCCCGTTTCAATTCGGAATCAAGTTTTTTAATTACGAGCTCTCCCGCAAGAACAACGTTGAAGTGGGTTAATCGACTCCCCTATTATTATTAAACTTTACCTTGCAGCCATATGATTAGGGGCCGTTTCGTGTACACTTCAACGTCGGCGGTCGTGTAGTACAGCCACCAGAACATGTACGCTCCTTCTCTGATGTTAATGTGGCCCCAGTCCTGTCGAAACGTCGAATTCCTCTCGTCCTCATCCTCCAAGTCACCTAAAAATACACACACACACCCACACATACATAAAAACATAAAAACAATATGAATCGAGGCTTACAGGTAATTTAGAAATTTTAATTATTCCCAGTCCCGTTTCTCGGTCCGGTTTTGTTTTCAATTTAATCCGGCAGCGAAACTTTTTTGCTGCCAGCACCAAATTGATCCGTACGTAATCTGCAGCCAGTTGAAATCAATTAACATTATTTTCAACTGGCTCATTAAATTACACAACTACATGATTTATTCAGTTTTTCGACGCTCGCAGTCGGATTGATTTAATTACGATAATTAGCGGAGGGAAAACAATTCAAACCTGACCGTCGTGTCGGGGCGAAATATAAAAACGCACCTTTCGTTTGCGGAACGGTATCCAAAAGCAAGAACAGACAGAAAAAGGCCACTCGAACAAACACCATGGATCGATTCATTTTTACTATAACCGCATGGTCGCGGGCGTTTTACAATACTTCCCCCAGGAACGTCGTAGGACCCGAATGAACTGATTTAAATCGACGGAAGTTCTTTAAATTGCAAAATTGGATCGTGTGTTTCAATAATAATATCAATTTATCTTCACTAACTTGACCTTGACCACCGAAGATAAATCTTTTGTATTGCCTGGCCCGCTATCGTAGGAGTTCGTTGATTTAAACGTACCAACCTTACACGAAGACTGCACATATTTATTTGTTTATTTATTTATAGACGTTGCGAGTTTAGATTTGCGTAAGACCGATTGGGGTCCGTGCATCGAACCAACCCGAGCTTGTCGCGATAAACGCTCGATTAATGAAACGTGTCTCGGCCGTTTGTCGAGTCGAAAAAATGGCAAAAATAAAAAAAAAATTGCGGCCGTCAATAACGGACAGGAGCAAATAACGGCATTGCGCGAATAAAAGTTCGCCATTAGAAGTGGCCAAATCATTAAACACAAAACCTATTCGTTACGCCATAGATGCGTAAAAAATATTACACAACGATCGAAAGCCCGACGTAATAATGACCCACCATCAATACAATCATTCAATAAAAACCGTTTAGAATGGTCCCCGTAACAAGGGAACGAAATTTATTGGGCAGCGTATTTGCTCCGCCGTTTATAACGGGAGTCTTTTTGAATGCGCAAAAAATTAAAAGAATGCCCACCCCCCGATCGGCCGCAATCTGTTACACGCCACGTTCGTACGGCTAAAAACATGTTTTGGCCGATTTGATCCGTGTATACGCGGGATTGTTCAAATTGCTTGAATGTTTCGTATGTTCATTATATATTACTAGTATATACTCAGTGACAAAGAAATTACAACACATTACATTACAAGAAGAGGGTGTTCAAATTATTCAATATTGTTTTGGTAAAACATGGATGTTGTAGGAAGGAGTAAATGATTATGTTCTGATTAGTTAATTATGTGTAAATCATAAACACGACAGATCATACCTTGACATCTGAAGAAACGTCTGTACTTGCCAAAGGTGTACATTAAATATAGAGTTGCAAGTATTCAAATAATATATTAGTAGAATAACAAACACTGGCACCATTCGTCTCTTCTGTGAAGAAAGTATACAAGAAGAAGCCCACAATGAACAGACGTTCTTAAAATGTTGGTGAATTTAAATCTGTTTCATTTGGGAAATTCATATCAAATATACACTTCAATGTGTTTAATACATAATTTTTGTTTGAAATTTTAACAATTAGGGACTTATTTTGTTTAACATGAAGTTTTTAATTTAAAGACAAGTTTATTGGGTTTTAAAGATGAGTCAATTTTAAACACATTTGCTCATCAGTTTTGAGTATAAGATTAAGAAATTTAGGGATTGTAATATAATTATTACTTACTGTTTCAAGAATTGTAATAATATAAATAATAAATAAATTTTTTAGATAATTAACTTATTTGTAAGTACAAAAAAATTTCCCTGATTGCATATAAGTTTTTATATATTGAATAGTTTAAAATGTTTTAACAAAATCAAGAATAATTGAAGGATTTTTAGACCAAGTACAATGTTTTAGATTAAGAATTCATAATGAGGAATCAGTGTGATTACAATGTTATTAAAGCTAGAAAAGATCTGTTCATTTCAGTGGATGGAATACTAGTGTTGCTGAAGACGTTTTGTCCTGTAACACTTTAGTCACCACTTACACATTTGCTGATCAGTTTTCAGTATAAGATTAAGAAATTTAGGGAACGTAATATAATTGTTCCTTACTATTTCAAGAATAGTAATAATATAAATAATAAATAATTTTTTTAGATAATTAACTTATTTGTAAGTACAAAAAATTTCCCAGATTGCATATAAGTTTTTGTACATTGAATAGTTTAAAATGTTTTAACAAAATCAAGAATAATTGAAGAATTTTTAGACCAAGTACATTGTTTTAGATTAAGAATTCATAATGAGAAATCAGTTTGATTACAATGTTATTAAAGCTAGAAAAGATCTGTTCATTTCAGTGGATGGAATACTAGTGTTGCTGAAGACGGTTTGTCCTGTAACACTTCGTCCCTTTCAGATGTAACAGATTTATGAAAAATCTAGTTTATAACAAATATTTCTGTTAAAAAAAATTCCAGTTTAATACAAAAATTATTTTACCCCAATGTTTTGCAAGCAACAATTTTAAATCTGTGCCATATTTGAATGAAATCTCTTTATATATTTGATATTAATAATTTTACATTCTATAAATTGATTTAAATGAATTATTGTTAAAGGGGATTTACCAATAAATTACAATATATAACTAAATTTATTTTATACGAATACAAGTTTAAACAAAAAATGTCATGTCAAAACGTATATGTTTCATGAATCTATGAACATAATAAAAAGAAACAAAAACTAGAATTTATAGAATATATTTTGAATTAATATAGTCTCTAATACTGAAGGTGATAAATTTTTAGAAAGTTTTTATTTCATGTAAGAAAGTGTTTGAAGTGAAGTGAAGATATTTCTTGAAGTAGAACGTTGAGAATGTGGAACAACAAATTTAAAATAGTATACATAAAATAAATAAACAGCACGTCACTCAAATTCAAAACCTAAAAATCAAAGCCAAAACTTAAACTCCAAACACTTTATTAAACTTATAACGGTTAATTAAGTAAGAAATTCGAAACTTGCCTTCAAGAAATGCAAACTGGCTTGCCTACTGGTAACACGCTTTCGATCTACCGAGCTAGGTACCATGTTTTACAGGAATTTTCAACAAGTAATAAAATTAATTAACTCAGAAAAACCACAAACTCAACGAAATTATGTAAATATAATTAAAATTGTTTGTGGTATAAATTCATTGCTGATATGATAATGTTATGTCATTTAAGATTATAAATTTAAACAGGAAACGGTCGGTCTATTAATAAAAAAAAACTCATTTCCAGTTCTGAATAAAGGCATCATAAACATAAACCGAAAATCAATATAAAGATTGTGATAGCAGGAATTCACACTAAAATTGATCCGTTGTATACGAAATGGCTTTTTGGACAGCGCTGTTTCTAATCAGCAGCTGCATTTCAAAGTGGTTGACAATGATGGTCCATGGGCACAATGCATCTCTCTGACAACTACGACCAATAATTGATCGCGACTGTCACCACGTAAACATCCAAATATGAGGATCGGCGATTAATCACATCCATGAATGGCACCGAATGCAATTATTCACATCGCCCCATTTTTTTTTTCTGTTTTATTGCGAAAAAGTTAAACTTAATTTTTAAATAGTGCACATTAAAAACCACACGCGAACTTCAATTTCGGCGTTGTAGAAATTTTAACCGCCGCCAAAACTATAATCTTTCCGGTGTCGATAAAATTTATGGGGTGAAATGGCAAATAAAATTAAGTTGTTATTTTACGGTGGCGGTTTTTTCTTTTGGGCTCAACTTTCATGCTGCACAACTTGACAAGAAGACAGTCATCTCCAATCTACCCCGGGTCGTATAAAACTTTATTCAAGATATATACTCCTAACCCCGTTTATACAGATAAATTTTTACAGCTTTTGGGGATCGATAACTGAATTTGCATTTATTATGGTGCATCGCTTGCAACACAGAAAAATTTACTATAACTTTTATAAACAATATCATGTTCTAGTTTATGGGAGGTGGTTTCAGACATTTTCCAATATTCATTTATTAAATATTATTTTATACAACAATTTTTAAGAATTGATAATATAAACATGTAGAAATTTAAATAGATAAGTGTTGTAATTTAATTATCACGTTTCTCGTTATTATATGGTATATGTGTAAACAGTTTAATCGCTTTTAATTGTGGTGTTTTTAATTATTAAAGTAAATTATCCTAAACATTTTTTCACTAAATGAAATTAACAGATACTTTCTACCCTTAAAAACATTGTTGTCAAACAGATTAAAGAGTTTCTTCACATTCCAATCATAATTTTTCATTATTTAATATACCAAAACATATATTAAATTAAATAAATACAACAAAACTTCATAAAAAGAATTATGTTATATTGTAAATCCTAAATTACATATCTTATACTACAATAAAATGAAATTATTGATTATTTTAACAAATTATATCCATTCATTTCATTCATCACATTATACGACAATTTGTCTAAATTTACAAAATATACTTAAATTTTAACTGAAATATTCTTATTTGAGCAACAATTCCATGTCAATTCAACTTATTGATGTTGGTCTTAATTTTATATTTTAATTTAAATTGTTTTATGATGTTTTATAATTTAAAAGCAATCATGCCAAGAATTGTCGAATTTGACAGTATATAAAAATAATTTCGTCAAATTTTTTCTTTTATTAGATTGTTTGAATAGCTATTTACTGAGTGTATTGAAACATTTTTTTTTTAGTTTAAACATTCAAAATAATTATACCTCAAAGCAAACAAAAGTTTGTAATTTCTGTTATGTTGTATATGAAAAGTGAATTAAGAAAATTAGATTAAATCATAAAAGCGGCAAAACATTTTAAATTTCTCTTTAACAAGAACGATAAACTACAGATAAAAACTAGAAGTAAACCGTAATGGAGTTGGTGGAAACAATCTATTGTCTTAGTATGAATGGTATAATAAAGATAAATTAAGACACTGTATGGTGGAATAAACGGCTCAAAAATTCCCAGTAAATCCTGACAACTGTACACGAAAAGCTTTTGTCCTTCTCGTACACGTTTTCACTGCACTTTCAGTAAGTTCATTTTTAATATCCATAAAATTATATTAAAAGTATTTTTATCACGACAACAATTTACATATTATCATTATATTATTCAGAGTAACACTGAACATTAAATTATTCTTAATAAAATGTAAATTTCACAGTACGCGATGATGACATATTTTATAAAGAGAAGTAGTTTGAATTAAATTTTAATTGAAATATTCTTACTTGATCAACAACTCCATGTCAATTCAACTTATTGATTTTGGTCTTAATTTATATTTTAATTTAAATAGATTGTTTTATGATGTTTTAAAATTTAAAAGCATAAATCATGCTAAGAATTGTCGAACTTGACAGTATATAAAAAATTATTTCGTCAAATTTTTGTCTTCATCAGATTGTTTGAATAGTTATTTGTTGAGTAAAATGAAGAAATTTTATTAAAGATTCATTCCAAATAATTATACAACATCAAAACAAACAAAAGCTTGTAATTTCTGCTAAGTTGTATCTGAAAATTAATTATTATTAATATTTATGTTGTATATGAAAAATGAATTAAGAAAATTAGATTAAATGATAAAAGTAGCAAAATATTTAAAATTTCTCTTTCACAAGAACGATAAACAACAGATAAAAACTAAAAGTAAACCGTAATGGAGTTGGTGAAAACAATCTATTGTCTTAGTATGAATGGTACAATAAAGATAAATTAAGACACTGTATGGTGCAATAAACGGTTTAAAAATTCCCAGTAAATCCTGACAACTGTACACGAAAAGCTTTTGTCCTTCTCGTACACGTTTTCACTGTACTTTCAGCAAGTTCATTTTTAATATGCTATAAAGCTATATTAAAAATATTTTTATCACAACAACAATTTAGATATTATCATTATATTATTCAGAATAAGAGTAAACATTAAATTATTCTTAATAAAATGTAAATTTTACTGTATGCAGTAATGACATATTGTATAAAGAAAAATATATCCATAGTTGTTCGGGTAATTGGTTGACTTTTGTTGAAATTATTTCTTGACGTTTCGCCAGCACGAGTGGCTAGCATCTTCAGAGGTCTGAACAACTGCAGAAATGGAAACAATGGTCACGAAAGCCTCAACCTTTAAATAAAGAAAAGTAGTGCGAATTTGATAAATACATGCGTAATTGGAGAGGGACAGAAAAACACAGACCGAAACATTTCCAATTGAAGGAAACCAATAAATTCCGTCAATAAATCCGGATAGAATTTTAGTGGCTCCTTGAATATATGGTATGAAACGGACGATTCTTGAGATATATGTGCTGGCACATTTGTTGCATTCCTGGCCTCACAACATCGCCCTCGTTTCGAAATAGAAATTGCAAAGTGTCAGTTGCAGCGTGCGGTTTTGTAACATTCGCCGCTAAACCGATGAAAAAGCATTTAAAGTTTATAATGTTCGAAAAGAAGCGCGACACAGAAACTTTCCACCATATGCTGGATACGGCAGCCCTCCGTGGCTTTTGTACTTCGAAGCCGCGACGAAAAAATCTGTCGTCCATACAATAATAGCCGGAATTGAATGAAAAGTTGTTTGATTAATCGATGGCACACGTAAAAAAAGAGAAAACAAATAAACCACCAAAGCGTGTGTATGTGTGTGTGTGTGTGTGTGTGTGTGTGTGTGTGTGTATTGGGGGAAAGTGCATTGCAATTCGTACAATAGCTGCAATTATTCGTAAAGAGTGCACCATACATTTTTCAGTTTTTACTTCGGCACATTTGCGAAATTAAAAACCAGGCAAAATTGATTGCAATTTTTATGTAGAATAGTTAGCCAATGTAATCAACTTTCAATGGATTAACAGAATCGCAATGTGCGATGTGTATTGCAGAAATCGAATATCTGAAACGCCGACATTCATTTTATATGCTCATAATTAGCGAGGATTTGTTTCGTTTTAATTAATACTTTGTGAGAAAAGAATGCCTGGTTGAAAACTGACAAGTGCAAACGAGGAAAAGTTTAATACTGCAAAAATTATGGGTAATTGGCAGCATTCTTTTTGTTAATATTAATATTTTAAACTTTTGATTAAATTTCATGTTCACGGGTAACATAGCCCTAAGGGACATATCATTATTTACTGAACGTTTCACTAACGCCATCATTTTTAATAATAAAACAATTTATTTAAATTTAATTATCGCACACACACGCAACACGAAAATCACATTTAAAATTTTTCAATAAAATTTATTTTCAATTTTCGGAATTGCTCCGACATTTTTGTGCATAACGCAATGTCTAATTGACCGATTTGGCTAAACAACCATTCATTTATAGAGTTTCATAAGTTCACTTAATAGAAGGAAAAGAAGGGGTCCAAGATTCGATGTTTGCGGCACCCCAAGGGATTTCAACTAGAAATTCCATTCAAATCAATTGTATTTGTTGAGAATTACGGGGTGGTTCATCACCTAACTGTTCAGTAGATATTGTTAAGTTAGTTACTGCTCAACCATGTTCAATTAATCCAGTTCACTTGATCATACAATGATGCATTGTGGACTGCTGTATTAAATTATTTTTTTTTTTTATTTCAAGCTTCAATGCTTCTTCTTTTCTGTTGAAGTTGTGTATGTAATCATTCTCTTGTGATATCCGTCTGTACTTGCAAAAGGTGCCATTATTCCTCGTGAAATACCGGTAAAAGAGATATTATTACCAACACTGAAGCCGCCATTAGAACCAGAAAATGTAGCCCAAAAAATCCGCTTGGAAACTTATAGCATTCTAATGAAAATCAGAACTCTGAACATGGATAAAACATCATAGTTCTTCGTGCAGATAAAGGAAATACAACAGTTATAATAAAATATGAGGATTACAAGATGGAAGAACTGCTAGACCCGACAAGCCGTCGAGAACTGGCTAAAGATCCAACATAGACAAACTAAGAAACACAAATCTCCACATAAAGAATACATCCATACCAGCGAATATCCAAAAACAATTACAATTAGTCAAATCAGAAGCACTTCCACCTCGATTATATGGTCTGCCCAAAATACATAAGGATGATGTACCACACCGACCCATCGTTAGTACTCCTGGGTCATCAACATATAACTTAACTAAGTATATTACCAGATTGCTACATTCTCATGTTGGAAACACTCCAACCTTTCTCAAAGATTCCACTCATTTTGTTGAGGTATTGAAAGGATTACATCTTGATGTTGAAGGTAGACTTCAGGTCAGTTTCGAGTAGTCACTTTTTACTAAAATTTCTGTCAATGAATCCTTAAACGTGACTAAAAAGCGACTGAGACTTCCAAACACACACCACCTTCTGTTTGGTATCGTTATGTGGGTGTAATACTTTCGTGATATAGAAACATGGACAAGAAAAACTAGATCAGTTGCTAAAAGACTTAAACTCTCAACATAACAATAACCGATAGAGTTGGAAAAATCTTATTAAAACATAACATCCATACTGTTTTTATACCAACAAGGAAGATTCAAGACAGTCTCAGATCTGCCAAAAATAAAAGACACCTTCTGGGATATACTGCATACCATGCTCTTGCGAGAAAGTATTCATCGGTGCCACATAGGGTCTAGGATTAAGAGACACAAACGAAACTCCATCCTAGAACAATCATACAAGTCTGCTGTAGCTGACCATGCACTATAAAATTGAAATCATTATATAAGTCCAACACACACAATTGCTTGCCCCGACAACTAGATATCACAAAAGAATGATTGGGGAAGCAATTGAAATCCATAAGCAAGTAAACAACTTCAATAGAAAAGAAGAAGCATTGAAGCTTGATAAAATATGGACACCAAAATCGCTAACCAGATCAGAACGGCCAATGAACAGAACGAAATTTCTAAAACATCAGTTGTCTAAGTTGAATAGATATAGACTGAACATCTACAGTTCAGGAACCTCAGTATTCAAGTTTTTTAGAAAAAACTTGAAAAATTTTGTTTTTATAGTTTAGACCTCTTACATTTAGGTAATAACAATTTATTGTTAAATTTACTCAGCTTTTTTTTATTTATCCTGGAAAAATAACAGCAAATTACTAAAGTTCACAAGTTTAAAGTGATAATGTTAACTTTCTAGAAGGAAATAGATAAAAAAATGATAAAAGTTTATTTGGAATGATAGGAGATTTGTGGTTTTCCCTGTGACGCATTTTATGATAACGTGTGCGGAAATATGCGAGTCTCATTTGCCTGTTTTATTTGCATGTGTTGTGTTACATGGTACGGTTGACTTAAAAATGATTCTTTTTATTCTAATTTATTGTTGCTTGATAAAACTTGTTTGTTGTAAGGATGCTGTTAATGTTGTATCATCAAATTGGTTGAAGAAGAATAGTAAGATTTGTTCAGTGTTTAAGGTTAACCGTAAGTTTGTGTTCCCTTTTAGGTTTTAAACTTATAGATTTGGAAATCGATTCGAATCATCTAGTCGACGATGACTGGCATAGATCACGAGGCTTTATTAAAGATTATAGATGGTGGACATTTAAGGGAAGTCAAGTGCAATTACCAGAAAACGCAACTTTTAAATTTTCAGTGAATCTTACAACTAATAATCCTATTGCGAAGCTAAAGGTTAATGAATATAACTTAATATTTCAAAAGACTAATGACTCGGTTAAAGTTAAATCTTCTTTGTGTCCAGGTGATGCACATGTTGTTGAAAAAAAATGGGTAAGTTTTTTAAAGTATAAATAACAGAAAATATGATATTTATTAATAATTCTATACCTTTTTACGGTTAGGATCGTGATCTTTCTTGGTTTCATTTCAGTATGAAACTTAATGAAAATGGGAGTAACTGGGTTGTTTCAAATGAATCTGTTTCTATAGAAAAAAATTGTTTTCGTAAAGGACGTTACAATTTCACAGCTGATAATGAAAGTAACTGGAGATTTCAAAAATGTAAAATACATTGCCATGAGTATGTATTTTATTGATAAATAATATTTTATAGATAATATTTATAAATTTGAAGAATCTGGAATGTTTAGCATTTCTTCAGTTAAGAAATGCGTCTATTTATCACTTATTAGGCCAAATAATGAACACTGTACTTTTGCCATAAATAAGGTAAACCAGGTAATTGTTTCTAACCAAGTAATTTCCACGTTATTTTAATATTTATTTGACAGGGATATCCAAAGAATATAGAGAGCCTGTGGTTAGTACATGAAATTTGTACTGATCGTTCAGAAGTTGTCTTCAATATGACAAAAAAAAACACTAGTACTATTTGTATTTGGAAATTTGCTAAGCAGTACATCACAACAGGTTTGTTCATGTATCACATGTCTTTAATATCACACAAAAAAATGTACACGATATAATATTAGTTGACATAGTCAACATCAATTCGATGGGTCGTCTCGTCTCCGATCATGATTTTATATTTTATAGAAACTCTAATATGTTTTTCCATGAGGTGTTCCATTAGTTATTAAAGAGTAAATAGATTTTTTCAATTGATAACTAACGAATTTTGAACAGTCTTTATACTAGAATGACCAAAAGGCATGTGGAATATGTCGGCCAGCTATTCTTTGATTACTTAATACATTTTTATATAAATTAGGCTGCACATCTTACTTGGTCGGTCCCCTCTTCGTCTACGATTGGCATATTCAAAATTAGTGAATAAATTCTCGGTCCACAGCCTGAGGTGCTCAATTGGATTGCAATCTGGTGACGGACGGGGCCACTGAATTCGAGTAATGTAGTAGTCATGATTTTACAGTGCCAAATTTAGAACTGCAAATATTAAAAAAAAAAAAAATATGTTACTACTTGTTGGAGTTATTAAGCAAAAATTACTAATAATTTTCATTCTTGATCCTGTTGCCAATCTTCATTCAATTTATTAAATTCGAGTTAAACAAAGTACATCTTATGGCTACTACATTTCTTATCAAAGTTTGTTTCATATAATTTTAACCAGTGGGAAAGCTCAATTTATTATATTTAAATTAAAGTATAATTAAAAGGGTATATTACAGCATATTTTGTATTTTAGATGAAAAAATTAATTTTGATGAAAATACTACAACAAATACACCAGCGTCAGAATACATGGATCCTTCAACAAAAACACCAGTGATCCTCTCAACAAAAATACCAATGACTAGCGAAACTAGTACCACAAAGCCTGTGATAAAACCTGCCATTGGAAATAATTATCTTGTATATTTAATAGTTTCTCTAGTGTTAATAGTTGTATTTATTCTAGTAACGGTTGTACTAGTCAAGAAATTCATGAACAAACGAAAAACAAATAGGGCAAACTCCACATGTCCAATATATGAAGATATCGAATATAAGAGCATGCCATCAGGTGCCCAGGATTATGTCAAAATTAATGAAATATACGGAGAATTAAATGACGATAAAATTGTAATAAATGATATTTATGGTTAAACTAAGTCAAAAAATATATGTACCGCACACGACATACGCAAATCAAAGACATCGATTAGTTAGTTAGCACCGAGCCACCAACACAGTCGTTTAAACGTTAAGGCAAACGCCGGCACCGAAAAATAACCAGGCGTGCGTGCGTGCTGGCCGAAACGAAGATGGACCGAAGATGTGGGTCCACGAGGAGGTACCGGAGTTTAGTTTGGTCGTCGGCGAGCAGACAGCGCTGCGTCGACGTTCCTCAAATCCGGAGCGAAGGGTTCGCGCCCGTTCAGTGTTTCGGGACGTCCGCATCCTGCCTGTGCGCTCCGGGAGCCAGCATCGAGACGCCACACAGCATCCAACCCGCGATCGCAACGGTGACTGTCGCACGGGCCGCCGCCGCCGCCGCCGTCGCCGTCCACGACTACGCCGGAGCGCGAACTTTGTACCGCCGACTCGTGTGCGGACTCTATACGATTATTGTATACTGGGGATTTTTTTCTGCCGCAACGGTGTGTTGATGTGATTTTTCGTTTTGGAACGCTCTTAACAACTCTTGAACTGTCCACTCACTTTTCGTGTGTTTGTATTTTGGTTTGCGGTGCTCGTTTGGTGGAATTCTCAATAGGTATCCAGTTTTTACTTTATGTCTGCGACGATTTTTATAAATTGTTTTTTATATCACAGGCAGGTTTTTTATGGCACAGATTTTCCAAAAATGATAATCTGTAAATTGGTAAATAATAAAAAATTTATAAGTTAATGGAGAAAATATTTAATAAAAATAAAATTGAATGGAAGTCTAACTATTAATCTATTTTATTGTTTATTTTATTTATGGTTTTATCTGCATATTCATTAAAATTATTGTTAGATTTTAATTATTAAATAAAATTTTGTTAAAACAAACATAAAAAATACACCTGTTTATTTTCGAGATTTAATATTTAATAATTAATTAATTTATTCATTAAATTACAAGTTAAATTGAGTTTTTCAAGTTATATAATAAAAATATATTAAATATAATAATAAATTTATTTTATTTTTGTTGTTAAGGAACACAAACATTTTTGTATTTTTTTGGTAAATTTTTTTATATAAAAATTTTACAAAAAAAAAATAATTATTTTTTTACATAAAATATTAAATCATATGTATGTTAATTAAAGAAATAAAATAGTGTATTATATTATAAATTTAATAAAAATAAGCATTGAAAAAATTTGTTTATTTCTTTATTATTTATACAGTGACAAATAATTTAATAATATATAATAAATACACGAGAATATTACATTTAATACCATAAATAATAAATTCATAATTAAATTTTATTTTCATATTTGAAAACATTTGACAGCAGAATGATTTTAGTAACTATTTAATATAAAATTCATTCTAATTAATTATAATTAAATTACAATTGAATAAGCAAAAGTTGTTTGTCTAAATGGAAAATTTTCAAAGACAATACATTACATAAAGATACAATAACTAAAGTTTAAAAATAGTTTTATCAGTAAATTAATTAAAAATGATGTTATTTTTTAAATATTAATAAAAACAACATTCATAGTCCAATATAAAGAGGAAAAATGTACATTCATATTTTGGAGATTTAATATAAAATTAATTATTTATTAAATATGAAATTAAATTATAATTTTTAAACTATATTATTTTAAATACATAGAAAAGTATATTAAATACTCCATTTAATAAATTAATTATTTTATTTTATGTTCATACTTGATAACATTTGATATAACTATTTAATATACGAGTAAATAATCAGAAATGAGATGCAACTCTATAGGCATAAGTTTTTATCTAAAAGGAATATATAAAAATTTATAGAAAAGATGAACATTATTTGATTTTTTTTCATAAATATTAAATAATGTGTGTTAAATAATAAATAGAATATTTTAAGTTACATTTCAAATAATATTTTTATCAGTAGTTTATAAATATTTGTACAATTATTATTCAGAACCAATACATAAGAAAAATGTACATTAATATGGGGTTAAATTATTCTTTTCAAATTATAAAATAAAAATGTATTAGATACATATATAATTATGTTAAATATTCAGATTATTAAAATTAATGTGTTAAATAAAAAATAGAAAAATATAATATTATGAACTAAATGAAAACAAACACTGTTTTCTTACAATTTATACAATTGTAAATGAAATATTATAGGCTACAGTTTAAATAATATATTTATCTGTATATTAATTAAACACTGGTGATAAATTTTAAATATTTGTAGTATTATTATTCAGAACCAAGGATAGATAACAAAAATGTACAATTATTCTTTTCAAATTAATTATATTAAATATTCAGTTTTTAACTATTCAACGTACGATTAAATAGAAAAATTTCCTTTAAAAAATTAAGATGGGGGTGATGAAGGCTGATTGATTAGGGAAAAGTTTTTTATTTTGTTGTTTTTATTTTTTTTTAATTATAAATTTTCATATGAATACAATAAACATCAGATATAAAGTTCATGGAAAAGGTGAATAATATTTGATTTTTTTTCATATACAGTTAAGATAACCGAACCATGATTTTCCAGAAAAATAATGAATAATATTATTAATTCAATAAAATCAACGCTGTAAAAGTTTGTTTGTTCCCTTATTATTTAAAAAATTGTAAATGAAATATTTTGAACTAGATTCAGAATCAAATACGTGGAGTTTTAATATTTAATATACAGGGTGTTTCATAACTTATCCCAAATTTTTTAACCAGATAAATAAATAAAATAAAGTGGATTTCTTAAAAAAATTCTAATAAAAATAGATAAAAAAGACGATATAAAAAATGTTAAAGTTTGCAACAAACCTTACTCTACAAAAGTTATTCAAAGTTTTCTCTACTGACCTGCAAACAAACTTGGGCCTGTCTTATCCAATTTCGTCGCGCTGGTTCCAACGTTCCTCCTTGCTACTGTTCCCGGAGACGCAGATTATAGTCGCTGTTGTGATCGTTCACGCAATTCACCGATATTTTGTACTGTAAACCAGATAAAAATTGTTTGGGTTAGAATAATTGAGAATATTAAGAAGTAAACACTGCATAAAAAAGTTGTAGAGTTTTCTGTTGGACTTTTATTAGATTTTTATTTTTAATAAATCGACTTATTATTTAGAAGTGCATGGGGTTAAAAAGTGTCGGATAAGTTACGAAACATCCTGTATAAAAAGTTAAAAACAATGACAACAGGTTGATTTATTTATTTATCTAGTAGGAAGGAAAATATACTGATCGAAAAATGTTTGATCCTACTGCATTTTGAGAGAGACACCAGGCACAACAGAGACAACAGTACAGGTCTGCAAGTATGCCCCGTAGTGGGAGACTTTTACATCTCTGTTATAAAATATGTTTCTCTCAAAATTCAGTCGGAACAAATGTTTTTCGATTGTTATAATAGATTTTCAAAGACCAATTGATTGAAAATTGAAATAAAGAACGTACTAAATATTATGAAATTATTTGTAAATTAATTTATTAAATATAAATTTATTTTGTTCTGCCACTTCTAAGAATATTATAGGTAATACTTGTATTTTATCATTAAAGTTAAAAGCACTTGATAATGAGACCGTTTCAGTAATTATTTAATGTACAATTAAATGGTTTTAAACTTCTTTCCACCGAACAATTCCTCTTTGCAAATAACAATTAAAAATTTATTCTAAATAAGGTTTATAGATCATTGTACTTTGCTGAAAACAATCGGAACTTGCAAAAAGTTAAATTACTTCGTCTGTTTACTATCCGAGCCGGACAAACTTGCCGTCCCGATAAAATGTAGATGATACATTTTACCGCCGTGAATTTAGTGAGGATGCGCGAATGAGTGTTTCTTTTTCCGCATAAATTGAGCCAATTTAAATACGCGCAGTTCTTTCTAATATTTCAGGCGGAAGAACCATTTTGTACGTTACAACTTATTTTTTTTTTCACTGATATATCGGGACAATTCCGAATATTTCAGAGGAGATGGGTGCACGAGTTTAAGGAACACCTCGAACCCAATCGCATCGAAATCGGATTTCTGGCGAATTGTTATTTTACGCGTTCGTTGATCGATACGGCCCGCCGTTTCCCCGAGCCAACTTACAAAGGTTTATTTATTTATTTTTTTGCCTTATCTATCGATAGTTCAAACATTGACAACAACTCGGATATACGTTTGTGCCGAATAATATTGAAATCTGGTCGATTGAACAAAGAAATTTTTTGTTCGACCACTCTATAAAACATAATTAACTTAAGTTGGAAACCTTATTTACGTCAACCGGCCCAATCGAACTGCCTCGCTCGTGTTTTGTCAAAACGTTTTTTCCCCTGTTTGTCAACGTTCATCTTTCAACTCGGTACAAAGGGAGCGACAAGAAAAAAAAATGTCCCGGCAATACGGACCTTCACGGTACACTAATTTGCGACGATCATTTTCGAAAAGGGCCTGCGAATAAAACACACAATAGGGTCATCAGGATCCAAATAGATTCGTTTGTCCTGAATAAGATAAATACTGTGTATTTATATAACAACAAGGTAAATATTTTCAAAAGCTGGGGTAAAATTGACAATGCGCTTTTAGATGTCGGGTAATCGCAAAACCTTTGAGTAGTGTTGATAAATATTTTTGTAATATTTTAGTTTACGTGTTGTGCGACACTGTTATTATCAATGTTTAAATTTGGTGGAGTAATTCATTTGGGTATCAGCACATTTTCAATATATTCAATGCATAATTAATTACTTTAAATATTTATGCACTACTGTACACATTATAGTTTACCTCTGCCTATAATAAACAGCGAACTCTTTAGTTATAAAATAAACATGGTTTCAAAAGTCCCAAAAATTGTAATAAATAATTATAAACATTTGATAATCTTCTGATGAATTCAAAAGTATTCTTTTGCTTATTTTAAAATTATATTGTCTAGTTGAAGATGACAATTAATGTTAATTATTCTTCAACAAATGGTTGAATGGTTAATTTTGAATATCTCTCAAATTTAGAAAGATATGTAAAGGGTTGTTCGGGTTTATTGGTCGATGAATTATTTCTTGACGTTCTGAGTTCCTGACCCGACAAGCTGTCGAGAACTGCCTAAAGATCCAACACAGAGAAAGCTTAGAATCACCAACCTCCTAATAAAGAAATCATCCATATCAGTGAATATATAAAAACAATTAGTCAAATCAGAAGTGCTTCCTCTTCGCTTATATGGTCTTTCCAATATACATAAGGATGATGTACCACTCCAACCCATCGTTAGTACTACTGGGACACCAACATATAACTTAGCTAAATATCTTACCAGATTGTTACAACCTCATGTTGGATCAAGGATTCCACTCATTTTGTTGAGATATTGAAAGGATTACATCTTGATGTTGAAGATAGACAAACCTTATGTTTGGTATCATTTCGTGATATGGAAAGATGGACAAAAAAAACTAGATCAGTTTCTAAAACACCTAAACTCTCAGCATAAGAATACCAAATTCACGGTGGAATTGGAGAAGGAGAACAGAAAATAATTCCAATAAACGTCGACCAATAAACACGAACAACTATGTATATACATTAGAAAGAGATATTTGACATAAAATGTAGTAGCCATAAAATCAGTTAAGGGTAAAACTACTTGAAATTTTTATTTAATAACTTCACCTTCTACAACTCGATAAATGGAACAAAATATGTGAGAAAATATTCGATAGTGAGAATTATGGAAAAAATTAAAATTTATCAAACTTGTACTTTGCCTCTAACTACAACTTTTGAAATGTATATTTTCAATTTCCTAGAATAAATAGATTTAAAAATATTTTCAATGTTTTATTTTGACTGACATTAATATTATCACATAAATATTAACATTACTTGGTTAGAAACAATTACCTACCTTTGAAGATGTAAAATCCTTTAGAAAAACATTCTTTTTTAGATTCATTTGTAAGAAGTCAATTACTCTCATTTCTAAAAAATGATACTCTAAAATGAAACCAGTTAAAATCCCTATCCTGCAACAAATATAAGTTTTTAGTTAAACAATAAAAAGGTTAACAAATACTGCTGTTGTTGTGGTTCAAAAGAAATGAAGTGTATGACATAAAAGTTTCAACCACTTGGTCAAGTAGACATACAAAATTTGAATTGTCATTACAACCACAGAATTGTGAACAAATCTTTGAAAGAGCATTAATCATTACATTAATTGATTATGTAGATTGGATATACTCTGGATAAATTACCAACGTTAAAATGAGCTGAAAAAGTCGATTTACATCAAAATTCTGAATGAGAGGAAGAATTGCTACTTCGAAATTTCCTGCAGATCTGAATGTGATGGAAGATATTTTGTAGAAAGAATTACAGGAACTTTCAAAGGAATTAATTTCAAATCCATTGAATATGCGACAACATTTATTTTTTGAAATGACAAATACATAAATTAATAGTAAAGTTTTATATTTTTATATTTCTTCCTTAACAAATTGCCTGAGTTTTGAATGAATAAAAAGATTGTCAATGATAATTATCAGCGAATCCTGACAATCAACGACTTATTCAATTTATTAAAATACAAATTCTAATTTTAAGCTTATCAATTAAAAGCTAAAATAATTTACGTTAAATCTTTTTGAAGAAAAGAACCCAGATGAAACACAAAATACATGAAATATAGGTACAATTAAGCTTTGGAAAATCGTCAAAAGCATTTTAATCCGCTCGTCTCATTAACATCTCTTATAGATAACAGATAATACCTTCATGGCAAATTTTGATAAACAAACAAATGTTTTGATTACATAAAGAACGATTTACAGCGAAATTAATGCTCTTATATTTAAACACTCCCACTAATTAAAGCATATACGTCTCGACTACATCTTCTCCACTTTGCATTTTGGAATAAGTGGATTAATTCCACCGACGTACGCTCCATGTCTAGACCAATTCTTATTAATTTATCGCCTTACAATTAGTCAAATCTGCTGTTATAATTCCTCTATAATATTTCCCTAATAACTCTTAAGTTACACACATAAAAAAAACTAGTAAAATTTAGTGGTCTACGTATCCAGTCGAAATTGCCGGGGAGGCAAATTTACGTCCCCGCTGAAGGGGCGCGTTGCGCGAACACGTCGCGTATCTTGTAAATTATAATTACCCAAAGTGAAACATGCACCTTTGCTTTTCAGGTGTCGGGGGATAAATGCGTGCCGTTGTGTATTGTTGAACTGTAAAACGTCTGGTGCGAAATTCCCCAGCCTGAAGGATGGCCTGTCTCCTCACGCGCAGCATTCTCCTCTTCGCCACGCTCTTCGTAGACATCAGCATTTTCGGTAAGTCGAGGTGTTACTATAATTGGTCAAATATTGGCGTTTCGGAAACGGGCGCGGTGAACGATTCTTTTTTATTTTTTTTTTAAGGCGTGGATATAAGAATATTTTTATTTCGTGCGTTCCACGACGTCGAACAAAATGTGCATTGCAAACAGTTTATTATTAAACCTGTAACACTTGTGAAATAATATTTTCACTTTGGATCTCTTTCTGCTTAGGCCTAAAAATATGACTTACGTATTTTTAATTATTTTAATCTATGAACTCTATCGAAGTGATAAAACTTTCCTAATTTAATTCGCTTTTTGTTTGTGACTGTATAAATTTAAATTCTTTGAAGAGACTTGTAATCTCCACTTTCTACATTTTGTTGTATTTTTCTAGTTTTTATTGACTTATTAATTAAAAAATGACAAAAATGTTAATATATTTTAGACTTAATGTTTCATAATAATTCAAAAATTATTATTAGAAATTACAATTAGTCAATATTAAATAATAATAAGTTAGATTGCTCTTTACTATCATATTCGCTTTCATAAAGTTTCAATTAATTATGATACAATTAGTTATTATAGTTTCAAAGTAAATGTCAAAAATGTGCTTTGTAGAGAATTTATTATTAAACTTTTAATTTGGAACTGAAGACAAACAGGCTATCTTTCTACTTTTCATATTTTCATTAGACCATAAAATAGTTTTTGAAAATTTAATCTGTAAACTTTACACCCTCAATTTGATGTTTTACAGCAAGTTGTTTATCATTCAATCAAAAATCTTGTCTTACATTATAAATTTTAATTGTGGCGATTAAAAAACTAAAAGCCTAAAATCAAACAAATAATTTTAGACTGAAGACATACTTTCTGCTTATACCACAAAAATAATTTTAGCAAACTTAATCTGTAAACTTTACAAATTGTTGAAATTTTAAAATTGAAAGGGTGATTTTTAGGATTTTAATTGTGTGAATGGTTAACCAAAGTTTTTCTCAATTTGTTTGACAAGAAGTTTCTTTAAAAGTTATCCGATGATTTGTCTCTCATAAAGTTTCAATTAATTATTATATAATTAGTTATTATATTTTCAAAGTAAAAGTCAAAAATGTGTTTTGTAGAGAATTTATTGTTAAACTATTAATTTTCAACTGAAGACAAACTGGCGATCTTTCTATCTTTCATATTTTTGATTTTCTTTCTACTTGACCATAACAATAATTGTTGGAAATTTAATCTGTAAACTTTACACTCTCAATTTGTTGTTTTACAGGAAGTTGTTTATCATTTATTCAAAAATTTTGTTAAACATTATAAATTTTAACAGTGACATTTCATTTTTTAACATTTTTTTCTCAATTTGTTTAAATTTTTTGTAACTTTACAAGTCATTGTATTTTTTTTTCCAAATTACAAGCCAAAAATGTGCATATTATCAAACAAATAATTTGAGACTAAAGGCAAACTTTCTGCTTATACCATAAAAATAATTTTAGGAAATTTAATTTGTAAACTGTTTTTCTCAATATGTTTGAAAAGAATTTTTTTTAAAAGTTATATTTTCAAAGTAAAGTCAAAACTGTGCTTTGTAGAGAACTTATTATTAAACTATTAATGTGGAACTAAAGAAAAATTGGCTATCTTTCTACTTTTCATATTTTCATTTTCATTTTCTTTTCAATAGTTTTTGGAAATTTAATGTGTACACTCTCAATTTGTTGTTTTACAAGAAATTGTCCATCATTCAATCAAAAATTTTGCCTTAACTTTGACATTTCATTTTTACACATTTTCTTCTGAATTTGTTTATTTTTTTGTGACTTTATATGTTATTGTAATTTTTTTCAAACCAAAAGCTAAAAATGGGCATATATATATATACTATCAAACGAATAATTTGAGACTGAAGACAAACTTTCTGCTTATACTATAAAAATAAATTTAGGAAATTTAATCAGTAAACTTTACAAATTGTTGAAATTTTAAATCTGTAAGGGTGATTTTTAAGATTTTAATTGTGTGACAAGAAGTATCTTTAAAAGTTGTTCATATGTTACTGAAATTTTTTCAACAAGAAAATTGCAGCCATTCGATCCACATTATATATGTAAATTGGAAACCATTCAAACATCTTAAATTATGATTATTAATATTGTCAGCCGTATAAAAGGGGATGTAATTTTCTCCAAGGAAAACTGGTGACATTTTACCTTAGGTTTGCGTTCAAACGAAAAAAACACAAGATAATTTTAACAATTTTATTCGCCAAACTTTATGAATTATTGAAATTTTAAAACTGAAGGGGTATAACTTTCAGATTTTAACTGTATGAATAATTTAACGAAAGTTTTTCGCCATTTTATTTTTTCCAAGAAGTGTGTAAGTTTCCCTAGAGAAATACCATCTATTCGATTTGCACTCAATGTTATGTAAATTGGAAGCCATGCAAATATCCTGTATTATTTTTGTGTATGTTTACTCGTGTTCCGTACCCAGATAATAAAATTTATGTTTTATTAAAACAATAAATATTACTGAACGTCACCCTTGCTATTTACGTTTATAGGTCGTGTATTATTAATGTCTCGTCCGGGATTACAACGCATAATGCGGAAGAATCATAAAAAATAATTGTCAATCAATAATTTAGCCAAAACATTTTTATTGTGGCGCGTTAAATTAAACACACACTCCGTCAAAAATTGACTTCAGTTTTATTAACTGGTAAGTTTTAAGTAACATTTTTACGTTGGATTTATTCGTATTCCGACAAGATAACGCGACCAATTTGAACCTTTTACACAAACGTTGAACGGGAAATAATTGCAATTAATTGAATTCAAATAGGCTATGATAATAAGGGACGATGTGGGTATATAAAGTGCCACACTCCGAATTAGAAATGGAATTTGGAAACATGCAAATTTCGAAAAGTAATTTCGCAGTAATTTATGCCAAATGAGGCAAAAAGGAAAAGAAGCAATAATTGCAAAATCAATTTAGACAAATTGACTTATTGATATATGAAGGACTTTATTAGATAACCGGTTATTTTCCTTTTAAAATTCTGCCTCATTTCCAAAACGTTCGATTCCCAATTTGACTTCACGTTTTTATTGTATTATAAAGATAAATATTCCAGTCAAGTGATTCAATTGGTCTAATTTAATTTCGTGTCTTGCGAAATGGCGCATTTTTTCATGTCGCTTAGTATTAACACTGATTTTAAATTCGAAACTATTGATGTAAGATTAATTCACAGTCGGCTACGTCTTAAATGCACTTGCTGGATTAATGGTTAACAGTTTAACTAATTTTAGCGGGTTTAATGTACCGAAAAGATCAAATCTACATCACTGGACCACGAATTTAATCCGAAAAAAAAAAACATTTTAACGTTTTATCACATTTATCAATAATGACCGTTTGTTTTTCCAACAAGACACTTTTATAATTTGTTTCCTGTTACATGATAAATTGGCACGGGATTATAAATTTATATAAAATCGAACAAATCAATTAACTCGGTAAATATAAATAACAAATATTTTAGTGGAAAACGTAAATAGTTGTGCGCACATTTCCGGCGTTTGACCAACCATCATGCGGTTTATTTTGAATAATTTCAGTCTATACACGACATGATCTGGCCGCTATTTTAAATTTACATGTTTCAATTCGATTTTGATCGTTTTTACTAATTGCTAAATATATGAATGTTGTGGTCACAACTTGGTATAATTTAGTTTTGTCTAAATTAAAAAATCATCCGCAAAAACTAAAATTAAATTAATCAATTTTGGATATCAAATATTTAACTTTTAGTTAAGTTCAATTTAATTAAATTTAATTAGCGTCATTACAAAAAGGCAAAAAATATATATATATATATATATATGTTTTATATATTTACTGAACAAATTTTGAATAAAATTATTTTATGAAACAAAATATTTAATTTTAATTTTTGTGCTATTTCTGCGTCCACCACAATATAATTTAATATGGTTTCTTCGTTTATTTAGATGTTTATTTGTCATGGCAAAAATTTGTGTATTTCAACAATTTGTCACAATTACGTTGAGATTAATACACGTAATCTAAATCGTTTATAAATTTTCTGTGATATATTATTTTGTGTGTCACTCGCAAAAAATGATAAATTCATTTAATTACTATGGATATTGGAATGTTTTAATATCGAAGCCAAAACAAAACAAAAAAAAAAGACGAAAAAAGGAAAATTGGGGTTAGTTATTAAAACAAGGGAGATTGCATCCCTACCGATCGTTTTTGGGTTGTTGTTTTGTGCGACATTTCACGATTTATGGAAGTCATACGAATATATTACGGACGGTCATATCAATACGAGACATTCAGATTCTTTTTGGAATTGCAATAAAAGTTGCTCCAGACATGTTTACATTTACGGTTGATACGTTTGACTAAGACAAATTGAATGTTGAATATTTGGTGAGCAAATATGTTGTGTGTTAATAAAGACAACATAAAAAATTATTTATTCCGGCCACACAATCATAAACTTTTAATTAAATCTGTTGCTCACAAAACATACGTCACTTAAAGATATCTCGATTATGAGTAAATTTATAACTTAACAAATGCCTGACGCATAATGGTTATTTATTATACATTAAAAAACATTAATACATTTATTATAATTATACAACTAAAGCAATTAAATTAAATTAAAAAACAAAATAAAATAAAATAATTAATTTAAATAAATAAAATTGGGAAAATTAAAATTAAACGGTTAAATTAAAAAATAAATAATTAAAATGTTAAGCTTTTAAAAATTAAAATTAAAAAATACTAATTTTAATTTATGAAAATATACAAATATAGAAACTTTAGAAAATTAACAGTAATTAAGTAAATTGTAACTAATAATATAAACTTAAAAATTTAAATTTATAGAAGTGAATTTAAATAATTGAAATATACTAATAAATAAATATACAAATGTGTTAATTTAAATTAAATTATTGAGCTTATATAATAAAATAAAATTGGCAGAATAATTGCAAATCAAATTATTAATTTAAATTTATATAATAAGAAAAATATATTTATAAAAAATAAAAATAAATTAAAAAAATAATAAAATTAGTAATTTGAGATTATAAAAAAATACATTTATTTATTGCAGCAGAACAAAATGATTGAAGTTTATTATTTAATAATTATTAGAAAAAAATGTACAATGAAGTGTTGATAGTTATGTTCCTGAACACTTAAAATGATTGATAAAAATGACAACTGTTGTGAATGCGCCTCAAATGAAGTATATACATTCCCACACACATATATATATATATATATATATATATATATATATATATATTTGTGGGAATATATAAAATTGGGAAAATTAAAATTAAACGGTTAAATTAAAAAATAAATAAATAAACGAAAATAATAAATTGAACTTAAAAATTAAAATTAAAAAATAGTAATTTTAATTTATAAAAATATGTCTATAGAAAATTAAGAGTAAATAAGTAAATTGAAATTAGTAATATAAACTTATAAGTTTAATGAAGTGAATTTAAATAACTGAAATTTACTAATAAATTAAAATAAATAAATATTTAAAAATGTTAATTTAAATTAAATTATTAAGTTTATATAATAAAATAAAATTAGCCAATTAACGCAAATACAATTATTAATTTAAATTTATATAATAAAATAATAAAATTAGTAATTTGAGATTATAAGAAAAATAAATTTATTTATTGCTGTAGAACAAAATGTTTGAAGTGTATTATTTAATAATTGTAATAATAATAAATAAAATAAAATAAATAATTTAAATATTTAAAATTGAGATAATTAATATTAATCAATTAAATTAGAAAAATAAATAAATGAAATTAATTAAAAGATTGAGTTTTAAAACTAAAAAATAGTAATTATAATTTATAAAAATATGACAAAAGAAAATTAAGAGTTTAAGTAAAATGAAATTAGTAAGAAAAAGTAAATTTATTCATTAATGTAGAACAAAATTGTGTATTATTAATAATTATTAGAAAAAAATGACAATTTTGGCGAATGCGCCGTACATTAAAACTACCTCAAATGAAGTATATACATCCGAAAAAATCTGCCTCTAAACAAAACAAAAAAACACATTCTTAAAGGGACCGATAAATTGGCGTTTCGAATCGTGTTTTTCTATTTATTGGTTTTACATGTCCCGGCGTACATAGAGCCGGAGCAGTAAACACCCGATTTGTATTCAGTGTGGCGTACGGTGGAACACCATGTTTAAAATATTTTTTCTTGCACGGGTAAACAGCCACTTGAATGAATTGTCAAATAACTTGCATATCGGTCTTTTCTCAATTCAATTGAAACTTAGTCAATGACACGATACCTTTTTTTTTTATTAAAATGCACCGTTGCTGTGTTGAGGTGTCCCGTTTTTCAAAGGGATGACATACCGATGTGAACATCCACACGTCCAGATTTAACGCGTTTTCAATTAAAAAAATCACACCTTGATTGTATTGAATTTATTGGAAAGTTTTCGTAAAACCGTCTGACGTGTCGATGCTTTTATTATCATCGCGACAAAGTGTTTGTATCCGAGTTTTTCCGTGAAATACAAATTTATCCCCTCTGTGCCACCAAAGGGATTTCATTTGGAATTACGCTTTGTGAGTCGGTTCCTTTCATTTGCCCTTATAATGTTGCTATATGTATTCTTATGTGGCACCTTTTTTATTTGGCCCCCGCTGTAAATCATTGGCCAGTCAAAGCGGGGGCGGCAAATGAAAATTAACTAAAAAAAGGTCACGACCCCCCGCATTTCCAGCCTTCTTTTACTGCCACATAAAAGTTTTAAATTAAGTTTTTAGGTTAAATTCGAGAATAAAACTTTTTGTCGGGCGATTCAGTCAAATTACACTGTGTGCGACCCCGACCGCTCGACAGTAAATAAATCCTTTAAGCTCTGTTTTCTAAGTTTTAACAGTTGCGATTATTAACATATGTCCCTTTCAATTTTGTAAATACATTTTGGACATTACGAAATGTTCGTTCTCAACTTCAAAACATTTCATTTTGACCAACTTTAATTCTTTACAAAAAAAAAAAAACTTTTATCAAAACTTTTATACCATTGAGGCTTTTAAATGAAACTCCAATTTCAAACTACATGGACCTAAAAATAAATTTATTTCCTCTTACAATTACTCATCTATTACACTTTTGTCAAAAATAGTGAAATTGAAATGAATCAAAGTGATTTCTGTGAAACTATAATGTTAAATACGTATGTCTGATGAATGTGCTGGGACCTATTCTGTTCAACTACAATAAATGATCTTCTGAAATATGTTCAAAAGTATACAATTTGTACACAATTTTTATATATTTATTATAGCTTACAACTTAGATTTATACACAAGAATGTTAATTTATAAGATCACAATTAGTTTGATTATTGTGTAGGATAATAATAAAATAAAATAATTAATTTAAATATATAAAATTGAGAAAATTAAAATTAAATGGTTAAATGAAATTAATTAAAAGACTGAGCTTAAAAATTAAAATTAAAAAATAGAAATTTTAATTTATAAAAATATAAAAAGGATCTGTGATAATAGTTTAAATATAAATATACATATATCTATATTTATGTTAGGCAAACCTTATTATAATATTAATGTATTATAATATGGATCCTAAAATCTGTATAAATGATATAGTAACGATACAATTTAAATTTTAAACATTATAATTATTTTTTAAAAACAATTTCCAAAAAGATTTATTAATTGAGGGGATTGGCTTATAACTTAGATTTATACACGAGCATATTAATTTATAAGACCACCATCAGTTCTTATTTTGAATATTGTGCTGGATAATAATTTTATATAAAATTGAGAAAATTAAACGGTTGAATTAGAAAATAAATAAATAAATGAAATTAATTAAAAGATTGAGTTTAAAAATTAAAATTAAAAAATAGTAATTTTTATTTATATGACTATAGAAAATTATGAGTAAATAAGTAAATTGAAAATAGTAATTTAAACTTATAAAATTTAAGTTTATTGAAGTGAATTTAAATAATTTCCTAAGAAATTAAAATAAATAAATATATAAAAATGTTAATTTAAATTAAATTATTAAGATTATACAGTAGGAAAAGTGTTAGACCAGTCTGAATTTAGAGAAAGATGTCATGGATGATGGAAATAGGAGAAGTCTATACCATAGTGAGAGACTTACTGTCTCTATTGTACATGACATCTCTTTCAGGATTCGGATGGATTAAACTCTTTCCATACTGTATAATAAAATAAAATTAGCCGAATAACTGTAAATACAATAATTAATTTAAATTGTTATAATAAAAAAGGAGATTTCTGTGAAATTATAATGTTAAATATATGGGGGACATATTCTGTTCAAGTACATACATAAATGGTCTTCTGAAATATGTTCAGAAGTGTAAAATATGTATGTTTGTAGATTAGATGTTTGGAACTGTAAATCAAGGGTTATCTGTGATCTTTAAATGGATCTGTGATAATAGTTTAAATATAAATATAGATATATCTATGTTTATGTTAGGTAAACCTTATAAATTACCAATATATGGACCTTAAAATCTATATTAATAATAGGGAACTTGAAAAAGTAACGATACAACTGAGATTTTAAACAATATAATTATGTTTTAAGAACAATTTTCAAAAAGACTTATTTATTCAGGCCTATAATTGAGATTTATACACGAGAATATTAGTTTATAAGACCACCATCAGTTCTCATTTTGATTATTGTTCTGGATAATAATAATATAAATCATCAATTGATATGTAGAAGCGTCCTTAATGTGCCGTAACATCTAATTTGATCCAATTTACATTTTTCTAACCTAGTTGCACTCGATGGGCCTCCGTTTGTCGAATCAATCACGTTATGCCGGTTCATTGCCTTTCATAGGCCATTTCATCATGTTGCATTATAGATGTCTCCTCCTCAGCTTTATTGAATTCCCTAATGTTCGAAAAACCGGGCCGAAAGGGAGAGTGTACCCCTGGTTTGCCCTGATTTATTTTGTTACAAGTTGACAAATAGGAAATCATTTCGCTTATTGCGATGACAAATTGCACGACCATCAAAATATGCCTTCGACATTAATCGATCGATCAATTAATGTTTTCTTGAATGATTTGCCTTTGGTGGCGATATTCAATTTACCCCCGGTGACCGTAATTTATACGGCCACATAATTAAAAACTCACTTTAAATTCATTGGTAATTTTTATACAAATATATATTGATATCTCAAAGATACCCATTATAATATTTATTGTTGCATTTTAACATGATTTAGTAACAGGTTTTCAAACAAAACTGAATTGTACGTTTGATTTAAACAGGTTCAGTCCTTTTTAATTATATGTTGAGTAAAAAGCATTGTTTTTTGTTAATTAATTGGAAATATTGTCGAATTCCATTTCACAATTAAATTGATTTATTTATGATTATATGCTTCATATTTGTTGGTTTTATTAAAAATTAAAAATGAAATAACATAATTAATGCAATTTATTAAATGAACAATTTTAATTTAATCGAGTGGCCATTACATTAAGAGTGTAATATTCGTAAATTTTCCTTTGAACTAAAGTAAATTTTTCCACCAAACCAACAGGTATTCAACGTCGGCACATAAATCTTTGATGTGTGCAGAAAGTTTCATGACCCTTCCGGCAATACAATTTATTCTAAACTTTGGACTATAGTCTATATGGGCCCTGTAAATTCACCACGGACACATACCGGACCCATTAAATTGATGCGACTCAAATCTGTTTTGCTCTATGAACAACTTTATGACTGGAAACGTTTTATGGGGAATTGTTTTCTACTACCTTCTGTGTCCACATATTGTTAGGATCAAAAAGGAAATTACAACATGTTTTTATAATGTTTATATGCATTTTTATAACTTCAGCTTTATTTATTTTATGCTGCCGTACGGTAAAGCTTCAGAAAGGAACGAGAACGTCTTTGCTTTAAGCTTACAAATATCTTTTTATAATAAATTGCCAACAATGAATAAAATAATATTTATTTTATGCGACCGACGTTTTATTAAAAATGCAGGGTTTGTAGCAAGAATGTCTTGAAAATTTTATCTTTGTAAACATGATGAAAATTATATGAATGCCGATTGGTCAAAAAGTAACTTCCGCTTTATCTATTCTTTTTCAAAATGGAGTAGAGATTTCTGAAATAATACAGTAAATTGGACAAACATACTTTACCTTATTTGAAGTAAACAACTTAATATAACATAGATAGAACTTGGCATTTCTAAGGAAAATTTAGTTTTGTTTTGGGTATAGTAAGGTAAGTATAAGAATGTTGATACAACAAGTAGCATTTTGCATGACGATAGTTTTATTGTAAGTATCGGTTTTATATCTAACATATAAAACCTGAGTAAGAACTTTTAAGCAACTAAATCACCAAATTTCTAAGGAAATTAATGAAGCAACATTAGTTAAATAAAATATTAACTGCAATATTTTTTCAATCAGTATTTGGTCACTCCCCCTCCTCACATGTTCAATATTATTTTCATATAATTTTCATAAGAGTTACGAAAAAATTGTAAGATACCTTTTTTCTAGAGCGTTCAATTTGCCACAATGAGATATAGATTTTGCCATATGGAACTGAAGAAAAAATGGAAAACTGAACTGAAGGGGACCTTCCAATTAAAATCAAGAGCTCATCTTTGGAGAGCATTTTATAAATGTGTCTAGTCGATTTTTTTGCCCACACTAATTAATATCAATATTATTTGATTGATATTATATTTTTTTTTTAAATAATTCAAATTATCAACGTAACAGAAATTGAAAATAATTCAATAAAATGACCAAACATAATTTAAATTAACTTTTACAAATTGATACTAATAAAATGGTCTCTAAATAATAGACTAGAAGATTTTAAGGCACTTTACAGAGTTAGAAATCGAATAATTTTCTTCTTAATTTTATATGAAAAATTATTTTCCTGATATAAAAATGAAAAAAAGTATTTAATCTTAACTATAGTTAAAAAAAATAGTCTATATTTTTAGCCCACACTATTCAGTATCAATATTATATCATTGATATTATAATTTTTTAAATAATTTAATTTGTTCACTCCAAATGCGTAGTGTAAATCAATTAATTTTACAAATTGGCAAAAACTAAATGCTGTGTAAACAGATCAGAAAATTTTATAGTACTTTAAATTGTTTACTGAAATATGGGACATTTTCTAAAATCAAAAAATTAAGGAATTGTCGTTTCAAAATGACATCAAATTTTCAAAAATCAAGGGAGGAAATTGCTAAAATTACTTTTTCATATAATTGCATGAAGAAAGTTATTCATTTTCTAATTTAAGTGCTGCAAAATTTTCTGTTCTATGTTCCCAAAATTTTATTTTTGCCAATTTTTATAATTAAATTGAAATTCTTTTTGGCATTTTTTTGAATTTTGTTATTTTGTAATAATATAACGTTACTAAAGAATATATTTTAGCTAATTTGTATAATTAAAATAAAATACTTTTCTATCATTTTAATATTATAAAAATAATTAAAATAATTTTAGTACAAATTTAGAAACAAAATATTTTCGTTTATTTTTACCAATTTGTAGAATTATTAATTCTTTTTTTTAATGTCATTGAACAATGAACATAATGTAAAAATTTAAAATGTGCGTAAAACAAATGATAAATCTGATAACAGAATGGCACGACAATAAAAATAATAAGCGACATAATAAAAAGTTAAAGTTATTCCTCGAGGCGATTGCGAAAAATAAATCAATCCAAGACATTAGGATTCCATAAAAGTTCCCGGATAATATTTCTACTTTACGTTGTGTAGTTGATGAATCGCACCATCGGGAAACCTAAAATTAGCAGCGAACTGCAGAAGCAACCACAACACATAATCTGCATTAGCGGCTGCGGCTCGTAGAAATATTGTGTTAGTGTGTTCCTCGGACCTAGTACGAATAACATCGACACAGAAAAATTAAATTAAAGGAAGCCCCGATTTATTAACGGCAGCTGTGTTGGAATTCCGCACAGAGAGACATGAAGTGAAATATGTTGGTTCTTTATGTTTCCGAGTTTTCCACTTTGCCGTCTCTCGTCCGTAATTGTGCTGAGTGTTATTTTTTTTTGCCTCTCTCTTCTTCAGTTCCATGCAATTCCAACGGCAGCCACTCAAAATATCATACGGAGACGTGATTTGGCCGTACCCGGGCTTCAGCAAATTTGATCTTTCAATTATTACAATTGCAGTTGTTGAAACTTGGTAAATAGTTCTGTTGGAACTTTACAGGTTTTAGTTTTCGAGAAAATGGTTTATAAAGGGTACGCTGAATTGTTACTCGAATTACCCTTGTTTTAAAATTGTTTCGTCTCGCGTTTCGTCGTTTTTCGTAGCCGGTGTAAGCGAACCTCACAATTAGTTTTTCGACAACACGTTTTTCCGTCGATATTCTGTAATTATCTGACAATCGTTTCGATTGATCGCATTTTCAATATATATTTGACAAGATTACGTGTGTAATTGTATTCTTTAGTAAAAATTAATCTTGGATCTTATTGACAAACATTCAATTTAATTGAGAACAATAAAATTCATGAACACATGTTCACTTACCCATCTTTTGAGGAGGATAATTTGAATATTTACTTTCATTACAAACTTTAAAAGAGAAAATAATTCTACAAAATGGACAAAAACAATTTACATTTAATTTTACAAATTGATACAAATAAAATGCAAATAAGAAAATAAAACCCCAAAGAGATTAGGAATCGAATAATTTCCTTCTTACATTTATATGAAAAAATATTTTAATTATTTTCCTAATAAAAAAAAAGTTAATTCACTTATCCATCTTCTGAGGCGGACAATTTAAATTATTGCATTATAATGTTCTAATAAACAATGTAATCTCCTGTATATATTAATCTAAATTGCATCAACAACAGAACTTTTAAACCAGTAATAAACTGTCTCCTAATTTTGAGGATAGTTTTAATGAAATTTGGCATATTTTTGGAACCAAAAATTGAAGATTTTGAAAATGAAATTAATGAAATTTTTTTAACAATTATATTTATTATTTAATTTTTTTTAATTGATTACATCAAACACGTAACGGAAAAGAGGAAATTAACTCGCTAAAATGATCAAATAATTTAAATTTGCTTTTACAAATTGATACAAACAAAATGCTCTTTAAATAATAGACTAGAATTTTAGGGCACTTTACAGAAGTTAAATCTCCAATAACTTTCTTCTTTTAATTATATGAAAAAATATTTTAATTGCTTTTATATTAAAAAAAAAATAATAAAAAATATTTAATTTTAATTATACAAGTTGTCTAATTAATATTATTTAGTAAAGGTATAGAATTACTGAAATTTGAGATATTTTCAGGAACCAAAAAAAAATGAAAAATGCTGTTTCAAAATTATACCAAATATTTTGTAATATTTACATTGATTACGAACATTAAAAGAGAAAATAATTTAACAAAATGGACAAAAATAATTTAAATTTAATTTTCCAAATTGCCACAAATAAAATACTCAAACTCACCTTGAGATTATAAATCGAATAATTTTCTTCTTAAATTTATATGAAAAAATATTTTAAATACTTTTTTAATAAAAAATAATAAGAAATATTTAATTTTAATTATAAAAGTTATCTAATTAATATTATTTAGTAAAATTATAGTATTACTGAAATTTGAGATATTTTATGGAACAAAAAAAAAAATTCAAATAGCTGTTTCAAAATTATATAAAACATTTTTTAATATTTAACAAAAAAAATTAAATTAAATTTTACAAATTGGTATAAATAAAGTGCTGTGTAAACAGAGTAGAAAATTTCATAGCTCTTTAAATTGATTACTGAAATGTGGGACATTTTCTGACATCAAAAAATTAAGAAATTGTCGTTTCAAAATGATATCCAATTTTCAAAAATCAAAGGAGAAAATTGCTGAAATTACTTTTTCATATAATTGTAAGAAGAAAGTTATTCGATTTCTGATCTATTTACCCAAAATTTTATTTTTCACAATTTTTAAAATTAAATTTAAATTAATTAATTAATATCATTTTAATATTATAAAAATAATTAAAATAATTTTAGTGCAAATTTAAAAACGATGTATTTTCGTTTATTTTTACCAATTTGTAGAATTATAAATTCTTTTTTAATATCATTGTTGTTTTATATTATTTAAATGTAAATAATAAAATATTTTGATACTTTTCTTTTATCTAAAAAACATGATAAATTCCAGTTCTATTTACACATTTTAACAATACCAATCAAACAATGAACATAATGTAAGAATTGCTGTTTCAAAATTCTATCAATATTTTATAACATTTACATTCATTACAAACATTAAAAGAAAAAATAATTCAACAATTTTTAATATAAAAATGATAAAAAAGTATTTAATCTTAATTATAAAAATTGGCTGAGATTTATAATTTGTTCTACACACATTTTAAACTGTTACATTCTGTTCATTTTTTGGGTTGTTGTAGTTTTAAAAAGTTGTTAAAATTAGTTTTTTAATTAACTGTTTAATTCACTGCGTGTTTAAGATTCTTTGCATTCTTAATATTTCATAATTAACAAGTAATTCTCTTGTCCTATTTTAAAACTTCAAGCGGAATCTTAAAACAGTGAATTTTCAACGTTATTAAAACTGTAATTATCATATTCTGCACTCAACGTTGATTGACAATTAAACTAACGTTTATGAAAACTTTTGTAGCCTCGGTGCATTGAAATTGTTTAAATTTACAATGCATCCGTGGCCATAAAAACCATCATTGTCCTTCACAGAAAAATTGCGGCGTATAAATCGGACGTAGTGCAGTTTTGAAATTCGAATAAAAAAAATTTATTAACTTGATCAAAATGACACGCCGCCCTTTATGGTGGCAAGTAATAAAATGTTAACAAAACACAAAGTGAGCCTGTTTGGCGAAAACTCGCATTAACATACGAATCGTACATTGTAATCAAAAAATGCATTATGCATAATTCAATAAAATTGTAAACTGCCTCATAAAACTACAATATGTTTCGCGTATAAACTATGGCCACAAGCACGTATAAAAAGCACACACATACACACACACAGACACACACACACGGACACAGGCACGGTGGTGGGTTTTGCTGAGTACTAGATGCCGGTCATTTATTCTTCTAATAAACGTAAAACAGTACGGTGTCGTTTTATTTTTTCGAATTTACTGCACATTGTACAATTCGGACCGGGAAGTTTATGTCGTGCATTCCGAGACTGGCTAAGCGAATCGGGTTAAGAATGACTCATGAGTGGACCGATCAACATTCGTTTTCCGTTTTGAACGACCGATTTTTCCACCGATTCATAATTAAATGGGGAAAGTTGTTGTGATTGGAAGCGAACAAGGGCTTAATGAACATTTCGAAAAGTGGAATTTTGCACAAACACACCGTCAACTTCACAACATATCATTCATTAAAAGCAGGAACGGCAGCAGCAGCGGCAGGAGCGGCAGATATGATTTAAAAAAAAAGGACCTTTTGTTTGTTGCTTGTGCCATGGTATACGTAACTGCAGAAACTAAACATGCATTAACACATTTAAACTCGATTCCAGTTTATTAGAGCGATAAAGCATTCAAGCGACCGCTTTTGAAAATGCATGCACTACAACGTACCGAGTCGCAATAATGGGGCACACAATGTGCATACTGCGTGTCAGTGTGTCAGATTTGAAATGGCTGGTAAATCTTTTCGAGTCGTGTCCGGTAATAGGCCATTATTGTTCCCCACCTCTTGTACGGCTTCCTGGATTTATGAACCTTGGAATGATCAGCCGATTTCGAGACACTCGGAACATGCGGCACTAACTTATTGGGTCCACGTATATCCATTAGCACCTGCTATTGTCCATTTAATTTATTTTCTAATGGGCCCGCTGATTTCGGACGTGATTTAGTGGGACGGTCCGACGCAAGATCCGTTATGTTTCCCTTATCGCTTTTCGATTTACGTTACGCCACATGTCTCTTTCAAATTTCTTTTTTTTTACACGAGTATTTTATATTTTATTTATAAAAAATTGACAATAAATTGTTAAAGTGGACAGAAATATAAAATGGAAACAATGTCCTTTTAAATTTGTATTCAGAATGTTTTAACTCTTCATAGTACAAAAGTGCTTAAAAGAAAAGGAGAAGATTCTATTTTATTATATTCTAAAAATGTCTTTTTCCATATTGTTGTAGACATATTCGGAGGTTTTTTTCTCGGCCTAGAATTTATAAAACTATTATGTCTTTAAACAATTTAGAAGAAAGATTACTTGTTAAATTTAGAAGAAAGAATAGATTAATTTTGATTATCACAGTTTAGACTATTTTTATTAATTTTTATTAATACGCCGTTTTTGAGATATTTCAATTTTAATGTTCATTTTAATTCTCTTCAAAGGTTAAATTGAAATGTTTCAAAAACGACTGTTTTAATAAAAACTAATCAAGAATACCATTTTTCTTTTAAATTGTGTAGCTTGTTAGAAAATAGAGCTAGGGAAAAAAGGAGAAACTCCAGAATTTATATAAGTGCGTTATTATAGATAAAGTTTATGACATTAAATTGGAGAGAAGTTTTATAATAATATATGTCAAATATGAACTCGATTACACCAAAGATTACGGAAAAGAGAGAAAAAACAATATTCGAATTTCTTCAGGACAAATTTTGAAAAAAAATTGATTTTGATTTGATTTGATTGACAGATTTAAAGAAAATCTTTAGTATTTAACGTGTTTTAACTGCTCCCAAAGTTCTCTATAAAGCTCTCCCTTTGAAACACATTTAGAATATTTTTACTTAGTTATTTAGATTATAATAATCTATAATTTATATTGAACAGGTTACAGAAAGAATGAAGTTACTTCAAAAAGTTGTCATAGAATAAAAACCGCTGTAAAATTGGATAAAATTAACTGAAATGTGTTGTTTAATAAAATTATATTTATATCGAACTTGGTGAAACTAAGAAAAAATGGAGACATTGTTCAAAATAGTATTAAAAATGACTCAACAAGTATATTTATAATTATGATTTCGTAGTATATATTTTTACATCTTACAATACATTATAAGAATTCAACAAAAATCTCAAACCTCAGTTTTTTATTAATTACTTAAATTAAACAGGTAATAAAAAGAAGAAAGCTATTTTAAAAAGTAGTTAAAATTGTCAAAAGTTTATTAGATTATGAAATTGTACAAAATTAGCTGAAATGGTTAATAAAATTATATTTTTACTGAAATTTGGAACATTTGGTGAAACTAAAAAAAATGGAGAAATTACATTTTCTAAATATTGTTTATAGTACAAATAAAAATCTCAAAGAAGTGCTAAAATTGTTAGTTAAATTGACTGTGTGAATGTGAATTGAACTGAATTTTTTAGATGAACATTTGTATACCATTTTATTAATTAGGTGGCCAAAAGAATTTAAACTTATCAAAGCAATCAAGAATATTTTTCTTTTCACCATTTTTTTAAGTTACTCTTCAACTTGTCACAGAAACAATGAGAATTATCAAAACATAATTTTATAGGATTTGTCAATTTACTAGATTAAACGTATTAGACGAAAATTGTTACTCAATAAATTGATTTGTGTGAATGTGAATAGAACTGACTTTTTAGACGAAAATTTTTGTAGTATTTTATTAATTACTTATATTAAACAGTTAATAGAAGGAAGCTAATTCAACAAAAGTTATCAAAAAAGAATTTAAACTTATCAAAACAGTTAAAATATTTTTCTTTTCACCATTTTTTTAAATTACTCTTCAACGTATCACAGAAACAATGAGAATTATCAAAACACAATTTAACAGGATTTGTTAAGGAAAGTGATTAAGAAGAATGAAAATTAATAAAAAAACAATGAAATATATTTTTTAAAACAGCCAAAGCGAATTCAATTCTAGTTACATAGAAAATATGGTCGACCATAAAGTGGCGCGTAAATAGAACAGAAATTTTTATGAGATCCCCGGAGGTAAAAAAAAACCTGTAAAAATCGCTTTTCGGAACGTATCCAACGAAATATTGAATGCTGGCAAAAGTGGTATCAGAGAAACGCATCTCCATACTGCCGTACTGTTTTCAATTAAATTTTATCTCCGAATCCGGACCATTTATTACGATTGCGAAATAACAGTGGTGGTGAAATTTCTAAAAATAAGCAGCCTTAGGAGACCGCATTCCGTTTTGTAAACAACCTAATCGGATAATCTTTAAATTAACCAGTTAAGTGTCTTTTGTGCGGGGGTTGGGCCGCCCCCACCGCCACGTTCAAAGAACAATAAGTAAGCGATCGTCTGAATGACAATGAAATGGAATGCATGCAGTCGTCCTTTCCGCCGTGTAAAATTAATCCGCGGGCCTCACGTACTTACGTAGCGGCTAAAAGCGATGCGATGGGAACATGAGACAATGCGTCCGATAAGGAACCGACTCGTTTACCAGCCAAACAAAACTCCCCTTATCGCACACTCGTGCCCCGACACCGTTACCTGAATATACAAGCAAACACACTTGCCGCAAACGTGGGATTCCTCCGCTCAATCTTTAAACGCTCCCGTCTGGAGGCCGCTTCATTAAATTCTTCTGTTACGCGTCTTTATTCTTATTATTTTTTATTTTTCCCAGTCATTTTGTGCCCGGCCAATTTCAGCCGCCACGATGCGACCGCGGATTATGTTAATAAATAATCTATATTAATTTTTAAAGCGGATTGAAATGTTTATGATGCCAGCCTCAAATGTATTTTCATTTATTTTTTGCAACGGAAAATTGATTTAATTTAAAATAATATTAGTTATTAATTTTTTATTTAACCTGCCCACCACCCCATCCCTCTTCAGTCTGCTTGATTATAACGGGGGAAGTTTTGGGGCCGGACGAATGTCTGAGGATTTGCGGCTTTTCCAAATTGAATACTTTCAATTTTACTTCTGGATTATGTTATTATCTTTTGGAAACCTTTGTGTTTTACAATAAAATGTCTTTAAATACAGAGTGTCTCGCTATGAACAAATTTTCAGAGAGTTTTAAAATATATTCCGTTAATTACATATTCGGGGTCTACCCGAAACGACTGTACAGAATTTTGCCACAAATTCTCTAGGAGAAAATAAATCGATTTGTCTATTTCACCTTAGAACCAAACTTGATAATTACATAGATCAATTGTTTTCTCCAGATTCATAAATACTGAAGAGGAATTATGGTGTTCAAGATTCAGTTAACATTTTATAACGTTGACGTGTTGATTAAAAAATGAATATAATTGAATATAATTTATTACACAGTCTCAGATCTGCCAAAAGATAGGATAGACCATCAAACAGCTTCAGGGATATACCCCATACCATCAATGATTAGGAAAGCAATTGAAATCCATAAATACGGAATGGTACTACATCATGCCATGAAATAGAATCCCAAACCATAATGTTTCCTCTTCCACTCTGGGGTTTAAATTTTTATTTGGAAGACGACTAACGTATTATCATCTGATCCTATTCTATTGAATATGACTATTGTCACTCGAAAGTTCGTTAAAATTCTGAAAGATAATTAATATTTTTGTGCAAACTTATGTATTGTATTTACTGAATTGTCCTTCTTTAAATCGTTCCAATTTATCTGTCTATAAAAAGTATTGTTTTGTGGCGTCAGTGATTTCTCATATTAATTTGTGTCCTTCAAATTGAATGATCGGTGATAAATAAAAAATACTAATAAATAGGAGTAAGAAACTGAAGTAATATGCGATCATTAAGAGGAGACTGACACCAGTTTATTAAACTTCTTAACAAACAGACATATTAAATGATTGTATAAATCTAAAAACAAAATCGTTCAATATGACGTGGAATGCTCAATATATTGATACAAAAACACTCCTGTTATTCCCTTCTTATTTTATGAAAAATAAAAATAAATCTTGGCGTCAGCAAACACGATTATGTTGTTTTTAATTTTCGTTTACTTTTCATACCCATTCACAAACGCAATATTTTCAACAAACGTTTTGCGATATATCCTCAGGCGAAAAAAATCCATTATGTCGTTTGTTTGTATACATATTCCTCGGTGTACAAAAGCCTTTTTCCCTATCAAAGATGTTTTATTTGCTCTTACTTACTCCTGAAGGATTTATATAAACATTTAAGGAGATAAATCTTGGCCTAAACGATAAATTAAATCAATTACGCGTTGAAGTTTTAATTTGCTTTCGCAAAGCCGTCTAAATTGAAAAAATCCGAAAGGTTAAAAGCATTACACATTTTTTTTCCTTTTTTTCGAGTTAGGAAAGCCGGATTGTATAAAAAGTTAATTCGTCCTTAATCCAATCATGTTTTAATGACTAGGACTTAAAATATATGTTTGGCGATTAATAAATCGATTATAAAAACTAACAAATAAAAAATAGTAAAAACGAAAACATTCGAAACAGGAAAAGAATCAATAGGGGCGGTGGATGGGACAAATGAGGGCGGTAAAACGTCGCCATTCTCTAAAATCTCTTGTTTTGTTCAAGGGTTCGCCCGTTTCATTTGTTTCTCCGTTTTCGCGGCACTTTTTCTGGATGTTAAAAGTTTAACGCTTTATTTTGCTAATGGTTGCCATGTTTGTACGGGAGCGGAAAAAAAAAGGACCGCTCGAAATCTCGACGAAACTTCGAAATGATATTTTCTCCGCTCGCTCGTACGATTATATTTCGTGTTATGGGCAAATTAGCATTGCTGGAATGCTGTTGATAAATATTTGATTCTTTTTATTCCGTCGACTCCGGGAGTTGCTCCAACTTTTTAAAAGGCAGCATCTGTAATTGGTTTGAGTTGTTTCTTTACGGAATGTCTTGTTGGAGAGAAAAAAAAGGAAAAGTCCCCGAACTTATTTACTTAATACAATATGCTTTTTGCATATATGAAAAATGAGGAAGAGGAAACGACCTGTTTCGTTTTACATAAAGGAGGGTTCAACGAAAGATACATTAAAGTTAATCATTTTTCTTCGGAAAGGAGTTCGTCCGATCATAAATTTGCATTTAACAGAATTCCAACAAACATTTTTGATAATTTTTATCAATGGAATAAATGAATACTTAAACCCTAAAAAAAAGATTTTAAATTTATTTTTATGATAAAATTTGTTTATCTTTTATTTTATTATTTTTGAACTTTACACTAAACTATTTTTAATTATTGAAATTTTTATTTCCATTAAACTTTTATATTAGATTTCGTATATACAGTAGTGACCATAATTTTAGAAACTTATTAAAATATATTAAAAATATGAACTGTACTACTTGAGCTGGATTCCTGTATATGTAATATTTATTGTTTATTTTTTTTGTTATTTTTGTGTCCACCATCCAATTGCCCAATTTAATTTTATTCATTAACGAAGTGCATACATTTTCTATTCTTCGTTCATTTTACTTTATAGTGTCGATTAAGTTTTTTTAATCAGAGGTCTTTTGCTTATTACAATTATTTAGTGATGGGCTGTTTAACATCGGTGAAAAATTTGTTTATATTAGATGTCCAACAAGGATAAAACTATACAATACCCACTGTGAAAAAGTCTGATGATCTTCTCTGCCTTTGACATACATGGAACAATTTATGTTCCACATATTGAAGAAACGACACTGTAAAGTTATATATTTCAACACGATTACAATCCAAATTTGTGACGAATTGATCAGAAAATTTAACCACAATGTTTTGGCTCGGCCTGCACAATCCTCCAGGCGACATAAAAATTGTGCAAATTTAAATGAACTCTTTACAGTAATTCAAGAACCTGCAAGGAATAAAACCGTATCATATATTCGGAAATTGGTTGGGTTAGTCAATAAAAATTCGTTTCAATATGATAGTTGATGTATTTCAGTTCAATTGAGAAAAATTAATGTGCATTTTATAGAATGAGAGAATATTGGTTTTTAGAGTAGAGTATAAAATAACATTTGGAAATTAGTATTATTTTAACAATTCACATTAATTAAAACAGTTATGGCCATGATATTTTAAAAAGTTCTTATAATATTGTATATGTTGTTATTTTGATTATAATTGTTTACTCTCTTTATTATCTGGACTTAATTTTTTATTTGTAAAGTTATCATATATAATACATGTACAGTATTGGCAGAAAGTAGAGCAACATTTTTAAAATTCAAATAAATTTTGTTACTACACAAATAATCAAATAATCATCAATAAAATTAAACTCTTAATTTTTTATTGTTTTACTATGTAATTATTAAATTTATAAGGGGAAGTTAATTTTCAATATACATTTTCAATATACATCATAACCAGGTCAAAAATATTTGAATTTCAAAAAAATTTTTCTATTTTCTGCCATATAAATGTATCGTGCTAAATCAAGCAATAAAAGAATTATTATTATTGCGGTGCGTGTGTTTTTATATAAAAAAACAACTAAAACAAAAATAAATTTTATTTTCATGTGACTAATAGCTGAAACAAGGAAAAAAATTCAACGCATAAGCTATTTTAAACAACTAAAATAAACTAGTACCGAGTGTTGTAATTATATTAGAGTTTAGCGTTCAGTTTGGCAAATAACGTTATTTTATAGATTACGACGAAGGATTTATGAAACTTTTCAAAATCAATTTGCATCTTATATGTTTAAAATCCTCCCCAGGTTTAAATCTGGATTAGGAAATACATGTAGACACAAAGTTTGCCTTTGGTAATTACTGTTTTCAATTACTTGTTCGGCTAATAAATTTCCTATAGTTAATCTAATCTGCTTTGGCAAACTTTCTGCAGTATTTATCTGATGTGCGAACTATTTTATATAAAATTATAATTCTAGCAGAAATTTACTTTAACAAGGATTATAACTGTTTAATAAAAACAGACTCAAATTAATTACCCAACCATTAATCAGTTAATGATTATTGAAATTGACTTCCATTTTGAATATTGAATAACACATTATATTAATATTATAATCCACGACATCGATCTTAATTATACACATTACAGATTCAGATAGTATCTTGGATGATATATACCATCTTGTGGAACAAATCTCCAATTTGTAATTTTTTTTATTTGTTTATTTTTTTTTCCACGAAACATCCGTCGACAAATAAAAGTGGATCGCGCCTTGGGATTAGGTATTAATAAAACTTCCAAAACCCGGTTCATTTTTTTCCTATGCAAACCCTATTTGGCAAATCCATTTTGGGCGAGTTTGTCCGAATGAAATTTTTCCGGGGGACCGGCCCCCCCACGAAAAACACGACCTATCGCAATCGGAGGGGACGAAAGATCGAACGTGTATCCGAGGCGACACGCCGGAACTCGAATTTACACACGTACTCTCGGTTTTCGGTGGGGACGACAAACGGTCCGTCCGCGTCCTTTTCCCGGGGATTACATTACAATGCACTCGCGAATCCTTAACTTAAATCGGCTTAAAACTTTCACACGACGACCGTCCGAACATTAAAACTGGCCCCTCGTAATCGATAGGGCCAGTTTTGTTGCTGGCGGAGGCGTTGAGAAGTTATGTTGTGGAGTTGTAGATGTGCTGTTCGATTGTGAAGGGGTTTCCTATTTCGTCGATCCGCTTCGCGTTTCAAGGGTCTTGCACCGTTCAGTTTCGGTGCAAATTACTTTTATTAACTCAATTCCGAATCGGTTTAAGTGCCTTCGTTACACACCTCTTTTTTTTCAGTTGGGTTCCTTTGACCTGTCGATAATTGGGGCAATTTTATTTTTTGATTTACACAACTTTACGTTACTTACTGTTTTCATTGTTTTTGGGCACATAAACTTATTAATATTAAATTTTCTAAACTTTTTATAAAAAAAAATATATATATTAAAATACCACTTAACAAGTGAATTTATAAAGCAATCTCTCATTCCATCTATTATTTGTTAAATTATAAATTGTTACGCATTATTAATATTAATTTTCTCTCATAATGATGTGTTCCATTAATTTTATATATTTATTCACAATGACTTATTTATTCTTACACATGTTCATAACTTTTACATATTACTCTTCATTAACAAATACTTGAGGTCCACAAACAAATGTTACATTATTCTAAGTCACTCACTCATATTAAATTATTAAATTGTTTATAAAAAACTCAACAAAATCAAACCGTTGTGTTTTTTCTAATTACAATCTGAATTTTTTAAAATAGTCCCAATTGAGTATGGCGACAAGTTTTTGACAATAAATCAATTTAAATTATAAAGTAGAGCAACTTTTTACTAAATCTTTATAAAATCCTCAATAATTTTTCATTTTACAATATATACCAATGTAAACTGAGTTAATATAATGGCTTGTGGAAAGAAATTATTTTCCGAGTTAAAATTACGAATTGTATCGTTTTTTCAATCCGATAAGAGAAAAATCAATATAGATCGATTGTAACGCGAGTTTTTTAACAATTTTCAAGATTTGGTGATGTGGAAGGGAAAAATAAAACTGGAAGACCAAGAAAAACTAATAGGTTTTAGGATAAACAAATTTTACCCCACTCCAAATAGCGATCTGGAGTGATGAAGTCAAGTTTAATCTGATTAACAGTGATGGGATTTTATGTAAGGTGACTTATTCATAAAAAGTTTAACCCAAAGTTTACCTTACTCACTGTTAAACATGGTGACAGGTCGGTAATGGTATGGGGCTGTTTTCGGGATTTGGAATAGGTCCTCTCTTTTGAATAGAGGGTATTTTGTAAAGAAATATTGAAGAACAACATGGTACCATAGTGAGATAAAAATATGTCAATAAAACATTCTTTTTAAGAAGATAATGGTCCGAAGCACACTTCAAAATATTTGAAGTAGTGACTTTTAAGGGAAAAAATTAATATTATGATCTGGCCATGTCAATTTCTTGATCTACACTCAATTGAAAACTTATGGAAGATAGTGAACAACAAAATAAGACACAAAGAGTATAGTAATCACCAAGATTTATTCACGGTTCTGCAAAAGTCCTGGCAAAATATGGATCCAATTATTACTGACCATCTGTTGCTTTCCATTTAAAAAAGGTGTTCGAAATAATGGGAATTTTACAATATATTAGTGTAGAATTAATTAAAATACTAATTACAAATTATTTGTAGTAATAAAACTTTAAATAGCTACGCACTACTTTCCTGTCCAAAACAAATAATCATCAGTAAAATTAGACTCTTTATTTTTTGTTTAACTATGTAATTATTAAATTTATAGAGGGAAGTTACCTTTCAATATACATTTTTTTAACATAATAACTAGGACAAAAATTATTTGAATTTTAAAGAAGTCGCTCTACTTTTTGCCAATATTGTAGGTCTGTCATCACCACATAAGCAAAAATTAAAAACTTTTTACATCGGAAATATAAATGAAATTTTCCAGTTTTTTGCAAAAGACGTATTTACAATATCTTCAAATACAACCCTCCCTATATGTGTTTTTATCATAAGTAAAATGTGACATAAAATTAAGAGAATTTAATATCGAAAGTGGGTCAAGGATTTGTCACATTGAATTACTGGAAATTAAAGTGGAAAACCTGTAAAACGTTAGTCAATGGATGTAATATAAGATTTTTAATAAGGGCTGTACATTCGACAGTTTTTAGTTTTGTGTGTGTTGTGTAACGTTCATAACTGCGGACTAAATTTATATATTTTTTTTTCTAGTTCAGAATTTCAGTTTTGTAAAATGTTAAATTAAAATTTTTTAAAATTGAATCCCACACACAAAAAAAAAAAAATAACGGATGCCGTCGATGTCGAACTAAATTCAGTTCTGATGCAACAACGTGTTCAAATTTTCTTCCACCACATGTGCGGTCGTGCAATTTTCGACGTAAAATATTAATTTAGAACGGTGGCCGATCAGAATGTTTTTGTTTTTTTTTTTGGTGAAAACATGGACCTGCTAAAAACATGCGTGTATCACATTAATTAACAGCGTTATTGGTAAATAATTGTCATTGTCAGTGAAACGAACTGTTTATTACGAATTAAATCGATCGGTCCGCCTTGTAATTGGAAACCGTTCATCCGCAGGTTACTTCTGAAAAACTCATAACGCCACTAATTTTCGTTTCCTGCTTTAATTTCGGTATTTGCTTTATTATTGTCGTACAATTACGATCTCTATGAGGCGTTTAATTAAAAAGTTGGCTTTTCATCGCGTATTGCGGGGCCAACTTAAATTTCGCCAGTGCTAAACGGTTCGTTGTGTTTTCGGGCCTTTGAAAAATTTATGTAAAATGTTTAACACGCACGCGAAGCTAAACGACCGTTGCGACTACAAAGTGAAATTGTTTCGAGGCTTTTTTTGACGGTTACACTCGTTGGCGCGTTGTAAAAATTTACCAACTATTGTTGCCGGTGTACCACATAATTAACGAGACTGATCGAAGTGCCAATCTATAATTAAACGGAGAAATGAAATATTAATCGGGGCACTCGTTAAAACTGAAATAACAAAAAAAAGTAATGGAAATAATAATGAAACAGTTTATCTTACTCTCTAATGAACGCAAAGGGAAGTCGGATCGTTGTTACAAAAGCAACAGAGAGACAAGTGACGCAAATTTTATTAATTTTTAATTAACTAAGAGCAGTAAAAAGAACGAACGACGTAATTGAATGACTCTAATAAGCGGGTTTCCGATAGAAAGAGACGATTACTCAAAAGATTGTCCTACAGAGACGGAACGCAAACAATTGTTCGCCAATAATTGTTTTTGTAATTGGGCGGTCGTGAATCAAACGGTCCTATCTGATATAAATTGCCTTTGGAAGAATAAAGAAACCATGGACGTATAGAGACATTTTTATGATAAGGTCGGAACGTCCCTTTTATTTTTACTTCACTTTATATTTCCTATAATGCATAATGATAAATGCTTCCCCTTTGTAACTTTTAACTTCTGCGGAAACAATATAAAAAAAATCAAATCACATCGACAATAAAGAAGTAAGTTCATTTTACATTGGCTGCTAATTAAGGCAGTGTCTAATTAGGGACTGAACGAACATTTTTATAACGTTTAATTGGCGGTTACTTTTATATCAATTCGTAAACTGTAAAATGTCTTTGTGCGGAAAATGTTTTTCCATTTACATCACGCACAATTTTCAGTGCACGCTTCGACGTCATTGGTTGTGTGTATGTTTAACCCCGTCAAATAGTTAAAATTCTCCGGACCGAAGTTCCCAATTTAATAGTAATTACTCGACAAATCTGTACGAGACAGTATTTAAATACGCCGGAAATTAGATTGTTAACAGTTTAAATTCGGCCCTCGAAAAATGCTAACGCTCCGGGCGGTTTCAAACTTCGGCGAAGAATTTAAAAACAAGTCTATGCTTACGAAAGTAATTTAATGATTGATGTCATTGTTTTCTACAGAAAAAAAACTTTCGCAAAATTCACCCGTGATTTATTTTTTGGGGGGCGGGGGATGGGGGCTCGAGTTTCGCGCGAAACGTCGCCGACGGGGGAAGTGTGAAAGTTTGCAACATGTTCAAAAAACAATTTACATTTGTATTAATGTATTCTTCAGGATGATATATTCATGATATTACCGAGTCGGTTGTGACTCGCTACGAGGTAAAATAAGTTCCGCCTTCGGACAAAGTTTTGCGGGAAATTTGCTAATAATATTTTTGTTTTGGAAACACCTTAATTATTACGTACAACGTTTAATAGTAACAGAATATTACGATTATGCAATGTATCCAGAAAATCACCTATTTTCGAACAATGAGTCAGTCTAATTGACTGAAGTGGCTAAACAAGCATTCAAATTAAAGATAAATGAACAATTTTTATTTATATAGTTTTAAGTTTGTCCTAATAATTGAAGTACCAGCAAATTATGTATTGGAAATTCATCAATTTTCATGTTATTTGAATTAATATTATAAAATAACATTTTGGATATGATTAATTTTTGTTGTGTTTGTATTACATGGAACGAAATAATTCGAAGAATTATTCCAAATAATTCTAATAATTTTGCGTTTATTTAACTTCAATCAATTATTTTTGGGTGCTGCAATTAATCAAGTTCAAAATTGTCAATTCCTCACCTATAGGAATAAAAATAAATGAACTACGAATAGTTTATAAAATGGCACATTAAACTTGAAAATCAGACTTTTTTATGGAAGCATTATCGAACATGAATTTTTGGTTTATTTTTTTTTTTTCATTTTTGGAGCTGCTCATACATTTTTGAATATGATTCAAGAACTAATTGACCCATTTGGCTAAACAGGCATTCAAATTAAAGATAAATAAATATTCTATAATTTATTTACACAGTTTTGAGTTTGTTTTAATAATTCAGGTGTTAATAATTTGATTTGAATCAGTTTTTCAGACAAAAATGAATACTGAAAATTCACATATCCTGCTGGGAGTAATAGAAATCACAAAGTTATGTCCACTTTGAATTTTTTACGTGTACATGATACATTTACGAAAAAATAAGCAACTGAAAATGAAAATCGAACGATAAATTATGAAGTTATGAATTTATCAGTGGTATACCAAAATTCAGCTTTTTGATTTCTACGTTTCTTCTCCATTTTATTGAAACAATAGAAATCAAATCTATCTTTTGTATGATAATATTATGTTATAAAAAATTCTGGATCTATTTTCTTTGTCTATTATTGCTACCGTTATCTGTTTCTCGTATTTCATTTATTGGTGACAATGTTCCCCTCGTCACACAAGTCACCAAAATTGACCTGAAAATATCTATTTTCATAAGTGAACGATCGAAGGAAAAATGTGTACAGATATCAAGTTTTCAAAAAGATTTGGTGCTTAATGATCTTAATTAGCTGGATAATGATATTGCTATAGACGCCATTTTCTACAGACAAAGATGTTAAATACGATAGAAGATATATTATAGTAACTTTAAAAGAATTGATTGAAACATTATTAAATGATTTTAATCGATTTCTATTTAACACATAATAACATGAATGATTCTTCTCAGTAATCACAATTAATAGTTTTATTTTTATATTTATTTAAATAAATATATACTTATATTTCATTTTATTAACGGAACTTTTGACAAGTCGAATTTTTAATCATAAAAGACATGTCATTACTTAATGAAAGAAAATCTATTGGTGCATTTCCAGAAAAAAAATAATTTAATCCGTATACAGTAAATAAGAAAATAAATATAAATATACAGTCGGTTCTTCGAGCAAAAATTAATGCTAGAAATTGGCATATCGTGTTGGGAGTAATAAAAAACTTACTTAATTTTTATTTTTTATGACACATCATAAAAAAGATGGATTTATTAGTTTGAACGCACATATTAGTCCGATTTAGTTGGCCAAAGAAGTGCTACATTCTAAAATATTTATGTTTTATGCCACTATTTAACAATACTCTTAATGGTAAGAATTTATTTTCAGTAGAATTCATATTATATTTTTAAATAGCTCACTTTGAGTGAAAAAAAAAAGAAACCTTGCACTCACATAGAAAATGGAAATAATTATTAACATAAAAAACATGACCTAAAAGTTGTTGAAATTTGTGCTTAATCTGTGAGCAGCCACACTGACAGTGCCACAATGTAATAATATAGTGTCATTATTTTAAATAAAATATTTTCATTGCATTTAATTTAGGGTATGCACTTAAATAGTAATGTGTGCCGTTTCTATAGCCATTATCCTATTTACTGATGTCTAAAATTTACCACCTGCCTAACTAAAATTCAATAGGTTTTCCTATTTACAGAAAATTGGTTTATGCGTTACCTAATTAAACGCTTCATTATCTATAAATTATTTGGAAAAAATAATAAATTTCATAAACGCTTTTAAGATTATTTCTATTTAATTATTGCTTAAATAAATATTTAATGAAGTTTACATAATATGTTGTATAATTTATGAATGTATAAAATTTGCCATCAGGCTGATTAATATTCGATTATAATTTTAAATTAATCAGCAATTTAATTATTTAAAAATGAAATGAAAATAGTTTTAATGAAAATGTTTCACTGACTTAAATTTATATATGTAAAAATTATATAATAAATGTAAAAGTATTATGCACATGAAAATGTTAATTTCATGTTGAATTGATTAAAGTAATTTCAGTTAAATATGAATCAATACATTCGGAAATTGTCGATAAATAATAAATGTAAAAAATCGTATTGAATTCATTTGAACAGTCAACATAATTAGAAGCATTCAGGTCCCATAATTTGCATGTTAACTTCCACAAAAATAATTAATTAAATCGACTTTGTTTAAACTGTACATCAAGCAGTTCCCTTTTTACTTTGAATCGCTGGCTGGATTTCATTAAATTCAGAATTAAGTGTTTACATGAAACGATACACATTCAATAAGCACATCGCCGTAATTCCCTGAATTCTTGCCGACCTCCGTTCACCTCGAATAAGTGGAATTCAATTTGAGAAAACTGCACCCGGTTAATTTAAACTGGGAGCTCCATTTAGGAGCTTATATCTAATTAGTTATTCGCTTGGGTGCAAAAAGCCTTGCGAAGAGTGCACGGTAAATCTATTTTCATTAAATGATAATTTCTTTAAACGCGAATACGTTATTAGGTTTGTTCTGTCTTACAATGGAATTAGATTAGAATTAAATTGTGCGAAAGTGTAAGCTGAAACATGTGGCCGCCGACACTTATGTTACTTCCTTCTGGTGGATGTACCGATGACAATAATGACGAGAATCGCCGGATAGAAATAACAATCACACTGATTTCTTATATAATTCCTTCCAATAAAACTACCTTACAGTTTTGCTACGTCCTTAATTACTTTCCAGTTAACGTCGACTTTAATTGTACCGAGAAAAAACAACGGGTGATAATGATCAAATAAAAATTAAAAGCCCCAGTAACGAACTTTGGCGATGACTCCCTTTCAAACTTCATCTTCAGTGGTGTTTGAACGTTAATCAATTAATTATCGTTTTGTAATAAGTTCAAAAATCATCATTTAACGTTTCGCATTTGGTTGGACCACAGTGACTTGTATTTTGTTCTCACAAGTTTTTAGATTTTTATGGATTTTTAGAATTTAGTATCACAGCTGTTTCCTGGATACTGGACATTTTTATTTCATACCATAGTTATTTAATATGTAATAATTAAACTGTTGTAACAGTTTTATAATAGCATTTCAATTATAATTCAATATATTGTTTATTTTATTGGTTCCCATTCATTTACGATTTTAGAACATATGTCCCAAATAGTAAGAAGCATTTCTTGTAAAATCAGGTACCATGTTACACAATGGGATAAACTATAACTGGCCTCTTTCCAAAATATTGCTTAATTTCTTCGTTGGTACAGGTTTGAGGACGACCTCTTCAATGAATTAATTGCCACTTTGAAAGCGACAAAACTGAAGCTGATTTTTTAGTTCAATTTACAAGAGATTTTATCAAAAATGTTAAATAAATGTAAAGTAGGAAATAAACGTTATTTTTTATATATTTTATGTATAGAGATTGCTTATGCTAATCTAAAGTTTTTGAATGTTCATTATGCTGCATTGAAAATGACAAAGATATTTATGTTATAAGATGCACACAATTAAACGTAAGCAAAGAACACTGTGTATAAAATTCAGGAGTACTAATAATGGCTCCTTAAACAATGGTTCTTGTTTAACGTATGTGCCAAAAATAAACTTTCCAGCTTCTAAATTGGTGGCTGTACAAACATTCAATCTGTTAAAATTTTTAGAAAAAAAAATTAATAATTCAAAACCTTCTAATGAGTAAGTTAGGTGAATAACCCTGTATACAATTTAACTTAAAAATTGCTTCAAATGAAACATGAACCAAAAACGTTTATTACTTTTTCAGTATCTACTACAAATAATTATGAAACAACTTAAAGTTTCTATAAAAGAAGATTTATGTGTTGCCTTTTATTTCAGTGTTTAGTGATTTTATTTGATACATTTTTACAAAGAACACGAAGTTGTTTTCTGTTTTACAGTAGACAATGACAATAAAGGAAACCATATTAAATCTTTGTCTGACATGAAATAACTTAATTATTGTAGCTTTCTAATAAAATAAATAATAATGTTTTACTCGGCAGAAAACATCAAAACACTTATATGATACGTTGTGTTAAAGTGTTGGATTTATTTTCATTTCTTTTTACATGTGTTAAATAATAATAAGAGTTAAACACTCTATTTCAACGTTTAGTTATTTTATCTGATAGACTTGTATAAAGAACCTCTTAAAGGTAATTAAAAAAACACAAAACACAGGATATTTTTTAAAAAATTTTAATTATCAAATTATCAAAATAAATAAATAGGAAAGTTCATTTTTAATTTCTGTTTGTATTTATATATAATTAAATATATATTGAACTTGAAAAAATAGGAGTTAAACATATTCATTTTTAAACACAAATAACTAATTAAAATTATTAAAATATCTTTTTAGTTTTTATTTTTTTTTTTCAAATATGCATTTATTTTTAAATATATTTTTTCAAATTAATTTTTTTTTTTCAATTGATATTTCTGTTTTCTAATGATTTTAAACTTTTTAAAAAACATTAAAAAAAAAAGAAAATTAAATTAATAAATATTTGTTTATCAAATTTGCTGTAGTTTATACTGTTTTTTAAACAAATATATTTTTTTATTTTGAAATACTTATTTTGAAATATTTCTGATTTCTAAATAAAAAATAATTGAATACCTTTTTAAATTTTTTTTTCCTATTTTTTTTAATATATATTTTTTCTAATTATTTTTTTAGTTGAGAAACTACTTGTATTTTTTATAATTTTAAATTTAAATTAACAAATTTTCTCTAGTTTATACTTTTTTTAATACAAAATTATCTTCAAAATTCTTATTTATTTCTTAAAATATTCCTATATTACATGTTTTTATTTTGAAATACTTATTTTTAAACATTTTTGGTGTTACTTTTAAATCATTAGTAATTAATTAAAATTCATTTTAAATTTTATTTTAAATGTTTACACATTTAATTTCGTAAATTCGAATAATCTTAAAATTTGAAGCAACAAAATCTGACTTCGAAGAATCGAATTCTTAAGTTTTCAATTCTTTGTTATAATTAATAAACTAAAACTTTTTTTAAATCAATTTGTTTTTCTGTTTACATTATTTTTTTAAAATTTTAAAATCTTAATAAAATAAACTTAAACGAAAAAAATTTTGGATATGAATATTTTTTCATAAAATGTGATTATATTATTTCAAATTTTAATACAGGGCAACACGAGATTCTTCTCCGTCCCTAGAAATATATTTAAATGCTTGTCTGAAAATAAAAATAATAAAATTGAATATTTTATTAAAATAGGTATAAATAAAATGAAAATATAAAATTGCGAATTTGTAATTTGTTTTTTAATATCTTTTATTACATATATGTGTAAGTAAATTGATACTTTTTTTTTTTAAAAATTTACTGTTACAATTAGCGCAAGTTTATTAGAATCAATTTAGTAAACAGAATTTGACAAACAACATTCCACGGTTTAATCAAATATAAAACGTACATGCACGTATTTCGTTTTATTTGAAAACGTAACACGGCAATGCATCGGTGGCATCCAACCGGATGAGCGACGTATTGTGGCGGCGGTTGCGAAAGTTCGGATGTTAAGAACGTGCATTGTGGAAGAGGCGGATTAGCCGGGCTAGACTGTTATAACGTAATAATATAGAAACGGAACCGGACATAACGCAGCTACAACTCGGCACCGCCACGTCCAAACAAATTCAACGAATAAACAGCGACAGCAACTTCTCCAGAGACTGGTGAAGCGTTCCCCGTCTCTTCGCCGCACGGCGCTGATTTTAATGCGGATCTTATGCACTTGCTCGTGTTGCTCTAATGCGTCTCGAAATTTCGCACTCTAGACTAATTGTGTTTAAATGGAAATATGACAACTTGAGCTCCGTTCGGGCTCTGCCTCTAACTTTTACCGTACAATTAACATTTTAAAGTGGTCATCCGCTTGTTGTTTTAATGTTGAATTCACTTTTTTGGTCTAAGTTGATTTTCTCACACTACTAGATCTCTTTGGAAAACTTATTACTTCAAGTTATCCCATAATCTATATCCAATATTATTATCAGCTTCACTAACCATTTCTTTCGATGATGAGTTTGTCTTCACGTTCCCTCAAGTCTGGGAAACTTGAGTTATACGTTATATGTTATGTTTTTTTAATTAATTCCAGTATCTTTTCAATATAACCTTTCAATATTTCTTTCCACTGATTTTCTTCGTAGAGTTCATTCAAATTTGATAGTCTTTTAGCATGGATTTTCTGATCAAGTTCATCCAAACGATTTTCAATTAGATTGAGATTTGGGCTTTATGTTGGCTAAGATATTACACGTACTCCTTGAGAAGTGAGCCATTCTTTAACTAACTGAGACCTATATTTCGGTCAGTTATAATGCTGAAAGGTCCATCTTAAACTCATGTAATCTTAGGCATATGGAAGCATCTGATTCTCTACAATGTCAAGATAGCCGAAACGATCCATTATCTCTTCTGTCTTAACCAGCGGGCTCATGCCAAACCCAGAAAAACATCCCCAAGTAGGTCTAGTGTACTTGGAATTATATCTTTAATTAATTGGTCGTCTCACCCATGAAATGCCATCAGATTTGAATAATTGGAATTATTTTTAATACATGAGATATTCACCAATATACATGTGTTTATAATTGGTATAAATTATATTAGATTTGCATATACAGATTGGTAGCAATTTATATCTTTTTAAATTTACCCTACTTTCTGCCAATACTGTATATATAACGTGTGTATTTTTGAGAAAACGTGAAAACGGTCATAAAAAATAGATAATCAAATATTATGACGAAAATAATGTAGTTGAAAATAAAGAGATTACAGTAAAAGGCATTCCTCTGAAACTATTATAACTGTACTTAACGAGTTTGAAAATTACTTAACAAACTGATGTCTAAAAGGCTAATCTAGAAACTGCTTTTCATCCGAATTAATAAATTAAATTGGTATTCCACGAGGATCAATGCTGGGACCCGTTTTGTTTAACTTATACATAAATGATATTGTGAAATATGTCTGTTGTGTGAGTTGTGATAATTTTCAAAAAATCAGGGTGAGAATAGAAAGTATATTTTTGTACAATTTTATATATTTGAACTTTTATATCCACATACATTTAATATTTTATTAGTCTATGTTAAATAAAGTTATTATTTTTATTTTACTGGTAACACTTATGAAATATGTAATTTTAAAATCTCCATTATGCATCTATAATAACTGTTTGGCAGTTTTTATGCACCGGTGCTCTTTACTTGGTTGTTTTAAGATAAATTTCTAATTAAGATACAGTAACGTAGCGGCGGCGTAATTTGCAATTAAATAGTAATTACAGTTTACATACGGCTTTGTATTGCCCACAAGATGATATACGTCTTCTAATTATAATAACAATAATTGTACTTGTCATAAACTGAATAAACGTTTAATGATTGCTCGTTCAATTTAATTAGCGTACCGAAAAATTTTTACAAACTTACGAAATAAGTGAAAAATATAAGCAGTTTCGGTTCTCCGTGAAAATTGGTATGAATTACTAAATTATTAGTGCATAAGTTTCCTTAATGCTCTTTTTATTTGAACGACGTTAACTCAACTTGCATTAAAGTTTTTATGCGGCGTACAACAGCCTTTACGAGCGGGGAAACTTATTTTCTTCGTTTATTATTTAAGTTTTTAACATTTAACAATAAGGCAATTTAACTAACTTAAAGATAAAGTGAATATAGATTTTCCTATTTACATAAACCGAGTTTATACATTAACTAATTAAACGCTTCTTCATCCATGAAACTATTTTTATGGAAAAATAACAAACGCATTCAATTATTGTTTTATTTAATTGTGACATCAACCCGGTCATGATAAACTACTCGTTCAATTGACCTCATTCTTAAATATCTAAAAACTTTAATGAAATGTGTTTTTTCTGTGACATGAATAATTGCTCCCTTGATTTCTTTTTTAGGGTAATTGCTTCTATTCAATTTTTTAACTACCAGTAACATTTTACATATACTTGATTTATATCTTGTCCAGAAACTGAAATTTGGCAAATAAATAGTTTTTGATAAAATTATTGACAAAAACTAATCATTTATTTACATTGTAAATAAATAATAAACTATATTAATAGCTAATACAATATGAACAACCTAATACATTAATTATACATAAAGGTTTATAGAGTTACATCAACAAAAGTGTTCTTAATCGGTTAAAACAAAGCTTTTAGCTTTCAAAACATTTCCGACATAAAATAAAATAATGAATATTTCATATAATAATCACTTGATAACAAACATAATTATTTAATGTGACTGATTAAGTCACTTGGATTTTTTAGTGACTTTATAATAAATAAAATTGATTTGACTGGTGCATATTTTTAATGAAATACAAATGTATACTTAGGAGATTCGTAGGTAAAATAAATATAATGTATTTTGTGCAGAGAACATCAGTCATCAATTTGTAAATATAGTGAAACAGAGAAGATTGACAAAGGTTGTGTTTTATCTATTTTATATATTCATAAAACTCGTATATATGCTTTAAGATGCATCTCAAAGAATAGGGGTAACAGAACTTTTATTTCCTGTGCAGCAACTCAAGCGTAAGTTTTTTTGGCATATACATGTCACAAAGCTCTTGATATTATTATAATAGCATGAAATGTGCAAATGAAAAAAATTAAAAAGGTAAAAAAGTTCTATTAATAAAATAAAATACGTATAAATTAACGTTAATTAATCAATACGATACGATAAGCTTTGGGTAGTAATATAGTTGTTTGATGTTCAGCATACAGTGTAATCTGACAATATTAATAAATAGTTTACGATTGTATACCGCAATGATCCTAAATATAATTATATCGAACAGTATAATGCTGATTTAATTGCCGCCGAATTCTCGAACTGTATTAAACGTAATTAACACGGTCATTTAGTCGTGAAAATGATTTAACAATCCTTCCGAGCAACAATTCAGATTTTAATTACCAATCTAGCCATTATTTACATAAATATACATCCACAAATTGGTCATAATTAATATGAGAGCCACTCTATTAGAAACTCTCCCAGGACCTTAATTTCCTGAGTTCGGGTCCTAACTGAGGCGATACTGACAGAACGTAGACCGTAGTGGATGACCTGATTCTGACATAACACCCGAACCCGGTATAAAATTACACTATTCCTATTCTGTGCCGGCCTAGTGGCGTGTTATAAGTGCCGGGCGCAAATCCCCCTCGCAAGAAATTATAATTATATCTTTCCCCTTACATAAATCACGCGGTATGTTAATATACATGTATGCAGACGGATGATTTTCGCTCGTAAATCAGCTGAGTATTGTCTGGAAATGAAATTTGCCCGTTTGCTTTTAAGATTTACCACCGGTGATCGATTCAACGGAATCTTCCCCATCTATTTACGGCCTGACAACGCTCCTATGACTTTGCTTGTTTGATTTTAATGTAAAAAATGGTGGGAAACATCAAAGTCAGTTTGTGACATCATGACATGCATGTCGCACAAATTGTTTCCTATGTTAGTCCAACGAGGGTGACGAGGACTAGGTTAACTAATCCAACTAATCAAATGTTACGATGAAAATGATTTAATTGAGAATAATCAAAAGGGTGTTCGTTAAGGACATTCCTTTCAAACAATTATTTTGTACGAATGTCATGATTGGTGTAGTAAAATAGAAAATATAATAAACATATTACTAGTTTCTTAGATTTCAGGAGAGCTTTTGAAACGTTGCACACATTTGAGAACGCTTCATCCGAATTAACAAATGAAATTGGTGTTCCACAAGGAACAGTACTGGGGCCTCTTTTGCTCAACTTACAACTTACCTGGCAGAAAGTTAGAGTAATTTTTTAAAATTTAAATAATTTCTGTCCTGATTATTAGGTTCTAAAAAATATATATTAAAAATTAACTTCTCTTTATAAATTTAACAAATTCATAGCTAAACAATAAAAAATAATAAAGAGTTTAATTTTACTGAGCAACTTATGCCTTTTAAAGTTTTATTACTACAAATAATTTGTAATTAGTATTTTAATTAATTCTATACTAATATATTGTAAAATTCCCATTATTATGAATAACCTAAAACAAATAATCTTCAGTAAATTTAAACTCTTTATTTTTTTATTGTATAACTATGTAATTGTTAAATTTATAAAGGGAAGTTAATTTTCAATATACATTTTTTGAACATAATAACCAAGACAAAAATTATTTGAGTTTTAAAAAAGTTGCTCTACTTTCTGCTAAACTGTATACTGTCGCTGATATGTACAGCAATAAATTAAAAAACTTTTTATTTTGAGCAGAGTTCATAAGTGAAACACCAATTCAATACAGTTGATTTTATAATATATTTATATAATCGACATCATTTCTTAAAGCTAAAAATGCCTAAAGGTGTCCATTTATCAATAGAAATTAAACAACAAATTGTAGAAAAGTTCCGGAATGGTGAAAAGCAGAGTAAAATTGCATTCGATTTAAATTTAAACAAATCCATCAGCTCGAGGACGATTTTCAATTTTAACAGGGAAACGTAAGACTAACAGAGCTGTGGACAAGAAAATAAAAAAAGGCTTTTTGTTCACGACCTTTTTATCAGCATATTTTGCATAAATCAAGAAATAAACGAAGTCAATGTGTCGATGACTACCATAAAACTAAGACTAAAAGAAGTTGGTCTTGGTAGAAAATCAACAAAGAAGCTCTCCATGTCTGCAAAAAGTGAACTAGAACAGATGGGCAATGGAAAACAATTTAGTTTTCCGTTGAAAGTTGGTTCCAATAATTCAAATCGACGGCATTTCAATGGTGAGAAGACCAACTGATGAAGCACGGTGGAGTAAGATTGGTGAATCACCCCGTAGATTAATACATAATTTCTTGGACATGAAAGGGCGTTTTTGTGCAGATGCAGAACAAAGTCTAGAGGCAGTGTAACGTCGACTGTAACATCTGAATTTAATAATAAATTTGATCCATGAAATTGAAAAAACGACGAAATATAATTGCGGAGAATCGTAAGTTAAGTCCGTCTTTGACGCATCAGCAAAACCATTGTATCTCATTGTAATGAAATTGCGATTACAATTAGAAAACGGGGGAGGGAATCCGTTTTCGGCGGCGGGAACGTTGGAAACGTTGAAACGCAGTTCCCGAGAGGACCGCGAAATGAATAATGAACTGTCGCCTCCACGCCAATAATAAATGGTGAAATATATTTTTTTCACTTTATATGAAGACAAAGTGTTCAGGCGGCGACAAATAAAGACTTGGAAGTGGTAGGAGCACGGGCGCGGGCCTCGGCCGTGGCCCCGACTTATTTAAATTTACTGTTATGATGTTAAAACGTCTTTTGTTGGAGGATCCGTGCGCACTTTGCCCGTTAAGCAGGGGCCCTTTGTTTCGGGCATTATCCGCCGAGATACAACATTATCAACCCGTCACAGCGGCCCCCACGCCTAGAAATAGATATTAGGAAAATTAAATTAATTCGGACTGCGACTGCAGACGACCGTCGACTCAAATCCCCATTCCTTTATGTCCTTTTGTCTGTTTTACCATTCCCGATTCCGTCCATAATTACCGGCTCCGCCATGTTACGACAACAAATCCATTTTCCATCCATTTTTTTCTTGCCTCACGCCTCCTTCCAAATTTTAATTGTTTCGGTTTCTCGTTCGGTGAATTATGAATGTGACCTTCGTAAATTCACAATTCCCCTAATGAACAAAACAATTCGCAATTCAGTGCAAAACTCGTTGTTAAAACGGGAATAACTTAGCATAAAACCCCCGCCCTTCCACCGGCCCATTATTCGCAGGGGCGCAATATAAAATAACAGCGAAATTCTCCGCGATTACGTTAATAATCGTCAAATACGGAATGGATTAAAGTGGAGAACATCTGACAGGATTCCCGAATGAAGCTTATAAGTAGTTAACAAGGGTCTAAGGCGGCAATTAAATGTGTACTTTGGACGTAAAAGATGAAACATAATATCGTAGAGAAATAAATGTCTTTTGTGTCTAGCACCAAAACGGACCACCCCCCAGATCTTCCTTTTAGTGCCGTTCTCTCCGGCTCCCGTTCGTCCTCGCCAACCGACCCATCTAATCTGCATTCTATTTTTATGCGTGGGGATAAGGACCGCGATCATCTCCATGTTTTATTTTAATTAAACGTTAATTTTATCGGTCGGCTTCGAACTGAATTAATATCAGTTTATTGGATTACTCACTAATTGCGTTATCGGTGTTTTTTAATTATCGCGATTCTTCGTCATCCGTCAACAACCTGCCCACTTCATCTTGTTGCAGCGACCCGGTTTCGTTGCCAAGAATCAGATAAATACACCAGCCACGGAACAAATTATTTTCCTGCTTTCTATTAACTTGTTTATTCCTCAAATGTGAAATATCTTTCTGAGAATAATGTTTTACTCACCATTATTATTTATTAATATTAATAAATATTAATGACAAATGGTAATAAATTATTTGTTTGGATTTATTTGGTCATAAATATATATTTTTTGGTGTCCGGAGTTTATTTAAAATAAGGACCATTCTCCTAAGTAAATAAACTGTATGCCTTATTTCTGAGTGTTTGATGACCCCTTCTTTTTGACTAGGGTGATCCACTTTCTTTACTAGAACATCCAAAAAAGGTATTTGTTTCTCATTCTCGAATTCCATTGTGAATTATATATTGTTATGTTGTGAGTTTAGATGTTTTAGAAACTGATATCGTTTTTCTTGTCCATGTTTCCACATCTCGAAAGTATGATCCACGTAATGATACCAAACAGGAGGTTTGTGTTTGAAAGTCTCAATCGCTTTTTGTTCAAACTTTTCCATAAAAAAATTGGTGATCACTGGACTAAGAGGACTGCTGCCCATTGTTAATCGTTCAGTCTGTTCGTAGAATTTTTTGTTCCAAACGGAGTAGCACGTACGGATAGGATTCACTATATCCGGAGGAAATATGTTTAAGGATTCAGTGACAGGAACTTTAATGAATAGTGACATTACGTCGAAACTGACCACAACTGTCTTCAACATCAAGATATAGTCCTTTCAACATCTGAAAAAATGGGTAGAATCCTTGATAAAAGTTAGGGTGTTTCCACCATGAGATTGTTGCAATTTGGTAAAACATTTAGCTAAGTTATATGTTGGTGACCCAGGAGTATTAACGATGGGTCGAAGTGGCACAGATTCCTTATTATTTTGTTGAGATATTGAAAGGATTACATCTTGTAGAAGACTGATTGGTCAGTTTCGACGTAGTGTCTAAAGTTATATCAGAAATATTTCCTCCGGCTATAGCTGAACATGCACTGTTAGATGGAAATCATAAGATAAAAAAAATTCCAAGATACACAATTGCTTGCGTCGACAACTGGATATCACAAGAGAATGATTAGGGAAGCAATTGAAATCCATAAACATGGAAACAACTTCAACAGAAAAGAAAAAGCATTGAAGCTTAATAAAATATGGACATCAGTGCTCAATAACACCAAAATCACTAAGCAGATAGGAACAACCAATGAACAGAAAGAAGTTTCTAGAACATTAGTTGTCTAAGTTGCCATTTAGTTGCCAATCAGATTTCTAAGTGACACGGACCAAATCAGACCTTTGAAGATGCTAACCACTCGTTCTAGTGAAAAGTCAGGAAATAAATCCAATAAACTCGAACAACTATAGATATTATTATTTATTAATAAATAATTAACTTAGCTGATTTTGTTTGGATTTATTTAGTCACAAATATATATATATATATATATATATATATATATATATATATATATATATATTTGGTATCCAGAATTTATTCAAAATAAGGACCATTTTCCTAAGTAAATAAATCAATTAGGAAGTTGTGACTTACCTATCAACATCAACTTAAATTTATCTATATTTATACTTAACCTATTATCACAGAAACCACTTAAAGATCACAGATTAACAGTTTCAAACATAAAATCAATATAATTACCAGCAATCACCTTCAACCAACGAAATTAACCGACATTTTTTTGTCTTTGAACCCTTTGAAACCCTCTTAGACAACATAAATCATTTGATAAAATTCAATATACTTAAATATACCTTAAAAAAAAAAATATGTCAAATTTGAAACTCAGTAATTTTATTTTAAAATAATGTTTTTAAATAGTAAAATACATATAATATTATTGTATTTTAAACAATAACCATTATGTTATTTTGTTGTAAAGCATATCATGTTCATACAAACATATTTTGTTGTTGTAGTTGTAAATTGAATACCCTTCAGAATAAAATAAAGGAAATTTTATAAAATTTTTAATTGCAAAGTAAAGAGAGAATGTTCCACAGGTAAATACGAGCTTGTTTTGCCTAGTGAGAAACCTGGATGTTTCTTCCATACGTTCCGTGTGTTTATGTTATTCAAGTAAAGTTTTGAAATAAAACGCGTTCCGCCCTTTTATTCAATATATCTCTCGCTTTTTAACTGCTTTATTTTCCGTTTTGCCACAGTTTATAGATGAAGCTCCCGCAGCCGGGCATATGTTTGACATTGAGATAAGAGACCGAAATGTTAATATTACTCTGTTTAAAACTTTGTAGAAAATCGGAACAAAGCGGAGCAGGCAGCGGCATAAGATAATCACAAAGTTTTCAAGTAAAGATAAGGTTGATGTTAGTCCCAATAAGAAAACAGAATTTAGTGCTGGCACCTTTGAAAAGTCAATATCTTCCCGATGTTGGGGCGCCTCAGATTGCCGAATCCCTCATGCAATTTGCATACTTCACTTTTTCTTTCGACCTTATAAACTTCATTGACGGCGCGAATCATTAATCTGGACTTGTGAGCCTTCTGCAACCGTTCCAACGCTTAATTAATTATCAGCTACGTTTAAATACAGGGTGATTTTTACGTAAATTAATAAAACATGTAATAAATGGGCTAGTAATAATAATAAAATTAAAAGAACATCTTGTATAAACTTTATTTGCCTGTCTATGAAATAAATTGTAACATAAAGTAAATATATAATAAACGTTCTGGTGTATATTAAATTTTTACGAGTCTTTAATAAATATTACATTGTAGTTTTAAAATTCTTGTGTACATTTCGACCCAATTTTAATGCTACTTTTTGTTACAGGTATGTTTCATTAATCTTCAGCAGTTGGTAAGAGTAACCATTAATAATATTGGAAAGTATAATTGATAAAGTGTGGTAAGACAAATTGGAGTTAAATACCTACCGAATGTTATTTAAAAATTATGTCTTGGAAACTCATTAATTTTCATGTTATTTGAAATTAATATTATAAAATGACATTTTAGATATGATTAATTTCTGTTGTGTTTGTATTACATAGAACGAAATAATTTAAAGAATTATTTAAAATAATTCTAATAATTTTTGTCTTTATTTAGCTTCAATCAATTATTTTTGAGTGCTGCAATTAATCAAGTTCAAAATTGATCCTCACTTATAGAAATAAAAATATATGAACTACGAATAGTTTATAAATTGGCACACTAAACTTGAAAATCACACTTTTTTATCGAAGCATTTTCGAACAATAAATTTTTGATTTATTATTTTTTTTTTTAATTTTTGGATCTGCTCCTACATTTTTGAATACGATTCGAGGCCTAACTGACTGATTTAGCTAAACAAGCATTCAAATTAAAGATAAATAAATTATCTACAATTTATTCATATAGTTTTGAGTATGTCCTAATAATTCAGGTACAGGGAGTAAGAGAAATCACAAAAGTTTGTCCACTCTCCATTTTTTACGTGAACATGATACTTTTACAAAAAAAAATAGGAAACTGAAAATGAAAATCGAACGATAAATTATGAAGTTATGAATTTTCCAGTGGTATGCCAAAATTCAGCTTTTTGATTTTTATGTTTCTTCTCCGTTTTATTAAAACAATTGAAATGAAATTTACCTTTGGTATGAAAATATTATGTTGTGGACCTATTTTCTTTGCCTATTTCTCGTATATATCATGATAATATCGCTCCATATCTATTTATTGGTAAAAACGTTCTCCTTGTGACACACGTCACCAAAATTGACCGGAAAATATCCATTTTTATAAGGGAACGTTCGAAGGAAAAATGTGTCCAGATATCTAGTTTCCAAGAAGATTTGGTGCTTGAAATATGGCCTTTAATGATCTTAATCAGCTGGATAATGATATTGCTACAGATGCCATTTTCTACAGACGAAGATGTTGAATACGATAGAAGTTATTTTATAGTAACTTTAAAAGAATTGATTGAAATATTATTAAATGATTTTTATCAATTCCTATTTAACTCAGAATAAAATGCATCATTCTTGTCAGTAATCACAATTAATAGTTTTATTTTTACATTTATTTAAATACATGTACACTCATACTTCATTTAATTAGAGGAACTTTTGACAAGTCATTTTTAATCATAAATAATCATAAAAGACAAGTCATGAATATAAAGTCTGTTCTTCGAGCAAAAATTAATGCTAGAAATTGACATATCGTGTTGGGAGTAATAAAAACCTTTCTTATTTTTTTCTTTTTTATCACACATTATAAAAAATACGGAGATATTAGTTTAATCGCGCATATTAATCCGATTTAGTTGGCCAAAGAAATACTACATTCAAAAATATTTATGTTTTATGCCACTATTTAACAATACTCTTAATGGTAAGGATTTATTTTCAGTAGAATTCATATTGTATTGTTAAATAGCTCACTTTCAGTGGGAAAAAAGAAACCTTGCACTCACACAGAAAATGGAAATAATTATTAACATAAAAAACACGATCTAAAAATTGAAATGTGTGCTTAATCTGTGAGCAGCCACACTGATAGTGATAATATAGTGTCATTATTTTAAATAAAATATTTTCATTGCATTTAATTTAAGGTATGCACTTAAATAGTAATGTGTACCGTTTCTATATCCATCACCGTATTTATTGATGTATAAAATTTAACACCGGCCTATCTAAAATTCAGTAGATTTTCCTATTTATAGAAAATGAGTTTATATATTACCTAATTAAACGCTTCATTGTCTATAACTTATATGGAAAAAATAACAAATTTCATAAACGCTTTTAAGATTATTTCTATTTAATTCTTGCTTAAACAAATATTTTCAATGAATTTTACATAATATGTTGAATAAATTATTGATGTATAAAATTTATCATTAGGCTGATTAATATTCATTAATCAGCAATTTAATTATTTAAAAATGCGTGATTCTTCTCAGTAATCACAATTATATTTATTTAAATAAATGTACACTCTTACTTCATTTAATTAACTTTTGACAAGTCGAATTTTTAATCATAAGGGACAAGTCATTATTTAATGAAAGAAAATCTATCGATGAATTTCCAGAAAAAAAATAATTTGACCCGTATAAATAAATAAATAAATAAATAAATAAATAAGAAAGTAAAATAGAATCAAGAAGCGACCGATAGGAATGTTTGCATATGTTGAGTGAGTTGTTTTTCGGACAGTGGCGCATATAAAACATAGAGCAGAAACTCGATTCAACATTATTATTAGCATATGAAAACCGAAATGTTCGGCGCGGAATACAGAACGGCGAAACGGCAAAAAGTATATAATAATTATCGGATTGCGGTGCGGGCGTCGCGGGCGTCGCGGGCGTCGCGGGCGTCGCGGCCGCAGAAATTCAAATCACGTCCGCATAAATCACGCGAACAAAACAGTGCCGGACGTCTTCGCGTACAAGCAAGTGTGGCGGCGAAATTTATTTTATATCGCTTGGCAAACCAACCCCTCCGCCAGTTTAATAAGATGACGTCACACGCGGCCCTAAGCTCTAACGAATTGGCCCCGGAATACGGCCATCCAATCTCTCTCGTAACGCTTAATGTGGACATACTTATTGGGGAAATATAATATATAATCGCCGCAGACTAAGATGGTTATTGTGTAATTCTGATTTGTAAGTCTTCGTAAAATTCTATTACGATACGTTAGAGGGAGATCTCTACGTTCTTTGTTGTTTGTTCTGCCAATCCTTATTGGCCACTATTGGAATTTATTTTGCTTTTTACGTGTGGTAATAAGGTTTAATAGCGAAGTTTTATGGCCGCAAGTTTAAAGGTAAAATCAACACGGCTGTTGCTTGCGGTCTTTTACTATTTGTCATCGGCCTCAACGAATAAATTGGACTTTTCTACAAATGTTACAAACGTAACGCACATTTTCTAATTTACAAATTGAAACATTGCAATTTGTCCAAAGGATACATACTTTATGTGTCCTGCACTGTTTATATTCAACATGTGTGACGTAGATGTTTTACAGTTTTCCCACGTGCAATCTGAAATTGCTCAAAATATACGGTCTAATTTGTCAAAAAGGCTTAACGTCCGACATCTGTTTTCTTTTTAAAATGAACAGATTTGAGAAATGCAATGCAGAAAAGTATGGACTCTTATTTATTCTTTCAAGATAATTAATTTAAAAATCAAGTGTAATTGTTTCACATTCTTAATTACTAATTTACTTTATTCCTTTTTCTACGTTCATTATAAATACTTTCACTATCTCCATAAACACTGAAAATTACAATTTCCTTTTTTTGGATAAATATGTTAAATTTGAGAAATGTAATGTGGAAAAATGTGGACTCTTATTTATTCTTTCATGGTAATTAATTTAATTAATTCAAAAATCAAGTTTAATTATTTCAATTTCCTTCTTCAGAAACAAGATTATTAATTTACTTCATTCTTTTTTTCTGCGTTTATTGGAAAGAGTTTAACCACCCTCATAAACCCTGAAATTTACAATTTCCTTCTTTTGGATAAATGTGTTAAAATCAACACGGTTGTTACGCTTTTTTACTCTTTGTCATGAGCCACAACGAATAAATTGGACTTTTCTACAAATGTAAAAAACACGGTGCACATTTTCTAATTTACAAATAGAAACATTGGAATTGGCTCAAAAAATACATAGTTTATGACCTGCACTGTTTATTTTCGACATGTGTGACATAGGTGTTTTAGAATTTTATCACGTACAATCTGAAATTGCTGAAAAATACTGTCTAATTTGTCAAAAAAGCTTAACAACATGTTTTATTATTTATTTTTTCATGAAACTTTCATTAATTTAAAAATTAACTTTAATTAATTTATTTTTATTCTTGAAAAGCAAGATAAGTAGTTTATTTTCCTTATTTTACTTCGTTAATTATAAAGTTTTATAAACTACTAAACAAGTATATTGAATTATTTATTTAATTATTTAAAGAAAGTAAGATAATTTAGAAATTTACAAATAGAAATCAACAAGAATTGTCCTATAATAATTTACTAAAATAATTCATAGCTTATGATCCACATTTTTTATATTCCGTATGTGTAACAAAGATGTTTTAGAGTTTCTCTACGTGTAATTTGAAACTTCTGAAAATATACGGTCTAATTTGTCAAAAAAGCTTAATGTATAACATTTCTTTTGTTCAACTGAATGGCTTTGAGAAACACAATATAGAAAAATATTCTTTCATGGTAATAAAGTTACATTTTAATTAATCAAAAAATCAAATTTCATTAATTAATAAAGTTAACTAAAAATATTTTTTTGAATTCTTTCGTTTTGTACAAATGTTGGCACATATATGTTTGCGTTGTTTAACAAGGGAACTGTTAAAAATTAAAATTTGCATAGGTTCATTTCAAGAATCGAAAATAAAAAAATATCGCTTTACATCCATAAAAACACAGATATATTTTTATTGCAAATATCAAAAGGTTTATTTAATTTTTGAATACAGATTTTTATATATTTTTTTTTTTTGATAAATTTAACGCTATTAATTAATAATTCTTATTTGATCACGGTTGAAATACGTTTAAATTTGTTACTGAATGAAAAAGGCACTAAACGAATTGTTTATTAAGTACAACCAAAGACATTAAAGTGATACCGGAAATAAAAATGAAAAACGTGTTCCATATTTTTTAGTATTTAATAAAAAATGTGATTGTAACATAAAATTGTTTATAGATATTTTACTCATTTATAATTTAACACTTATTTTATACGTACCACATTTCTAATTTTAAAGGTTATTTAAAGTTAATTCGACTTGGCGTCGTGTAATCAGTACGAAAGTCCATAAACCATCTTATCTGATTTAATTTTGTCGGCGAAGTGTTAAGAAAAATATATTAGACCGGTTAAAATTACTATAAGGTAAGTTGTCAGTGGATCCGAAAAGGAATCAAAGTCGGTTGTTCGGCATCGACGTAATGAGTCCTTCAGCGGAAGAATGGGCCTGGAAAATTGGACGGGGTTGATTGGACGAATAATTGACTGCATCGGATTGTCTATTTTACACGTCACACCACTTACACGTTCTTTCATCTCAATAAAATTGGCCGGCACCGCTCCGAACCGATAATTGCAACGGAAGATGTCAACTGCTCGCCGGATGGGACGAGATTAATTCCGACTGATTTTAGTTACGGTCCGGCCGCACAAAAATGTCACTCCGTCAACTTGATATGCGTAATTAATAATTAAAATTTACACAATCCGGGTGTGCGGAATGGCGGAATACGAATGGCACGATTAAATTTTCCATTAATTTTTATGGATCGTTGTTCCGTACCGAAGTCAAATACACACTTGGGCCGCGATTGCGGTCCGGAGAACAGACGAAATAAAATTAGTATTGTGGCATCATCCCCCAGTACATATTTAATTCCATGCATTTCCCAGCATCCTCGCCATCCGACTGAATCAGCACTTACTGGGCCGTCGCACAGTTCACCGAATTGTAGTCCCGACAACGTAATTCATTAATATTCTTCTTCGTAATTCTTTACACGACTAAATAATCACCATAAAAATGTTGGTCTTGGTGTAGAATAAGGCGCCTTATAAAAATCACAATGGGGCTCAAGTTTGTGAAAATATTTTCAATAATTTATTTATTTACAATAACTTATATTAACTTTTTAGAATTTAATTTTCAATTTAAAAAAAAATCGTGAATTTGCAGCAAAATTATAACTTGTATACATGTATATATATACAGGGTGACTCATTTAACTTACTCATTAGAAGTTAATGGAAAATGGAAAAAGGTATTGGCTTGAAATTTTTATAGAAATTATACTAAAATATGAATATGTGAATATTCTTTTAAAATAATTTATTTATATTAACTTTTTTTTTATTTGCACCAAAGTAATTTATTAAAGTTCTTGTTCGTAGCTCTTTAGATGACAAACTTTTAGTATTTTTTCCAAATAAAATTCGTAAGTAAAATAAAAATGAGTTCCAAGTTTGTGAAAATATGATAATATATTAAATAATTTACTTATATTAACTTTTTTATTCCCACCAAGGTAATTTATTAATGTTCCTGTTCTTAGTTCTCTAGATGACAAACTGGAAGTATTTTTTCAAAAAAATTCGTAATTAAAATGAAAATGAGTTTTAAGATTGTAAAAGTATGAATATGTGAATATTTTTTTAAAATAATTTACTTATATTAACTTTTTTTTATTTGCACCAAAGTAATTTATTAAAGTTCTTGTCTATAGCTCTTTAGATGACAAACTTTTAGTATTTTTTCCAAATAAAATTCGTAAGTAAAATAAAAATGAGTTCCAAGTTTGTGAAAATATTATAATATATTATTAAATAATTAACTTATATTAACTTTTTTATTCCCATAAGGTAATTTATTAAAGTTCTTATTTTTAGTTCTCTAGATGACAAACTGGTAGTATTATTTAAAAAAAATTCATAATTAAAATGAGAATAAGTTTTAAATTTTCTAAAAATATGGATATGTGAATATTTTTTTAAAATAATTTACTTATATTAACTTTTTTTATTCGAACCAAGGTAATTTATTAAAGTTCTTGTTTGTAGCTCTTTAGATGACAAACTATAAGAATTTGTACTGAATAAAATTCGTAAGTAAAATGAAAATGAGTTCCAAAATTGTGAAAATATCAATTCATGAATATATATATTTTTTAAAGAATTTACTTATCTTAACATTTTTATTCCCACCAATGTAAGTTCTTGTTCTTAGTTCTCTAGATAACAAACTGTTAGTATTTGTTTAAATAAATTTGTAGTTAAAATGAAAATGAGTTTTAAGTTTGTAAAAATATGAATATGTGAATATTTTTTTAAAATAATTTGCTTATTTTAACTTTTTTTATTAGAACTAAGGTAATTTATTAAAGTTCTAGTTCGTAGCTCTTCAGATGACAAACTACTAGAATTTGTTCCGAATAAAATTCGTAAGTAAAATAAAAATGAGTCCCAAGTTTGTGAAAATATTTTTTAAATAATTTACTTATATATACCTTATTTTATTATCAACGAGGTAATTTATTAAAGAATTTGTTCACACTTCCTTAAATGACCAAATATAATGACAAAAATTAATTTTTTGTACAGCATAAAACGCAAATTAAAATAAAAATCCATTTTAAGTCCATGAACATATTTTTGAAGTACCTTTTTTGTTCTTCCTATGTGACTACTTCCTCGAAAATCATCGACGCCTCCTCCCCGATTTTAAAAGGGGTCGCATTCAATCCGGCTTCATCCTGAAGGACCATTACGATTCCATTCCCATTTCGGTCCCGTGCACCAGCGTGCGATCGGGCATTGGGATCGCTTCGCATAGTCCTCCTTCAGCAGTAATTGACGATCCGACGATGGAGCTTTGATATCCCGATGCCGAACTTTAAGCAAATTAAATGTGTTTTTGCCGTCGCGGTTGCCGTCGCCGCCGCCGCCGCCGTCGATGCCGCTGCCTCTGCCTCTGCCACTGCCGCTGCAATGTTTCTACCCTCCGCCCCGGTTTCTCGGTATAACGTGCAATAGGCAATCGAACTTTTATGCGCTGCTTTATTTTTTGGGGAAATGCGGATATAGCCGGATCGGCGGTACTCTACTAGATTTTAATTCGATAGATGTGCTTGAATGTCTGGAGTAGCTGTTCATGCGAGCTTTGGTTGGTTTTAAATGGCACAAAAATGGGTAATGGTTAAATTAGACGGTGGCTTCGGTAAGTACATACGATTCGGCTTACATTACGTCCGAAAGCGAACTACTTTCATTAATTACAAACGTATTATACCACTGTGACTTTACAATTCGTTATTATACTCTTTTGTAATATAATGCTTCATTAATTTTTGTTTTTTCTAAGAATAATAATATGTGAAATATATTACTGTGTTAAAAATATGTATAAGAATTATACAGAGTACATATTTTTATATCGTTACAGGATTAAGAAGAACAAAGAATGTAAAGTATTTAAAGGAATTGAATTGAAAAATAAGTTTTTGTTTTCTTTGTAATGTAATGCAATAATAAATAAGTAATAAGTAATCGCAACTAGAGAGTAATCTTTCGTATCTCCATATTTTGGTTCAAAGTATTTTTTTTTTTTTTTTTAATTTAAAATAAAATGTTTAGTTCATATGCTGAATAACAATTATTTGAATTATAGAAACATTTTTGATAGATATGTAACAATAAATATGATGAATGCCCAATTAAAATTATTCGTACTAAAATTATTTATTTTATTTTATATTTTCATTTAATTGAGACAGAACAATGATTTTTTTAGCTTGCATAGAAAAAATAATTAAATTTAAAAATATATTGCAAAATAATCTAATTTTTTTACAATTAATACTAATATTTTTATGTGATGAAGAATAATTTTCAATTTAAAAATGGTGAATGCGTTGTAAAATTATGATTACTTTTCTAACTTATTTTAAAAATAACTTAATTTCCGGTTTTGCTGAAAGTGGCATACATATTAACCTTGTAAGGTCATTATTATTACTCCCAAATTTTATACAGGGTGTTTGTTATTTACCTTATTTAGTAAAATTTATGTTAACATTAATTTTATATTTTATTTTATATATAATCAGAGAAAAACCTTTGTAATACTAATAATTTTATGTGATGAATTTAATTTTCAATTTAAAAAAATGGTGAATGCGCGGTGAAATTATTACTTTTCATGTTAACCAAGGAACATCTTGTAAGGCCATTACTATTACTCCCAAATTTTATACAAGGTGTTTGATATTTACCTTATTTAGTAAAATCTATGTTAACATTCATTTTATATTTTAAATTACTGATACTATTTAACAAATAATATACAGTGATGTGAAAAATAATGACACTATTATTATTAATTTTTAAGTATTCTTATGTTCTGAGTATACAAAACTTAAAAATATATTGCAAATTCCTTTAAAAAAAAAGAAAAATAATTGGTTTAAAAGTTCTTAAAATTTTCATATGAAATAAAATAGGGACAATTTCAGAATTGTCAAAAATGTATGTGTTAGAATTTTTTTTCGTCCGGATGACACTCTTTTCGAAAGTTGAACGACAAATTATGAAGTTATCAATTTTATATTGATACACCAAAATTCAACTTTTTAACGATTCTACCTTTTTTCTCCCTTTTATGGCTCTTATTTATTGGTGAAAGTTTTCGGTGTTTCTCACTCACGTCGCCCAAATTGACGGGAAAAAAATCCACGTGTAAATATTATATTATATGTAAATATATTCAATATATTTCCAATAACATATACACATTTATACAAAAAAATTAAAATTATTAAAATGTATAACAATGAAGTAGAAAAAAGTTTGATATTAACAAAAGAATAAACACACACTAATTGCTTCAGAATTTTCAGCAAATCGTGAACGATATTCTTACAGTTTTAACCTCTGAATCTCCGAAGATGACTTTTTTGATCTTTCCATATGAACGATGATTGAAAATTTTGCCAAATAAATAAATACTTCATTGTTTTTATCCAGGTTTTTAAGGAATTTTTGGTAAGTTACCATTTTTTTGGTCAATTTTGGTGAGGAACCTGAGAAATGTTTTCACCGACAAATGGAACAATATTATTACGGTTTTTGAAATACAGTCATGATAGGAAATTACATTTGGTTTTTCAAACGAGGAATTGATATGTGGTAACAATAATTGGGAAAAATAGAGCCTGATTTTTTTATAATACAATTTTATTAAACCAAAGAAATCTCAGTTGTTTCAATGAAAGGTACAATAAATAGATAATATAATAGATGTTTATAGAAACCTTAGTGGAAAAATGTGGCAGTAAATATTGTATTTTTTTAATTTTAATTAATTTAGTTTTATTAATTTTTCAAGGACAAGATTTTCACTTAAAAATGATAATTAATACATATTTAAATACTTGTGAATCTTGTTCAAATGTTTTGTTTATGGCAATTAACATTCTAATAATTTTATTACATAAATCATGACATATAAAAAGAAGTAAAAATATCACATACAGTGATAATTAGGATACTTGTCGGTATACAGAAAAAAATGCAAATTTAAACCAACGTTTTCAATAAGTTTTGAAAGGAGTAGTTTTTTTTAAGTACTCTTGGGGTCCTAGTATATAAAAATTAAAAAAATATTGCAAATTCCTTTAAGAAAAATAAAGAAAAATAATAATTTATAAAGTTATGTGAAATATTGTGCCATTTCTTCAATGGCCAGTATGCATACTCTTTAGCAAATTGTAACTGTTTTTTAATGTTTAGATTCGATAGGAATATAATTGGCCTTTTTGCTTTTAAACTATTCCTAATTAGCAATTTTCAAATAGTCGTGTGTGAACGGTCAAAGTAAATTCATTTTAATGTTTTTTGACGATGGAAATTCTCCCACTGTGCGACAAGATGTATGGTTTCAACAAAAGAAGCTTGTTGATGTTATGCTGGTACTAGAATAAAAAAAATGATTAAAAACTGTGTTAAAAAATCAATATAATAAACCATGTCTTAAAATACAATAAACTGGAACCTTAATGTAAAAACCATACGTTAAATTTGAAGTATTGTTACTGTTAGTTTTATTTCATTTCCATTCTTAGTTTAACTAGGCTTTGTTACCCGCAGAAATGAACAAAGAAGTGTTTGAAACGTGGACGAGAGTAGAGTAACTTTATGTTTAAACACACATTCAGTTAATTTCGAGTGTTGTCCCCACACTTCGTTGCGGCAGCGTATTCACCGTGAGTGGGGCACCGGCGAAAAAAAATCCACGAGCTCCGAGCCGATAATTAGAAATGAATAACTGGTGAGACCGCACAAAGAAAACCGTATCCATAGGAAACTAATTAAAAGTCCTCTCAGCCCGCCGAAAGATTAACGAACGGCGGAAAAAAAATTAAAGCGGACAGAGCCACGGCGGGGATCCCGATCGAAAAACAAGAGCGTGTTCCTTTTTTTTACGTGTTGTTGGTGCCGTCCTCTCCGCCGTGGGATGGATTGATATTAAAATTCTGATCTCGCTGCAAACCACGAGTGCAGTATACAATTCCGTAATCTGGCCTATTATATGTCAGGTTGCGGACCGTGTGTGCACGCCTGTATGTGTGTCCGCCTTTGTCGGTTTTCATCATAAAAATGGTAAATCAAACTGGACATGGACGGTAATGGCCTACGAAATTTTACTGCACAACGGAAATATGATTGTCAGTTCGACAAGAACGCGATACGTTCGCGATGCCGTTGCCTACGCTGAATGAATTCATTTGCGGTTCGTGCGGTTGTTTTTGAAAAAGTAAAAGGCCCGGGCAGGTGGTCTAATTGAATTGGATGAACTGCCGCAAAAATTATTACACCGGATACCTTCCGTGCAACGGATTTGCACGTGTTACGTCGAACAATGCGTTCATGGTTCGAATATTTTATTAATTAATGTATTACCGCCAGGTAATAGGCTATTTTAATTAACATCCTATATTTCCATACTCCTTCTGCTATTACGATATTAATTTATTGTTTTGCCAATTTAATGTTACTTTACATATTCGTTTTATTTTTACTGTTGAGGTAAATGTTACATTAGGAAATTAGTATTTGTTTTATTTTATTTATACCAGTTCAAATTTAAAAAATGATTTTTATTTTAAGTTTAATGTTAATTGGGTTTTAAGGTATGCTTTATCTTAGTGATTTCACTGGATAAATAATAATTTCCAAAATCTAATCAGTAACTTCATTTTAGTTTTTCACTAGAAATAATTTAGAGATTGTAAGAGAATAAAATGTTTAGTTTAAATGCTGAATAGCAATTATTTGAATTATACAATCATTTTTGATAGATATATAACAATAAATATGATGAATGCCCAATTAAAATTATTCGTACTAAAATTATTTATTTTATTTTATATTTTCATTTAATTGACAGAGAACAATAATTTATCTTGTATAGAAAAAATAGTTATATTTGAAAAATATATTGCAAAATAGTTTATTTTTTTTTTACAATTAATACTAATATTTTTATATGATGAATTTAATTTTCAGTTTAAAAATGGTGAGTGCGCAGCGATTTTATAACTTGTATATATTGTACATATATACTGGGTGAATCATTTAACTTACTCATTAGAAGTTTTTAGAAAATGGAATAAGGTATGACTGGAAATTTTTATAGTAATTATAGTTGACCTGAACTACTTTTCTAATTTGTTTCTAAGTTAACCTAGGATCATTAAATGATTTTTAAGTTTAAGGTAAATTGGGTTTTAAGGTATGATTTATCTTAGCGGTTTCAGAGATAAATAAGTTTTAAACACGTCTGCGATTTTAGAAGAGTAATATAAATAATTCTAGTAGACATTTATAGTATGGGATTCTTCGTTTAGCATTTTCGTTTATTAAAGAGACCAGTGAAACCTTCACTATTCATTGTTTTACTAAAACTTTAAATGCCTTCAGTCATTTTTCTATTATTAGTTGCTCGAATTTGTGTTACGGGAAGACAAAAAAAACAAAAAATATGATATTTGGACAGATTAGTTTAATATTTTGCTTACTAAATCTGTAATAAAGTATTATTATTTTGAGGCACAGGTTCATTGTTTTAATGAATGGTTTATGTTAGAGGATTCAAAGATAAGTAAAATTTAAACTTATTTACGATTTTAGATAGTTTTGAAGAAATTTTATAATATAAATGGTCAATTCCTTATATGTTTTTGTACATTAAGTAAAATTTTAATTACTGTTTTGATCATTAAGAATATTCAATTCGATTTTTTTAATAAATTTATTTTTTCTGTTTAAAAAACTAAGAATTTTCAATTTAATACATATTTTTTAATAAATTTGATACGAACCTGGAATTGATCTATTAACTATTGTCAATAAATAAAAAGGTTTCCCTTTGGGTTACACAAAATTTAGATTCATATCGAGTATATCATATTTACGCAAGATACTTTGGTAAATACACAAACAAACTTCATACTCTTTCAGATCTTTAAGCTTTTCCAATATTGATGTATGATATTGCACATAATGTTTACAGGCCTGTTATTTTTTGATTTACATATTTTTTTTTAAATAAGTTTTGGTAGTCTATATTAACAAAGGCTTAAAAATAATTAAATATTAATTTTTCATTGCAAATTTTACAAATTCATTCATTAAATAATTTATTTGATTGATTTGATAATCCATAAAATGTCGATAAAACTGTGATTTTCAAAAATATATATTTTGAACATCAATATTAAATAAGGTAATAAATGGTCAACCACAGGCTATAAAGGGTACAGTGAAAAGTACAGTAGACATAGATAAGAAACAAAGTTATCGAATAAATGACGAAATAATTATAAATGAACCAGGTCAGGACAAGTAAAATCTCAGAAACTACTAATTTAACAGATTTAGAAAAAAATAATAATAAAAATGGTCCTGAAAAAACCTGTACAAAGTTATCGAATAAATAATAAAATAATTATGAATGAACAAGGTGAGGACAAGTGATAGAGTAGTATCTTAGAATCAACTAATTTAACAGATGTAGAAAAAATTATTATCAATAAAAACGGTCCTGAGAAAACCTAAAAAACATTTTTAAATTTTTAAAGTGACTCTATTTGTTGTTTTATTTTAATAACACCTATCATATTTTTTATTATATTCTTCTTGATGTATCTCTTAAAATAAAGTAATAGTAAGACATTAAAATTAAAACTCTTGGCTTCGGCTTGATTAAATAATAGTCGATAAACCAAGAAAATCTCTTTCTGTTGTTATTATCTTCTATATTTTATATAGATGTTATATTATAAAATTTTGTTATTAATTTTTTTTTATTATTATTATTTTTTATATTTTTTTCAAATATTTTTTCAAAATAGAAAACAAAAATTATCACTTACCAGTGTTGTGTATGAACATAGACAATTATCATCATAAAATATTGGAAATAGAGATTGCCTCCAAAAAACTATAAATTATTTTTATAAATTTTGTAAATCAAGAACTTACTAAAATGCTGGACCAGCCCTGTTTTAAAATATATTTTGTTTTTAATATTCTAATAAAATATGTAAAAAATATTCAATAACTACGAATAAATAAATATTAAAATGATTAATATTGTGTTGTGTGATTGTTGTAATTCGCCTTATGTAATGGCAGGAATCCAGTGCAATAGCAAACGAATTGTTACCCAGCCGGTCTAATTTCCCCCAGTTTATTTATCCGACAGTCCCAGTTCAGCGCAACATCCAGCCGCATGGTCCCCCGACGTTGCAAGTGTTATTTAAATTGATGCGTAAAGGAGATCCTCGTCGGCCAAATAAATTTCAGGTTATATAACACTCGAATGCCGCGCACCAGAAACTTTCACTTCAATTGGATATTTCATCAGCGGAATCCCCTTCCGGTCCTCGACGATCCTTCAAGGATGAATGTATGGTTCCACCGTGCCACAGCCGGCTCGTTCCCGTTAACGATATTTATTTGCCACGCGGCCGTCCCGTTTTTTTATTGAATTAATTCGGCGGATGCTCGTACGTTCGTACGTTCGCCGTGGCACAACATAAATTTATAAATCACGAGGGTAAATTATAATTTTCCCGGCTTAGGACCTCCGTGTCTCGCGACACTTTCCTTAATAACGTCTTGCCGTAACACTTCCTCTTTTTTTTTTCCTCGCATAGTTTTATTAACACCGCTCTGTTGTAATTTACTGTTTCGAACTTGCACAATTTTATTTTAATCTCCTAAACGTAATAATAATAATAATTTTATTTAGTTCAAACATACAAATTCTTAATAAACAAAATTTAGTTTGCACAGGAATGTATATTTTCCAATTTCATCCATTCATTGTTGAAGATTATCACGATGTTTTATGTTATTTGGTAATTCATTATAAACAGTTACTTTAAATATTAACTTTTGGCAGTTTCTTCTTTATTCATAAAAATAGCTTTAAATTGGTTCCAATACTTCCCCCTTCATCAATTTATTTTCAACATATTTAGCAGGAATATTCATAGTTTTTAATACACACTTTTTCCTAAATTATTTCAATCTTTATCCAACCACGTTTTAAATATTTTATAATTATAGTTTATACTTATACTAATGAAGAAATGATTGCTCATTGTAGTGGTTAAAAGCTCATCTGTCATCAAGCGCTTTTGGTTGCAAATAACATAATCGTAACGGAATTAAAAGTGATGAAAGACGCCTCCGGAACATTCCGGATTTGGTGTTTACACGTTGTGCCTTAACATGTATCTTAACGGAAAAAAAGTTGTCGAGATAAGGCGAGAAATTGAATCTATTACGAACCAACGGAGGACGGTTTGGGCCCTCTGGACTTTTCAATCAAGTCAATTATAATGGAGGTCTTTTTTTCATTAAATCTGGATTGCGTCCGGACCATCTTGTAATTGGTATGTTGGATCAGAATGGCGGAACGAAAGAACGAGAATGTTATTTTAAGAGCCAGTCAACGGCTATTGTTAATGTTGCTCCTGTGAAATCGAGTTTTAATTGAGTATCGGCTTTTTTTTTTTGACGCAGTTACTTTAGGTAAAACCGTCTCGTTCCACATCACTAATGCAATTACGTCGTTTTATTATGGAATTAGTGTTTAATTTTCGCAACACAAAATTCAAATGAAATTCCCATCAATATAATTCATTTTTCGTGCCAAATCAATTGCGAATAACAAACAAGGAATTCCCAACGCTGCGATTTATTTGTTTATCTCTATAACTTGTTAAATAAAATAGCTGTTCACGATAAAATCTGTATAAATCCAGTGCCTATCGTTTATTCCCAGTCTATAAATGCGACGAAGTTTATTTCAAACTCGGGAAGAGGAGACTTGCAATTCCCAATGAAATTTCTTGAATTCAAGCGGAAAATATTTTACATATGTTCACATGTCGACAAAAGCAAGACACGACCTGACATGTGTAATATTCGAAAGCGATTTTACTTTAAGGATGAATAATGCACCTCAAAAAAAGAATAAAAAACAATAAGCCAAACAAAACTCGAACTCATGTATGTTTTATCGGTTTGTTGTAAATTCTCAGATATAAATAAAATGACGGTAGAAATTGCTTTGACTCCTTCAAATAACTTGAGTTGGGTTGTATCGATTTAAAAATATTAATCGTGTCTTAACGTAATGTTTTTAAACGCGAAAAACGTCGTATTCTTTGTTATACAAAGGCAATTCTAAATAAACAGGCTAATGAGTATAAAATTGTGCGCTGCTAGAGAATTCGAGGAACGTTTCAATTATATTGGAATAAGTGAAACGTTACGTTAACAAGTTTCAAATTGCAATGTGATTTAAAATAATTTAATATGCTCCGAGCGATTCGAAATGGCAATTTAGAAACAAGAGTATTCGCTTCCAGACTTATAAAAATATAAACAATGCAAAGCAGCTTATTTAGAAGAGACTTGTCGTCAATCAATACATTATATGTGTATTAAGAGGCTCATTAATTTTTTATTTTGTTCATCGGAAATCCCAATTCAGTGCTCTTCGCCGTTTTCGATCTGCGGCAGTGACAAACTTTATTTCGAAGTCGGGTGGACTTGAGATTCTCAATGAAATTTCTTGAATTCGAGCAGAAAATATTTTACATTCGTTCACGTGTCGACAAAGCCAGATACGACCTGACATATGTAGTATTCCAAAGCGATTTTCGTTTAAGGGTGAATAAATGCATTTCAAAAAATAAAATAGACAAATACGTTTAGGATGATGTTTAATTTTTGTTTATGTGTACACACTTGATTTACTAACTTCTGTTCATCTGTTGCTGTTCAAATATTAAATTTATTGTACATATGACGCAATAAAATAATTATTTATCTTATTAAGTTAGTTATTGCCTTTTAATTTAAATTAGTTCTATAATTGTTAAATCTCATTTCGTTCCTCCCTTTATATATGAATCTCTTTATTTACGTAGTTTTTATGTAATTTTTTATTTTGAGCAGAATTCATTAGTAAAGCAACCAAATTATGTATTCAATACAGTTGATTTTATAATTTATTTCTGTGTGCGACATCGATACAAATTAAACAACAAATTGTAGAAAAGTTCCGGAAAAGTGAAAGGCAACGTAAAATTGCGGCCGATGTAAATTTAAAGAAATCAATTATTTCGAGGAAGTTTTCCAGTTTTAATAGAAGGAATATACTGGAAGGAATTCTCAAGGAGTACGTGTTATGTCTTAGCCAGCAAAAAGCCCAGACCTGAATCCAATTAGAAATCTTTAGAATGAAATTGATAGGAAAATCTCAGCAAAAGAATGGGTGAAAATCAGTGGAAATCGATTATATTATATTGAAAAGCTACTGAAATGAAAAATACTAAATAATGGAATCCTAAATGTATGTAAAGCTGTTTTATTTTATAGTTGCTCTGATTTTAGCCCTTTTTTCAAATATTAATAAATATTAATAATTGTTGTTATAAAACATACTGCATAATTGATAATAATATCAATAAATGAAAATTTTTTAAGTTGTTCTACATACAGTATTGGTAGAAAGTGAGCAACTTTTTTAAAATTCAAATAATTTTTGTCCTAGCTATTATGTTCAAAAAAATGTATATTAAAAATTAACTTCCCTTTATAAATTTAACAAATACATAGCCAAACAATAAAAAAATGTAAACAGTTTAATTTTATTGATGATTATTTGTTTTGGGCTGGCAAAATGTAGAGCAATTTATGCTATTTAAAATTTTATTACTACAAATAATTTGTAATTAGTATTTTAGTTAATTCTTCTCTAATATATTGTAAAATTATCATTATTATGAATAACTTCCAAATACCTTTTCTTCATGGAATGCAATATAAATGGTTCTTGAAGAACCATGAATAAATCTGAGCTGATTATTATACTCTTTGTGTCGTATTTTGTTATTTACTATTTCCCATAAGTTTTCAATGGAGTTTAGATCGGAAAATTGACAATATCAGTTCATAACAGTGTGCTTCGAATCATTATCTTGTTGAAAAGAATGTTTTAGTGACATATTTTTATCTGAATATAGTACCATGTTGTTCCTCAATATTTCTTTATACATAAAACAACCCAAGATATATTCTATTCAAAAGAAAGAAGCCATTGCAAATCCCGAAAAGCAGCCCCATACCATTACCAACCTGTCATGGTGTTTAACAGTAAGTATGGTCACCATTGGGTTAAATTTTCTTGAAGAAACATTAATTCAAAGTTGTGTCTCAAGTACACCTTTTATTTTACTGGAACTCAGCAAAGGATCTTTTTTGGAGTGGGATAAAATTTGTTTATCCTGAAAACTATTGGTTTTTCTTGGTCTTCCAGTTTTATTTTTTCCTTCCACATTTTTTACCAGCTAAATATTCAGTTTTTTGATTTGTAACTAACAGAATTATTTTTAATACAAGAAATATTCACCGATACGTTTGTATACAATGTGTTCATAATAAATTATATTAGACAATATATTTTTAAAGCTGCTCTGCTTTCTGCCAATACTCTATTAGTGATAGTGTAAGTTCAAATTAATTTGTGTATGACCAATATTGAATGAAATTTTACATAATATATGTTGACATAATTCTTTTCATTAAAGTTTCAAATTCCACTTTTAGAGATGCAGAATAATTTTAAATTTAATTTACTATTTTTATAAGGAAATTTAATTATTTAAAGAGTTAATTTAAATGCAGAAAAATAATAATTTTAAAAGTATTAAATATTTTAATATTATTCCATACTATTCATTCAAATTATAAAATATATATTAAAATTAATAAAAAAAACATTTTTATTTAATTTACCTTTTTAATTACAGAATATATTTTTATAAATTATAAGTTGCTTTACATTTTGTTCAAAGATAAAAACTATATATAAACTAGTGGTAAAGATAAATAACAATGTGTGTAACAGAGAAAAATAATAATTTGAATTTTAAAAGTAAAATTTAAGTTTAATTTAAATCCGATTCGAAGCATAAATTCGCATTAATTGTATTAGATTATTCAGCTAACGAGAGATCATGTATATTATTGTTGGTTGCGTTCGAGTGAGGTTTAAGTTAATAACATAATGCAGTGCTGAAGCATTTCTCTAAACAAACAAACACGGTTGTAGCCTTAATCAAATAAAGCGAGCATTTTGCTACTGATTTTACTCAAATATGTATTACGTTCCCTTTGGTTTCGCTTAGTTATTGCTTTTGTGCAAACATTTCCATTGGATGAAATACAATATGAAAATACTTTAATTTGATTTTCGTTGCCGGGGCAAAAAAATAAACGTTCCTCCCACTCAAAATAACGAAAGGAAAACTAATAAACCGTTACTTAATAATTCAAATCCACTCCAATTATTTTTTATTGGCAATTAAACCCCCGAACAATCTGAATAAAACACATCAACGTATGTAAGCCCCACGAAAGTTCTTTGTTTTGCCCGCCCGCCCCTAAAACTATTATCTGCTTTCCGGAAGAGTTGCCGACATAAAAAGTTTATATATCAAATAAAATTTATCAATGTCCGATTCTGTTTTACGAGTAACTTATTGACGCGTTGCCGTTGTTTACGTCAAAAGCAAATACAGTGTAAAAACGTCGGTGACAAGAGTGAAAAACGGTTACAGTCTCGTCTCTCGGCTACGCCCCGACGAAATATTTATAAAGATAAATCGAAAGATGTATGTTCACACGTGTACAAGAACAAGGGTCCGACTAATGTGTTCCGATTATTGACTGACTTTCAGCATAATTCATCATCCAATATATGACTGTAAGACACTTTTTGTCGCACGCCAGAAAATCGACAACAACAACAACGTCCCCGCCCCACACCCGAAAGACACAATTACAAACCCCGAAACTAAATTTTAGTTGAGTCGCCGGCCTGTTACCGAAATAAATCTTGTACGCCAGCAATAGTGGCAGAATGTGGCCTTTTAAATCATTATTATGGCGCGTTGTTTAACCCAGGTTAATAATTATCCGTGGGGCAATGAAGACCAACTGTAACCGTTATAAATGATCTTCAGGTGATACTACGTAAATTACAGATGGCACTTCTTAAAACGGGCCAATTTTGGCTTCGATTCTTTCCAATAGTCGATAATTATTAATTTCTGTTGTGTAAACTACTCCATTTAATAACAGTAACTAATTACATTTGCTATGTTATACTTAAATTAATATGTAGAACAAAAGCGTAATTTACCACCAGGTATAATGAAATATTTCTCACAATTTATGCATTTAATGAATACAATAACTAAACTAAATTACACAAATTCACTAAATAACTGAACATTAAAAAACAAATAAATAAATAACACTGAACATAACAGGCTCACACATATTAGAAAGTTCGATCAAATATATAAAATAACAACAACTTTTTATTAGACAGAAAATTAATTAAACATAAATGTTTGTTAAACTTTTATTAAATGTTCGATGAACATTCACGTAATCAAATTACCTACACTAAAAATAGATTAACAAATTCGAAACTTTACTAATTCGTTTTAATTACTTTATGTTTAATCATATTGATCAAATAAATAGTGATACTTTTAAACGTAATTTATGGATTAAATATATTGTTTTATTTTTATTTTTCTTCAGTATTAAGATTTGAAATGAAATGATTATGTGTCATAATATGTGATTTCTGAGTTTTTGTTTTCCTATAATTTATCAAAAAATGTAAAAATTTTCAGAAAGCTGAATTTTGGAGTGCCTACTGAAAAATTATAACTTCATTATTTGTCACAAAATTTTAGAAATTTATAATGTTATTCTGACATTTTTGAGTATAACTTGTAATTTAATTGAGAAATTTATCTAAACAAACATTCAAATTAAAGACAAATGAACAGTCCCAACTTTTATTTATATAGTTTTGTGATTGGTCCGGTAGTTCAGATGCCAACGGTTTTAATAATTTGATTTTTTCAAATAAAAATCCTAAAAATTCATATACCGTGCTAGGAGTAGTAGAAATCAAAATAGTTTAAGTCCACTTTGAATTCAATACAACACAAAACGAGAGAAAAAATGTATAAATCCTCTAAAAGCTGAATTTTAGTTTACCATTGAAAAATTATAACTTTATTATTTGTTTTTTAATTTTCATTTTTTGTAGTTTATTTTGTAGGAAGTTTTTGTTCTTCTATAATTTATCACAAAATTTTAGAGATTTATAGAGTTTCTCTGACATTCTTGAGTACAACTTGTGATTTAATTGACGGATTTATCTAAACAAACATTCAAATTAAGGACAAATGAACATTCCCAACTTTTATTTATATAGTTTTGTGATTGGTCTGGTGGTTCAGATGCCAACGATTTTAATAACTTGATAAAGACATTTTTTCAATTTAAAATTGATCCTGAAAATTTACATACTGTGCTAGGAGTAGTGCAAATCATAATGGTTTAAGTCCACTTTGAATTCGATACAATACAATTTTTTTATACCAAAGGTAGATGTAATTTTAATTTTTTCAATAAAGAGAAAAAATGAAAAAATCTTCAGAAAGCTGAATTTTGGTATACCGTTGAAAAATTATAACTTTATTATTTGTTTTTTGATTTTCATTTTTAGTAATTTATTTTGTAGGAAGTTTTTGTTTTTCTATAAATTATCACAAAATTTTAGAAATTTATAGAGTTGCTCTGACATTTTTGAATATACCTCGTGACTTAATTGACGTATTTATCTAAACAAACGTTCAAATTAAAGAGAAATGATCATTCACAACTTTTGTTTATATATCTTTGTGACTGGTTCGGTAGTTCAGATACCAACTAATAATAATTCTAATAATTTGATAGTCATTTTTTTAATTAAAAATTGATCCTGAAAATTCACATACCGTGCCAGGAGTAGTAGGAATCAAAATGGTTTAAGTTCACTTTGAATTCAATACAATACAATTTTTTATACCAAAGTTAAATTTAATTTTAACTGTTTCAATAAAGAGAGGAAAAATGTATAAATACTCAAAAGCTGAATTTTGGTATACCACTGAAAAATTTATTTGTTTTTTGATTTCTATTTTCAGTAGTTTATTATGTAGGAATTACCTTGGAAATTGATAAAAAAATGTTCAAAAATTCGTTGTTTGAAAATGTTTAGGTGTGATTTTAAGGTTTAATGCATATTTTTAGGAAAAGCATATTAAATATTAAAATTACACTTCTTATTGTAATTAAAATAATACTTGATCTAATAAATATCATATGTATTATTTTTAAGAGTATAAATATATATTTAAACAGTATGTTAAAATATTTGATGTTAAAATTGTTTCCAGAAAGTTTGATATAAATATTGTACGTTCTGATTTAAAAACTGTTGGAAAGTTTGCGATAAAAAACAAGACTTCCTATAAATAGAGAAGTCAACATAAATATGATACTTATAAAAATCCAGCGGCAATATTGAATAGCTATCGAGTTAATGTCATATCTCGTGACTTTGTCGCGTTAAAACTCCCGGCATATTTACAATCGCTGGGGAAGTGCTCAACGCTGGTGTGTAAGTAAATCAGGATAATGTTGCAGATAAAGAAGATAGAGGACCCCCTAACATATTTTAGACGGTATTTGAGTCAGTCGGCAAGTTGCTTTCAAGATCACGCCGTGGAAGCCGAAAGGTTTAAAGTGACGAATATGTGAGCCATAATTTTTACTCCGAACGCTACAAACATATCGCGACGATTTTATTCCGACGAACAGATGAACGAACGCATCGACTTCGAAATAAATTTATTCGACCGATCCAAACTGACTGTAACAAATTGTTGCAGCTCTCGCGGATGTCACTTTTTTAAATACCCCAAAAATGGAAACGAATTGGGATGTAAGTTTCGGTAATCTGACGTCTCCGGTAATCGGAGTTTTGGTACGGGTGGGAAGCGTCAGATTAGTAAGATTCCGCCGTAAATAATTACAAACTTGAGAAAATACTGAACGAATTCAATTTCGGACTGGGAATAATTGGGACCGGAAAAAATGGCGAATCGATGTTGGAGCGGAATGAACAATCGATGTTGCGACGATAAGAAGTTAATGGGGCGTTAAGCAATTTTAGTTTTCAATTAAAAATTTCTTAAATGCTTTTTCCGACTTCACGAAACATAAATATATTCAAATTTCTTTGACGTGGGTCATCGTTTTTAACATATATTATCGAAAATTTAAAAACATAATCATTTTATTAAAAGAACGATTCGTTTTTATTTAAATTCATTTTATAATTAAGAAGTTGTAACAGAGCTAGAAAACCCTTATTTAATGGCTTAGTTCGGAGAATTTTTAGACCACCACTTTGATTAGGTCTCCAAGAATTGTTTTCAGATTTTTTATGGGTTTTCTGAAAACTAGCGTAATCGTAAAATAGTCGTAAAATCATAAAAATTTATTTTCTTAATGTAAACTATACGTTGCTTGATTTTTGACATGTGATTTTTATATTATTGAAAATATTTGTAAGTATAATGGTTTTTCCTTATGCAAACAATATCAGAATTGTAATTGTATTGAAATAATATATTGTATTTTATTTTGAATTGCCTTAAGGTTTTTTAGACAAAGTATATTATTATTTAGATTAGGGTTTCTTATAGAAAAACTCTTTAGTTTGGCAACAATGTTGAGAAAAGGAACATTTGTTTAGTTTATTTTGAAAGATTTTACCAGAATTTTTCTAGTGTCAAAATCGAAGTCGTTTGTCATGTACCTTTTTATTTTTACTTGTTTTATTTTTATTTTTTTATATTTATTTGTTAATATGGTTTGTTTGAAAACCTTTGGCATGAAATTGATCGAAAAATCCATGAAAAATACTGTCAAATTTGAATTTCAAAAGCAGTGGAACGAAATTTTGAACTATTATACTGAAAAGTTACTGAAATTAACGAAAATAAAGGTTTCTAGAAGTTATTAAAGGTAATAGATAGGCTACTAGATACTAATAAAGGAGGGCTAAATGTACGCAAAATTGTTTTATTTTATAGCTGCTTTGCTTGAATTTTTTTCAAATAATTATAATTATCTGACTGAATACATTAATAAATAATTATATTGCGGTATTGTTGTTATCAAACTTACTGCGTAATATGGATATTTAAACGTACATTTTTATCAAAACAAATGAAAATTTCTAAAGTTGCTCTACATATGAGCGATACCTTACTTCCACAGTGTTTAAATTTTGAAGGAACTATTCACCTTGTTCATCATTTTCAGCTATTAAGTTAAGAGAAAAATAGTCTAAATAAGAATGCAGATAATGTATTTTCAAGAATATATTGACATACATTTTTACATAATTAACAACTCTCAACAAGAAGTTTAAATGACAATCAAGGCCCTGTGTCATTTTCATTTAATTTGTACATAAATTACTCATCTTTCTTCATCAACATATGTATTTGAGAATCGTTCTTTAATGTTTTAGAAAAAATAAAGAAAGAAGGAAAAATTGGTAAACCTGCTTACCTACCAGTAATTAATTCCTGAAACTATAAAAAAAGAAGAAATTGAAAAATGTATAATTTTTATTTGGTTTATTTTCAGCCATTGTATAAATACTTCCTGAAAATATGAAAAATAAGACGAAAATATTATTACTATACCATAGTTATTGAGTCATCTGTCGAATGAAAAGTTACTGCAATCAATGAAAATAAAGGTTCTAAAGTTGCTCTATATATGTAAGACAAAAATAAATAAAAAAAACGTTTAGAATATTGAAAAAATCCGACTGTTAAAAAGGCTGAAACAAGTGAAAATATTATATAACTAATTGTTGCCATTATACAGTCTTTATTTGAGAATTCATTAGCTTCTAATGAAGTTATGAGTTTTGTTCCGAAAACAAAATGGTCCGCATAGTTTATTTTTTTTTTTTGGGTCAAAACTGAAAACGTACAAGGCCTACATTGCAACGGAAAGTTTTCGCCGTATTGTAATTTGCGACATGGATCCTGCACGAAAAATAAATCCCCCTCGTTTCGTGTTTTCTGCGTGCCGTTTTTCCCTCATCTCTTGCGTGGATTATTCGGCGAGAAGAAAAACGGAATTGACATAACGGTGGTCGCCTAGATGAAATGTAAAAAGATTATGTTTATAAAAAAAGTCAATTTTGTTATGGGTGTTTTGTTGCCCCTAATTCATATCGTATATAAAATGGACATATTCTTTCGTTGTCACACCTTATTAGTGTATATTTTCTTGGCACCAAACATGAAAATAAGGAATTTAATGTTGCAAAATGATAAATGTTATTGTATTACGTTTGGAATTGAGGAGTTATTATATTATGGACGTTGCATAAATCAAGAGTATTGTATCTACAAAACGGGAGTTTAGAAAGTAAAAAACCGAAGTCTTGAGTCATTGAAATTTATAGCGGGAAAACTTTTCCATCGATAGTTAAGTGTAATAAATCGCATCGCAATAGACTAATCTATTAAGACGCTTTAGTATCTCGTTTAAAGTTTTTCATCTCACGGAAAACTTCCGGCCGGCCGGGGGAAAATAAATGCTTTGCCGTAAGAATACTCTCTAAAAAATGAAAGGAAATTAACCATAATACTGACATTCTATTTTAATTAACAGCTCGCAATTATTAAGCAGTAAAGTTAGTAGGTGAGTGGTAAGACCAAAAACGGTGTTATTTAATTTTGTGTTGTGTATTTTGTTCTCTCTCAAATGTAATGTGTTCAAATAAAGGAAAGTGTTAAGCTTTATAAATATTAAACAAAGAATTCGAAGTTATTTATAAAATGAAAAGCCAGATTACACCATCACATTTAAACAAAAAAGTAAGTTTTGTTATTGAAATTCACGATTATAATTCTACAGGAAAAGAGGATTTTTGTGTTAAAACTGTGAAAAGTCAATATTTGAAGAAAAGCTTATTTTATTATGGTTTATTAATGTATAATGACTTACCTAATATCATACAGCATAAGTATAATTTTGAGCACTTTTAGTTTTTGTTTGTTTGTTTGAACTTTTATTTGTATATATATTTTCTATTGTATTAGTGTATGTTAAAGGAGGTTATTATTATTATTATTATTATTATTATTAAAAAGTAGAAGACGATATTTTCAAAACTTGTTATCGAAATAGCTGACGTAACCAGAAAGACTTCAGTCTACTTTTGGAATATCAACTTCGGTAGTCACATTACATTACATTGCCCACCCGTTACAGGTGTTGATTACAACAAAAAAGGGTAGCGTAAGTAACGTTTCTCAGGAGAAAAACACACGCAGTAATCCTTGGCCGGACTAATTTCTGCGGGACAAAACCGGATGATATCAACAAACATCCGGCCGATAAAACGGCAAATCGCCTCCATCCAGTATCTGGTGGACAAATGGCTAAACGATTGGAGATTAATACTATCTTGGTCCGGGGGAATTTTTCCGGGGGCCAGTTTTCCGACGGCGAAGTGCGTAACAATAAATCGTCACGGTGTCAACGGCGCGTCTCTTGACGACCGACGCAGGCGTCTGCAAGATTTACAACGGCCCGACACCCTGGTTAGAGGTCGTCGGGTTGGGCGGCTCCTAACCGAATGCTGACAGAAGGATATTCACCCGCAATATATACACAGAAACAGTTCGCCGCAAAATGGCAATTTATAACTGCTTATATAGCTGGTGCACTTGCACCGTCTCGGATAATTGTTTCGCGGAGGTGGATCGACGACCGCAATTGTGATTTAGTCCGACGCCGAAATGAATTAGATTTATCGCAGCCATCTGAACTGCTCAAAACCAATCTCAAAACTATATATATATATATGAAAGTTGTATAATATTCATTTATCTGTAATTTGAAATCTTGTTTATCCAAATTGGTCAATTAGCCATCGATATAACTCCGAGTACAATAGGAAAGGAATAATGGCTATAAACTAGTACGTTAAGAATTTGACTGTATTTGAAATAAGAAGAGTTGAATCAAATATTTTATCTTCTATTTTTATTTATTATAAACACACATGGATTACTATTATTAATCATAAGCCAATTTTAAAATGATCTGGTTGGTATAATGGATTAATCTTCACAACAGTTTCAACTTTTTAATTTTTCTCTTACTCATTTGTTTTATTATTAATTGACAAATAAATATATAGTCATGGATTCGGTCGTTATAATCCGAAGCAACATTAGTTTTCAAATTTGAATAAGTAAATTACTATTCTTCATTCATTAATTTATGTATTTGAGAATTGTTCTCTAATGTTTTAGAAAAGATAAAGAGAGAAGGAAAAATTGGTAAACCTCCTTATCTACCAGTAATTATTGCCTGGAATTATAAAAAACAAGAAGAAATTGAAATATATAAAAATGTATAATTTTTATTTGATTTACTTTCAGCCATTGTATAAATACTTCATGAAAAGTTAAAAAACATGAAAAAAAAGACGAAAATATTATTATCATAGTTACTGAGTCACCTATCCGATGTAATTTAAAAAAAAAAATTAATGTACCATAAAGTACTAAAAAACTAGAACGTTAAGAATTTGGCTGTATTTAAAATAAGAAGAGTTGAATCAAATATTTTATCTCCTATTTTTATTTATTATAAACATAAATGGGTTACTATTATCAATCATAAGCCAATTTTAAAATGATCTGGAATAATGGATTAACCATCACAACAGTTTCAACTTTTTAATTTTTCTCTTACTCATTTTTTTATTATTAATTGACAAATAAATATATAACCATGGATTCGGCAGTTGTAATCCGAAGCCACATTAGTTTTCAAATTTGAATAAGTAAATGACTAATCTTCATTCATTAATTTATGTATTTGAGAATTGTTCTCTAATGTTTTAGAGAAGATAAAGAAAGAAGGAAAAATTGGTAAACCTCCTTATCTATCAGTAATTATTGCCTGAAATTATAAAAAAACAAGAAAAAATTGAAATATATAAAAATGTATAATTTTTATTTGATTTACTTTCAGTCATTGTATAAATACTTTCTGAAAAGTTAGAAAAACATGAAAAAAAGACGAAAATATTATTATCATAGTTACTGAGTCATCTATCCAATGTAATTTAAAAAAAAAATTAATGTACCATAAAGTACTAAAAAACTAGAACGTTAAGAATTTGGCTGTATTTAAAATAAGAAGAGTTGAATCAAATATTTTATCTCCTATTTTTATTTATTATAAACATAAATGGGTTACTATTATCAATCATAAGCCAATTTTAAAATGATCTTGAATAATGGATTAACCTTCACAACAGTTTCAACTTTTTAATTTTTCTCTTACTCATTTTTTTTTATTATTAATTGACAAATAAATATATAGACATGGATTCGGCAGTTGTAATCCGAAGCCACATTAGTTCTCAAATTTGAATAAGTAAATTACTAATCTTTCTTCATCAATTTATGTATTTGAAATATTTTATCATCTGGTTTTACTTTTTATAGTTAGATGAAAATAAATATTTACTATAGTAATTATTTATTTTATATTTACTAAATATTTAAATTATTTACAGCGTTTAATTTTTCCAATTTATGTATATATCAATGTCTCATTTTTTGTATAAAATCATTACGTCCCAGAAATCTTCTCTGACAGGTGAATGAGGTACTATTTTTTTTTGTGTATTGTTAATGCAGTGTCAGATAAAAATAAATCTTCTGATTAAAGCTTGTACGGCTCGAAGAAAACGATCTTCAACTACATTTGTCGATTATGGTCTTCCTTGTCCAGATAATCCTGACCAAGAGCCTGTTTCTCTGAAAACTGATATTGTATCAACCAACAAGACTGGATGAAAGTTGAATAATGTTTATTTATTTTTAATTTGAAATAGAAATTTATCCAAATTGGTCAATTAGATATCAAAGTGTACTCAAAAATGTCGGTGTAACTCCGAGTACGATATGAAAGGAAAAATAGATGTAAACTAGTATGTTAAGAATTGGATTGTATTTAAAATAAGAAGTGTTGAATCAAATATTTTATCATCTATTTTTATTTATTATAATTTTTCCAATTTATGTATATATCAAAGTATCAATTTTTATATAAAAACACTACGTCCCAGACAGGTGGATGAGGTACTAAATTTTTTTTGTGTATTGTTAATATAGTGTCAGATGAAACTAAATCTTCTGCTTAAAGCTTGTGGGATTGGAAGAAACAACTGCATTTGTCGTTTATGGTGTTCCTTTTCCAGATAATCCTGAGCAACAGACTGTTCCTATGAACATTGATATTGTATCAAACATTGTCCAACGAGACTGGACTTATTATAATATTTTTAACAATACTAGTCTTCTAACACACTTTCGAAAAACAAGAATTTTTTATGAAGTTTAATATGAAATTGTGAAACCAAAAAATTGGCTTAAATTAAATTTTTGACTAGACATTTTTAATGAAAGTATTATCCATTACGTAGAAAGCAACCCCGCACCGTAAACGTCAAACGCTTAAGCTGATAAATAAAACATCCCATTTAAGACCATAATTTTGAAAAAATCGCCCCCCGACATAAGTGTCGGCGATCAGCCTGACCGGGAATAAAAACCGCATGACGAGATTCGTCCCCCGCACACCGCCCAAAAATAATTATAATACCTCGAAAAGCCGAAATTTGTATGCTTATATGCTGGAAAAATATAAACAGGCTTAATACCCGTCCACTTAACTCGAACATCCCCCATTATAAACAGAAATCCACGACAAGCCGTATTCCCGACCGTTTCCCCGTGTAATGTATGCCGTCGCGGTGAAATGCGAAAGTAAAAACCGTTGCCCAGATAAAGTGCGGAGCGGCTAATTCATATTTAAGCCTTCTGGTCCGGTGAATATTCATTCGAAATTTAAAATAAATTAAAAACTAGTTTGCACCGCGACAAACCTGCGGGTGCGTGCAACATATTTTACATGTCGTGCGTCACGTGCGCACAAATATAAATTACGTTGAATTAACACGATTAAAATGCTGTTTTAAATTAAGGATCCTAAAAAATATATACCTATATGTATATGTGTGTGTGTGTGCGGATTATCCGGACGTGTGTACGGTCGATGACGTTCTTTTTGGTCGATCATTGTCGTGTCATCACGTCACACACATGGATTACTATTATCAATCATAAGCCAATTTTAAAATGATCTGGAATAATGGATTAACCTTCACAACAGTTTCAACTTTTTAATTTTTCTCTTACTCATTTTTTTATTATTAATTGGGCCGTTGTAATCCGAAGCCACATTAGCTTTCAAATTTGAATAAGTAAATTACTAATCTTTCTTCATCAATTTATGTATTTGATAATCGTTCTCTGATGTTTTAGAAAAGATAAAGAAAAATGGAAAAATTGGTAAACTTGCTTATCTACCAATAATTATTGCCTGAAATTATAAAAAACAAGAAGAAATTAAAATATATAATTTTTATTTGGTTTAGTTTCAACCATTGCATAAATACTTCCTGAAAAGTTAGGAAATATGAAAAAGAAGACAAAAATATTATTACCATAGTTACTGAGTCATTTATCCAATGTAATTTTAAAAAAAATAATGTACCATAAAATACCTCTTTTAGAGGACTCATGTCCCATAAACTACTCTAATTTCAAAAATATTACTTTTTGGCGATATTAATTGTGATAAGAAAAGTTTGTCTTTTTTGTTCCTTAGTTTCTCCTATTACCTATTGTGTCTAATCATAAGCCAATTTTAAAATGATCTGGAATAATGGTTTAACATTCACAACAGTTTCATCTTTATTTGTCCCACTTATTATTATTATTATTATTATTATTATTAATTGACAAATAAATATATAGTCATGGATTCGGCCGTTGTAATCCGAAGCCACATTAGTTTTCAAATTTGAATAAGTCGAACAGATTAACCAGATAGTAATTTGGTATGGTCCCCGACGATATTCTGCAACTGCATGATTATGTTTTAATAGCACTAAACTATCTCGTTACTTCAACGCTCCACAATTTATTATTTTGCGCTATTCCAAATTTGCACATGGCATTTCTCGTAATTAAAGAATACTTCAAGCATTAGTCTGTAATTAATTAAAGATTTAAACCATTTAAGGTTGTTGAGCTTTTCTTTATTTAGAACGAAACGTTTCAACAATATCAATAAACTTTTTTAATTATAGAGGAAACTTAGACAAACCTTTTAAATCACCAACTGTAGTAGTGCATTAACTATGATAGGTTGAATCTAATTTTTTTGTTACAAATTTTGTGCTAAAAACTGAAATTAAATAAAATAAAATAATTTTAATACCTTTTTTATATTCTAGAGAATTATTTTCACTAAACACACTAAAATATTAATGAATAATATCATCTGGTTCATCATTTTCAGCTATTAAATTAAGATAAAAATAGTCTAAATAAGAGTGCAGATAATGTTTTTTGAAAAATATATTGACATGAATATCTATAGTAGTTTTAATTGTAACAAACACTTAAGAATTTTTACATAATTATCAACTCTTAAGAAGAAGCATAAATGACAATCAAAATCCTGTGTCATTTTCATTTAATTTGTGCATAAATTACTCATCTTTCTTCCTAATTTATGTATTTGGGAATCATTCTCTAAAACTATAAAAAAAACAAGAAGAAATTGAATAATTTTTATTTGATTTACTTTCAGGACTCATGTCCCATTGTCTACTCCAATCTACAAAAATATGAGAATATATTGACATGAATATCTACTGTAGTTTTAAATGTAACAAACACTTAACAATTTTTACGTAATTATCAAGTCTCAACAAGAAACTTAAATGACAATCAAGATCCTGTGTCATTTTCATTTAATTTGTGCATAAATAACTTATCCTTCTTCATCAACTTACGTATTTGAGAATTGTTCTGTAATGTTTTAGAATAGCTAAAGAAATAAGGAAAAATTGGTAAACCTGCTTACCTACCAGTAATTATAGCCTAAAAAAAAACAAGAAAAAATTGAAATATTTAAAAGCGATCGAAGTACTTCCTGAAAAGTTGACGAAACAGAAGACAAAAATATTATTACCATAGTTATTGAGTCATTTGTAATTAAAAAAAATAATGTAGCATAAAATACCCCTTTTATTGGATTTTTTGCCGGTATTCACATTTTCAGATTCTACGTAAAAATCACAAGCTTTTTATTATTAGCATTTATTGTCATCGTGATTTTTCATTTTTTTATTATGATAATTATTAGCGCCTGTTCACAAATAAAAATGCGAATATCTAATTTCAACGCGGATTAAATATTTAAATTGTTATATTGTGAACAAAAATTTAATAATTTAACTTCATGAAAATTTCACATCGTATTAAACATGCATTGGAACTTCGGTGTTTTGCAACATTGTTCAACTGCACAAATACCACACATGATTATTTTTAACTATTTCGGAATGAATGTTTGTTATCAAATTAACCGTATCATAAAATATTCAAACGCATACTATTATGTAACATATGTGCAATTTAAATTCACTCGTTGCCACAAAATGTAAGTACCGCAATTTGGTCGCAAGAAAATACATTTAACTAAACATTCGTTTTACTTTGTAGAATTATGGTGCCTGTTACGGTTATTCTAGTCATGGCTTTTATTTTTATAATTAGGGGTGTGTGGTTAATTCTGTCAACGGTGACTGCCACACTTGTTTGGATTGTTTTATTAAACATCGTGACGATTTTTATACATCTTTTGGCACTTCAAATAAGAGACCTGTTATAGTACATGATTGTAAACAAGATTACTGATTATTTATCACTTGAAATATTATCAATTGCGTTTTTATTTTAATCTATAATATCATAGATAAACGTTTAAAACATACAATAATAGAAGTACACGCAAAATGCCTGTCAAAAAATTTGAAAAACGAGTCCCTAAAGACGATTTCAATCCTGATGATATATCTCCGCCGCATCATTTTAGTGAAACAATATGTTGCTGTGCAATAATGTGATATAAATGTGAACATAACGTCGATTTTACTGAAGTTGTAAAATTTTATACATATAACAATGTAAAACAGATATTAAATTGTACTAAAATTATATTGTAAGTACGACTAATTGCTCTTTTATTTATAATTACAGGATCGAATGAATGAATAAATGAATGGATGAATATTAAAAAAAAAATATTTAAAAAGTGTCGCCCGATTAAATAAACCGTGACAGATGAATATTAATTCCCCCGTTGGCATTTTAAATATTATTTTTTCTCCTCGATGGTAAATAAGGGGGAAGTAAAATTCCCAAATTTAATATGCATAATAGGAGCTTTATCATTATGATTGGCGAGATAAATAGCCGCGAAGCACACTGAAAAATTTATCTAATAAATATCAGACATCTTGAGGGATTTATTAATATTAAAAGGAAAACAGGGTGGGATGCATCGGACATAAATCATTGGCAATAAATTTTAATGAGAAACGTCCCAAATTCCAGATATCCGCGATACGCATTTCCTTATCAATTCATTTTCTAATTTATGTTGCAAATCACCGTTGGAAATTGAATATTGTGATGGAATTTATGAACACCTTGTGGTATTTTGCATTCGCCATTTTACACGACAGAATTAATCGTTCGCACAACGGAGTGAAGTTCAAGTGATGTGGAAAAAAACAATTCTGATTAAATTACAAGTGGTTGCCGATAAAAATTGTCGGTTTACATATTACATTTTTCAATTTGCACTCTTAGTTTAAGTAAACTTTGATAATACTTTCTCATTGTATTCATTTCCTGGTGGAATTTATGGATTTTATTATCATTCTGTACAAGGCCGAATGACTACTTATTGTTTCTTGAGGGTCATTTTGAATGGAAAAGGTGACGGTTTTTTATGGGCTAATTTCGGCTCAAAAGCAAAAATTTTGGGTTTTAAAAATAACCTGAGGAAAGTCCAAAGTTTTTTAAATTTTAAGATTTCTATGTACACTCAGTTTGCTCATTGAGTTTAAACAGTTAATTCGATCGAAACAGAAGTGCTCGTAGGACAAAAATTTCGACCTCTTTATGTACTTCGAAAAAGCGATTTTTTATACAAATTTTAAATTCTTGTGTAAGCAGTTCACTAATTGATATTATACAGTTGAATCTATCCAGTTGGAAATTTTCAGTGTGGGAGTTTTGGTCTTAAATATGCCGAATAAAGCAAAAAACCATTATTAATATTTTTAATATAATGATCTTTACCCATTCTTTCTAGTTACTTCAGAAATTTGGCTCGTACTGAGCATTTACAGTAACTTTTTTCCTAAATAATTTTATTTCGGTTTAAATATGGCAACTTCCATGTTTACAAGATATTTTTCAGAAGATCCAAGTCCAAATTTATTGATATATTTATGAACAGCTGAAATAATACTTTTTAAAAACAAGTATTACCAAACTAAAAAAGAGAATAAATAAGCAAATAAAAGGAAAAACATTAACTAACATTGATAGCGACTCCTCTCAAGATAGCGTTAATTAAGAAGATAGAACAAATATTGCACCTGATAGAATGTGACCGAATGTATATAATTTTATAATGTAAAACTGTATATACATATACATATTCGCTAATAACCCTTAGGTGGTTGATGCGATTAATAATAAAAAAAATACTTTTTAAAATAAGTAAAGTAAAGTAAATTTCAAATAAAGCTATTTTTTATTAAATTATATTTCCCTTAACATATGGAAAGGACATTTTTATGCTAGTAGTTGTAGGTGTTGCAGAAATAAAAAAATGAAGAATCAGTTTATATAATTATGGTGCAGCAATGTTATGAGCAGCAAATTAAAAAACGCTGGTCCGTTTAGTTAACATAATTATAAAGTTAACTGAGTGCCGGTTAGTGCATGTAAGTGAGTTTCTGAGCCTAGCTTAGTTTAAACTAAAATAAGTTATTCGAGGCAAAATTACGCAGAGAGTTAGACCAGATTTAGCTCGAACTGAAATCAACTTATTCGAATAAAGTTTTGACGTGTTGCGCTAAGAATACATATAATACAATATTATCAGCGTCGGCGTATCAATTGACAATTTAATGGGCTTGTTAAAAATAATGCCCCCGTTATTTCGAACTGGAGTTTCAACAGGGTGGAGACCCTGTAACAAAATAGCGTGCGGCCCATTTAAAAAGGTGGAACGCGTATATAAGTTCAGATGCCGATTGTTCTTTACCGAGTGTTGCGTTGTTACAGAGTTTCGTTCCCTTGTTTTCCACTGGCTGCTTTGTTTTGATTTCCTTCCGTTCCGTTGTTGACTCGTTTCGCGTCTAAATGCTAACAAGGATTTTTGGGTTACTGACGGCATTATCTTAATGTTTTAATGCGGGCAGGGCGAGGGCACGGCCGCCCACCCGGGCCCGGTCCGTGCCTACGCGGCACTCGGCTCGATTTTGTTTTATTCATAATCACAGGACTCGAAATGATAAATATTTCAATTTTCGCTGAATTGTCACGGGCACGGGCACCTTTCTTAATTATGTCTTCGCAAATGTACTGCGGGTCGTGCCGTGCTAATTGTAGGCGTATATTTTTTCATTCGAGACCCTCTGCTGCGTCGAAATGGCGTAACAACTATGCGAAATTTCAGACTCTTTATGGTATAATGTCGGTCCAAAAGAAAACATTTTGGGATCGAAAAATAATCCAATTTTTATTTTTAAAAAGGGGGTGTAATCAATTATTGAAGTATTTAGAAGTGGTAAAATATCAATTTAATATGTTGAAACATTCAAATTTGGCAACACAAACTAATAATAAATTTGTATTAAAAAAAAATTCTTGTTGTAACATTACAAAATAATTTAATTCTTTGTATAGTTTTCTAATAAAATAATAAGTAATTTCTGTAAAAAATCCTGAAAAGATTAGTTAAATTTAAACCACCAAACTTCTGAAGTATATAGAAGAAATAGGTGTAATGGCAAATGTTTCAAACATTAATCCTTTGTATAGTTTTTTAATAAAATCATAAGTATAGACTTGGATCTTCCGGAAGAAAAATCCTGAAAAGATGAGAGTTGTCAGATTTTTTTTAGCAAATAAGTTACTGTATGTGGTAAGTTAAATTTCTGAAGTAACAATATAATGTGACAGAAAAAAACTAATAATAAATTTTTATTATAAAAAATTAATTTATATAATAATATTGTATTTATATTATTACATCAATTAATATTATTTAATATTATCAACCACTCCTAAATAATTCAGGAATATAGCACATACAATTTTTTTTCTTTTTCATTTAAATTTCATTAAATTTCAAAAGATTTTTCAGCTAAAACATTATATTAAAAAAAACTAATAATAATTTATTTTACGTTATTACGTCAATTACTTATGATAAACGTCTAAAATAATTTTTTCAAATTTTCCTATTTTGCGAAGTAAAAGATAAATTAGAGACTTTTGTGATTATTTGAAATAAACAAACGTTTATTTATGTGAATTGAAGGATTTAACGAATTTAAAATTGAAAAGTTTCGTTTGTATAATTCAGACGCGTAAATTTTTCAGTGCAACGAACAGCTTTTCATATGAAATACATCAAAAATTGTTCGCAATAAATTTCATTTATTGAAAAGATATCCTCGAGAATTTATCGAACGTAAAAAGCAACCCAATTAACCTACAACATTATAACAGTTCGTTGCTTTCGGACGGTCAAATTTGCTATAATAAATCGCATTTTATTTATTACATAGATTTCTTTTTATCAAAGTGATTTAGGTATCTCAGAAATACTCAAACGGGCGGCTGTTTTCCTGAAATATGGCGTCCGCATCAAGAACAGAGCTTGTATATTTTTTATTCAATAAATCGAAGGCCCACTTTCGGATATAACCGATTTGACGAGGAACACAAAGAAATTTATTACAAGGACAAACGCTCTGAAACGCAAGTGGAACGCGAATTTATAAAACCTTTCCTCCCGTTTTAAGGGCGATACGGTAAATATGTTTTTGGGGGCGGCGGAGGACGGACGTATCCGTGGGACATTATTGTGATTAAGTTCTCCCCAGCGTTTAGGTGTAAGCTGATTTAAGACGATAATTACGCACATATGTTCGCAACACCGAATAGGGATTTTCACTTGCCTCATTGCCTTTTACACTCTACCGTATCATCCGCTAAATGATTCTAAATGCCTCCGAATGTTAATTAAAATTTAGTATCGGCGTCGCGGCTGCGGCTGCGGCTGCGGCTGCGGCAGCGGCCCCGAACAACAACGAAGATGCCAAGTGAGCACTTTTTTCGAAACAAATACGGGCTTATCAAGAACGATGATTGATGTCTATTACGATCCAATTCAAAAATCCACTCGAAATGACGGCTACAAAATTAACGCGCGTTTAGGGGAGCAAAATTCCGAACAAAACGACGAATATTGTACGATAAATTTTTACAATTATACAGGCTTATTCGGCTTTTATCAGGACAACTTGAAAAAATGTGGAAAAAAATGTTTTGATTTAAGCTCGTATCATTTATTTTATTTTGTTTTTTTTTTTGTGATTTTTAAAATCAGTCACTGGTTTGATTCGAAAATTTTGTTCTCCATTTAAAACCACGTAATTGTAACAATTTCAGCGTATCCGGGTCCAAATTTATTCATTTATTTATTAATTGAAACTGAAAATTTTAAACTGAAACATTTGTGAACAACAAAAATTAATATATAATCTAGTGACTAAATATCTGAAGTATTCTGAAACATGAAAACATTATAATTTGATCACTAAAACAAGTAATACATTTTTATTATAAAAAAATAATTGATATAATAATATAAAATATATTATTACTTACTAAACAGCAGTGGTAAATGTTTCACCTTTAGTTTTAGTTAGTCTTGTATCTTCTGAAAAATATCCTGAAAATATATAAATTCCAAGCTTTAAACTGATGGAGAATTGAAACTGAATATTTTAAATTGAAACTTTGTTAACAATAAAAATTAATATATAATCTAGTGACTAAATTTCTGAAGTATTTTGAAAAATGAAAACATTGTTTTAATATGTTAAAACATTATAATTTAACCACAAAAACAAGTAATACATTTTTATTATAAAAAAATTAATTCATATAATAATATAAAGTATATTATTACTAACTAAACAGCAATGATAAATGTTTTACCTTCAGTTTCAGTCAAGCTTGTATCTTCTGAAAAATATCCTGAAAATATAAAAATTCCAAGCCTAAACTGAACGAGAATTGAAACTGAAAATTTTAAATTGAAACTTTGATAGCAATAAAAATTAATATATAATCTAGTGACTAAATTTGTGAACTATTTTGAAAGATGAAAACATTGTTTTAATATATTAAAACATTATAATTTAACCACAAAAACGAGTAATACATTTTTATTATAAAAAAATTAATTGATATAATAATATAAAATATATTATTACTAACTAAACAGTGATGGTAAATGTTTTACCTTCAGTTTCAGTCAGGCTTGTATCTTCTGAAAAATCCTGAAAATATAAAAGTTTCAAGCTTAAACTGAAAGAGAATTAAAAGTGAAAATTTTAAATTGAAACATTTATTAACAATAAAAATTAATATGTAAGTATTTTGAAAGAAGGAAACAGTGTTTTAATGTATTAAAACTAAACTAACTAAACAGCAATGGTAAATATTTCACCTTCTTTTGAAAATATCCTGGAAATATAAAAATTGCAAGCTTCAAACTGAAAGAGAATTTTAAATTCGTTAAATCCGGGAATTCTCACTTGGTTATTTAAAATAATCGTAAAAGTCTATAATTTATATTTTACTTTGTAATATAGGAAAATTTGAAAAAACAATTTATATTGCGTTCTTGTTAAAATTGGCTGTGGACAAATAAAACTTCCATGCAGGCTACGTATGTATTATAGATTACAGTTTCACAAATAAACATTTATTAATGTTAAAATAATCGGAAAACCTGTAATTTATTTTTTAATTTGTAAAAGTGGAAACTTTGCGAAGTAATTTAAATTTTATTTCTGCATAGGAATTGTTTTAAATAAATTTCATAGTTTTATTTAAAACGATTTTACATTATTAAATATAATTGAAGGGCTCTTGAAATACGTATAAATGAAAAGGTAACTGAAAAATAAAACTTCCGCATCGAATACGTATGTATTATAGATTCCAATACATCTCACAATCAGTATGTTCTGTTTCAATACATCAGCAAAGTTTCATGCTCCTTGTAACATTGGCACGGAAACTCTGGTAACAACTTGTTCGTTGATATATTTTATTAACTTTTTTACACTGTTTCTGCGAATGCCGAGCTTTCAACTTCCAATACTTTTAAAATTTTTCGAGGTTTTATATTTGTTCTACTGCGGACGTAAAAATAAAAAGTCACGGACTAATAGAATTTTTTAATTTGATCTGTCGAACTTACAACTTATATCGATTCCGGGGGAAATTCTACGAAATTTAATTAGATAAGTTTGTTTAAGAATTTTTCTCACAAGGGAAAATATAAATGTCTGAATTAACCAGGTGTATTTTATGTAATGTATTTTGTTGTTTTCCTCTTTTTTTTCTCTCCTTGCTCCTTACCTAGCCCGTACATAAATTCGATTCACACGAGGGCTACATAATAAATAAGACTGGTCTACGAAGTTTTTTTTTTCTTAGGGAATCTAAACGTGTTTTTCTAAGTAATTTTCAACACCGCAATCAACATTTCTCATCTGGTTTCTCCTCAAGGTCGGTGTTTAATATAAATTTGGTTGTTCTGTTTCATCTTGCACTCGAATTAATTGTTTATATTTTATTTAATTGTTAATTGTATTTAAGTGTGGTAATTAATTGTGTTTATATGGATCTAAACAAGGCACTTTTGTTTAACTTGTTTTTTCCCCTTATCGTCTTTCGATGCTTTTACTCGTAAATCGGATACAATAACCGAGTTAATGCTGTTTGATATTTGATTCGTTTCGAGCCTTAACTTTTGTTAATCAAGCAAAACTGGATTTGTAATTGTCGAGAGGTTGCGGACCTTCCCCACTAATTAATTTTAAATTACCGACCTGTGTCGAGGTGTTTCGGGCTGTGGGTTAAATAAAAGGAAGGGACTTGCATTTTTAGGATACAGTGACAAAGATCCGCAGTTTGAGGTGTATTCGGTGGTATTAAAACAGAAAAAACAGAATAAATAAATTCGATTCTTGTAAGGACCCGAAAACATTTTCTCCATAAACATCGCAGGCCTGGTGCAGTCGTATTTTTTAAAATAAAAAAGGGAAAAACGAAGGAAAAAACAGCCGCCGCCCCGAGAAAACAATGCGAGACGGGGACGGAACGGGGAGAAAAAAGAGTGGGCGACGTATTCCTGAATTTTAGCGGGCTATAAAAATTGAAATTATGGATCGAAGAAATCATTATCGCGGCTCTTAAGGAAAAATGTGTAACACTTTTGCTGTGGGGGCCGTCTGCAGATATAGGGCCCGATAAAATACCGGCATTATTATAATGGAGTGAATTCCGGCCGGGGGCTAGATCTTTGAAACGGCAATATCTGTACCATATTGGGGGAATCTTAAACACTTCGCGCGAGCCAACTAAAACGAACGAGTGAAATTGCATTTTATGGGGAATATAAATGAAATATTAATACAGCTTGATTAAAGGATCTGATAGAACCGTCGAGACTTTGTTGAACAATCGCTAAATTAAAATTGGAAATTGATATTCAGACGGAATTGTAATTTTAATTTGTTTGTGGAGATGGAATTATGCATTTATATAATCAACGATGTTTGTTTTCAATTAGTTATTAATCAAATAATATCGGCCGTTCTGTAGCAAACCTGCATAAAATTAAATAGGTACGAAATAATTTTACTGAATGTGCATTAACTTAATTAATTTGCACTATTCTGTCGTGCGCAAAATTTAATTACATAAGTAATTTTGATTAATATATATTATAAGATTCATTATGAATTAATGGATAATTGGACCATCCATAAATGTCCGTAATATCCTTTAAAATAATTACATATTATGTTAATTAGCTCAACATAAATTAAATATTAATCAATATCCTGCTACTGAGCTTACTGCTGAACAATAAAAAATTAAAAATGAACGGTTATAAAACAATTTAATTAAATTCCATTGTTTACTAATTTAATCAATTTCAAATGAATTAGTTTTATTTTATATCTATTATAATCCCGATATTAAATTCTACAAACTACATAACTAAATTTAAATAAAATTCAAATATCAATTATGTAAAATAATTTCTGGAGTCTATCGACTGTAATATATTTTATGTTGTTTGCATAGAAAAATAATTATCATTAAAATTACACGCAAATTATCGATTAACGTGTGTATTTATTTAATATAAATATTATGTTAATTACACCAAAATAATACCTTAAAATAAATATTAATATCGCTATTGCAAATTGAAATTTAACAATACTCCAAATAAATGTTTTCCACGGTAACTCAATTATTATGCATGTTATTAATCGGTAGTCATTTTAAAATTATTTAATAATTTTATATACGCCCTTGGCTAATTGTTTTTCAGTTTTGATTAATCCAAAAATGTTTATGGAATTAATTTACTAATTCGAAATTCGATTTTGTTCCCATGTAACGTTGTAAATTCATGAAGAATATTTGTAACTTTCAAACATCTCTATTTCTTGACTAACTACACTGATTTGACAACTATGTTGGCTCATTAAACACGAAAGTCATTTTTTTACAGAAATATTTTCGAAAAATGAATTTTTAAAATTTTTATTTTCAATTCCCCGTCATAACTCGAAACCTAATTAACTAATTTGATTAAATAAGCATTTAAATTGAAGATAAATGACTTAAAAATAAAAAAACTTTCGAAATGTTTCAAAAATAAGTTAATGCTAAAAAATAAATATGAAAATATCGAAAACTTCCTTTTAATACATTTAATAAATACAAAAATATTGAAAAACTTTCTTTTAATACATTTAAAAAATATAATTTGACGATAAAAATTAATTAGAGTCAATTTTTAATGTAAATTTGATTGTTCTATTTTACTTTGCATTCTAATTAATTTGAACACTTGTTTATATTTTATTTAATTGTAGTAAGCTTTACTACAATACTCCCTTTAAGTGTACTAATTAATTGTGTTTGTATGGATCTAAACAAGGCTCTTTTGTTTATTTTTTTTCCTCTTATTGTCTTTCGATGTTTTTTAATCGGATACAATAACTGAGTTAAAGCTGGTGATTAAGTGCTGGAATAAAAACATTCCTTTTCTTTTATAGGAAAATATAATTTAAAAATAAAACTAATTATGGACTAACATTGAAATTTTATTTATTCTTAAATGAACTAATAAATTTGGACTTGAGTTTTTTGAAAAATATATTGACAAGACAAATTTTCGAAGTTTTTTTTAAATAACCTTTTAATATAATTTACTAACTCGAAATTTGATTACTAGTAGTATTAATATTTATAAATTGCTTATTTTTTGATCAATTCTAATTATTACGATGTGATTAAAACGCATTTTTAGTAATACAATTACGTTAGTAATAAAAATACCAAATTTTAGAGAATTATTTTTTATTTAATGAATATTCCAAAAGGATAAATCCACAAGTAAAATGGAGGCTAATTAATTCAATTAATTTCAAATAAATTACATTTAATAATCCTCTTATTAAACTGTACACAAACTAAATGACTGAATTCAATTAATTGAAGTCGTTCTATGAAATATTAATTTTTTTCAACAAAAATTGTTATTATATCTTGCTTTTTCATTCATTTTCAAATTCAATATAATAATTAATGCAGTTATATATTAATTAGAAATAAATAAATGTATATATGTGGTTTTAATATCCTGTATCTTAGTTGATACAGAAAGATCCCTTGTACATTTAAAATATGTGATCAAATTATATATTAAATAGTTGATTTATTTATTTTTTTAATTATTTTATTAATATGTTTGTATTATTTTTTTAATAATTTACATTTTTTTAATATTTTGTATTATACATTTTATTTATTTTGATTAAGGAGTGTTCATTCAGTCTTTTTACCTAATGTCAAATAGAAAATTAAAAACATTATTGCTACTTTTTAGTCAAAGAGTAAATCCTGATTTTTCATTAATTTTCAAGTTAAAATTTTATTTTAAAATTGTATGTAGTTAAACGTTATTTTTATTTGAACTAAAGAATTAATTGTGTCCACCACCAGACATTAATAATAAACATTTTTTAAGTCGATATAATAATAATAATGCAGTTCCATATTTTAATTGTTAATTTATAATATATAAATGTAAAAATACTTAATAGAATAAATAAATAAATAAAATAAATAAATAAATAAATAAATATGTGTGTATGTGGTTGTATTAATATTGTTTTAGTGTGGGTCCTTTTGGTGAAATGAAAATGAAATTGTTAAATTAGAGTTGCAAGTGGATAAAGCAGCGTAAGCCAGTCCTAAACGGAGTATATTATTAACAGAATTAACCACCACTCCATGTTCTAACCATACAAACCACCGTTTGATTCAAATATACACTCCACTCGCCAAACATCAAAACTGCTCTCTTAGCTTTCCAGATAATAAATTAAGCACGAACCGGAGTCATTCATTAAAAACACATAGATATATTATATCCGAGTAGTTAAATACGGGTAAAATTTTGATTTGCCACAATACTTGAGCTAATATTTAAACTGGGACCGGGCAGCCTATTTCGAATTCCACAAAGTTAAGCTGAAATTGTTCGGAAGACTTTAATGTAATATATCGGGGCAATAATTTTACACAATTCATAAAATAGAGCGGATGACTCGTTTAATTATGACCGAGTATACCAGTAATATAGTATATTACTATCATTAAAAATAACTTATACAGTACAATCCTTTATCTCTCGCGTTTCATTTCTAATTAGCAATTGTGTGCGGCCGAATCTTCTATTACTTAATATGATGGATGAATCCGTAAATTGTAAATTGCAAATTGCCGGTTATTTGTCTCGTTTCGCGTTTAGAGCCGTTTCGGTTTCGAATACTGGCTGTAAATTGCAATTACGGCGCTCCGTTAAAAGGTGCATTAAAGTATATTGTCAATGTTATTAAGCACCGCGAACTATTTCTATTGAGCAGCCTATTACCCGGAATCGTCGCATAGAGGCACAACAATCGCAGCTCCACTCCACGATCCACTTTGCGCCGGCAGTATTTGATTTCTAGTCGCCTCGTCGACGCAAAAGCTCCAAATTGATGGCAGTTTTTTTTTAACAACGTGCTTCCGAAACGGTCGAAATTCTTAAAGCTAAGCTGCCGCCGGGAAGGGGGGCAGGCACCCGACCCCCCGGCTCCCGGCGGTGGGGTCGGGACGCCGTCAAGAGAAATCTTGGGGTATTTTACTTATAAAGCGAAATGACTGCCAATATCAATCAATTGCTCCGTGTGCTCTCGGTGTCGGGATTGGAAACTTCGGATGGGAATGATTTAAGCAATTGGTTTTTCAGCGCCCAATTAGACGGCCATTGTTCAACCCGAAATACCCTCCAAATGAGTTTCTCAACTATGTTACTTATTACTTCACTTAAACTATACTGTATAAACCCCTTGCGGCATTGACATGCTCCGAATTCGTGTTCCACAAACAAAAACGTCGACGAGAATTTTACTGACCTCTTATATTTATTGATGTCGCCTGATATGTTGTTAAAACCACACAACACTCAATGTCTCACATATATCTCGTTATTTCTATGATATTTTAAAGACATCTCTGATACATCTAAAGTCATATTTTATAGAAGTAATTTAGAATCATATCTTCAACTTTATCTTTGGTTCAACATTTGGTGTCTTGTACCTTATACAGAAATGGGTATTCATTATTAGACCTTATTATCCAAATAACATCAGTTTCTGATGTCTACTAGACGTTGTATACGTATCCATTATACCCATCCATTCCAAAATATATTTAAATCTTCACAACATTAAATGTCCCAGATACATCTCATCAATCCTATGATATTTTAAAGACATCTCTGATGTTTTTGATATACACGTCCTGGATATCTCAGAAATATCGTATGTGAGACATTATCATCCAGAGTCATTTTTTAGAAAAGTAATTTAGAATCATATATTCAACTTTCTCTTTGGTTAAACATTTGGTGCCTTATACCTTAGACAATACAGAAATGGGTATTCATTACTAGACTTTATTATCCAAATAACGTCAGTTTCTGATGTATACTAGACGTTGTATAGGTATCTGTTATACCCATCCATTCCAAAACATATTTAAATCGCCACAACAGTAAAACTCTCAGATATATCTCATCATCCTGTGGTATTTTAAAGACATCTCTGATATTTTTGATAAATACCTCTCTGGATGTCTCAGAATCCTATCCTATGTGAGACATTATCATTTAGGGCCACTTCTTATAAAAGTAATTTAGAATCACATCTTCAACTTTCTTAGGTTAAACACTTGGTATCTTGTACTTTAGACAATACAGAAATGAGTATTCATTAATAGACCTTATTATCCAAATAACATCAGTTTCTGATGTCTGCTAGACATTGTATAAGTATCCATTATGTCCATCCATTCCAAGAAATATTGAAATCGCCACAACATTAAATGGCTCAGATATATATCATCATTCATGTGATATTTTAAAGACGTCTCTGACATTTTTGATATACACGTCCTGGATGTCTCAGATATATCATATGTTTGAGACATTATCATCTAGAGTCACTTTTTATAAAAGTATATTCAGAATGCTATCTCCAACTTTCTCCTTGATTAAACTTTTAATATCCTGTACCTTATATATATGAGCAAATTATATATTAAATAGTTGTATAATATATTCAGTGTTTATTCAGTTTTTTTACCTAATGTCAAATAGAAAATTAAAAACATTGTTGGCACTTTGGAGAAAAAGAGTAAATTCCACACATTGTAAAATAATCTGTTGTTCATTACATTTTAATGACATCACAAAAAAATCGATGCGAAAAATCTATCCCAGTAACTATTTTTTATTTTACTACTGTGACGTTTGCAAATATTTTTAACAGCACTACAAAAAAAAAGTTATCACTCTCGATGAACTAATAAATTTCATAGAGTTTAACCCATTTTTGATACAATATCGGGCGCATTAAATAAAAAAATAGGGCGAATAATTATTTACGTCCCCACTGCATAATATTTGCATTTTCCGCAACAGTTTTGTTGCCAATCAGCGTTAACGTTGGGATTGCACGTTTAGATAAATTTACAGCACATAAATTTCGTATGCAATCGTTATATTGCACTTTAATAAAATAACCATTAATGTTATTCACTCCGACATGAATCCGTGTTGACTACAATTTACAATAAATCCCGTGCTGGGATAATTTTACTTGAGAGGTTCCAATTTCCTGTAGGAAAATAATAGTTTTTGCGAGGTGCATATGAAAATTTGCATAGTCTGCAAACCCTACCATGACAATATAATTGACAGCCTTAAGACCGAAAGCAAATTGCATTAAAGATGTTGATGGAATTATAGGTGAAAGTTAGTGCTCAACATTTCCTTGATGTCTCTTTAAAGTCGTTAATTGCGCTCATTAAAGTGCGATATTGCTCCGCTTTATTTTATTATAATAAACCTTTATCCCAACTTTTAAGAATGTTCGTTATCAACACCTAATTGTGCATTAACGTATTCCCTTTGAAGCACACCAGTTGTCTGTGCCGTTGGTGCACGTGTACGTGCCAAGAAATCCATCGTTCGTTAACAAATTGTAATTTTAACGCCGATAATGAAATTGGAAGATAAACAGTGTCGGCCGTGGATAAATTTATCGATTATAGTAAAAAGGTTGTCAAGCAGAAAAAGGGACCCAATATAAATAGAAAGAATCTCGTCAGGGCCCAGATGAGATTTAACGGAGTACGTAATGGCAGTAATTTAAATAGAACAAAGCAATGCGAAATGGATAGCTGCAGCCATCAGAATCTGTTTTAAATCTTTTGAAATAACCTGCTTATCTTGCATCTTTTTCCAGTTTCCGTAAATCGACTGTTTTATGCTCCAATCTAAATAATTATGCTCCATACGTCACAGATTATAACGGATGCCTCCGCTCCATCTCCATGGGAAAACGCTACACAGCGAAATTTTTATGAAATAATGTGATTCGCGCTGCCGCCGAATCGGAATTTATTACAGGTGATTTTACTGCGCTAGCTTCGATCGATATATATTTTTTTTAAATGTGTCTGCTTATTTTACAAAATTAGACGTACACTTTATCTCGGAAAATAAAAATATGATTTAAACTGTTAAAATTATACTGCTTAAAATAATTACATAACATAAAAATAAGAACAAGTAAAACTATGTAAAAATCTTAATTCTAGACAGTTAATTAATTCGTTAAAATTTTTCAAAGATAAATATAAGAAGAATTTTGAATTTTAAATAAATTGTGAAAAATACTTGTAATGACCCAAATAATTAATTAATCCCTTATTAAAGAATTAAAAACTTGAAAAGAAAAAAATGTAGAATTATATATTTTATGAAATCAGTCGAGATCTTCAAAATTGTTTACATTATTATTTGAAAAATTTCTATTTATATCTTTAATTCTCAAAATTATTTCGAGTTAAAATTTAAATGAAAAAATACAAACTTAAGTAAAAAGAAAATATGGAACTTTAAATATGACCATCTAGAAACATGAAGAATAATTTGAATTTTAAATAAACTGTGAAAAAACTTTTAGTAGTTCAAATTTTAATTAAAAAGCCTAAAACGTAAGAAATATCAAAACAGAAAATTATTTAATCCCTTAAAAATATTAAAAACCTGAATAGAAAAAAATGTAAAATTATATTTTTTATGAAATCAGTCAAGACCTTCAAAATTCTTTAAATTATGATTTCAAATTTGAAAAAAAAATGTATTTGTATCTTTCAACTCTTCGAATTATTTGAAGTTAAAATTTAATTGAAAAATATATATTGTTTAACAATTTAAGTAAAAAGAAATCTTTGGAACTTTAAATATATTTACCATTTAGAAATATCTTGAATTTTAAATAAACTGTGAAAAAAACTTTTAGTAGTTCAAATTTTAAATAAAAAATCTAAAACTATAAAATTTTCAAAACAGGAAATTAATTATTAATCTCTTCAAAATATTAAAAAACTGAAAAGAAAAAATGTAAACTTATATTTTTTATGAAATCACTCGAGCCTTTCAAAATTTGTTAAATTATGATTTCAAATTTGAAATGAAAAAGTATTTGCCTCTTTCAACTTTGAGAATTATTTGAAATTAAAATTTATTTGAAAAAATACATATTATTTAAAAACGACAATAAAAAAATGTCGAATTAATCGTAATCACAACTTAGTAATATATGGAAAAGTCTTGAATTTAAAATAAACTGTGAAAAAACTTTTAGTAAATAAAAAAGGCCTAAAACATAAAAAATTTCAAAATAAAAAAGTAATTAATCCCTTGAGGAAAGGAATAAATGTAAAACTACATTTTTTATGAAATCAAAATTCTTTAAATTATGATTTCAGATTAAAAAAAAATGTATTTGTATCTTTCAAATTTCATTTGAAGTTAAATTTAATTGAACAAATACATATTGCTTAACAACGATACTAAAAAAATGTTGTCGAACAGATATAACATAATCACTACTTAGGTATATATGGTAATTTTGAAAAATACTTGCAGCAGTCTAAATTAAAAAAATATATTTTATTATAAAAAATCTTGAAATTGAATATTATAAAAAATATGTAACTAATTTGCAACTTTTCAATAGTAAAGATATTCAGGTAACAAACTTAATAATCAATAATTATTTATATTGTCATAAAAATATATTAATTTATAAAAAAAATGATATCTTAGCGAAAAACATAAATAACCATATAATAAAAAGTTGAAAGAGGGCAAAGGAAAAGATTGGAGAGGTGAAGAATGATTGAACGTAATTAAGTACTTTCTGCAGTCTTTGTACGGTATTAGTAAATTTCCCTTTTTATTACTTAGACGTAATTAATATTCTCACCGCCTAATACTTTGATCTCTCCCTTCATCTCTCGATTTCATCACCCCTCAGCGGTTAAATGTACCGGAACACCGGCTACGTCATTTTAGGACCACTTATATTGTTATTTCTACGGCATTAACTAAACGAATTACAAGCTACAGCTAACTTAAGATTTCAAATGGACGGTGAGCGAGGAAAGTCGGGGAATTCTTAATTTATCATCTTTCGTGAATTATGCCGACCTATTTTTATTTATGGCCTATAACTTTTGCAATATGAAAGGGAGAAGTTTTGAATTTTTATCTGCTGTTAACTTGCACAATAGACTTGCCGCTTAATCGCCGGATTTTAGGTAAAAAAAAAACCATCACCCAGATTGGCGAGCCTCGTTAGAAAATTCCGCAAACATAAAATGTAAATTCGTGCCGTGATTAATAGAGTCGAAAAATCATACAGCAAGCAAAGTAACAGTATCAATAAATTGTGATTACAACAGTGGGGGCAGTATTTCATGTGGCACGGACCATATCTACTGTAAAAATTTACATTCAATTTAACATATTACTTGGTCGATGCGAGATGACCCTTTCGCATATTGTCATATATTGACCAGAAATTCCGGCATAAAAGCGCTCTTCACAAATCCATGTTTAACTTCTGTCCGTCCACCTCATATTTTACCTTCGGCCAGATTTTCTCTATTTATTTTCGATTTGTTTCCGTTTCGGACTACTATTTATATTGATGTTCCTTATCTCGTATTTATTTATAGACCATGTATTTATATAACTTCGGGTGTTATTCTTTCTGTTTTCTTTGGACATTGCGAGTCACAAACCGAAACATGAAAATTTTAGTATGACCCGTTCGAGTTAAAAGATTTCTGTCTCTTTATCCATTGTTTTTTTATTGGTTATTCAGTAATTTACGTCGACTACATATAAATGTTGTTTTTTAATTATTTATTAAATACTCATTTTATCGCTTTGTACAGAGTATTTCATTCGTTTTTAATCCATTAATACGTTTAGTTGAACCAGGACAAATGTTATTTTTATTGAAAATAATATATGTCATAAAAATGGGACGGTTGCGTTATTAAACATTATTTTATATATTTACAGTATTGGCAGAAAGTAGAGCAACTTTTTTAAAATTCAAATAATTTTTATCCTGGTTAAAAAAATGTATATTGAAAATTAACTAAATAAGAAAAAAAATAAAGAGTTTAATTTTACTGATGGTTATTTGTTTATTACTACAAATACACTAATATATTGTAAAATTCCCATTATTAAGAATAACTTCCAAACACCTTTTTTAAATGGAAAATAACAGATGGGCAATAATATTTGGATCCATATTTTGTCAGGACTCGTGAATAAATCTTGCTGATTACTATACTCTTTGTGACTTTTTTTGTTGTTATCTCCCATAAGTTTTCAATGAAGTTTAGATCAGGAAATTGAGATGGCCAGTTCATAATCTTAATTTTTTCCCTTAAAAGTCACTGCTTCAAATATTTTGAACTGTGCTTCGGGTCATTATCTTGTTGTTGTTGTATCTAAAAGGATCCATAATGCCCTCTATTCAAAGGAGAGGACCCATTCCAAACTATTTTGCTGGAACTGAGGAAAGGATCTTTTTTGGAACAGGACAAAATTTGTTTATCCTGAAACCTGTTGGTTTTTCTTGGTCGTCCAATTTTATTTTTTCCTTCCACATCACAAAATCTTGAAAATTATAGTTAAACACGTATTACAATCGGATTAAAAGAACGATACAATCCGTGATTTTAATTTGGAAAATAATTTCTTTCCACGAGATACTATATTAACTTTATTTTTTTTGAATTATGGAACTAAAAATTATTGTGGATTTTGTAGAGATAAGTAACATTTAGTAAGAAGTTCCTCTACTTTTTGCCAGGTCAATATTTAGTTTTTTTGATTTGTAACTAACAAAATTATTTTTAATATAAGAAATATTCACCGATATGTTTGTATATGTATTTTGTATTTTTAAAGTTGTTCTACTTTCTGCCAATACTGTACTTCAACTGAAAAAATTTTAAAATTTAAAATATTTGACCATATTTCTAAATCTAAGAAAGCCACAAGTGATCATTTCTACCAAGAATTTTACAGGTTACGCGCCATGTTAAAGAAGCTTGTTTTACTTGTCTGTCGTAATTATTCAAATGGATTCGTGGATGGTATGAAGGACCCAAATAGTTTGTAGGGTTGTGTTAATACAAAGAAGGTCAATTAAACTAAAACAATAGACTGCTTAAGTCTCCTCAGGATATTGTGGATAGATTATATTTTCTAGTCCAACCTTTAAAGGTCACCTTTATTTCAATTCTAAATTCTGGTTGCTTTCCTAAATTGTGGAAGATCGTTCCAATTTTTTCTATTTTAAAATCAGATCAGATAACATCCATGGAATGTATGTTCTGCTGGCCAAAAAACTGTTATTATTCTTATTATTATTATTATTATAAATTGATGCAAATTAGTTTGCTGAGACGTAGATATTTTAATAAACGTACATCAAAGTGCAAATATGAAAGTGTATAAAGAAGAAAAAATGAAGGAGAAGGAAATCAAGACGGGAATACTAAGTTGTTGATGTTTATATTTCGAAGACGTTAATATGAAGTGCTTGATTGTGTTTATTAAATTTATATCAGCGAGACATATTCAGTATCAGCCATTTAAACATAAAGCGCAGATCCGCGTTAGTCGGTGCGAGGCGTCGACTTTTTCTCCGGTACCGGATATATTTTTAATGTTATTCGAACAAGGGAATTAGCATAATCTTTCAATGAAGCCGTGCCGAAGGAAAAGGAGCCGTCAATACGCGGAGACGGCGCAGATAACACAATTTTCTTAAAAACATTTTAAAAATCAACGGCGTCGTCTATTGTCTTTAGGCGGGCATTAACAATTTCGCTCATGAATAATGCAACCGAGAGTCTTATGAAAAGTGTTTGCCAGGTCTCTGCAGATTTACCACACTCAACTTTTTCTCATCCGATGGTCTCTCGGCCGGATGGATGTCGCTTGCCATATTCGCTTGGAAAATTGAAGATAACCACGACACTTTACTTTTAAAGTTATGAAATTTTTACATGCCCCACTTGATAAACTAGACACTCGCAGAACATAAAATCGGCCTCTCTATAGACAAACGCTTTCGTACGAGACTCTCTTCTCTTATACATAATTTAACGCTGTGCTATTTTTGAAGTTTTTCTGCATTTTCTTAAATTAGCCTAAGCTCTGTTCCATTTCTAATCGACTTTTATTCCAAATTTGTCACTTAGTCCGACTTCAATTCACTTTTTTATCAGGTTTTTAAGAGGATGAGGAATATTTTACTTGCTCTCCGTATCTGAATAAGTTAATAATTACAGAAACATTTAAGTGAACGAATCTAAATAATTTTTGACCAATTGTTTTTCCAATGAAATGATGAAATGGATTAGCCTCGAAGTAAGTAGCAATACGGGCAACATTTTGGGCGTCAAAAGGGGCAGTGCGAAGTTTCGGTAAACGCAGTGATTGAATTCAATTATACATGGTTGTTGAAAGGTGTCGGGGACGAGTAAATTAAATCCTTATCACGGCATGGTGTGGCTCATGAACGTAAATAGAGACACAGCCGGCCGCAGAGCACTGGCACCGACTTACTTATTCAATTTAATATATGTATGAAGGAAACAGCAGGAAATACCCCGGTCCTGCAGAAACACTGCGGAGCTTCCGTCTATGCTTACAAACTTGCCAAGCAAAATGATGTGTACGGCGGAATAATTCAGGACCCTCGAGATATCCCCTTTTACGAAACAGATATCTTAACAAATGTTTCAAGGACAATGTAATGGATAAGGGCGGATAGAAGTGGAAGTTTGCATGTATGATAGTGCACAAAGTTTTGTAGTGCTACGTTCGGTCACTTGCCAACTATATTAATTAAATACTATGGCGGAGCCGTCGGGCACGTTATATCAAAGTAACCGATCCGTATTCAAGCGGCTAATGAAAGATTTACCTAAAACTGTCAAATTTAAATTCTCCACCAAGAATTGTTAATAGAAACGTACTTATCTAGTCCCTATTTATACACGAAAGTGACTCACCGGAGGATAGTTTACTCGTATGCAAAGCAGGAAATTGAAAAATACATTAAGGTCTTGCTGCACGTAGGACGTAAAACATTTTTTACTTTTATATTTATTTTTGCACTCCCGACATTAGTTTTTAATTAAAAAGGTTAGGGCTCTGCAAACCAAATTAAATCCTAATTTAGTTGGAAAAGAACTCAATATTGAATAATCTTGTTAAAACAAGCATTTTGTGTCAATACCTTTGATCGTACGTTTTTGAGCGAACGCAAATAGAATGACGGAGTACTAATTGAACAATGTAGGATGGATGTTTTAAAAAAGATACTGAACTTTTTTTATTACCCTCATTTAAGTAAGTAACTAAGTGTGTAATATAATTGCTACTTGAACATACGATTAGTCATGTCAAATCAAATCTCCTACAATGCAATATAAACAATAATTGTACAAATTGAGCAACATGATACAAGATATTAATCCGCAAATGTATACAATGAAATATACATCATGTAAGCTGTTTGATTTTAGACAAAAGCGATTCTATTGGTAAATTTATGATGAGCTTATTGTAAACAACAATTTGACCGATCCTAATTTTCCGTTAATCAGAGTTCTAATATAATAATTGAATTCAACAGTTTACAAGACTACATTCCTGTTAAATACATATTTTAACGGTTTACCATTATTAATATTTTGTTAATTTATACCGCATCATTATCGTTTTTATTTGTAATTTTAGAGTTGGCGTGTAATTATTTCATATAATGAATAAATTAATTGATATGAGGAGCGTAAAAATTGTTATTGGAATTAACTAATATTGTAATTATTGTAGGTTTTTAAATACATAGAGGAATTTATTTTATTTCTAGACAATAAAACGATAAATATTTAATTAAATTTAAATTTCTCTTGTGTTGTTCCTTATGAACAAATATAATTTAAATATTGGCACTGAAATTCTTCAGACTACAACAATGGCAATTTTACAATTATTGTATTATTTATTTTATTTTAATATTAAACATGTAATTAAAAAAATACGTTAAAAAATATTAAATTAGTTTATATATGCACGTAATAAACTTGTTGAGAAATAGTAATTCAATAGACAAAACAATAATTAGTTTAAAAAGTTTTAAAAAAAGTGGAAAATATTTTGAAGTTTCTAAAATATATGTTCAGAGGTCTAGCACACTTTACTTATTAATTTGTCTTCTAAGTTCACCCAATAATTGTGCCTTTAAAATATTTGATTATTTACCTATTAAAATTTCACAATATTTCTTATAATACTTATATAAGTTTTACTTTATTTTTAAATTCAGAGAAGCTTTTTTGTAAAATACTTATTTTACAGATTATTTATATTCCAATTTTCTAATCAATATAAATATTGTTATATTTTGGCATGTAGTATAAAATTAGGAGACACTTATAACATTAATAATTATTGTAGAGCTTATTGTAAATTACAGTTTTACAGAAGCCAATTTTACGTTAATCAGAGTTTTAATATAATAATTGATGGCAATAGTTTACAAGACTACATTAAATACATATTTTAACGGCTTACCATTATTAATATTTTGTTAATTAACACTGCATCATTATCATTATTTCATATAATTAATAAATTAATTGATATGAGGTGCATAAAAATTGTTATAGAAATTAAATAATATTTTAATTATTGTAGGTTTTTAAATACAAAGAGGAATTTATTTTATTTCTAAATAATAAAACGATAAATATTTAATTAAATTTAAATTTCTCTTGTGTTGTTGCTTATAAACAAATATAATTCAAATATTGGCACTGAAATTCTTCATACTACAACAATTGTAATTTTACAATTATCCTATTGTTTATTTTATTAAAACACGTAATTAAAAAAAAATCAACTTGGTAGGAGATAGTAACAAAACAATAATTTGTTTAAAAAGCTTCAAAACAACGTAGAAAATATTTTTAAGCTTCTAAAATCTCTGCTAAGAAGTCTAGCACTATTTATTTATTAATTTTTCTTCTTAATTCAAACAATAACTGTACCTTTAAAATATTTGATTATTTATCTATTAAAATCTCACAATATTTCTTATATATTTAATATATGATAAGTTTTACTTTAGTTTTTAATTCCAGAGAAGCTTTTCTTGTAAAATGATCTTAACAGTTATTTTACAAATTATTTAAATTCTAATTTTCTAACCAATATAAATATTTTGAAGTTGGCATGTAGTATAAAATTAGGGGACACTTATAACCTTAATAATTCAACGTAATTTTTGGGTTTTAACTTCACTGATAGGCTACATTGCCATAAACATTTAAAGTTCAAACTGTATCGTAAACATATTTATATTATAACATTATTTATTGCATAAAAAAGTTCAGCTTCAGTTATTGTCATGGCAAATTAGAATTTTCTAATCAATAACCCTCGTAGACATAATTTCGGAAGTTTGGAGTGCTCTTTGCCATCCGGAGAATATACTGGGACCGTATGTAGGAAAATTTGACAGCGTACAACTAATGTAATCCGAGGAAAACGCTCGCCAAGAAACAATTTACTATTACAGTTTGCAAAACTGTCCCCTCCCCCACCCCCTCAACGAGCGAAAATCAATTTTCTTTCAACGGCTAGAATGTTTGAGAGTTCAATTTGGGGACGGCGATACTTTAATTTAACTCAGTTTAATATGTCGAAGATGAAATATTTAACATGCTTGAAACAGATTTGCTCAAACTAAATTGGTATGCCAGGAACTGACAAGCAATTTCTACAAGGCAAAATTCAATTTTTAATGGAGATTTTAGGGAGTGGATGTTAATATTACGTGTCTGATAATAAAACAAGACGGCAATTAACACGGCAGTCGCGAACGGGATGCGAAACTTGAATGCAGTTTAGGGTCGCGCATCCGACTACAATACTATCACATAGAAATTAACATAAAGCGCATAAAGTGCATGCATCGTTCGTTCGCTGCACTTGTTTTTCTTAAAATATGGCTTCTGTAAACAAGTTGCGACCGTTGAAAACTGCACGCCCGGCCGAAACCGCCCGCCGCCCCGCCGAACAGTCCGTATACGTGCGAATAAAGATCGCAAACACAGCTGCTATTTATGTGCAGGTGAACTGATTTATGAACTAAATTTAATGCACACAATATGATACCCTAACTGGTGACATGTTTTTACGTGACGAAAATGAAATGAAATACATCAAAGGGTGACACTGGCTGGCTGACTCTATTTTCTCTATAATCTCCCCAATATTTTACCTAGATTTCGCCCAAAACGGTCGGTTTTATGTTATTATAAAAATATTAGATTATTTCTCTTCGGCGGGCATAATGGGGCTGCAAATAATAAACTAATAAAAATTCATGGATTTTAGAAATTACTGTACTGCACCTCATTTTTTATATTTTTAGTACGTTTTATTTGAATATTTGTAGCTCTGGACGTTACTTTACTCAATTTATTTTACTTTTTATATATGGACTTAAAATTAGGAAACGTTTCATTTCTTGTAAAATTGTTATTTTATATTCGGTTAATTCTTAAATTATATGTTGTTTAGCACCGTAGTTACCCCAAAGAAGATTTTCATCTGAAGATTGTGTAGCTATAATTGCAATTATATATATTTTTTTCTAAACGAAGTAGCAATTCTTTATGTCCAAACCTCCTACAGAAGTTGAATTCACTGTAAATTTATCTACCATCAGAAGACGTTCGTGGCAATCTCTGTTAAACAAGGGAACATCGGGTTGTCCGTGAAGTTCATCAAGATTTTTAATAACGAATTAAAAAATATTCGACAAAACAAAATTAAAAATCTCTGCTATACTTCCAACAACATATAAATTCCTTTTGAACGCTTTGTATTTGAATTCTACAGAATAACAAAAGTTTTTATTTGTACGAGAAATTTTAGGTAAAATATGATATTTTATGTTTCTGAGCAACTATTTCGAGATCAAATAAAAATAATGGTGGATGTCATCATTGAACCTTCAATAAGTTTAAAATAAGAATCATGTCAAACCTTTTTTGATGATTCTTCAATTTCCTACAAGAATGTGTATTGATTTTTACCACACTTTATTATGTTAATAAAATTCAAAAAAAGAAATAATTTTTCCCTGTGATTTTTAAATGGGAAATAGAAAATCACGATGAGCAACCTCTTAATTTTAATATTAAGAGATCAAACTTTACCACAATTTTTCTTTCATCATCGTGGACATGGCATCAATCATGGGCAAAACATGGCTCCAACTATTACTTATGAAGGTGGAGAATTTTATTCAGAGACACGCGAGGAGCTGATCATATTAAACCGAAAATCTCGATGATAACACAACAATTATTATTCCATTTGCTTAATATTTTTTTTTAATTAAGCGGATTTCATTTTTGTAGACGACAATATTTTCTTAAAAAATTTTTAAATATCTGAAGATTTATTAAAAATATCTTTATCTCCTCATTCAGTCAAAATTTAGATTCATTTAATATAATAATATATGAAAAATTTACACCCAACAAAGGATTTTATATACACGAGCTACGACCAAAATATAGGATCGTTTTCTAATTATTTCTGGTAAACGACACAACATATTCTTTACATCCAGGCTTCCTGTAGAGTTGAAATTACTGTAAATTTATCTACGATTAGAAAAAGGTTGCTAGACTTAGACTTAAGACTCAGAAGTCGTTCTTGGCAATCTCTGTTAAACAGGAAACATTGGGTTGCCCGTGAAATTCATCAAGATTTTTAGCAACGAATTAAAAAAATATTCGACATAACAAAATTAAAAATCTCTGCTACACAAAATCAAAAGTTTTCCTTTGTAGGTTCCTGGAATGAAAACGAAAAAATTTCAAAAAATGGTGGATGTCATCATATACCATTTGAACCTTCAATAACATCATCGTGGACTATATTTTCAGGGTAATTAAATAATGGTCATATTTGGACATAGCGTCAATGTGATAGGAGTATCATGGGTAAAATGTGGCTCCAACTATTGATTATGGAGGTGAAAATTTTTCACAACAATTATTAATCCATTTATTACTCAAGAATTTGGAGCAAATTTCATTTTTGTGGACGACAATGTCTTCTTAAAAATTTTCAAATGTGTGAGGATTTATTAAAAATATCTTTACCTCTTTATCTTTCATCTTTCGGTATTTAATATAATAATACATGAAAAACTTACACCCAACAAAGGATTTTATAACTTTCGGATAAACCGAAATCTTCTAATAAATATTAAATACAGTAGGTTCGCGATTTGTTAATAAATTTTGTCAAAAATGTTCCAGTATTTAAATTAAAAGTTTTGCATTTAGTTGTTTGAACTATGTTCACTAATTCAATAAATATTACATTACTTCATAATTAAAATTTTCTATGTATTTTGTTTTTTTTTTTTCAGGTAAGACTTCATATTAAAAAACTTCCATAAAAGTAAGTCTACATTATTAAATAATATTACATCATAATTTTTTTAACAGTAATTTACTTTTTAAGTTTACTGTTATAAACAAGGAAAAAAGTCCTTAAATACAAACATAATAATTTTAATTAAGTTTCATAATCATTTTTTAATGTCGTTCTTCGTAATAAAAACCAAATTGGATCCTAGGGTGAAGCCACGAAAAGTTAAAATATTTCAAATAACAAATTTCAATAACAAATAAAAAAAAACGTCGGCCAGATAAAGCGGGACAATTTTCATTTATCCAAGTCAAGGAACGGGCACGATTAAGTCAAAATTCCAACTAATACTAATCGCATTTAACAACCCGATTTCCCAGCACACATCTATAAAGATTATGATCTGGAATTAGGCAATGCAGCAATTGTTCCTTGGCTAAACACACGACTCGTGGGCCGTGGTCCGCGCTTTTGTGCTCGCCGTCGGGGTGGGCCGGCCACCATTGTAACTACCCGAACTTAATTCCGCTAGGTATCGGGAAATGTGCACGTTCACATTCCGCTTCCCCGGGGAGCCGTGCATTAATGACTTTAATGAAATAGATTCATTCGTTCGCCTCCTTTAATTCCTCGCACCGACACGTTGCTGTGTTATGTTCGATTGATCACGGCTCTTCCGTTCGGGCTTCACGTCTCAACTTGCCGTTGACTCTTGACATTGGCCTCTCTTTTATCTTTTAATTTTAACGAATATTAAATCAAAACAAAATAGTATTATTCAATTTTTACTCGTATTATGGAGAAATTATTTAAAAATTGGGAGAGGGAAATACTTACATCAACTAATTTTTGAAAATTATTAAAAATTTAATTTATGCTCTAAAAATACTAATACATCATTGTATCGTTAAGTATGTAAGTAAGTATTCGTTCATCATTCTTCAACACAAACTGTCTACAATATTTACTGAGTATGTGTCAAGAGAAATAGATAAAGATGATTAGATTAAGTTTGATAATTTTACGTTTTAATTTTAACGAATAATAAATCAAAACGAATTATTATCATTCAACTTTTATAATGTGAGGGGAAATTATTTAAAAATTGGGGGTGGGAAATGTAACTTAACAAAATTACACACCTAATTTTTGAAAATTATTAAAAATCTAATTTATGCTCTAAAAATGATAAATATAAATCGTCATGAAAATACTAATTATACTGCAACATTAATATATACAAGGTGATTCACTTATCTTCAAAGAAAAAAATTCAGACAACTTCCAAAACCACAAATCAATATTCATTACATCCAGTGTCGAAAACATTTGAATTACATCATTGCAACATGAAGTGAAAGGTTACCTGTCCCTCAATCAGCACACATTCATTCATGATCCTTCAACACAAACTATCTACAATGTTTACTGAGTATGTGTAAAGGGAAATGGATATAGATGGTTAGGTCAGGTTTGATGATTTTATGTTTTAATTTTAACGAATTATAAAATAATAAACACAAAATATTACTATTCAATTTTTATAATGTGAGGAGAAATTATTTAAAATTGGGGGTGGGAAATAAAGTAACTTAACAAAATTACATCAACTAATTTTTGAAAATTATTAAAAATTTAAATTATGCTCTAAAAATAATAAACGTCAATCGTCATGAAAATACTAATTTGTATATATGTATAATGTGCTTCGACATTAATATATACAAGGTGATTAAGTGAACATCGAAGAAGAAAATTCAGACAACTTCCAAAACCGTAAATCAATTTTCATCACATCCATTGTCTAAAAACCTTTGAATTACATCATTGTATCATCAAGTGAAAGGTTGCCTGTTCCTCAATCAGTACTCATTTATTCATCATTTTTCAACACAAACTATCTACAATATTTTCTGACTATGTGTCAAGGGAAATGGATAAAGATGATTTTATATTTTAATTTTAACGAATAATAAATCGAAACAAAATATTATTATTCAATTTTTATAATGTGAAGGGAAATTATTTAAAAATTGGGGATGGGAACTAAAGTAACTCAACAAAATTACAACAACTAATTTTTGAAAATAATTAAAAATTTAATTTATGTTCTAAAAGTAATAAATGTAAATCGTCATGAAAATATTAATTTGAAAGAAGAAAATTCAGACAACTTCCAAAGCTATACATCAATTTTCATCACACTGTCCAAAAAATTGAATTATTGAAAAAAATTAAAAAATAGTTATATAAAAACTATGTAAAGATATATGAAGAAGGTACGAAATGTTTAGGCACTTAATAATTATAAAATCAATTTAAATTAAAAAGATTCGTTCTTTTAGTAAAATGATTAAACTAAAGTAAAGTTTTTTAATTTGTTTCTCTACATATAAAGTATAGTGTAGATTTCTCGAAAGAGTTCGACAGGTTTGATCACTATGTGAGTTTCAACAAACTAAACTCTTTAACATTAATAATAATTAAAAATTAATTAATTAACTAATTCTTGTAAAACTTACAAAAGTTGTTTTTCTCTGCAAGGAGTTTATTACTTCAAAAGATTATGTTTACCATATATTATTTACTACCTGATTAATTTTTTACATTTACTTAAAATAAATCTTGAAAATTAAAACTTTTCACTTCTATGCTTTTCTTATTAATATTTGATAAAAACCCTTGAGACGTAGATAATAACCAAAATTTTACTTGTTTTGATATTTATTTGATTACATTAATTATTTAGTTTAATGTAAATTTACAATTTAAAAACATCATAAGAATGGAGAAAGAACTATGCAGGGAACTATGGATTAATTATTTATTAATAAAAAAATTAATTTGCTAATATTTAACATAATACAAAAAATATAAAAACTTTCATACATTGATAATCTACAGAATAATGAATATTGTTACATTGTTTAATGATAACATTACAATAGTTTGTATATTAGTTACTCACTTCATGAATAAAACCCATGAACAAATAAAGATAGGAAATCAACATTTGAAAAAAAGCTGCAAACAAATTTTCAAATTGAAATCCCTTTTATCATCATCCATAAATCTCAAACAAATGAACCTGTCTATTTGAATCGGAATGGCCTTTTAGAGTTTGCACAGGTTAGGGGATGAAACAGGTAATACTGCAAGATTGCACACAACGAAAAAAACTATTGATGTAGATTTAACTTGCGCTTTGTCAGCAATTCAACGAGATCATCATTAAAATAAGGTAATTGATCGTCCCACTCCGCTCCCGACTCGTCTAATAATTGTGTTTAAATCATTAAAATTCGGGTTTCGCATACGGGCTTTGAACCGGCCGAAGAACTTAATGAGACCGGAAAAAGTTATCATTAATAATATTAGGTGGAGGCCGTTCTTCAGCCGGGTCGAGCCGTGGTGCGAAACTTTTTACCGCCAAGACGAAAAAGAAAACTTTATAGTGATTCATCCATTAGCCTTATTTGTCGATTACTAATAACAAATGATTGATAGCCGAACTCGACGCGCGTATTGAAACGAGCAAAAAAATCACTTCGCCCTTTAAGAATAAATTATTGGTAACGGTGATTGATAAGTTCTCCACTAACATAATTTAATGAGTAGACGCCGGTGCGTGGTGTTGGATCCCCCTCAATTTGTTTATAATTATCGAAACACTATCCGAACCGAACACAATACCGTGTAATGATTGGTTCAAGTAATACAATATTATGGATTCCTAATTACCGATACCTACGTAATTGACTCGCGGTATATCCTCTTAGCTTCAACATTCATTAAACTGTAAACGCTTTTGTACTAATTGATTTGTTGCATGCAGATTAATTCAAGTGTTAAATTAAACAACTTCCCGCCATTGTTGTGCGGTCAGAATGTCAAAACTAAATTTACTTAAGTAACCTTTTATGTGCATTATGCTAAATAAATTTATTTACGTAAAATACGTAAAATGTATTGAATAAAACAGAGTAAAATTTAAATGTACCGGATGCGCATTTGATCGTAAAGTTTATGCGGTTCGGGTTTGTAACTAGCTACTCGATTTATTGAATATTTGCAGTATCGGCCCATTTTATTACTTCAATTTATTTAAATAAATAAAACGTAAAAAACATTCCCATAAACTAATTTATTACAATATATGTACGTCGACGTATGTATCTATCATTTCAGAAAATTATTAAAATGCACAGTAATATTTTAATGATTGTAAAAAGTTGTTTGCTGTCAAATATAAATATTGACTTAAATTTGCAATTATTTATCTACATTTTTTGTTTTTGATATTGACGAAATTGTCTAGTATTAATTATAATTTAACTGATTTAAAATATAAAATATGTACGAAGAATGTTTATTATTAAATATGGTCCGGATTATTGATATAATATGGAATTTAACTATAATATTATATTAAAAACACTACATACAATTATTATATTCTTTCAATATTTAGCCTTTTATTATTATTTTGAAATAAAAAAGTTTTACATCCAATTATTAAGAGACTAATATTTATTTATTTTGTAAATATCCCAGTAACTTTATTATTATTTCGAAATTAAAACTAAAGAAGAAAAAATCTAAAAACCATAACTTCATAATTTGTAGTTCGATTTTCATTTTCAGTAGATTATTTTTTTCGTAAATGTGTTGTCTTCACATTAAAAAAATTAACGCAGACTAAATTTTGTGTTTTTTTATAACTCCTAGTACGATATGTTTCAGCATTGGTTTTTGCCTGAAAAACCGACTTTATCAAATAATTAAAATCACTGGTACTGAACTACTTGATCAATCTTAAAACTATATAAATGAAAGTTGTAGTTTATTCATTTATCTTTAACTTGAATGCTTGTTTAGTTAAATAGGTCAATTAGATCACGAGTTATACATAAAAATGACAGAGCAAACACAGAAATTTATAAAAAAAATGGAATGTTGTCTATTTTTATGTATATTAAATATTAAATAATTTTACTATACCAAAGGTAGATTTAATTTCAATTATTTCAATGGAAGGAAGAAAAAATGTAAAGATCTGAATTTTGGACAACCACCGTTAAATTCATAACTTCATAATTTGTCATTCGATTTTCATTTTGTGTAGATTATTTTTTTCGTAAATGTGTTGTCTTCGTGTAAAAAAATACTTAACTTTGTGTTTTTTATTATTCCTAGCACGATATGTCATTATTGGTTTTTGCCTGAAAAACCGACTTCATCAAGTAATTAAAATCACTGATATCTGAACTACTTAATCAATCTGAAAGCTATATAAATGAAAGTTGTAGAGTATTCATTTGTCTTTAAATTGAATGATTGTCAGCCAAATAGGTCAATCCAGTCATACTTAAAAATAACAGAGTAAATACGGAAATTTATAAAACCGTCTAAAGCTGCAAATATTCGAATAATGTTACTGGTAAAGATAAAAAAATTAAATATATTGAAAATATTTTTAAGTCTATTTAATACAATCAGTTCAAATTGTACACATCAGAAGAAGTATAAGTAAAGTGTAGGCGTCATTACCAAGAGCTTATCTAACATTTAAGAAACACCCTATATATTTTATATTTAATATAGTTAAATACCTTATTATGTCAATAATTCGGACCACATTTAATAATAAATATTTTCTCATCCATATTTTATATTTTACATTTAGGTCTAATTACAAAAAATAATCTTTTGAGTACTTTAAATTTTCTTTTAAATTAAAATTAAAAAAAAAAATACTTCACTATTATCACAACTAACATTTACAAGTAACAGTGTAACTAATAAAAAAATCTAGTTGTTTCCGTCAATGATAAATTAATTACGAATATGAATGGTGACACAATAAAACTAAATTAAAGCCATAAATTAATAAAAAAAAATGAGGGAAAAATTGTTGTGTACTTGTACATTTTCAGACACGGATAAAAAGGTCGTTGAAAAATACGAGCGGCATTATTCTTCATAAGTAACTGGCCATTGAAGAGTTCGAGTGGACAAGTTCCGAGATTGAACCGTGTCGTGTTGGATTTTATGTGACTCAACATCTCGCAATATGGAACGGTCCAATCTCGGAAGTCATTACTAACTGTTGACTCAGTCCACGAGCACGTATCATTCATCAAATGTTTGATACGTGGTACACACTGTAATTTTGTAATGTAAACTTAGCAACAAATAAGCAGGATGTGTATAAACATTTGTTTTATGTGATATGCGCCCGGTATAAAGCGTTGCACATTGACAAATGCACCGAACAATGTTAAGGCGGTCGTTTTTGTTAATAAATTATTCGGGTGCAAACTAATTATAATATTAAACTCAGAAATTTAAACGTTTTTGTATGGAAGTTTAAGTGGATTAGTGGAGGAACGTTCTGTGATGTCTTGCGAATAAATAACAAGTTTCAACTTTAAATTGGTGCTACAGTTTTTACGTTAAACTCTTGTTATTACATATAATAAAATTAACTGCTATTAATTAAATTTTAATATGTGTTTGTTTGTACCTGTTTCCGCCAGGTTATAATTTAATTGAGTTTAAATAGCATCGTTAAAACCCCTCATTGTATTAACCGAGACAAATTTGTCGTACATTGTAAACTATGAAAAGTATGCCGGAATTTTCCCCCCAGAAAACAATTCGACCAAAATAGTAGTTTGCAACTAAAGCGTACCAAGGGATCAAACCCCAATATGCCACTTATATTATTCAACCCTATTTTCATAGAATTAAATTAGGATTAAATGTATTTTAATTAAAATTTAGCAAACGTTATTTGTACAAGTAATTTTGTATACGTGTAGTCCAATTTGTTTTAGTGGAGATTTAATGTAATAGTTTTTATGTGGTGCGCCGTTGCGCTGAACATTTAAATGCATTGCAACTGAAAGCCTGCTGCACGAGAGAGAGAGAGAGATGCGAATTTTTTAATTGCCACGTGCTTATTTAAATCTAACTGATTGTCGGTAATAAATTATGGGTCGAATGTTAATAGAGCTAAAACTTTTTTGTAAACATTGTTTTTTAAATGCCATAAAAGCTCCGATGACATTTTTAGTTTTCAATCGAAAATTATCACTTTATTTTTTACACGTGCAATATTCATTTTATTGCTACGATCAAAAACAATTTATATTTTTATTATTTCTATTTATTTATTTTTTTATTTTAATTTTTTTACATTTTATGATAACTAAACTAGTTAACATAACGGACATGGATGATGATTTTAATGACATTTTTCGAAAAATGATTTTTTGAATTTTTTATTTTCTATTTTCGAGATTAGACCAACATTTTAAAGTTTAACTCGAAATCTAATTAGTTTTATTTTTATAGTTTTAACACTGGTCCAGTAGTTCAGACGGTCTGCTATTTTAATAACTTAATAAATAAGGTTTTTCTGACAAAAAATTGTGAGAAAAATTCATATATCATGCTGGGAGTAACAAAAATCATAAAGTTAAGTCTTTATAAGTTTTATAAGCGGATGAGGAAATCGCCAACGATATCATTATAATTTGGGCTTTTATGGTTATCAAAAAAATCTCAACAATCAGTCGAATTTCAGTGTATCTTTCGTATTCCTTTCATCTTTGTGTATGAACGATGCTTCCTCTCTTCATATAGTTTTTTAACGAAGTTTTTAATGAATTACGACTTGGATTTATTTTGGGGGACGTGGGTGACGGACTTGAGGAACGTTTTCAGTAACAAATGAAAGCCATGGAGCGATGCTATCACTGATACAGCCATGATGGGACATTACTTTTAGTTTCTCATATGAGAATATACTAGGGTAGCAATAATAAACAAAAAAGAGCCAGTATTGTTTATAATATAATTTTATTATACGAGAGGTAGATTTAATTACAATTATTTCAATGGAAGGAAGAAAAAATGTAAAAACCATCAAGATGAATTTTGGTCAACCACTGTTAAATTCATAACTTCGTAATTTGTAGTTTGATTTTCATTTTTAGTACATTATTTTTTTCGTAAATGTTTTGTCTTTACCTAATAAAAAATAATGCAGACTTAACTTTGTGTTTTTTATTACTTCTAGTACGATGTGTTTCGATGCATTAGCTAAATAGGTCAATTAGATCTTGAGTTATAATTAAAATTGACAGAGAAAATACAGAAATTTGTAAAAAATAGGATGTTGTCGATTTTTATGTATATTAAATATTTAAAAAGTGAATGAATTTCTTATACTGATTATCTAGAGATGCAAATATTCGAATAATATTACTGGTAAAATATATTAAAAATATTTTTAAGACTCTTTTATAGAACCAATTCAAATTGTACACTTCAAAAGAAGTATAAGTAAAGTGTAGGTTACGTCACTACCAAGAGCTTATTTAACATTTAAGAAACATCCTGTATGTTACATTTAATATATAATAATTATAGTTAATTAAGATAAAAAAGGAAAATAATATTATCTAACTATGTTGTTAAATGATTACTGGCTGATTGAATTTTTATTTCATTGGGACATCCACTTAACATCGTCTAATCAATTATGTGTATATTTTTATATCATCCACATAAAAGGTTATTTTAATTATATTTAACTACACAAAAATAAATAAATGAATTGAATATTGTTTAAGAGAGATATTAAATGATTACTAATTGATTGATTGAACTTTTATTTACTTTGGTACACCTACCTAATATTGTTCAATCAATTATCATGTATATTTAGTTGGTTTTCATCAAACAATCATATATGTTTGACTCAATTTAATTGTTGGTTTATTTGAGGGTTAATTCGAAATACTGAAATGGATTAATAGTTATAATTCACATCAATATATTCCTATTAAATTTTATACACAATTAATTAAAATCGATGTGACTTTATGAATGTCTGTTGCTGCATCCGATAATAATAAAATAAACTCGACCCGACGAAGTAAACAACCCCGGAACATTGTTAGTTAATTTGCAAAGATATTAACCGGTGCGGCTTGGTAAAATTAAATAATTAGTAATTTATTGATAAGCCGCAACACGTCAGAAATACTTTGATAATGAAATAGTGCAATCTCGCGTCCGGAATTTAATAATGCACATACCTAGATCAGTCCACCGTTAAGGTAAAATTTTAATATCTTAGCTGGTGCTAAGTTTTTGCCGAGCTGTTAAGTAATTAACTTCAATTACGGCCCCTTTACATGTACGTGGGTCGTCAGTGATAAACGATGCATGTATTTCGTTTGACCTAATAACTTCCCTTACATTATAATGATATTATTCCGCAGACAGAACATGATCCAATGCCTTAATTACCTTCGATAAATTTACAATTTAAATGAAGTGGATCGTCGGAGGAGCGCCGAGCCCGGGTAATCGAGGTCGCACAGCCGAGATGCACGGGCTGTGGGATGGCCGGAGCGCGCCAACTAAAAGGAAAAAGGGAAAAAACGACGACCGCCACGATGCAAATGTGCAACTGAGGACCGGTTGACGATGCAAACAATACCCCGGCGTCAAGACGGGGGTACGACGCAGTCAATCTCGGAACGACAAGCTGTTTTGCGGCCGGGGTTTTGCGACGTCCTGATTATGCGCGGCGGCCCGTTAAAATCTTCACCCTTGTCCACGTCACGTGCTTTTTCCATTTTCAATTGTCACTAATTTATTAGTTCATAATAAAATTATGGCTCTGGTAGATGACGAAACGAAGGTAGGAAGACATTTTACTTTTCAAATCATTAAGTCCGGTGAAAGTTAATAAATTACATTTTTTCAATGAGTACCTGGCCGGACCCCCTTTCTCTGTGAACCTCTTCCACTCTCCTTGGCATACTCAAAATTAGTGAACGAATAAATTCTTGATCCTTATTTGGACTACTTGTTGTTGATTCAAATATTCAAGTGTAACAAAATCTTTTACGACGCTAAACAACAGATAAATTAAGAATGAACTATATAAAATAAACTAATTTACTACTTATTTTTTTTATAATCGTCATTAATGTACCATATTTTCAAATAAAAATGTTGCCATATGTTTTCACTTGTATACAGTTCAGTGAATGTTATTCCACTGAATTAATTTGTTCTTATTTAAATCGTTGTTAAGTGTTGGATGTGAATTTTGGATCATTACCCTGTTGAAATGTCCCGTTTAGAGCCAATTATTCTTCTTCAAAAGGAAGTAAATTGTTTCATCAAAATATTTACATACATTTTACTATCGATTCTACCTTAAATTAATGCAATTGGATCAGTGCCATATCGTTTAAAACATTCCCAAACCATAACATAGTCTCCTCCATGTTTAACTGTGAGTTAAACACTCTAGATCGTAGCTTTAGCTCTTTGGACGTCTTTAATATACAGTGATGTCCCTTGCAAATTTATGATTATATTTAATGAATTATTTTTATCCGTCAATTTATAATATAATAGTTTTAATCGTCCCATTGTGGGACAAGATTATCAAGAATTCTAAATAAAGAACTCAAAACTATAAATAGGTACTACATTATTCACTGAATTATCTACTATTAATTTTCTAAAATAGTAAATGTGTTTAAATTTTACTTATCTATCAAATCTTCTTAAATCACCAAATTAAGATTATAATTTGTATTCTTATAAAATTAAGTTATATTTTAATTATTTCTCCTTTTAATTATTAAATAAGCAATATATTAAACCAAAGTACCCAATCCTACAACGTTTTATCAAAATTTTCCAGTCAAGTTCCTCATTGGTACTACGTGAAATTGCTGATACATTTGCCAAAGAAGCAATTTCTTGCTATAATAAACACTTACTGTCAACTTCTAACAAATAATAACCGAAAAATGTCAACAATTAGGAAATATTTCGTCAAGAATACTCAAAGCATCGTCATCAACAACAGTTGAAACTAAACAGTTTACGAATTGGATACACAAAGACCCATAACCACTTATTAAAGGAAGATTACCCACCACCATGTCCCACCTGTAATACAAATTTAATGACAGCCTTTATACTGGTTGAATATCCAAACCATGAAACCTACTAAGAATCAAATAACATCAAAGGAAATCTCACTGAAATCTTAAGAGATACTTCAAATTTACCCTACTTAGAGATATTTCTCAAATAATTAAACTGTAAAACCTAATTTAGATGTCCATACTAGTAAATTATACTTCTGAATCTGTTAATAACCTTCTGAGGTTAAGCCTGTATTAGAAAATTTTCAAAATTATTTATAGTGAAAGCTAAAATGAAATTACTGATTTTGAAAATTATATTTATCCATTCACAGTTATAGTTTCTTTTGTCTCATTGTGTGACAAGAGATTTTACAAGAGATGCTTGTTGATATTATGCACGTTTATAGCATAAAAATTATCAAAATCTTAAATAAAAACCCAAAAATTACTACTAAAATTATTTGTTATTAAATTTGTTTAAAATACCTGTGAAATATCCTTATTAACTCAATAAAATTAATGAAATAATAAACATTACATATTAAAATAAAGTAATATATTTTTAAAAACAATTCACTAATATTGATTAATACAGTTATCAGAATAAATTAATCTTTTATTGTGTTTTTCGGTTTTCATGGCACATCCAGCATTTTTTAAACATTATTTAAACTGTTCATTTTCTTAATATTACATCATTACAACATATAAAAATAAGAAAATACTTATTTAAATACCATTAACGTAACAAAGAAATTATAATTTGTATTCATATAATAATTAAGGGAAGTTATCTTCAATTTTTTCTTTTGATGGCGCATCCACCATTTCTTAAACAAATTCTATGCAAATTACAATACTATCATATATTAAAATAAAACAATTTGTTGTCAAAATCCCTTCACCAATAATAATTATTTGGCATATAATTATCGAAGGAATTTTGTATCATATTGTATTCATTTTTGAAAACTAGTTTACAAGAAAATAAACTTCATATTCTTAAATTACAAAACAAAAAAATTATTTAAATGTTATTAATGTAACATATTGAAATTATATACTATAATATAATACAATAAAAACAAATTCTCAAATTAAAATTAATCTTTTAAATATATATATATAATTACTAGAGGAACTTAATTTTATATTTCAAAACACGTTTTATTTAGTTAAATTATAATATTAGCATATTCGATGCGTATAAAAAATTGATATTATGCACGTTTATAGATAAAAAATTGTCCAAAATCCTAAAACAAAAACCCAAAAATGAGTACTAAAATTATTTATTATTAAAATATTCTTATTAACTCATTAAAATTTATGAAATAATAAATGAAATAAAAAAGTAAACTTTAACCAAAATATTGGTATATATTTGCGGTAGGTAAAAAGTGAATTTATTTTTTATATATCGAGAATTTTTTTATTCCCCTAAGAGCAATAATTCACCGGCGTATACCGTTTGGAAAATTTTTGATTTTCTTCCCCCTCGTTTGTCTTATGCCAGGTGTTGCCACAACACGAAACGTCAACGTTATTAAACATTTACACCGCATTTCTCAGTCTCTCTGCGGCGTGTCTCACAAAATTAAACTGTCTCAATATTTAGATGAGTCCCCTCCGACTTTATACACTGCAAATAATTGCCTGCCACGGCTCCTGCACTCGATTTTGTTGTCACTGCAAATACAAGTGGAGAAAGAAGCCGGTTAATTAAGTCACCGGGTGTATTACGGCATAGGGGACTTTTAACTTTGCAAATTGACAGTAGTCTTATTGCGCGTAAATGTCACTTTAAAGGGGGAAAACAGTCGAAGGGCGCGAGGCGCTCGTTCACACACAAACATTAGATTAATTAAATTTTAGCGGCTACGTGGTGATTTGTTGTCTGCCACTTTGTATAACTCTAAATATAAATCAGTATGTGAAAGTCTGGTTCATTAACTTTTTACACGATATTCTTACCACTCTTTTTTTTAGTTATTTCATCGAAACCGCTCCGGACGTTCATACAGAATTTATTTGGCGCATTTATTTTAGCTGGAAATTAGTTTTGGCCGTTTATGTTTTTGCCCTGGATCGATGAATCAGTGGAACAATTTTCATAGCTCGAACCGGTAAAATCGCCGGAAATAGCTGAGGTTTTGTAATACGTAAGTCGGCATCAATTTTCAATTTTACGCGGATTGCGATAATCCAACTGGCTTCAATCCTCTGTTATGTGAATTTCCTCTTTTTCGCGGCCAATTGTCCATGTTTTTAATGCAAGCCACAAATTAAAAACTATTTCGTTCATTATTAACGGGGGAAATTAATTTTTCTATTTTATTTGCTTCGGTTTAGGCTAATCGCACATCCATCATTGTACGTTTCTTTTTTTGTTAATAACATTACCACCAAAAATGTGCAAAAATATTTTTTTTCATTTTTACATATTTCAATAATAGTTAGGGAATATTTAATTAATATTTAAATGTTGCCCGTTTTGATGACGCATCCACCATTTCTTAAACTCAATATAAGTATAATTAATTAATGGCGCATCCACCATTTTTAAAACTAATTCGAAGTAAATTAATTGTTCATTCTTCAAACATTACAATATGATCACATATTAATATTAAAATAAAGCAATATATTTTCAAAAACAATTCAGTAATAATAATTAATTGCTATACAATTATAAGAAGAATCTTTTATTGTGTTTTTCGTTTTCATTTACGCATCCACCATTTTTCGAACAATGTTTAAATCCAAAATTTCTTAATATTGCGTCACTACAAAATATAAAAATAAGACCACACTTATTTATATACCTTCAAAGTAACAAATTAAAATTATAATTTGTATTTATATAATAATTAGGGGAAGATAACTTCAACTTTCTCTTTTGGTGGTGCATACACCACTTCTTAAACTAATTCCAAGTAAATTCTTTAAATATATAGTCTCATATTGTACTTTTCTGTTTCGTTTGGTGGATCCACCATTTTTTAAAAATAGTTCACAACAAAATAAACTGTTTATATTCTTAATATTACAAAAATACAACCTATAAAAACAATTGCTTATTTAAATGTTATTAAAGTAACAAATTGAACTTATATAATAATTAATTATTTTTTATATATATATAATAACTAGAGGAACTTTTTTTTATATTTCAAACCACGTTTCCTTTAGTTGAATTAGAATATTAGCATATTCGATGCGCATAAAAAATTGCGTGTCAGTTAGTCACTGCGAGGATGGGAAGAAAACACACGAGATAATTTCGTTTCCGTCTGGTTGAAAGTTGTCGACGGGGAGCAAAGTTAAATGCTGACCACTTAGCATACTTAATGGGAAATTTCTTAATCAAAAGCGGTAGCCTGGAAAATTAGCAACAATCAAGTCGTTAAGGATATCTGAAATCTCGTACAAGAAACACTCTTGCGGTAAAATCAAATTATCATATCGAACAGAGAATCTTTGGGGGATCTTGTGTTTTGTCCGATTTCCGAAAGGGCCAACAAAAATGACGACGCACGGTATTAACTCTATTTATTGTCGGTTTAATTCAGACACACAAACATATTTGTACACATTCACCGTGTAGATAGACGGTAATTATAGTTGGCGGTTGCAAGAAATACAACTTAGTTAAGTTGCGGATCCGACTGGAACGATCCCGCATTCGTACATGCACCGAATCCCGGGAATTAATAACCGATTTTATGCATTCCGGTAATTTAGTGTTGTAAGATTGGTTTCCTGTTTTCTGCCAGTTGGATATCTCCTTCCTCTTTTCATCAAACCTCCTCTCAACTTCCCTCGTTACACCCCACATACCACAACAAACGCTGGATAATTTCTAAACATTTACTTCGCAACTTTGCTATTTGGTTTATTTTGCGTCGATGTTATGAGCCAGTCATTTATCATTTTTGGATTATCGTTCATTGTCTCTGGATTATTATGTTTTGATGTCTACATTAATAATTCTTTTCTACATATTTTTATACATTATTTGAATATTTCAAAGTACAAAAAGTTCAATTATGAATTCCAAATAGACAGAGTCAAATTAAGTTGTTAATAAATATTCATCTAAAATACTTGAAATACATGCAAAATAAATTTCCACTTACCTTTAGTACATCGAAACTAAATCAAGGAAGGCAGAGTCTCAGATTCCAAAGTAAATTGTTTATCAATTAAAACTCTTTGGTATCATATTACAGTACAATCTGAGGAATCCTTACAAACATTTGAAAAAGTGTTGAATAACATAGGTTAGAAGAAATTAACACCAACAAGTCTGGAATCCAATTATATAAAATTATAACTAACTGTATATTTAACGTATAATTACATCTTTGTTAAAATGCGATCTGCAATTCAGTCATAATTTTCTTTTTAATTTGTATTCATAATTAAGGGTTGAGGAGGAAGGGAGACGATAAAGATATCGATATGCGCTTAGAATTCGTGTAAGTATATAAACTCTCATCTTAAGTGGATCATCATGATACTCCAAGTGTGGTGATGCTCAGCCGAACCAAATTAACTGAAATCTTGCAAGTTCCTAACCACACTTTACATACGTAGGCAACTGTGTAGTTACATTGTATGAGTAAATAATTTTCTCACTACGGTTTACCTAATTATAAATAAATACCTTGTGCCTAGTCCATTGCGTAATTTAATTTATTAAAAAAATTTAATTATTGATTTAAATGAGACACTCAGTAGACATTTATTTGCAATTACATGTAGAATTTAAAATTTCATTTTTTCATTGAAAATAATAAAGTTGATGTCACTTCCAGGGAAACCAAAAATAAAATTTTGTTCAAAATAATTTACTAAATTAGTTCACATCGAGTTATAATTGCTATAAATGCTATAAAAATTTCAAATCAATATATTTTCCGTTTTCCATAAACTTTTAATGAATAGGTCAGATAAACCACCCTGTATATGTAATATATTTAAGTATCGGCTTTGTGAAAACCAAATTTAAAAAAAATTCAGTTGATAACGAGTATTTAATGAATGTTTTAGAGTAATACACTAAGAAACGTTCCATAGAGACATAATAAATTTTTGGTTCAATATAATTTTTTTAATTACACAATTGAGATTTATTTTCTCTTCAGTTATTTGCTTTTCTTCCCATAAACTAAATATAGGTGATCAAAGTGATAAATTAGATAAAAAGTTACACAAATATATGATTAAAATATAAAAATGGCATCAAAACTTCACTGATGAGCAAATTCACGGGTAAATTATAAAATAATAAACTAAAAAACACAAGTTTACTATTATCTGTGAATGAAATAACATTTTTGATATACTTTACTTTTTAGATCGAGTGTCCAACAGCTATTTTACGAGAAAAATCACATTTTACTTTAAAGAGTCTGAGGAAATTGGTCATAGGACACACATTTCAGTTTGATCAAAACATAAATAAAATCATGACCAGAAACGTCGAACGAACGGTCGATTTGAAATGGAATGGTCGCCTCAGAATTTCTTTGTGGCATCTAACGATTAGTTCGTTGCCGCATTCGAAACAATTAACAATTTCCTCCTTTGTCATTGCATTGGCACAGAAGTAGTTTTTCCAGATTTCGCAAATGTACGAACGAAATATCCCCATTCTCCCTTATATTACAGTACACTTTTGTTAAACTTCCGACTTGCGAGGCGAAATTTACGTAAAGCTGGATTTCTAGAGCTCTTGATGGCCCGGTTGATTTAACCTTGGAAAATGCCATAAGGCGGAAGCTGATTCTTTCCGGATGCACTGTTGATGTTGGCGTAAATGCAGTCAATCCATAACACTTCTCTTTCAAAGGCTTACGGTCCCCAGACCGGTCCTCCGCGACGCTTATTTTCTTTCTCGCCGGAGCGAACGTCATTTATATTCCCCGACTTTTTGAATAATGCAACGCCTCCCCGAACGCCGCCAGATTGACCCCTTAATGGCCGCGGATAATGCCCACATTATATCGCGCGCTATTTTGCTTAATTACAACGACGGAACGTTTTGAATGCGGTTGCGTAACGTCGCAACGCGACGTCGGGCATCTATCAAAAACGTGAAAACGCGAAAACCCACACAAGAAAAAAGTTGAACATATTCACAACATTTAAGAGCTTAATGCACAAAGGCCCTAATAAATTGTCTTCAACATGTTGTAAATACATTATCTATTTGAAAGCGTGATGGATACCGCTATATATCTGGGCTAAGACTGACGTTTTGAAATATGATTTTGTTACCACATTAATATTTCAAAAGCATGGCAACTTAGAGAGATCGTTGCCGTTGCCGTTGCTGTTGCCTTCGTGCCGTTGAAAAACTGAATTGTAACAAATGACGACACACTTTTCGAACGCCCCGAACTCAATAATGGCCTATATGAATTTTATTTAGAATTATAGCGCACTTTAAACAGGAATTGTATCGTTTAAGCCTGCGGATGAGTAAAATATGGGCCGGAGGTTTACAGTTGAGTATTTTACCGTCAATTTGCAGTGGTAAATTGGAAAATACTGGACGGGAATTGGAGAACGGTTATTTTTCAAACGTGCTCGGGAACAAGCAAACATTTATCATTTCTAAATCTCCAAATTATAATAAAATATAAGAGTTTATTTCTATTTAATAACTTATTAAAACGTCCTGTTGTACATTAAAATTATATTAACCGTCAAATAAATCAATCAGACTACGAATAAAACGTTCAACGTAAATCAACTGCATCAAATTTCGTCAATTAATTTTTAACGCTTAAATGACGCTAATGTGCGATAGTTACGTTTGACGTTTGAATTTATTTACAATATCAGCTGAATACAAATTTTACAATATATTTTGTTGGCCAATATTTGCCTCTCGTTTACTTTAATTTTGTCGAATTAAGGGAAATGTACATATTTATTAATTTCCCCATTCGTAAATTGTTCATATTTAATTGTTACACTGGCACACACAATTAAACTGTGTGCTTATATTTAAATAAAAAAAAACATATCGCACTATTTACATCAGTCACCAAAAATAAAACTCCATCAAAGTGCGAATAAAACACTAAACATTAATCAACTGTATCAAATTTTGTCAATCAATTTTTAACGGTTAAGTGACGCCAACATTTGATAGTTATATTTGACGTTGAATTTATTTAGTAAACTAAACACAGCTTTTAAAAAATATCCCGTTCGGAATACGTTTGTTATTATTTCGTAATTATTCACAATTGCGTTTGATTTTTAATAAAAAACGAAATTATTGCACATATTTTGAGATAGAAATTGTTGATTGAAATACACGTTCATAAAATTAATTGGATTATTTGTAACAATTTAATTACTTTCCCGTGAAAATTTAACACAATTTATTTATTTTGAAGTATAAGTTCATTGGGATTTAACGCGTGGTTTATTATTTAAGTTTTGAGTTCATGTACGTGGTATATATTTATTTAATATTGAGTATTTCCATATTTATTTCGAATTACGGCCTCAAATATTGACAAGAAGGCGGTTTAAGTTCATTGGAATTTAACGGGTGGTTTATTATTTAAGTTTTGAGGACAAGTACACGGTAAATATTTAGTTAATATTGAGTATTTCTAAATTTATTTCGAATTACGGCCTCACATGGTTTGTTCATATTTAAAATTAGCATTCAAATTCGTTCTTGATTCAAATTATCTCAAATATTGACAAGAAGGCGATTTAAGTTCATTGAAATTTAACGGGTGGTTTATTATTTAAGTTCTGAGTTCATGTACACGGTAAATATTTAGTTAATATTGAGTATTTTAAAATTTATTTCGAATTAAGGCCTCACATGGTTTGTTCATATTTAAAATTAGCTTTCAAATTCGGTCTTGATTCAAATTATCTCAAATATTAACAAGAAGTCGGTTTAGTTCATTGGGATTTAACTGGTGGTTAATTATTTAACTTTTGAGTTCATCTACGTAGAAAATATTTATTTAATATTGAGTATTTCCAAATTTATTTCGAATTACGGCCTCACATGGTCTGTTCATATTTAAAATTAGCCTTCAGGAGCGTCTGATACTTCATTTTTTAAAGTTTGCTATTTGCTTTGATTGGATTTTTTCTTAAATAATAGATGGTGAGATAATTTCTTAGATCAGTGTAGTTAAGTTATTGATGGTTTTAATTCAAATATTGTGTTTTAAATTATGTGGAATTATTACTAAATGAAGGTGTTCAACCTGAAAGTAGCTTCCACCTAAAGGAAGGTGATATTTAAAAGTAAAAGTTAGTAGTAGTGAAAATACTATCAAGCGGAAGTCGTGCCTCAATGAGAGAGAATTTTGATAATATGTACGTAATATACATTAGACACTTGGCAATATTGGGAACGATTCGACAGTAGGTTAACATAGGGTGATCGATAGATTTGTTCCTGTTGCCGTTAGTTTGCACACCATCCGAATTGCACGTTGCATGATAATCCGACCGCCCCGGAAATTACCGAATCGCAATAAGTTTGTTTTGAAATATGAAATTTCAATATAAATAGCAAAGTTTGAGATGGCTTATTAGTGCCGGGACATGGACGAAGTTTCGAGGCAGCAAGTGGTACGTAGACAGCGAAAAGCGGCGAGAGAGAGACTGCGGAAAAACGAACAAAATATTTTAGTCCTTCGAGATCTTTTTCAGTGTAAATACTACGTGACCGCATTCCCAAATAAGGACACATACCGAAACGTAATTGCATTAACCCGCTTCTCCACTGACAAACGTATGACACTACTCGAATAAACTTATTCGACTCGAGGTTATTAACCGCAATTAAATTTGTCCACGACAATTTATTTATTCGGTTTTATCGAACCTGGGAAACTGGGAAAAAATGTGTGTCTAAAAATTATACGAAAATTATCTTTGCAACACGTCGCAAAACGCTCTTGAAACTCTTAATAAGTACGCGAATAAATGACTGAGCAGAACTTAAACTAGACTAATTAGTGAGATATTACCGTGTTGAAAATCTCGAGGAACTGCAATGCAAACAGGTCGGCCATTCTTGCGGTTTTACATGAATTGAAATCTGAATTACATAAATTTCATTAAAAACTTGACTGCATCAATACAGCCCCTCGAATAAGTACTTACACCCTTCTCCTGCGGAAACTTCCGACTTGATTAAGTATCAGAAACGCCTAAGCTGTTTAATTAAAACTTATCGCATTAAACATATAAAAGCTTTATTTAAACTCTTTAATAAACTGCCGGAAACTGTTTAAATATTCGATGCCTTTACGATATACAGCGCCAAAGTAGTTTATTCAAATACGTTCGCCGATATTGAAGGTTTAATGAAATTTATTAATCGAATGCGGGGTCTTTCAAAGGGACTAATCTAAAACCAATAGGAACTTGAAATTGACAGTTTTTCAAACTATTTAAGACCACATATGTACGTGTAACTTTTATTATTTTCTTTGCCGTTACGAAAACTAACCAATACGCTATGGGAGGTTGATCAAAATGAATTATTTAATTACTAAATGTACTTAAATTCTAGTGCTTCAACAGTACGTTCCAATTCTAATGGTATCAAAAGTTGTGGCTTTTGAATGCCCCCTGACATCCAGTTTTTTCTTGTCTGCAACAAATTTTAATTCATAAATGTATGAAAGGAAAACTAATTGACTAAATATAGCAGATAATGTTAAAAGAAAACTTAGATGTGTAACGGATACGGAATGTAATTTTAATTATCAAAGTGATTGAGTGCAGTAACTCATCACGAAAATTACGAAAATTTTTCACAAGATATCACTAATGCAGTACTTATTATTTTCAATACTACTCACCTTTACGTTTGTAGATTACTTTTTTTAGGTTGAAGTTGCAGTTATTATTTTTCTTCTTCCTATTTGATCAAGGTATAAATAATAATGTGTGACATTTCTCTCACCACTGTGAGTAAAAGAATTTCATTTACTTCTCCTGTTAATTAGTATAATTATCTAAAATTAACAATTGAATTTTAATATTTAACTTAAACATGCTAAATTGATGAATTATAAAATAATTTAAAACTAATTTCATATACTTTTCCTTTTAATTAGTATAATTATGTATAATTATTAATTGAATTTTAGATTTAACTTGAATATGTTAAATTAATAAATTATGAAATAATTTAAAAGTTATTTAATGTTTGTGACATTTCTCTCACCACAGTGAGTAAATGAATTTCATATACTTTTCCTGTTAATTAGTATAATTATCTAAAATAAATAATTGAATTTTAATATTTAGCTTAAACATGTTAAATTAGTGAATTATAAAATAATAATTAATTATAATTAATGAGTAAAAAAATTTCATATAATTTTCCTGTTAATTAGTATAATTATTTATAATTAATAATTGAATTTTAATGTTTGAGTTAAACATGTTAAATTAATGAATTATAAAATAATTTAAAACTAATTTAATGTGATTTTATATTGAAACCCTGAATCCAATTATGGTATGTATAACTTTTAATATTTATATTTCCTTGAATGAAAAATTAATATGTAGATTTTAAAACATTCATGCAGAAAATGTACACATTTAAATATAATAATTAAAATTTTAACAGCTTTATTTAATTTAAATGTTTTTTCTCTGGCTATAAAAACATACATATTTATAAAAGTTATTTTTAAAAACTAATTAATTTTAATAAAAATACTGCAAGAATGTTGTAATTTATTTCATTTGCTTATTGTTTTTTAACAGGGTTGGTTTAAGTTAATCCATATTTAATTAGATATTGACATATCCCTTGTACAGGCGCGGGATTATAACAGAAATCCAATTAAAGTTTGTTCAAAGTCAATAAGCGTCTCAACATGAATTTTTTGGGCGTTCACTTGCCGGCACAGATTAAATTATCGCTCGGCGATAAACGAAACGACGACATAACAAAAAAGAAAAAATAACTAAATAAAAAATAAAAAAAAAAAAAAAAAAAAAATGAACCGAATCCAATTCAATTTTCGCGGAGTGAACGTTCCGCTAAGCAAACAGAAAAAGTATCGGAATTTTCAATTACACATGCACACATTAACAATATATTTTTTAATTTAAGTGCCTCCTCGACGGAATTAATTCCGCCGCGATTCATGCATTTGAACTTGGGGAAAATAATTACCCGCTGATTTATGCGAACAACAGCCCTTAACGTAATTAAAGCCGGCGAAAACCGATGTTTGTAAATTTTCGCGTTACGTTCGACTGAACCAACACGGGAAGCGATATTAAAATTCTCCAAATTGCTCGCGCTTTATTACTTTTACACTGGCAATGTCCCCCCGGGGCACGTCGCCGGTCCTCTCCGGAGTCCGGAGTCCGGACGCCGCGCGCCCGCACGCCCGCACTGATACTCTCTAATCATCACCTCGGATGCCCGATCGGGATCGCCGCCGCCCCGTCTAATTGGCCGCGCCGCCGAAATCATTCGTCCGGCCCGCAATTAAAACGCATAAAAGACAACAACGACATTAAAATTGATTTTAACATTTTATTTGCGCTTCCGTCCAACGCTTGCAATGCTGGCTGTGGCACGCTTTTTATTTTCACTTATTACTATTCATGGCCTTTAATTTTTCAACGACTTATCGGCGTTTTAATGATGAATTCCATTTTTGATGGTGTTCATTTTACTTCGGCGAATTTCCACGTTGAAATATTTAAGCTTGCGCAATGTAACGTTTAATATTAGGTACCGGAAAAAGTAATTTACGTTTTTAGTTCATGATTTATTTCAATGAATTTTACACTTTTTATATTTTAATATTAAATTTTGTATATTATTTGAAAGCTTTTTATGCTATTTCTAGCTATGCTGTTTATTCTTTTTCTATAATACTTTTTAGGTAAATAAGGTATATTGAAATTCCATAATTCATATTTACTGCCATCTGATTACGACAATTCTGGGCGGACTGAATAATTGAAACTTGTAAACTTGGAATTGAATACCTACAGTACCTATAAAATGTTAACTCAAGAAAGATTTTATTAAATATGTGATGGATTAACCAATTTCATGAAAAATTTACTCAAAGTCGGTTTTCTTTACTCAACAGAAAATACCTTCTACTATCTTATACTTTTACCCAGTCTTGCCCTTTCAACTCTTGATTTTGAGTGGTGTTGGAAAGTGATGGAAGCGACTGAAAATCTTGAAAACCGTAAATTTGCTAAAGATTGATTTTTTTTAGTCAATAGAAAATATGTTCTTCTTTCTCATACTTACAACTTTTACCCAATCTTGTCCTTTCTAGCATTGAATTTGTTTTAATATATTAGCTATTGATTAAATATTTAAAACTTGGGATACTGGAATTATTTATTTTTGAAAAAAATTGCTAAAGTGGCGGAAGTGGCTGAAAATCTTGAAAACCGTAAATTTTCTCAAGATTGACTTTTTTAAACAATAGAAAATACGTTCTTCTTTCTCATACTTCCAACTTTTACTCAATCTTGTCCTTTCAAGCCTTGAATTTGTTTTAATATATTAGCTATTGATTAAATATTTAAAACTTGAGATATTGGAATTATTTATTTTTGAAAAAAATTGCTGTAGTGGCGGAAGTAGCTGAAAATCTTGAAAACCGTAAATTTGCTCAAGATTGATTTTTTTTAGTCAATAGAAAATATGTTCTTCTTTCTCATAATTCCAACTTTTACCCAATCTTGACCTTTCAAGCCTTCAATTTGTTTTAATATATTTGCTATTGATTAAATAATTAAATCTTGAAATATTGGAAATATTTGTTGTTGAAAAAAATTGCTAAACTGGCGAATGTGGCTGAAAACCGTAAATTTGTTCAATGACCGCTTTTTCAGCCAATAGAAAATACGTTCTTCTTTGTCGTACTTACAACTATTACCCAATCTTGTCCTTACAAGCCTTGAATTTGTTTTAATATATTAACTATTGATTAAATATTTAAAACTTGAGATATTGAAATTATTTGTTGTTGAAAAAATTGCTGAAGTAGCGGAAGTGGCTGAAAATCTTGAAAACCGTAAAATTTGAAGTTTCATTAGCAGTAACTCAGCTATTTTCCTTCCAGTTGTAATATACCGTTGGACGATTAATTTAATCGTCTTTCTTACAAAATATTATTCACTTCAATTGGGCTTACAGATAATTGTGGGCTTCGTTTTAAATAGACTAATAAAATGAAAAACACAATTCGACATTATCTAGATGAATTGTTGAAACAACAATATTATTCTGGCTTACTAAACCTGAAAATTACGCTGAATTTTTTTATGAAAGCATATTTGAATTATGAATTTTTAATTTTTTTTAATTTCCAGAATTGTTTTAACATTTTAGAGTATAATTCGAAACTGAATTAGCCGATTTGGCTAAACAAGCATTCAAATTATAGAAAAATTAATAATCTACAACTTATATTTATATAGTCTTGAGATGGGACCGATAGTTCAGACACTAGTGATTTTAATAACTTTTTCATTCATCATTTCCATCATCTTTTCCAGCAAAATTTTTGAAAATATAAAATTTGAATTTTTGTTTTAATAAAAGGGGAAAAAAATAAAAATCAAAATACTTAAACTTAGTCTACCGCTTTAAACTGTATAACTTCAAAATTTGTCGTTCGATTTTCATTTCTAACTTATTTTTTCGTAAAAGGAAAGAAAAAACTTTGCTTTGCTTTGTGAATTTTATTACATCCAGCGTGATATGTTAGTTTTAGATGTTAATATTCTACTGGAAAACTGACTTTATTAAGTTACAGAAATAGCTGTCATTTTAACTAGAGAACCAGTCTCAAAATTATATAAATAAAAGTTGTGGAATGTTCATTTATCTTTAATTTGAATGCTTGTTTAACCCAATAGGTCAATTAGATATCGAGTTAAACTAAAAAATGTCGATATAACTCTGAAAATTGGAAAATAAAAATTCAAAAATACCTCTTAAAAATATGATTTTCGTGTTTAGTGAGCCAAAAAATATGGGAAAATCATAGAGATACGAATGGCTGTAAATCTGTAAACTAAAATTCTTATATATAAAATTTTAGAACTGGTTAATGAATAAAATAAAATTGTCGATGACAAATTGAATGTTTTGAGCGGTCGCATAAAACCGTCACGTAAACGATGCCACTCGTGATTTCTATATTTCCACGCTCAAGTTTTATTTTCTTTGAACCGCCCCGTAAAAAGTTGTTGGCCTCGAAGGAAAGTGGATGGACCGTAAGCGAAAAACCTGGATCACGGCACATTAAGACGACTACGTTGGACTTTTATCGAATATCAAAGCGTCGCGGACACAAGATCAGGAAGGCATAATAACCCTGAAATCTGGCTTATAGTGAAGTGGCAAGAAAATCTCCTGTGATCTTGAGCCGGGAAGTGTGCAAATTCCCATGTTGACTGGGGGAGGTCCATACCCAGATTACGTTCACCTTGCCGCAATTTGGGTCCCGTCCTTCTTATAACAACCCTTGTAATAAGAACTTTGCCGGCGTTACTTTACATATATACCCGACAAGAAAAAATCCCCTCTCCTTATCCCTCTCTGTCTTACTCCTTCTGAGTCCCACTAAAATTTATTTATTATTTTAAATATTCAAAGCCATTAACCGAGTATGATTCAGTCCATATTTAACTTTATAATAAGTTCCCGTTTACCTTAATTAAGGTAGTGTTTCAAGTGCATTTATGTAGGTTAATTTACTAAATTAAAATGAAGCTCTGGTAAGTTTCAACGACCAATTACGTACCTTATTTAATTAATTCACACTCGAAATAAATATTGATTTAAATTCGAACAATGGTTGAAGTTCAGCTCATTTTGCAAAACTCCTCAAAATAAAAATGTAAACTGCGAAAAGCATTTTTGGGGCATTAAACAAATTCGTCATAGAGTTTCATATAAATTAATTAAACGAATGAATTTTAAAGTATCATATTTAGTAATAGTATTTTCGTGAATTTTATTAAATTTAAATTACTTCCCATGAAATTTTATATTACAACATTTTATAAACACCGGTGCAAAATAATTAAAGCGAACATATTTGTTTATTTATCTCTTTTACTGTAAAACATTTTTTGCCTTTAAACGACCATAATAAAACATTTGTTGTGCTTTATCAGACCATAACGAGTTTGTAGAAACTAAATGGCCCGTATTGGAAAATAATTTGTTCAGTTCATTAATTTAATATTTAGCACGATTATGGCAAAACATACTAATCGTAAATGGTGAAAATTTACAGCAGCTGAAACTCATCCGTTCATAAATCTTAAATAATGTTAACTAATTGCTATGAATATGCACGCAGACATTATAACATAACATCCATTACCTATTTATTACATGCTATTAATTCAAATCGTACGACTTCGAAATTGTTGGAATAATTTTAAATTTTAATTGTGCAGCCCGAACAATGTAACATCTTGTTTTATGCGCCCTTTGAGCTATTCAAATTACTTAAATAAAATAAACATGCCGGTATTTCTGTAATATAGTAAAATAGTGAACATCAAAAGTAAAATGAACTGAATTATGGCTAGGAAACGTCGCTATTATTTAATTAAATAATTAAAGGGCATTGTTATGTTATTTGTGCTTTGAATTGTACCATAAAATAACCCCTGCACAAAGAATTCTTTCAGATAAAAATATTAATTCAATGTCAAAACGAATTAATTTAACTCGACAACATAAATCGTATAAATTGAATGTTATGCGTGCACACAAATACGTCGTCGCGAAAATCAGAACATGGGCCTTTAAACTCAACACAGTCTAATCCCCATTGCATTGGCCGATGCAGAGGGTAAATTCCTTAACCGCGCCGCCGCTGCCGCCGCCGCCGCCGCCTTTAGAACAAAGGAGCGATGGTGAAATAGTGCCTGCGGCACACAAGTTCATGATGACACGTCCTGGAATACAAGATATCGGTTGTGGCGGATGAGGAGGTCTTATATATATACATGGTAAAAGCGGCAGTTCTGCCGCCCAAAGTTTTTTGGGCCCTCGGTCCCCGGAGTGTTGTCTAGAAAATGTGTCGCTGGCTGGCCCCGAGCCAACTGGGATTAATTTATTTACGAGTCGGTTACAGTCTAAAGGACCGTAATACTGATGCAGACCACCTACACCTTCGCTCTGATATTTCTTTCTAAGAACGCCCACACGTGTGTTTCCTTGCTAAGTAATTTCGGTATAAAAATATATCACTGATTAATATTGCCGCCCTCAAGACAGCCGACGACCGATCCTGAATTAAACTTGGCGACAAAGGAAATAAGACTGGAGTTCTTGTTTCTTGGGGACAAAGCTTATTTCAAATTAATTCGTCGACTCCCCCATTGCATTTTAACTAAATGTTACCACTAAAATCCAAATAATTTTATTATTTTTCTCTGTAATTATAATATAGAAAATTAATAAACTCGTTTAATCAATTAAAATTGATTGCCTTTAATTTACGCTGGAGGTAATGTAATTTAAAACACACAATTTAACAAAATTATAAAACAGTTACACTTTTATATTTTCTGTTACAATAATGTTTATTAAAATATTAATATTTGTAAATTAACCTTCACTTTTTATTCATTCAAAACTACTAAATTTTTTATTCTACTTTTTTAGTTTAGTTGATTAATATTTATATATTTAAACTGGATTTTTTAATTTAAAATTAAGTTTAATTTTTTAAAAATTTATAAATTTAAATTATTATTATTTTTAAATTAATTGGAAAATTTTACTTTTCCAAGCTTATATATTAAATTAACCCTTTTTCTAATTTATTTTTTTATAATTTGTTTAAATTCCATCATTATTTTTTCTTACATTTTATAAATTTAAACTGATGATATTATTTTTTTTTTTTTTAATTTAATTTTTAAGCTCAATTTTTAAATTATTTCATTTTATTTTCATTTAATTGATGAATTATAATTTTATAAACTTAATTTATTAAATTTTAAGATTTATATTTTAAATTTTATATATTTGAACTACTAATTTTATTATTATTATAATTATTGCAAAATAATTGATCGAATTTTGGTCCTTTGTGAAAACAAACTCACTAAAGTAGCATTTTTTAAACAAATTTTAAATTTAAACTGAACAATTTAAGCTTAATTTTTTAAAATTTTGAATTATTCTTATTATTTTTAAATTTAAACTGAACAATTTAAGCTTAATTTTTTAAAATTTTGAATTATTCTTATTATTTTTAAATTAATGGGAAAATTTTACTTTTCCAAACTTATGTATTAAATTAATCATTTTTTTTTTATAATTAATTTAAATTCCATATTTAATTTTTTTAAATTTTTATAAATTTCAATTTTGTTAAATGTTATATTTTATAAATTTAAATTGATGATCTTAATTTTTAAAGTTAATTTATAGCTCAATTTTTAAAATTTATCAATTAAATTAATTATTTTATTTTCATTTAATTGATAAATATAATTTAATAAATTTTTAGATTTATATTTTAATTTTTTAAATTTTATATCTTTGTACAACTAATTTTTTTTATTATTTACCTATAATTGATGAAATTTTGGTTCTTTGTTAAAACAAACTCGCAGTATTTTTGTAGCACATTTTAAATTTAAACTGATAGAAATAACACAATAAAGTAGCACTTTTTAAACACGTTTTAAAACTCAAGTGATAAAAATAGCTGTCTGGTTTAAAAAGGCTCAAACGTTTTTAATTATTGGTCGACCAACAAATACCTCGATTTTTATTAATTGGAAATATTTTCAACAAAGTTCAAACAACCAAATTGATCACTTGAATATAATAAAATTTTTAAGCTGTCGTTTTTATTTATGTTATTGTCACTTTTCAAATAATTTTCTGAAAACAAATTAACCAAATTATTTCATAAAAACAGTTTGTAACAGTGAAACAATATTTTTCAAATAACGACCGTTAAAACGTAAACGTGAGTAATGATAAGCCATCTGCCCGATAAAAATCGATTAAAAATGATAAATCCTTTAATCCCCCTAAACATAATAACACGGCGGGCATATTGGAAGCCATTCGAAATCCTGTTAACTTAGCGCCGTGAAATTTATGTTCGATTTTGAAAGAAAACGGAATTTCTTTGGAAAAGGAAAATAAATCGAGGAATGACATTTCCTGTTCAATTATCCGGTCCTTTTTCCATAAACAATGACGACACGGACAGTAATGAAAGCGGCGCTGAAATTAGAGTAAGATTCGAATAAAATCCGTTTTGCAGTTCAAGTTTGTTCTCTTCTCCTGACTCATTTTATTTCGTTTATTTGCAGTTTCATTTGCGGTTTAGTAATTAAACGTGTTAAACGGCGGAAAAATTAAATAAATCGCAGAATTCATTTCTAATGCCTAACCTAAGCGATTACCATTTATTTTTTTGGGGCGTAAATGCTTAGAACACAAGGTCCACACCAAATAGAACAAATCCAAATAACAAATACGATAATTCCGGGAAACACACTAGAGTGACAGGTCGGTGAAAGCCACCTGAAATCCCCGTTAACCCTGATTTATGTTCTGATTTTGAAAGAAAACGGAATTTCTTGGAGGGGAAAACATAAATCGCGGAACGACGTTTCCCGTTCAATTATACGGTCTCTTTTTTTCCATAAACAATGAGAATGGGAGGACAATAACGAAAGCCGCACTGGAATTAGAGTAAAAGTTATAACCAGGGATAAAGTGAGTCCAGTTTTGAGGTGGACAGCGCTCTGGTCCTCTATTGTCCGGCGCAAACACAAATGTCCAATTTTGAATGCAGGAATGGTCGCTTTATACCGGGAATGAGTGTTTTATATCAAATTATGTGTTCTGAACTCCTTTTACCACTTTGATTCATATACTTTTTACTGGACTTTGAATGCAACCCAGTTCATTATATGGAAATCGCTTTTTGTGCCCACTCCTTGGTAAAATTGCTTCTTAAATTTAAGCGAATTTTTCAGTCCACTCGAGCATCACCAGATGTATTGTATGGACCAGGCCATACTCTTAACGAGATGCGATTCATACTAAATTACACTTTTGTTCCAACTTATAACAGCCCTTTAATATTTCACCTCACGTAAAAATAAAGCTTCGAATTGTACAGAACAGATTACTTCTATTTCTAAAAATAAAAATCTGCTTCAGTTTTTGTTACTGTTTGAATCAGAATAATCATCTTTTTACTGCCATTACCTCCGCCACAAAAACCAGAAATGTTTAATCGATTCCTTTTAAATCCTTTTCAGCTATTTACATGAGCTAAATCTCACTGACAATTCACTTTAGTAAAATGTATAACCTAAAGCAATAACTGGCCTATTCCATTTCAAATCGACCGGTCCATTCTGGTTATGATTCTGCATTTTTATTGAACTGAATTACTGAAATACATGACCAATTTATTCTTTCATTAAATACTAAAGAATTTACAGTAAAGGTTTTTTTCTGTGGAGTATGTGTGCACTTTTTTATTACAATGTGCATATTAAAATACATACAAATATATATACAAGATGTTTCACAAAAATGAAATATTTTAACCACATAGTCAGTGTTACATGAGTCCATTAAAAAAAAATGTAATAGGTAACGAGATAAAAAATAATTCAATCCATCTATAAAAGCTGTTTGAAATTGTTCCTATTGATTTGAATGCAAGCTTTGGCATGCCTAATCCAATTTTAGCACACCGTTCTTTTTAATCTTCTATACAGGGTGTTTCGCAACTTATCCGAAAAATTTTAACCACATACTCTGTTACATTTATCATATTTTTTTTAAATAGACTTCTTATGTAACAGTTAGTTTGAGAGAGTAATTCTGTTAATTTTATTTTATTATATATATTTTTAATTTACTTGAGTAAATTTAATTTTTAAATATCTCTTGTTAAAATTTGTGAATTTAAATTAATAACTTTAATGTTTTAAATTTAATTTTATTATTTTTTAAATATTGACTATTAAGTTTTATTTTTTTTAAACTTATTTTATTAAATTTTATGAATTTAAATTAATAATTTTAATGTTTTTAATTTAATTAGTTAATTTTAATTTTATAAATTTAATTTTTGAATTTTATAAATTTAATTATTACAAAATAAATTAAATATTGTTTCTTTTATTTATTTATTTTATTTAAAACTAATTTAATTAATAATCGTTCAAGACAGTCAATCTATAAATTAATTAAGTAATTAATTAATTAAGTTATAATTTAATTTCAAAAATCAAATCAATTTTATTAGAATCGATATCTCAAAAACCCTCTATTTGACTTAGTTGTCAGATGTCAATCAAAAATAATTTTGTTAATTATGTAAAAACAAATTAAATTGAAGAAGAATTTAGGGAACTTTCATATTTAAACATATTAATGTTTTACATATTCGAATAAGAAAAAATCCCACACCTTAAGTTAAAAATTCCTGAGAGATATAATTGTTTTCTAAACACCATGTATAATAAAGTGTAGGATAATGCAAAGTACACATTCGTTTCATGGAAAAGCACATTTTATTTTAAAGAATCATAATTGAGAAAAACCCGTATTCAACCAGTCAATTTGTAATGGAATAAGCGTACTATTTGAATCAGAATATTCTTTTTTTCCTGCCATTATCCCACACCACAAAGACCAGTAGTTTTAAATCGATTCCTTTTAAATCCATTTCAGCTATTTACATGAGTAAAATTTCGCAGACAATCAAGGGGATGTTAAACAATTACTTTAGGAGAACGCCAAACCAAAAGCAATAACTGGAAGAAACGGAGCAGAAGCACAAATACACCGTGCAACAAAGCATTTTAATCGCATATAATATTTCCATTGCTCGAGTAATAATATCAAGGAGGAACAGTCTCCCCAACGAAAAATTAGCCTAATACACCGTGCAAGGGGGCGGAATGCGACATGGGGGCCGGGACGTCTTGGCGCGCGTAAAAACGAGGGTGGCGGCGGCGAGCGGCAGCAAATCCCTGGATATTCGTCGCATTTAACGATGTATAAAGCGAATCTTAGAGACACAAATGTCACATCAAGTGGATATCCATTAGCGCGCCTGCATTGTGGCATCCAGAGGCATCCAGAGGCATCCAGAGGCATCCAGTGGCATGGCACGGTGACGTCACATCAACGGTGGCGGCGGTGGCGGCGGTGGCGGCGGCGGCGGCGACGGCGGCAGCGCCGTGCCATCTATTACCTTAAGTGACAGAATAATGCTGGCCGTTTCAATCCGTTTTTTTGTTGGTCGCATTGTGCCGCGGCGCGGTCCACAATAGGCGCCTAATGCTTTCGATACAAACAGTTTCATTTTAATATGACGTTTTCCATTTCCCAAGCTCCCGGCCACTTGATGAATTTACCGGGGCCGCCCCGTTCATTGTTCCCTTTAATTGCAATTTGGTTCTTCTTTTCAGGCTGCACAATAACATTAACCTGTTATTAGTGCGGAGACAAATTTCCTTCCTTATTTTTCTATTTGCGCCCTCGGTGCTATCAGATTATCTCGCAAATTTATGTTTTATTATTTAAAAATTGTAATCTCAGTTATTACATGCGCGACGTGGTTTTGCTGGCCGTAGTTTCATTTTAACAGTTCATGAAACTTTTATCTTCTTCATCTTGGTGTGATTATAATATTAGTAAAAGTATAGTATAATTAGTATAGTATGGATACTATAAATATTCCAGTATTCCTGAAAAAAAAGATTTGTGCTATTTTTTATAGTTTATACAACACTATATAAATAAAAAAGACAATTTACATGCTATTCATAAAAAGAATACAATGAAATGAGTATATACCAAATTTCGTAAAAAATATGTATATTTATAATTCTGTGAAAAAAAATTAAAAATCATATTTTTCTTATCAATTTGTTTTTTTAATCAAGTCGGTACAATACATATCATCTTAGTTTATGATCTTACTTTTCAAGAATATTGGAATATTTAAAGTATCAATATTATACTAATTATAATATACTTTTATTTATACCGTATTCACATTCTAATATTCTTGAAAAATAAGATAATTATTCAAAAAATAATATTTAATTAGAAAAGACAATCTAAAGAATCTAAATAATCTAAAGAAAAGAATCTAAAGAATCTAAAGAATTTAAAGAATCTAAAGAATCTAAAGAATCTAAAGAATCTAAAGAATCTAAAGAATCTAAAGAATCTAAAGAATCTAAAGAATCTAAAGAATCTAAAGAATCTAAAGAATCTAAAGAATCTAAAGAATCTAAAGAATCTAAAGAATCTAAAGAATCTAAATAATAAAATTACATAATTACACAAAAATAATGAAATTACATAAGTATTAAACTATTAAATTTTTTAATTAAAAAATCTTCCTGCATAACCCTATGGATCAAATATTTTACAAAATTATATTTTTTAAAGAATATAATGAAAAACAATAACATTTTCTTAGTTGTATTATTATTTTGAAAATCTGGAATTTGAGAATAATATTATAATAAATGTAAATAAATATTTAATGTTTAATAACATAAAAATAAATTATTGATAAAATAGCACAAATTATCTTATTTTTCAATAATATTAGAATATTTAAAGTATCAGTTTTATACTAATTATAGTATACTTTTATTAATACCATACTCACATTATAAAACTCCAATATTTTTGAAAAATAAGATAATTATTCCATAACTATTTGTTATAAATATATTTTTTAATTTAATTTTTATGAAATTACATCTTCAGTATTAACCTATTAAATTTTTTAATTAAAAAGTCTTTCTGTATAACTGTATGCATCAAATATTTTACAAAATTATATTTTTTATAGAACAGAAAAAAAATTAACATTTTCTTAGCTTTATTATTATTTTAATAATCTCGAATTTGAGAAGAATATTATAATAAATGTAAATAAATAATATATTTTTAATAGTCATTATAAAATTAGTTTTGTAGTTGTTGAAATGATAACCAGAGAAATAAATTCTGCTTTAAACAAAATAATTGTCTGTTTGTCAATTGTTTCTGTTCACAGAAATAGTACAAATTCAAAATCACATTGTTTTTCTTAACTAAAAACGTTGAAGAAATCTTTACAGCTAATCTTCATTTAAATGTTTAAACAGGAATTTAAATGAAATCTATATTTATATATAAATTTTCATAGAAAATAGTATTAAACTTTCATATTCTTTTGTGAATATTCATTTTTTAACTTATAATATATTTGAAACGATCCATTTTACCAATAATTTTCTGTAATGGTTAAATACCGTGCCAAGAAAGGGACCCCAGACCATAATACTTCCTCAATCACATTTCAAAGCTTTTGTAGTGTATCTAGGGTCCACACTTTTATTTATTTGGAGGACGATAAATGTATTGCTTACAATTTGGTCCTATTCTATTGAACTGAAGGATTGAAAATAATACAAAATCACATTGTTTTTCTTAACTAAAAACTTTGAAGAAATCTTTCTAGCTAAGCTTCATTTAAATGTTAATACACTGGAATATAAATGAAATCTAAATTGATATATAAAATTTCATAGAAAATATAGTTAAACTTTCATATTCTTTTGTGAATATTCGTTTTTTAACTTTTATAAAATAATAAGTTAATATGAAAATTGTTTTGTGACTTTTGCCTGTTTTGCTCAAGTTCCGTAATACTGAACGTAACCAGATTAACTAAATTAATCCGTTGGATAATTTTAGTAAGAAAACAAACAGAGAAATAGGAAATTTCAAAGTCTGAACCATATTTTATATAATTCCAAAGTAGATTACTGAAATATAAAATATGCATTTTGTTTGCAACACAAATATACGTATTAAAATGTCAAGAAAATGTTCCGACAGTTACACAATAAATATTATTAAATATAATTAATTTTAATTGATAAAAAGAACTTACGCAAGTTATTTATACAGTCATGGTAATATTTTTTTAATTGGGCACCATGAAAAAATAGTTTATTTTTTATTTGATCAGTGACATGAATTGGAAAAAAAAATAATATATTTACCCGTTGCGGTGTATTTGACCGCAAATAATAGGACTGTTGATTTATTCATTCACCCCGTAATTCTATTACAACAATTTTCGTCAACGCAAACAGACCAAATTGAAAAGAGGTAATCAAAACGTACACCGTGTAATTTACAATTTTTAATATTTACATGTACCGCTAAATAGATTACTTAAATGGGGGGTGAAACGAAATTGTGGTGTTAGTTAAATCAAATTTGTAACAAAAAGTACACGTTTACATGCAAAACGGTTTGTGTTGAAGCAATTACTCATGTTGCGTTGTTTTATATTTTTTATTTTAAATTTAAACTCGTAAAAAAATAATTGAACACCGCACAAAAGGGACGTGGAAGTTGACGCGTTTAAAAGTGAAACGGTACCAGCGGCGTGACGTGGCGTGACGTGGCGTGACGTGGCGTGGCGTGTCGCACGATTTTATTAATCGTTCAATTAACACGAATGCGTCTCCCTTTATTCTCAGTAGTCCGTGCAATAAATAAAAAACAAATAAGAAGAATAGAAAACGGGGTGCGATTTATTGATATAATTTTTAACGGGGGCCCGTGTCGATGTTGTAACGATGAGACGGCGGGAACGAACGGGGGAACAAAGAGGAGGCTCGATTGAACGTAACGCCGTGCTCCGTCATTCGAAACCAGTAAACTAATGATCGCCGTCGTTTGTTAGCGATTTGTGTGTTTTTTCTTTCTCTGTTTTTAAATCGACAAATATGAAAAGTTTCGTCGCTGCGTAATGAGTCAATAAGGCACCGGAGTGCGTCGGCCGGCTTTAACCGACAACCGACAACCGGCAGGCCATTACATACAGGTGCTGTCGACCGAGTAACATTGTTTGGCCTACAACATGATGGTAATGTCTGTAATATCCTTTATAATGGCCGCATTTAACAAAAATGCTCATTTATTTCGGTACGGTTTCCACCCCCTGCTTCAATATTGTCACTGCTCGATTCAGTGGTGGAGAGATTATAAGCCATACTTGTCTAAAATCCACTTTATAAAATAAGTGGTTAAAATTTGGAATAACTACAATAATGAAAAAAATCTAAATATTTTTGTTTACTAAAGTTTCTCTTGAAGAAAATACAGCCACCCAAATTTAAATTACAAAAATTGTTTTTTTTTTCTCATATTTTCGTCATCTTTGGTGCAATCGTATTTAAATTTGGTGTATTATCCCAAAATACATGTCTACAATTCTATCTAATATCTAATGACGTAGATTCTCGCTGTTTTTCTACGCCACTGAATGTTTTTTTTTTAAACTTTTTATAGTATTTGCAAAATTTAGAGAAAAAATATACTCTTGTTTAATTTCTTGAGAAATGTTTGAAAGAAATTTTAAATAAATATTAAGCCTGAAATATATACATATATATTTTGTAACAGAATCAAATTAATTTCTATTTAAAAATTTGGGTCCAAAATTTAAATTTCAAAAGTTGTTTTATTAAAGCTTCTTTAAATTTGAAGGGCTTACTCTTGATTACTTTCGATTAACCCAGTTGTTAAATAAAATTAGATTTCATTCAAATTCCAGTGTTTTAAACATTTAAATGAAGCTTAGCTATAAAGAATTCTTCATCCTTTTTAGTTAAGAAAACAATGTGATTTTTAATTATTTTCAATTCTTCAGTTCAATAGAACGGAACCAAATTGTAAGCAATATGTTTATGATCCTCCAAATAAATAAAAAGACACTAGGTACGTAGTGTAACTTGATTGAGCAAGCATTATGGTTTGGGGTCCCATAGTATTAAACCATTACAGAAAATTATTGGTAAAATGGACCATTTTATATATAATGATATAAGGAGAGATATAATGGAACCATTTTCCAAGGATAATTTACCAATAACATTTAATTTTATGCATGATAATAACTCGAAGTGTGCGTTCCGAATTATTCAAATTGGATCCGAATTGAATCCAGTAGAAATTAAAACACCAAAAACCATCAAATTTAGATGAATTTTGGTCATTAATTGAAAAGGGGTAGAATTTAATTCATCCACCATCGTCGATATCTCTTTGAATCTATTAATTCTGTGAACAGAAACAACAACTATTTTGTTTAAAATTTAATGTAAGCCGATTTGATTTTGATTGTTTTGAATTCAAGATATACATTTTCTAATTAACATTAAATACATGTGTGTTATTTCTCTGGTAACTGCTTCAACTTAACGTACCAGAAAAACTGCAAAACTAATTTTATAATAACTATTAAAAATATATTAAAAAGAAAAACTGTTGCACAAAGTATTAATAATTAATTTTATGATATTAAACATTAAATATTTATTTATGTTATTATTCTCAAATTATCAAAATATGTAATAATAAAACTATGAAAATTAATAATTAACTAATTTCTTTTCAATCTATTCTTTAAAAAGTATAATTTTGTAAAACACTTATTAATTAAAAAATTTAATAGGTTAATACTGAAGGCGTAATTTCAGAAAAACTAAATTAAAAATATATTTAATATATTTATTACAAATATTTGTGGAATAATTATATTATTTTTTAAGAATATTGAAAAACAAGATTGTTTAAAAAAATAAATTGATAAGATGAATATGATTTTTTCACAGATAAATATATATATATATATATATATATATATATATATATATATATATATATATTTATGAAATTTGGTATATATTCAGTTCAGGGTATTCTTTTTATGAATTGTGTATGAATTGTCTTTTTTAATTAAATAGTATTTTTTTCATTATTGGATATAAATTTTTAAATAGAAATTTATTTAAAATTTCTTTCAAACTGAAATATCTCAAAAATGGTTGCGTTAATCAAAATTAATTAAGAGTACCTCTTTTCTTCTAAATTGTGCAAAGAATACGAAAAACTATAAGTTACAAAAGGAGAAGGACCCTCCAGAATCTACGCCACTGTATCATTATGATAAAAGTTTATTACACAGAATTGTAGATATGTATTTTAGGATAATACATACCAAATATATATACGATTAGACCAAAAGTTTTGGAAAAATGAGAAAAAAATTGAGAGACAGAAAACTAAATTATTTAGATTTTCTTCATTATTTGTTCCAAATTTTCAAGTATAAATTATTTTGATTTACTTACAAAATAAATAACAGTAGAAAGAATATAGTGTAACTATTTTAAGTAAAATATAAAATATTTTGCTGGTGTGTATATTCTAATTAACAAAATATACCATAATAATGTGTGCTATTTCTCTAACCACCATTATATATGTTATATTAAAATATGAATTACAAAATAAAATGTTATTAATTCTTGTTAGTTACAAGGATTATTAATTTGCATTTATGGTTTAAATTAGAGAATTAATTAGAATAATGTTGTTTTCAACGTTAGTTTAATGTTTGATTGCACTAGTTCTGCTAATCATCAAAATAGGTGCCATCGCAGTAATGCCGTGCACTTTATGTACTTGCAACGATGAATAAGAGTCGGTGGATGACAAAACACTGAAGAGACCGACGAAATGGGACGAAATGTGTGTGACACACGCTCTTTACAAATTGAAATTTAAAACAAATTCACAATGGCAGAAAAAAGCCTCCTAATGGCCCCGCCGGTGACCATAAATATAAACATTAATATTTTTTATCAAGGATTCCTTTCGGCACATCGTCTTTGTGTACCATAACCGTTTTGAATAATTCCATCTTTTTTCCCACGCCCGCTTTTAATATGAAGATAATAAAACTTCTTGTATCAGTTTTTCGTCGCTCGACACATTGAAAAAAGAAAACCGTAAATTTATTTATCATCCTGCTAAAATTCATGTTATTACATAAAGGAGATAAATGATGTGTCATACTTGTGAGTAATAGGCTGTATTATTTCGTATTTTCTAGTACGCGCCGCTCTCAAAAAATATTTCATTTATGATTACACCTCGTAACTAGTTAACTTATTGCCAGACATTATCTCTCGTTTTTCCTTAAAATAAATGAATACTTTAAATCTGAAATTGCCAATTTTTCTTTTCGCCCCGAAAAGATTCCCGAAAACATATTATTAATCGAGACGTTGTAATGTGCCGTCATTTATAAAACTTTACAAAATATATACGCGTTGTCGATTGCCTCTGCCTCCTTTTTCAACATCAAAACATGATATACGCGCAGATTAAATCTAATCACTAAATTTTAGTTTTAATCCTTCCGGTCCCGCAATATTAATGTCCCACTTTTTAATTCGCAGATTATTGAAACGGCAACACTATTCCCTATTCCTTCGAAACTGAACTAACTAATGGCGTAATCAGTGAGAACGATGCGAAACATTTGTAATTGTGAATTCGACCGACGCGAATTTGTCTTGTTGCACTGATGTATCAAAAAAAAAAAAAAATAACAACAACAACAAAGAAAGTTACTTTTTCTAATTGAATTCCAAGGAAAACAAACAAAATCCCCATGCGATGCTATTAATTGTGTTTGTAGGATTTTCGAGTGGATAAACAGTGTAAAAAGAGAACTAGAAGCCACGTTTGTCGTAATAATGTGTATTTTCATCGCAATTAGGATCTCTTGATTTTCCCATTGGCGACTGTTAAAACTTAACAAACACAATATCGTCAACTGGCGTATTAACCGTTAACGACCATTAAATTCGTTTAAATCATCGGTGTTTGGATTGTGAGAAAAAACAAACAAACAAATCGACACGCAGAAACACATTATTAATGTTAATTCTATTAAACACAAGCCATCCAATCATTATTCGATAATTGTCGAATACCGCATAAGCAGAGGCAAAGGGGCTTAAATTTAATACAAACTTGCAAAGCTGAATATCACACCGGATTAAATCGCACCAAGAGGCCAAACGGTTAGTTGAAAATGAATGTTCTAATTAACGAATCGATTTACTACTCCCCCGGTTTCAATTCGTGCAAGAATATTGGTGGTTGGTGTAAGGAAACTAGTAAGGATTCCGCTCGGTAAATAATTATTCGAATCGATTTTATAAAACGGTTTAATATTAGTTATGTCCTTGGTTAGTCAACAGAATTGAATTTTTAATTTACTGGATTATGCTAGTTTAGCATAACTTCTATTTAAATTTTAGATTCATTATCACCAAAGTAGGTATTTCGCTAGTACCAGAAGTCTTTTTGAAAAATTAAGAAGAATTTAACGAACTAAGATGTATCCCAATGCGACTTAAAACGTTATTGGATAAGGTGAAACTGGAAGAATGGACTGACCATCACTTTCCTTGAATATGAACCCAATTGAGCATGTATGGGATTACTTATCTAGGTTAGTTCGAATCCATTTAAATCGTCCCATGAGTATTCCAGACCTACTACAGGCTGCAGTTGAAGAATCCCTCAAGAATTTATTGATTTATGAAAACAAAAATATCTATAATACGTATCAAATTTAAATACGATTAGACCAAAAGTTTCGAAAGAATGAGAAAAAAATTGAGAGACAAAACAAAATTATTTAGTTTTCTTCATTATTGGTTCCAAATTTCATTTCATTTATTTTGATTCAGTTACAAAATAAATAACTATGAACAGAATATACTTATGTTCTTGGTTAGTTAACAGAATTGAATTTTTAATTTACCGGATTATGCTAATTTAGCATACACTTCAATTTAAATTTTACCTTCAATTCGAAAATGAGTATATGGTGGAACACTTTGTCTGGAAAAATAGCTCAACTCATCATTACCAAAGTAGGTATTTCGTTAGTGCCAGAAGACTTTTTGAAAGACTGAGTTCATTTAAAAGTCGAATTTGACTATTCCATCAATACGGAAAAAGGTGTATCCCAATGCTATTTGGGACGTTATTAGATAAGGTGAAACAGGAAGAATGTATTGGCCACCACTTTCCTGCGAAATAAACCCAATTAAGCATGTATGGGACTATTTATATAGGTTAGTTTGTCACCGTTTAAATCCCTCCATAAGCATTCCAAACCTACTACAGGCTGCACTTGAAGAATGGAATAATATCCCTCAAGAATTTATTGATAATCTAATAAGAGGCACAGGCACTGGCGTGTAAATGATTTATTACAAGGCAGGGGTGGAAACACGAGGTACTAAATTAAATTAGTAACTTATATTGTTATCGTTTTTGATAATAATTTTCTTTGTGGTTGAAGGTATTTTACTACAATTTCTATTTAATTTAATTATTTTTTATTTCAACATTTTCGATTTTTCTCGAAGAAAATGTATAAAATTTGTCATGCGACGTAAAAGTTTAGATTGATAATTGATCGGATAGTTTTAAAATTGTGTAGTAGAACGAAAAGACTTGTACTACATCGAAATCTTTCCATTGACTCCAAACAGAACAGGTTCCATTAAAGCGACCACTTAAAGACCCCCGAGGATTTAATGAATAAAGGGATTAGACGCCGTCAGGGACGGGAATATTAAGTTAATTAATAACGGTTAATTGGAATAAAACAAGTTTCGAAATAAACACTTCTCCATTTTATAACTAAAGAAATAAAATTTAACGATGCCTTAAAAGTATAAAAAGACCAAAAATCAATGGATGAATAAATTATTATAACTTGCGAACAGTTCGTTGAAGTTTTGAAGAATAAGTACATACAGACCAATTTAAAATGTCGCATTGGATAATTTACTTTTATATTGCAGATACATAAAATACTTTGGTGTACTTTTTGCTTGCATATTTAACGATTTCACTCAACTATATTTTCTTTAATTCAGCCATTTTTTGGGTCTGCTAATGGAAGATGAGATAATAAAACATTGGATCTGAACACACCGTTGTAAAAATAAAGGCGTTACGCTTTTCCCTGATTAGTTTTCGAAATTATGTATATTGAGAGGCCGGAGAAGTTCTTCAAGTCGTTCGCGTTTATCAAGCCATCGAATATTAAAGAGTAATCTGGACGGAGCTTAAATAAAATAAGATTGAGGGCGCCTCACCAGGATCGGATTTAAACGAAAGAAAAAACGCTCAGCTTAATTTGAACAATGCGGATCTATATAAAATAATTCCCGATACAAATATAACATAAAATAAAATTATACGGTTAAACGGTTTACTAAAATATACGGTCTGCTGTAAACATTTGAAGGAGCCGACAATAAAACAAGCTTAATTCGACCCTGTGTCGCGGTCGTTTTTGTTATTGTTGGTCTTTTGGGTAAAGACCTGGACGCAAATAAATGCATAAGCGATGTCGCCAAAATAGGACTTGACCCATTCGTCCGGGCGTTTTCATTTAGTTAAAAGCCGATGGGTTTTATATCTTCATCGGCTTGTCCAGTTCTCGACCAAAATTTATCCTTGTGTCCGTCTTTTATTTGTTTTCCGCTGATTTTTCATCTCATTATGAGCTGCCGTTATTATACGGACCGACGACGTTGCTGATGTGAAACTTTATTTATGAATACGTTGGAAATAAATTTAGAAAATAATTTTTAGCACGTACGAATACAAGTTAGTTTGTTTGTGCCATTGAGTTGCAATTTAAAATTGAAATATCCACTCGTGTTTTAACAGACAACATCAAATATGTTTTAAAAATTATTAAATCAAACAAAAGTGAATAATTGAAATTGGCAGCGTCGGGGACTAATCAAACGTCCAGCAATGTTGCAGCGTCACTAAAGTTTTACTTTTTATCATAAAATTTAACATACGGTTTTCATTTTAAGGTTCAATTTCTTTGAGGATTAAAGGATGACTTATTTTACTGATTATTTGAGATGAATAATATAAATAAGCTAGGCAGTAATAATGGTAAACATTTCAACAAAATTTCAGTAGAAATGAAAATAACTTAACCTTAAATAAGGGTGCTTAACAATTAGCTGAAATCACAATTTTAAATCCATAAATTATTTGTAGGAAAGAATTTAAATATTAATTAGTATTAATATTGTAAGAAAGTATTTAAATATTTACTAAATTGAAATTTACAGAAGAATTTATTTTTATGATTACATTAATCCTGTAAATTTAAAGCACAAACTTTAAGATTTCCAAACACAAGTAACAATTAATATCGCCTAACATAATAAAATTTCCATGTCAAAATTAAATAAAAGAGATTGACATCCAGTAATTCAGTTAAAAGTGAAACGGGCAAGTTTAATAAATTTTACAAGTCGCCAGCTTATGAAATTCGCCGGTTCGTCGTTCGGTTATTTCGCACAGGGAAATATTAAAAGACAAGAGGAGTTCCGGTAATCCCCGCTTTGTTCGCTGTGCTTGTAATTAAGCGGTAATACCTATATCCGCATTAAAATAAAACGGCAATAAATATGACTAGAAATGAAAGTTCTTGCCGAACGTTGCACGCGGGCTGCCGGCAATGGAGTGAGAATTATCTTGCAGTGATTACAAGTGGAACAACACATAAACCCGGGGTTTTAATGACATTCTGCAACAGCACGCCCCGCGATAAAGTATCTGTTAATTTTAAGGCGGATGAGCGTGGCACACGGCGTTGCCGCGACGCTTTTTCCAAGGTGACGGCAATTTTCTTTGCCGGAACGCTAAGGCCGCAACATTTCGCGCATAAGATGCCGAGACGGCGACGGCGAGGGCGGATTATTCCGGTTTGCGCAACCGGAAAAACATCGACAATTACATGTGTTGCGCAATTATATATTTTAATTAATTTCGGCCCGTTTGCTTATCGCCGAAGCTGCGCCATCGACGCCACGTCCGCAACTGAGTCTTGCCGCTCTGGGTAAAAATAACAAAACAAATTTGCATTTTCTTATTAATAATATATACTCACTAACGTAGAAAATCTTACAAAAAGTCTCTTAAATGTTTTATTCATTTTTATACAATTATGCTGCGCATTCACAATTTCAAATATTTATTTTCTGGTTTAATGTATAACCTTTTATCATTATTACTTTAGAATTAAAACTAAGTTTTCGTCCAATTTGTAAAAACTATATGTTTTTCAATACACAACCTTTTATTATTAGTGTTTTCGAGTTAGATTACGTTTTTCACCCAATTCTTAAAAATTAGTATTTATTTATATTATAAATATCTCACCAACCTTTAATACATTATGCTGCGCATCCACCATTTTTTAAACACAATCCAAGCAATTACTTCAAACACTGTATATAATTATTATCTGATTTAATATATATTTTTTCAATACATAACATTTTATTATTAGTATTTTGGAGTTAAGACTACATTTCCCATCCAATTCTTAAAAATTAGTATTTATTTATGTTATAAATATCCTTACCAACCTTTAATACATTATGCGGCGCATCCACCATTTTTTAAAAAAGAATCCAAGCAATTACTTTAAACATCAACCTTTAATACACTATGTTGCGCATTTACCATTTTTTTAAAACATAATACAATCAATTAATTCAAACATTATATATAATTATTATCTGATTTAATATATTTTTTCAATACACAACCTTTTATTAACAATATTTTTGGAGTTAAGACTACGTTTTTCATCCAATTCTTAAAAACTAATATTTAGTTACATTATAAATATGTCACCAACCTTTAACCAACATTATGTTGTGCATTCACCAATCCAAATAATTACTTCAAACATAATTATTATCTGATTTAATATATATTTTTTCAATATAACACCAATTCTTTAAGATTTATTTATTTTGTAATTATCTCACTAACCTTTTATACATTATATTCGCATTCACAATTATTATCTGATTTAATATATATTCTTTCAATACTCAACCTTTTATTTTTATTTTTGAATAAAAACTAAATTTTACATCCAATTATTAAAAACTAATATTTATTTATTTCGTAAATGTCCCAATAACCTTTCGGAATTAAAACTAAATAACTTATTTTTTATGAATTTAGAAAAATTACCAAACTTTTATTTTTAATTATTATTAATATAATATAATCTTTTACTGTAATATATCATACTATTATTTAGATATAGATTTATAAATTATATAAGTAACAATCTTTTAAAATGATTAATTTAATATCCTTTATGTTATAGAACTTTTATATTCATGAGTCACATGTTAAATGTCAATAGCCGTTTAATTATCAACAAAGTATGCCCAATTACAATTTAAATTTTAATTTCAGTAATTATTGAAATATGAATTTAATATTATAGCAAATATGCATTTAAAATTTTAATTAATTGAGTAAGAAATAATAATGAAAAAAATGTCAAACAATATAATTTTATACGGATATCCACATTTGCAATTATTTTGGTAGTAAAATTGCAAATTCTATTTACAATAAAGTAATTAAATATTGCAATATAATTTGTTAATTATCAAATTTTATTAATACAAAACAATTTAATTAAACATAAACAATTCACCGGAAAGAATTTAATGAACAAACTAAACAGAATTACATGTTTCAACTAAAAATTTAACCAAATGAAACGTCTCACTATTTGATTAAAATTCATACCAATCCATTCACATCTTGTGTTTACATATAATAAATTTTGCGACGTGCAGGAGATGGATAATAGTTTCCACACGACCTATTCATAAATATTATTTTATTGTCCACATGCATATAAAGTACCTGGATGTAAAAATAGCTCCGGGTAGTAAAATAAATAGCGAAAATCGTAAATGTATGTTTTACAAGTTTCCCGTACATTTGGAACATTATAAATTCTACTCTTATCCGTAGACTGAATATCCGTCTCCGGGGACCGCTGGCTACACGAACGTTTATAAGATTTTTTTTTTCCTATTTTGTCCCACACAGTCCCTTAATAGTCTTTAAGGGATGGAGGTTTATGCGGACCATTCGCAGAAATCAAGAATTATTAGGAAAGCTACAAGCGTTAACATGTAAGATAAGGGGACGCACACACAACCAATGATTACCGCTGCCCAACCTTACGAGAACTAATGTGACCGATCAAAGAAAAAAAAAAATAAAAGCCCCTTAACCAAACTTTTTAAACGTACATGATTTGTTGCAGATGTTGGGGCGCTGAAGGACATGCACATCCGCGTGCCGGAAGCCGTCAGAGTCGGCGATTCCGTCACTTTAGCGTGCGACTACGATTTGGAATCGGTCGCTTTGTACACCATCAAGTGGTACAGGTTCGAGGAGGAGTTCTACAGATATGTGCCCAAGGAGTCGCCGCCATCCAAGGTCTTCGCCATGCCGCACATCACTGTCGATGTAAGTTTCAAGTTTAAACATTAACACCCTCGCAACTTTTTTTTACAATTTTAAATCGATTATTCTGGGGACTTACTGTCATTAAAAACTTCTCGCCGGAGGTCCGCAATAAATCACTTTTAATACAAACCAGTTGGTCAGAGATTGTCTATAGAAATTAATCAATATAAATCCGCAGGGTGATTCGCCCAATTCACCCAATTTCGGGGAACGAAAAAAGGTGTGATTTGAAATTATTATAGTATTTATAACTTGACTCAAACTACTTTTCTAATTTATTTTGAACAAAATTTAATTTCTAGTTTTTGTTGAAAAGACATCTACTATCTTATTTTCTATATATTTTTGGATTTTTAATTTCCACATGTAATTACAAATAAAATGGCTATACCATATCCTATTCCCAAACTCAATAATTTTTGAGTTATTAATTTTTTTCCAAAGAGGTTAATGGTCAAACTAAAATCTCTACAAAGCCACCAATTTTGAGGTTGGAAACTTTATTTTTGGCATAGACGTTAACTAAGGAACATGCTATAAGAAGACATTATTGGTACTCCCAAAATTCATATAGGGTGTTCATTATTTACGTTTAATTTTGTGAATTTTGAAGCATCAATAAATTTGGTCAATCTGTCAAAATTTTTAGGAAAAAAATAAATTAGAAAAGTAGTTTTTTCCATAAACTTTAATTTGAAATTGTTATAGTACTTATAACTTGACACAAACTACTTTTCTAATTTCTTTTGAATAAAATTTAATTTCTGGTTTTGATTGGAACGACATCAACTGTCTTATTTTCAATGGAATACACTATATATTTTTGGATTTTTAAATTCTGCATGTAATTACAAATAAAATGTCTATACCATAGCCTATACCCAAACTCAATAATTTTTGAGTAACTAATTTTTTTCCAAAAGCCACCAATTTTGAGGTTGGAAACTTAATTTTTGGCATATACGTTAACTAAGGAGCATCCTATAAGAAGCCATTATTAGTACTCTCAAGTTTTATATAGTGTGTTCATTATTTACGTTTAATTTTGTTCATTTTGAAACATCAATAAATTGAGTTAAATCACCATCCTGTCCAAATTTTTGACAAAAAAATAAATTAGAAAAATAGTTTTAAATAAATGAAACTTAAAAGGGGTTTACCTCATCTGTTCAGATTTTTCTCAATAGACTCGATGATTTAAGACTCCAAAAATTCGCAAATTAATATCAGCAAATCCTGTGACAATATATAAAATTATTATAATCAGAAATCATTGGCTTATACTCAAAAATTATATAATCTGTTTTCGGGAAAAAGTAAAATTTCTAAGTATTTAAGTGATGCCTATACGAATTAACTCATTATCATATGATTGAAATTGTTTTATCTCTGTAAATAAGCCAAAAAGATTCAAATTGTGAGTAGTAAATATTAAATTTTAAAATTATACAGTGATTTAGGCACCTTCAAGTAATATTGTGGGAAAAAACTAAATAAAAATAACGTATATAAAAGGGGAAAACATTTTTCGTATCGTAAACCGAATCCACGAATACGACTGTATATTTTAGCATGTGTTTTTATTGTCTTGTGCCCCCCAAAAGTGCAAAGTTTGGGCCGTGAAAGTGAAATAAAAGAGACAGACAATGAAAAACTAACGGTGTCAGTAGGATGTTAACATGAAGTAGTTTTTGTAATGAAGGCGGCAGCTGGTCGGGATTTAATCTTTCATTTTGGGCGAGTTCGCCCGTAACATATGTTCAACATGACGGTAGGTATGTAATAATTAAATAATAAATCATTGAGATGAAAGTAATAAGGCCGGGGGCGCCGACATCAAAAGTTTTTCAGCGACTTTCGACCCACCCCGCCCCTCTGCAGCCGCCCCTCTCGGCCCCCGCGCCGTTCGCCCAGAGCTACTTTTAATATTTTAACTATTTTAATAATATTCAGTGGAGCGTATGTTTTAACAAGTTGCACGTTTCCGCTAAACGCTACGCGTGCAACCGTTGTCACGGATACCGGAGGAATATGTCCCGTTAATGGTGAAAATATCGCGGAAATAATGGCAAGTCGAACACCGTACAACCTGCATTTAATGCACGAATAATAATCACGCCTATCTGCATTAAAACTTTTGTGAGGTTGCAGCTGAAAAATACAATGTTTACCGTAAATTCAGAACTTATCCAGTTTACCATTTAATTTGAGTATGTTCGTGCTTGTTATTTCCAGTTTATTTTTGTAATTGAAAGCAGTTACAACTTTAAAAATGTATTATGCCATTAAATTTAATTCCACCGTTTGTTTTAACTTACGTTTTTTATTATTGCGATTCCCTTTATGTTATTAAATATTCACTACGCCCACTATAGACAGTGTTCATAAAAAATGAAACGTCACGGACCCTTATTAGGGAATAAATGTACAAAAGACCACAAAAGAAGATATATATATATATAAAGTTGTGGCACTGCGACACAACATCAGCAACTTAATATTTTATATTTGTAAATCTCTTGGAGGCTTAATCCTTTATAAATAGAGTGGATCCGTATCGTCGAACATCGGACCACAATGGCCAGAAGACAGATCAAGTGTTCAAATTAAATTCAATAAGGCCCGTTTGTGCGGGACGGAGAGAGAAAGGGAGAGAGTGGAGCGGTTTGACGTTCAATTTATTCGTGCTTAAAATCAGAAAGGATAAAGGACATGACAATAGTCCATTTAGTGTTTGTCCTGCGTGACGTGGAGCCTGTTGGGAGTTGTCTGCTATCATCAGTCATCCGCGCAACGTGTCACTACGAAAACCCCTTTAAACTGACGAGAGCCGATGAGACTGACACAAACTGGGAGAGGGCAAATCGATGACAACGGAAGACTTCATTTCGGAATCGTCTCAACCTGTGTATACTTTGTCTCCGACACTAATTTCATTATTCGATTAATTACATGTCGAACGCACCGCTTGTGTTTTACCTTAGCTAACAAATTAACTTGCAACTTCACGTGGCTCATTCATTTTAAAATCGATATAAGTCTGCTTCATGATTTGTAACAGTCTTGGAGAAATTCTGATATTCTCCTATAGTTTATTATATATCGTTGTAAATTCAAATCGAATAAATTTATGATATGATTTAAACGCATTTTGGAATAATCAATTCAATCAGTTTTTTTGTCTACAACAGGAAAAGATACAAAAACAAGAATACTTCTAATTTTGGATAATCATTACGTTATGAGGAAAATGTTGGAATAATTACCCTTCAAGTTAAATAACACCTCCAAAGAATAATTAGATGCATCTTGAATGTGCCATTAACAAGTGGTGACATTTCTAACAAAGAATATATCAAACTTAAAACTAAAGAGCTTGAACGAACCTTCAAAATATAATAATCATTGTTTGTTCTCATATGGACGAGTACTTCGCTAAAACTGGAGTACTGGTCAGTAGATAGGTATCTTCCCTCTTTATTTCTCATAAGAAATCTTCAATGCAAAATGGAAAGTCCTAAAAACAAAGACACTTTTAATTTTGGATAATCGTTACATTGTGAGGAAAATGTAGGAAGAATTACCTTTACCAAGTGGAACAACACCTCCAAAGAAAGATTAGGTGTATCCTAAATGTACCATTATTAAATGGTGATATTTCTAACAAAGAATATTTCAAACTTAAAACTGAAGAGCTTGAACGAACCTTCAAAATATAATAATCATTGTTTGTTCTCATATGGAAGAGTGAAACAGGAGCACTGGTTAATGGATAGGTTATCCTATCTCTTTATTTCTCATAAGAAATATGGAATGCAAGATGGAAAGACCTAAAAACAAGGACACTTCTAATTTTAGATAATTAATATATGGTGAGGAAAATGTAGGAAAAATTACCCTTACCCAAGAGGAACAACACCTCCAAAGAAAGATTAGGTGTATCCTGAATATACCATCACCAAATGGTAAAACTGAAGAACTTAAACGAACCTTCAAAATATAATAGTCATTATTAGTTCCCATATAAAAGAGTATTTCGTTAAAACTGGAGCACTTGTTAGTAGATAGGTTATCCTCCTTTATTTCTCATAAGAAATCTTGATAATTATTATATTGTGAGAAAAATGTAGGAAGAATTACACTTCAAGTTGAAGTATATTTTAAACTTAAAATTGAAAAGCTTGAACAAACCTTCAAAATATAATAATCATTGTGTGTTCTCATATAAATGAGTATTTCGTTAGAACTGGAACACTGGTTAGTAGATAAGAAATCTTGAATGACAAATGGAAAGACCTAAAAACAAGGACCTTTCTAATTTTTGATAATCATTACGTTGTGAGGAAAATTTAGGAAGAATTACCCTTACCAAGTGGAACAACTCCTCCAAAGAAAGATCAGGTGTATCCTGACCAAATGATGATATTTCTAACAAAAAATATTTCAAACTTAAAATTGAAAAACTTGAACGAACCTTCAAAATATAATAATCATTATTTGTTCTCATATGGACGAGTGTTTGATTAAAACTGAAGCACTGGTTAGTAGATACGTTATCCTTCTCTATTCATTCTTCATAAAAAATCGTGAATAGAAAGCGAAAGCCCTGATACTTCTAACTTTGAATACTCATTACATTGTAGAGGAAAATGTACGAAGAATAACCCTTACTCAACTTGACCAACACCTCCAGAGAAAATAGATATGTTCTGAATCTGTTACCATCATACCAGATATTTCTAAAGAGAAACCATACAATTTTAAAATATTTGAATGTAATGAAAGAAGAGAAGAATTGTACTGAACAATTACCCAGTAAAAAAAGGGAATGTAAAACTACAAATATATTACTCATAATCAACATTAATGTTTACCATGTCTAATTAAAAACTCTTTCGGGACTATCGCAGAATCCCGACACAAAGTGGCGTCACTTTGTGTATCGTTTCGCGATTTTTTCAAAACATTCTTTCCTTTGAGAGACAAGTTTAACCGGCCGTTAACCGTTGCGATGCATATTTAAGCAACGCAAAACCAAGTAAACCATCAAATAACCAGTTTTACCTGTTTGCTCATACATTCCTGCGAATGTAAAGTGTAGTGGTCCCGGGGAATGTAAACAAACAAACAAAACAACCGACCGAAGGGATTACTAACGCCACCGTAAAAAGGACAGTTTATATCTGAATTCGCTCCATTTTCGCTTATTCACAAATCATTACGCCCGGCTATTTCGGGTACGGGCTTGTTCTGTTCTCGCGAACGAATTTATTTCTACTAACACACACACACACACATTGAAATAACGGCGCTAGGGCGAGAATTTGGCCCGAATTATATGCATTTATGAATATATCGGGGTTGTTGTGTAAACTGGTTTATCTGCGGTCAATTTTCCCAATTTTTATCACCAACTAAACCATCAAGAATACATTTGGAAACATTTTTGCCTATTTTATTTATGGACTGGAAAAATTATATATGTAGCGTTCCAATTTTTTATTTATAATATTTAAAAAAACATGAAACAGAAACTTCATTTTGTTATATTTTTATAATTAATGATTAATAAATTATCTGTTCAACTGTTTTGCAATTGTTAATGTAATTTATAATTTAATTATTTTATACATATAATTAATTTTAAATGTTTTGATGAAACATTCAATAACGAAGCATATATTTAATATTTAATGAGGCTTTCATTTAGTTAATTAAATTGTTAAATAAAATACCTTTAATAACAAAAACAACTAATTTATTTTTAAAGTGGTGAAATAGATATTATGCAAATTAAATTCCTCTGTGTTTTAAACGGTATAGTTCCTTAAATTTTTCGGTAAGCAAAGTTTCCTTCTACAAACAACTTCAAATATCTCTATAATTGTTAACAATACTACAATGAATGTCATTAAATTTTAAATTACAAGTTATTTTAACATATTTAAGAATGATATTCTATTTTAAGATCATTTCGTAATTATGAAGCATTGTAATGGTTTTGTTAAATCATTTAACAACAGAAGATCATCAAAACTTGTTAATTTAATCATTGAGTTCGAACAGCATCATGAACTTGTTCTGCCTTTAATGGAAGCTTTCAATTAGTTAATTAAAATAATGTATAAATACTTCTATGAACAATAAAAATTTTATTTTTAGTGTAGTGAAATAGAGACGGTTGTAAACTAAATTCCTTGGTGGTTTAAACTTTTAAGTTCGTTATAATATTTCCGGTAAACTTTTTTTCACAAACAATTTCAAATATCTGTACAATTGTTTACAACAGCATAACGAAAGTCATTAAATTTTAAATTATAATTTACATTTTAGGAATAAAATTTACATTTCAAAATTATTTCATAATTATAAAGCATTGTGGTAGTTTTGTCAAAACATTTAATGATGAGTGATCATGAAATACTGTCAAATTGCCAACTGAATTTTAAGCCCCTTCATAAAGTTATCCAGTCTTTAATTGTAACTTAAAAAAATCCAATTTCCACCCTGAATAATTTGCCACAAACGAAATAATCAAAATTCGACGTAATCCCAAACTTCAACCCACACACGAGCACAACAGTGAAAATGTCCGTTTAGAATTTTGATATATGTATGTATAGAAATATCCTGTGAAAGTTGTGGCAGTGAAAGAGATCGATCTCGCATTCCCGAATAAACACAATCATTCATAAAAGCAAGAAATTGCAGTCGACGGCTCGATCGTGGAAAAAAGTCGTTTCCATTGTGGATTTTTCCGGCCGCGTGCAAATAAAAAAATAACAATCGATCCGAATGAAAAGGTACTTTCTTTATATCCCGTCCCATAAAGTTGACGTTGATGTTGGAGATTCGTTTCCGTTCCGCGGTCAGACGCCATAATTTTATGCAACCCCCGAACGGCTCATGAAAATATATTATAAGCACGTGTTTATGTCTTTTAGTAACAGGAAAAAAGTAGCCAATATTTGTTGTCGGTATTGGCGGTAGACGCAAAGGGTGAAACATCAAAGTGCCCCTTTTATGAAAGTCGCATTACAGGTTGACTGAATTTATAAAAATTATAATTGGCTTGTAAGGAATAAAAGAAGCATGAAGCGAATAAGCAGTTCGTTTGCATTAGAAAATACATTGAAATGTTTCTGCGAATTTCGTTCATGGGGTTAAAAATTCAATCGTGCCGCTTTAACATGTTACATGCTACATAAAATATGTATCGACAAGACTGTTGTTATTGATTTTATATTTTACAATGAACGCTTTAAACACGTAAAGAGATTTAAAGCCACAATTTCAGCTTTTCCCAGTTTTATTTGACGCATTAATAAAATTGTGTGCGAGTGTGTGTGGGTGTGTATAGAATGTAACATGTATACAGATCCAATATCGTAATTAGAAACAGCGTTATGCGGGGCCGCGTACAAGAAATAAAATAAAAAACCGCTTTAATCCTTTCCGTGGCAGCGGAAAATATGTCATCCTGCCGCAACACCAAGACGGATAGCACACAACTTTACTTTAATCTGTGCTTATTTAGACGAGAGTGGAAAAACAAAGAACTCAAGTCGACTGACATTTGAAGTGGTTTCAAGTTTTTCTTTGACAACAGTTGATCCTACGTCGTAGGCTTTATTCATTTATACGTGTCATGTATAAGTTTTCAATTAAATTAAACGAAACTTGTTTAGCCTTGTTTCATTTCAGTTCACGTTCCCACGGAAAGGTAGACTGAATATTTAATTGTGAGACGTTCAGTTCCGGATCTTCAATTAAAAACGAACTAAATTCATAACTTAAATACTTACCTGCTTCTTTTAAAATACGACAGTTTAAAACACAGTTATTAATTAAAAAATTTAAGAAATAAACAGAAAACATTCCATAAAGTAATAATGTTGTTGCCCTACTGTCCTGATAATCCTGAAGATTTTTAAGTTCAGCAACATTCTTTCTACTGCTATCAACCGATCGTTGTCGTTCTGACAACGAATAACAAACGATGTACAAATTATTAGCTTCTGAGGTTTGTCTAAAATCTAGGGGTGATATTATTTTACCCTTTTTACCACGTCTTTAATTGATCTTAGATTTTTCATTAGTTAAACATAAGTTTTAATTATATAGAATAAAATATTAACTAAACACAGTAAGAACAAAACTAATAATAACATAAGTAATTAACATACAATTAACATTAATTCTCCATCTAAATATCTTTACTCACATTCTCGATGTAGAGGATTTCCGAAAAATCTCAGAACTTTCTCTAACTTTTGCAACCTACACAATTCTGACCAATCATTTATACAGTTGTCTTGTACAAGAAGCTTTGTTAAATTTCTCAAATCTTCTATACTTTCCAACGTTTTTATCATATTAAAAGAGACATTGAGCACCTGCAAATTATCTCCCAGTTTCTCCAATCCGGATAAAGAGACAATCAAAGTTTACACTAAGATCTAACTTCTTGAGATTCTTCAAAGATCCCAGAGAAGAAATCTGATCAATGGCATTTTGAGGCAACAGTAACGTTTCGCAGTTCGTAAGAGTGAATATTTAATTGTGAGACGAGCTCAGATCGTTCAGTTCTAGATCTTCAACTAAAAACGAAGTAAACACATAACTTAGCTATTATACTTACCTACTTCTTCTAAAATATGACAGTTTAAAACACAGTTATTAAGTCAAATATTTATTGAAAACCATTGACAAAAATAAACAAGAGACACACTCTATGAAATAATAATGTTATCCTACTATCTGATAATCGTGAAGATTTTTAAGTTCAGCAACGTCCTTTCTACTGCTGCCAATCGATCGTCGTCGTTCTGGCAACGAATAACCAACGATTTACAAATCATTTGTAAATTATTAGCTTCTGAAATTTGACTAAAATATAGGGGTGATATTATTTTAGCCTTTTTACAACGTCTTTAATTGATCTTAAATTTTCTGGTATGTTTTAATTACCATTTTAGATCATTCGATTTGTAGCAAATATTTCTGACGTTAGTTACTGATTATCACTCTTAAATATCAATCAATTACATAGAACAAAACATTAACTAAACACAGTAAAAAAACTAATAATAACATAAATAATTAACCTACAATTAACATTAATTCTCCATCTAAATATTTTAATTCACGTAAATGTGCAGCGATAATTTTTTTATAAATCCCTTGCTCACATTCTCGATGTAGAGGATTTCCGAAAAATGTCAGAACTTCTAATTTCTGTAACATTTGCAATCTACACAATTCTGACCAATCATTTATACAGTTGTCTTGTACGAGAAGTGTTGTTAAATTTCTCAATGCTTCTATACCTTCCAACGTTTTTATCATATTAAGAGATACATTGAGCATCTGCAAATTATCTCCCAGCACTTCCAATCCGGATAAAGAAACAATCAAGTTTTCACTAAGGTCTAACTTCTTGAGATTCTTCAAAAATCCCAGAGAGGAAATTTGATTAATGGCATTTTGAGGCAACAGTAACGTTTCGCAGATCATAAGAGCGGACAGCGATTCGCTAAGTTCTTCGATACATCTTACTCCATTTGGACGCAAACTGATAACACGGCTATCGGCCGTGTTCTGCAGTCCATTGTCTATGGCGCCATTACCTTGGTAATCGAACCCTTTATTCCTGCACCCCATTAAATATTCGCCATCCAGCTTTTTAATGTTGGCCCATTTTTGGGCAACTTCCAGTTTAAACTGAGGCCTCGTATAACCATAACACAAAGGATTCCCCTCCAAAGTTAGCATCTCCAGATTCTTCAAATCGCTCAGCGGAGCCAAGTGATTCCATTCTGCTATCTTGTTGTAGCTTATGAAGAGGTACTTCAGTTTTTTTAAAGAAGCGACCCCCGCTAAATTACTTATCTCGTTGCGGCACAACGTCAGTTGTTCCAAAGTGTCCTTAACGGATTCTATTCCGGCGGTGGACGTTAAAATGTTATTGCTGAGATCAAGCACCTTCAGTTTGGACAAATAATTCAAATGCTTGATCGCCGGAACACGATTGAAGGAAAGACTCACTCTGACACAGTTCGCAAGACGACCAAGGTATTCGTCCAGACACTCAATCGCCGGATTGTGCGACTGGAAATTGGCGGTGTCACTGTTGTACGGATACGTGTTCGGGTAGGTCTCCTCGAATTTCTTCATCGCCTTTTCGAAGGTGTACAGTTCCTTCGGAGCGTCGCCCAGCCCCAAATTGCCCAAATAAAAACAATCTGAAATTAATAGGTTACAATTAATGTGCGATCCACATTTCGAATTGGTACGGGTAATTTTATTGCCCAACAATACGCCCGAAATAGGGAAAATGAGAAAAGCAAAGTCCTCTTTTTGGTTGCGAAACTCGCTTTCCTCAATTATAGTCCAATACATCTTGATTTCACGTCGGATTTGCGGCGGTAAAAATAAAAAGTCACGCACCCCAATCCCTGGCCGGGTCTTGTGGCATTTGTCACGAATTCATGGGCAGCGTATCAGAAAATGAATTTACCGATTTTAACGAGCTTGTTAGCGAAAATATGTTGTTAGACTAACCAGCGGGTGGTGGGGACAACGGTAGTCAACTTAAGAACGTAGCGGAGCGTAATTTCGCTCTCAAGTGTTTGCCGTATTACACTTGTACTTTGCGAATTGCTCGTTTCGTTCTATTCAAAGATAAGGTGGGATCTTTAAGGGCCATTATTGCACCGCCGGCCAATTCCATGAGATAAATTCACCGAACCTATTGTGAAATATCAGGGTAAACGATGACCCGGAGGGAGATTTCTGCATGGAAAGTTGTTTATGTCCCGCACCAAAAATAAAACGTTATTCATCAGTTATCGGCGAATGATGAATAACGGGCAACTTCAATCGATTAATTGCTTTAACTATATTGATTCCTATTAATTTAAGACTATTCTCTTTTGGGGTGGATATTATTTATTGAATAAATGATATTAAGGATCAAATATTACACGAAACGTTATGTTGTCCGGATCTATAGAAAATTTGTCATTTTGATGAAAGTTTTAGTAAGATCACGATACCAAACTTTGGGCAAAAACAGTTAGGAACTAGTTTTGGGATAATTTAGTTTATTAAATTGAATGGCCTTCATGCAGCTCTCATCTCAATTCCACTGAAAATCTTTGGAAAGATAAAATAAAATAACAAAATAAAAACTTTAACGAATTATTGAATAGACTTTTAGAAACATAATATTAAACATCTTATTGGAATTGCAAATAGGTTGTAATGGAAGTAGATAATTCAGTCAGCACATTAAATGGCCCATTTTGTAAATTTATCAAAGAATTTCATTCTTATCACAAGTTTAATTGGATAGATACATTTAATTAAGTTCAAAAATCGTAAAAATTACGGGTATATCAATTCTTTTTTCACGAGGAAGGTGAGCATATATGGGATTACCATACAGATAAATTTAGAGCTACTTAAATCCTTCCATAGTAAGAGGCATGAACAGAATATAAATGATGATAGAAAAGAGTTGCGTAGCAAAGACACACTTTTGCCAGTGAGTCCATGACATTCTCAGAAAAGGTGAAACTGAAAGAATGAAGTGGCCATCACGTTCCCAGGATAATATCACAATTGAGCATGTATGGGATTACTATCCAGATAAATTTAGAGCTATTTAAATCCTTCCATAGTAAGAGGCATGTACAGAATATAAATGATGATAGAAAAGAGTTGCATAGCAAAGACACACTTTTGCCAGTGAGTCCATGACATTCTCAGAAAAGGTGAAACTGAAAGAATGAAGTAGCCATCACGTTCCCAGGATAATATCACAATTGAGCATGTATGGGATTAATATACAGATAAATTCGGAGCTGTTTAAATCCTTCCATAGTAAGAAGCATGCACAGGAGTATAAATGATGATAGGAAAGAGTTGCATAGCAAGGACACACTTTTGCCAGTGAGTCCATGACATTCTCAGAAAAGGTGAAACTGAAAGAATGAAGTAGCCATCACGTTCCCAGGATAATATCACAATTGAGCATGTATGGGATTAATATACAGATAAATTCGGAGCTGTTTAAATCCTTCCATAGTAAGAAGCATGCACAGGAGTATAAATGATGATAGGAAAGAGTTGCATAGCAAGGACACACTTTTGCTAGTGAGTCCAGGACATTCCCAGAGAGGGTAAAATTGAAAAAATGGGGTGGCCACCACGTTCCCAGGATAATATCACAATTGAGCATGTATGGGAATACTATCCAGATAAATTCGGAGCTATGTAAATCCTTCCATAGTAAGAGGCATGCACAGGAGTATAAATGATGATAGAAAAGAGTTGCATAGCAAAAACACACTTTTGCTAGGACATTCCCAGAGAAGGTGAAATTGAAAGAATGCGGTGGCTACCACGTTCCCAGGGTAGTAACACAATTGAGCATGTATCTAATTACTATCCAGATAAATTAGGAGCTATTTAAATCCTTCCATAGTATAAAACATGCACAGGAGTATAAATAATGATACGAAATACTAAATTAAATTGTTGTTACCGTTTTTGATATTAAATTGCTTTAGTTTTTATAACCTATAATGTCTTGAAGTATCTTGAAGTATCTTGCTCAAACTTCCCCTATGTGGGGATTATCAAATATGCATGTTTTTGATGTCAATTTTTAAAAAACGTTTTAAACAAAACTTGTGTATTCATAAAGTTATCGAAAAGTTGGAAACAAAATGCAGCACAACTCAACATCAATATCTGTAAGTTGTACAAATGTAAAAGTTCGTGGATGCCTAAAGCTTGAAACTCGAAAAATGATATAACCTGCGTACATATCAATCTTGTCAAGTGATTATTTATTTCCAATTTCGAGATTAATGCCGGGATGAATTCACGGCAAAGTTTGATAAGGTATTGCAATATATTAGGGCCCCGCTCTAAAGTTACAGTCGAGCTGATTCAATTATCAAGTAAACTTTGTTTGAAAAGTATTTGACAGTAGACCGTGTAGTTTGCCGTTGTAAACTTGTGTCAGCATAAATGAGGGGAAATAACCGGGTACGTACTCGCATATAACGTATAACTAACATTTACACCCCGATAACAAAACGTGCAGCTTGTGTTTACGCAATTTTTTTCATCCGAACTCGTAATGCAGTTGATTTTGCATTGCAAATAAATTTTAAATGCATTTCATCTTTATAAATTTTAAAAGCTGCGTTAAATAAAATGTAATATAACTCTCACTCAAATAAACATTTACTCTTTTAATGTTGGAGAATTCAGCTCTTGGCGTATGACTAACATTTATAGTTGTAATAAAATATAATGAAGCGCTTGACGGCGCTCACAGCTCTTTTAACAAATTACATTAAACTTGGCTAAATATATGAACGACTCAACTAAAAAAGTCATAAAAACGAATTATTTCATTTGAGGGGAAAATGTGTATGTCAATAAAATTATGGTCTGTTTTTAGAAACTTTTATAGGTAACGTTTATTTTTAACTGAACGCTGCATGTCCTAAAATATAATTTATTATTTGTTGAAACGAGAATTTTCGATATATTAAATTTGTAGTTCATATGATGTAAAAGCTTTTCAAAACGAATCAATAACAAAATGACATTAATTATGTTAATTATATTAATACTTAATTGAATATTTAATGCTTAAATTAATATGATGATTAGTTCTTTTCTAATAATAATAACAATAAACAAAATTGCAATCAATATAAATAACATAATAAATAGAAGTAATTAATACGAAATGAACTTTATGATAAAACATAAAATTAAATTTACACAACAATAATTTAAATTTAAACGTCACCACAACAACATTAAATCTATTAAATAAAAATAATATATTTACAAACAAATACCTCCGATAAATAAACATTAAATAAAAACGATGTAGGCATTAACGAACGAGTACCTTCGATAATTAAACAGTTTGGTTTTTAAACTAGTCGATTTACATGTTAATTGTCGCCCTCCCCGTTTCCCGTCGAGTCGTCCCGTCCCGATCCGGATAAAAAGCACGGTTCGGCAAATGGAAATGCAAAGGGGTGAGCCGGGTCATATTTTTACGAGGCCCGAGAGATGTTAATAAGATGCGGCAGCATACAGTGCCCGTGTCGGTTATGCCGCGGCAGGATGGCGGGATTCCGATCACATAAAACACCTACCCCCGATGTGACAACGGGGTCCCGGACCGCGGCCGTATCGCAGCGCGGCCACTGATCCACACACGTTCTTTATTATTTATCGATCCCGATATATAAATCAGGATTTTATCGTTGGGCCGTGCTTTCGTGTTGCCGCTGCATTTCCACTCATTAATTAGGGATTCGACGGCGGCCCGTTTTGCTGGTCTGACGGGCCGACGAAAAATCCGCCGGGCTCCGGTCGGACGGAAAATTTATCCGCGCAACGTGTATATTTATTGGTTGTCAATTAAATTTTCAAAATTATCGCGACCGCTAAATTATTTTGCGGACGAACTCGAAATTGTTGATGAATTTACCCCGAACTACGAATAAAAGAAGGATGTTTGATGAGTGATTTTTTATGGTATTTATTTTTACACTTTTTCTCGGCATTCTTAATAAAATAAATAAAAGAAATTAAATGACTATTTAATAATTTTTTTTTAATCTTGATTTGGACCAAATATATATATATATATATATATATATATATATATATATATATATATATATATATATATATATATATATATATATATATATAATTATTAATATTTTCAATAAAACTTTAGAGTACTCAAAAGAATTACTATAAAAAGTCGAATAAACTTGAGAATTGGAAAAAAATTACTTAATTTTTTAAACCCCTAACCAAAAATAAGTTTTTTAGAAATTTTAGTTTAAGTTTTTTAGTTAGAAATTAAAGAAAAACTTTTCACTTAATTTTTTTCATTTCTGATAGGGCCTAAAATATTATTTTAGAAATTCCTAAATATTTAAAAATATATAATTTTTGATATTTAGAATATTTTTATCAAAACTTCAGAGTACTCGAGAAAATTATCATCTATGACACAAATAAGCTTGAAAAATTGAGAATACAATAAAAGCTTTTTTATTATTTATTATTTTTATTATTTATTTATATAATTAATGATTTGAATCAAAAATAAGTTATTTTAGAAATTTCTGAATATTCAAATATATGTAATTACTAAAATTTAAACTGTTTGTGGCAAAACTTCAGCATACTCTATATAATCATTATAAAAATCACATATAAGTGTTTAAAAGTTGGAAATGAAAGAAATACTTAATAATTTATTTTTTTTTTTTAATTCTAATTGGGCCTAAAAATATTATTTTGGAAATTCCAAAATATTTAAAAGTATGTAAATATTAATATTTAGAATATTTTTTATCAAAACTTCAGAGTACTCGAGGAAATTATTATGTATGAGACAAATAAACTTTAAAAATTGACAATAAAAGAAAAACATAATTATTTATGTATATAAATAATGGTTTAAATCAAAAATAAGTTATTTTAGGAACTTCTAAATATTCAAATATATATAATTACTAAAATTTAAACTATTTGTGTCAAAACTTTAGCATACTCTATATAATCATCATAAAAATCACAAATAAGTGTTTAAAAGTTGAAAATTAAAGAAATACTTAATAATTTATTTTTTTTAATTCTGATTGGGCCTAAAAATATTATTTTGGAAATTCCTAAATATTTAAAAGTCTATAAATATTAATATTTAGAATATTTTTTATCAAAACTTCAGAGTACTCTAGGAAATTATCATCTATGACAGAAATAAACTTGAAAAATTGAGAATAACAGAAAAACTTAATTGTTTGTTTAAATAAGCAATAGTTTGAGTCAAAAGTAAGTTATTTTAGGAATTTCTAAGTATTCAAATATATAATTACTAAAATTTAAACTGCAAGTCAAAACTTCAGATTACTCTATGTAATCGTTATAAAAACCACAAATAAGTGTTTAAAAATTGGAAATTAAAGAAAAAATTAATATATTTTTTTTTAATTTTAATTGGATTTAAAAATATAATCTTGGAAATTCCTAAATATTTATTAATATATAGAGTATAGAAAATTTCAAAAATAAAAACATTATTATTATTATTACTAGTTGGAGCCAAAAGTAAATTATTTTAGAAATTAAATATTTAAAAAATACATTGACTAAAATTGACTGTTTTTATCAAAAATTCAAAATACTCTAAATAAGATTATCGAAGAGATAAACTTTAAAAAACTGGAAATTAAAGGAAAATTTAATAATTTATTTTATTATATTTTGGAGCCATAAAAAAGTAATTTTGAAAGTTTCCTTTTAATCAAAACTACAGAGTATCTTAAAAAACTATTATAAAAGACACAAATAAATTTTAAAAGTTGGAAATTAAAGAAAAACTTGATAATTGTTATTTTTATTCTGATTAGTTCTGATTTTTAGTGTGCCAGAGAATCATTATTAATTTCACAAATAAACTAAAAAAAAAATAGAACATTAAAAGAAAATTCAATCTAATTTATTTCTTGTTGAAGTCAAAAATAAATTGTTTGAGAAACATATAATCATTAAAATTTAGACCACGTTTAAAAATTGGAAATCAAATGATGCCTTAAACGTTTATTCCTATAAATATTAATAATGAAGCATTAGTAATTAGTACGGAGTTAAATTTGCCTCGGATAAAATTGAAGTGTTTCAGTTCGATTAGCATAGTAAGTGATTTGAAAAAGGCACTTTCGTATTGGTTTATATTATTCTATTGTCCGCAATGCGAACAAATGGCTCAGTGAAAATGGAGTTGTTTTCAAACGGGCAAAATAAAATTGTCACCTCATTTCCGCAAAAGAACCTTAAATAAATTAAAATCGGCCCCGATCGCGCAATGAATCACCGCACTGAATAAAATTTCTGACTAGCATTTTTCTAAAAGCAAGTAATAAACCCGGAGATATTCAAGAGCCAGAACTGATTTATGAACATAAGTTAAGTTGAATAATAGATTTTATTGTTCGCATCATGAAGTAAATAACGAAAAATAGAGGGCGCAATAAAAACCGGCATTCACCGGAAATGCTATATTCAATCTTGGAACATATTTCATCAGAACCGGATTATCGAGAAATATTGTTATGTCCGTCTTGGAGCCAGACCCTGTGAAATTCGCGCCGAAAAAACCGTCATCTCGACGTATTTCAAACCAAACGGTCGCGACCGGCCGGACCGATTCCACGCCGAACAAATCACTCACGTGCTGTTCTTTTATTCTGCAGCTTAAAACCCAATAAAATATACTTTTTGATTTATATTCCACGACAGACGATAGTCGATGCCCGATGGTCGATACAAATATAATTTATCGTCGTCCGACAAAAAAACCAACTAACTAACAGAAACTTAAACACAGAAAACAATCGTCGGTGAATTTGTGTCGGGGCGTCGGCTCCTAATTCGTCCAGACCAATAAAAACGGCAACGAAATTAACGGCCTCCCAGGAGTGACGGCTCCGGAACAGAGAGGCGAACAGGTACGAGACCGAGGCCCGGACCCCGTCCGACGTTCAGCCGTTAACCCCCCGGACCTGTCTGTAACTGTCAATCCCACTTCCGGTTCGGCCTGGGCGCTTCCCATATCCGCTCCTGCAACGGCGAGCGCCGGTTCCGTGGCCGGACATTCTTTCGCAGCCCCTTATCTGTTTTCGGCTTGTATCGCGGCGGGGTGTTTGAGAATATGATATTGAGGGTGGCGGCGGCGAGTGCGGAACGAAATATTGCACTTTCGCTACGCCGGTTGTTTCCTTTGTAACGGCGTAATGCTAAGGGTTGCCTCCTGAAAGACCATTGTTTCGACGAGAATCCGTACCCCCATTTTAATATATGTTTTACATAAACATCTACTAGTGTAGATTAAATTCTTTCAGCACGTGCATTCACTTGGTTTTTCCTGGATTTAAACGTTACAATTATTATAGTACCATATACAGGGTGATTCACCTAACTTATTCGTTACAAGTTTATAGAGAACGGAACAAAGTGTCAATTTGAATTTATACCAATTATAAATTGATTTCGTTTGGAGTTTCACCGGAAGTGACATGAATTTTGCACCATGAAAATCAACCATTGAGAAGTGGTTTGCTAAGTTTATACGGGGCGAAATGAGCACCGAGAACGATGAACGCAGTGGACACCCCAAAGAGGCTGTTACCGACGACAACATCAAAAAAGTCCACAAAATAATTTCGGATAACCGTAAACTGAAGTTGATTGAGATAGCTGAGACCCTAAAGATATCAAAGGAATGTGTTGGACGTATCCTGAATGAATATTTGGGTATGCGAAGGCTCTGTTCAAAGTGGATGCCGCACAATCGACCAAAAACAATAACGAATTGATGATTCTGAGCAGTGTTTGGAACTGTTCAATCGCAATAAATTCGAATTTTTGCGTCGATATGTGACAATGGATGAAACATGGCTCCATCATTTCACACCGGAGTCCAACAGTCAGCCGAGTGGGCTGAAGCCTATTTTGATGCTAAAGACAAATCGTACTATAAAAATGGTATCGAAAAATTGTATGGCCGCTAAAACCGTTGTATCACCCTCGATGTCAACTATATTACTATACAAAATTCAATGTACAACCTTCATCATTCCACAGAAAAGAAAATTTTAGGTTATGTGGAATAATTTTTGATATATATAGTCTGCCGACTTAAATTTATAATATTATAGCTTACCGGTCTTCGTATGTAATGCCATTGCTAAAATTATAGAAAACTATATTCAAATTGCACCTAATTACTTATTACAAAATGGCAATTGCTTTGCTGTACCTCATACTACGGACTTTCAAATAGGACCGAACAAATTTTAGGTTAAGTGGAAAAATGTTTAAATAAATATATCTACCGATCGGAAACCGTTTACTCCGACTGAATCTTGAGAGGAAGAGAGAGACATCGTGCACCACAGATATAAACTGGAGTGGGTAATGCTTTTCTCTCTCAGGATTCAGTCGGAGTAAACTCATTTCGATATGCATATCTTCTTCACGTACGATCCCATTGTTAGAATTCTTGGAAACGGTATTAGAATTGCTGAGTGCACCTAATTATTTCCACGCACAGTACTGACAGACTACCAAATCACTTTGCTGCGCCCCACGCTGCGCAATAAGATTGCCGGACATGCAATTTGATCTTGAGTTTATTATTAATGTGCTAAACTATATTTTCTGCTTTTAATCATAACAAAAAAATGAACTAACTAATTACACTCCAAATTCCAACAAAATTCAATGTACAATCTTCATCGTTCCAAAGGAATTTCGGATACGTCCAAAAAAAAATTTTAGGTTATGTGGAATAATTTTTGATATATAGTCTGGCGACTTACATTTATAATATTATAGGTTACCGGTTTTCGTATGTAATGCCATTGCTAAAATTATCGAAAACTATATTCAAATTGCACCACACACCTAATTACTTATTACAAAATGGCAATTACTTTGCTGTACCTCGTACTACCTAATACGACTTGACTTTCAAATAGGACCGAACATATTTTAGGTTAAGTGGAAAAATGTTTAAATAAATATATCTATCGATCGGAAACCGTTTACTCCGACTGAATCTTGAGAGGAAGAGAGAGACATCGTGCACCACAGATATAAACTGGAGTGGGTAATGCTTTTCTCTCTCAGGATTCAGTCGGAGTAAACTCATTTCGATAGGCATATCTTCTTCACGTATGATCCCATTGTTAGAACTCTTGGAAACGGTATTAGAATTGCTGAGTGCACCTAATTATTTTCACGCACAGTACTGACAGACTACCAAATCACTTTGCTGCGCCCCACGCTGCGCAATAAGATTGCCGGACATGCAATTTGATCTTGAGTTTATTATTAATGTGCTAAACTATATTTTCTGCTTTTAATCATAACAAAAAAATGAACTAACTAATTACACTCCAAATTCCAACAAAATTCAATGTACAATCTTCATCGTTCCAAAGGAATTTCGGATACGTCCAAAAAAAAATTTTAGGTTATGTGGAATAATTTTTGATATATAGTCTGGCGACTTACATTTATAATATTATAGGTTACCGGTTTTCGTATGTAATGCCATTGCTAAAATTATCGAAAACTATATTCAAATTGCACCACACACCTAATTACTTATTACAAAATGGCAATTACTTTGCTGTACCTCGTACTACCTAATACGACTTGACTTTCAAATAGGACCGAACATATTTTAGGTTAAGTGGAAAAATGTTTAAATAAATATATCTATCGATCGGAAACCGTTTACTCCGACTGAATCTTGAGAGGAAGAGAGAGACATCGTGCACCACAGATATAAACTGGAGTGGGTAATGCTTTTCTCTCTCAGGATTCAGTCGGAGTAAACTCATTTCGATAGGCATATCTTCTTCACGTATGATCCCATTGTTAGAACTCTTGGAAACGGTATTAGAATTGCTGAGTGCACCTAATTATTTTCACGCACAGTACTGACAGACTACCAAATCACTTTGCTGCGCCCCACGCTGCGCAATAAGATTGCCGGACATGCAATTTGATCTTGAGTTTATTATTAATGTGCTAAACTATATTTTCTGCTTTTAATCATAACAAAAAAATGAACTAACTAATTACACTCCAAATTCCAACAAAATTCAATGTACAATCTTCATCGTTCCAAAGGAATTTCGGATACGTCCAAAAAAAATTTTAGGTTATGTGGAATAATTTTTGATATATATAGTCTGCCGACTTAAATTTATAATATTATAGCTTACCGGTCTTCGTATGCAATGTCATTGCTAAAATTCTCGAAAACTATATTCAAATTGCACCACACACCTAATTACTTATTACAAAATGGCAATTACTTTGCTGTACCTCGTACTACGCAATACGACTTGACTTTCAAATAGGACCGAACAAATTTTAGGTTAAGTGGAAAATGTTTAAATAAATATATCTATAAAAATATATACATCTCGAGGCAAATATAATATTATAGCTTACCAGTCTTACTGTACGATGCCATTGCTAAAACCCTTGGAAACGGTATTAGAATTACTGAATGCACCTAATTTTTTTCACGCACAATACTGACAGGTGGATGAAAAATGGCGAGTGCCTGTGCTGCGTTTTATGCTGCGTAATACGATTTCTAGGCGGGCAATTTGAATATGACCTTGAGTTTGATATTTACAGATTAAAATAATTCTATTGTCAGCCACATAAGAGAGGAGAAACAAAATTATGTGTAAAATATGAAATATTTTATACATAACTATTTTAAAAAATCAGTGCCCTCCCACAATGTACATAATAAAATGTGTAGATGTGGAGCCTTGTTAAAATTATAGATGTCAGTCACGGTTTCTGCAGATGTAGTGTCATGTCTTACCACTATAACGCCACACAACTTTAAAATTGACCTTAAAATGCCCTTGAAAGAGTTTATTGTAACATGTTTAATTATTTATTGAATAAATTAGCACGTGTGAAGTTAGACGTCAGGTGTCGAGACTGCGGTCCCTTTCAGTCGTACGCCCACTCAAATGGAAATGATCGTTCCAATATTCCCGAAAATGATATGACAATCTGCACATATGTAGAATTAATTATCAGGTTCATTAATGACAAAACATTATTCAATTGAAACAACAATTGATCCAGTGATGCGGCACGCGATCCCGAAATGAATATATTAAAATTGTTGCGGAGCGTCTGTACACGCAGTATTTCAAACCATTTCCGCCATTGAACATTTGGCAAATGTACGAACGGCAATTATTTAAGCAAATCACTAATTAATGTGGCCAACAGAGCACAAGGATAAAATTGTTGAATTATATATCGGGATCAATAAATAATAAAGAATCCGCTACAGTGGCATTGTGCAGAACTGATTTTGTATCTCTCTGCCATTACGTTATGCGGCTTGGAAATTGGAACATCTGATTATCCAGTTGGTCGTGCATTCATTCGTGCACGCGTTAAAATAAAGTGGATGGCAAAACTACACTCGCATAGATAAACGACGTTAATATTAGCAGTTCGTAAAAATTATTGACACACATAGACATACAGCGTAGATACAATGTTGGTTTTGTGCAGATACGCTCAAAACTATCAAAACCGTCCTGCCATTTTGTAACAATGTTTTATCACCTTATTATATTATTTTATTTTACTTTCCTTGCGTGAAAATTATTAAAGAGAAATTAAACAGCAATTATCTCCAGTTGTTTGCCGAAGGAGGACGAACCTAGTATAATCTTAATCAATTCAGTTCCACGTCTCCGTAACTGTTCGGCGTAAGATTATAGTTTTTTTCTTTTGTATACATCATAACGATAACGACGAAATCAAGCCGAACGAAATACAGAATTGCAGGAGGCTACAAACAGAATTTAATTCCGAGGCAGCGAATATCCAGATAATAATACCTGGAGTATAATTTACGTCGAAATCAAAAAAACAGAGTCTGATAAGTTTTCAGTTTACCTTCTCCTGAACTTCTCGTTGTTAAATATTTATATAGCTGTGAATATAAATGGAATATTTATTGTTTAATTAACAGCAGTTTGTCAGAGCGGGAAAGTTCGGAATGCAATGTTGCCGGGCAATAAATAAAGTGGAAAGCTCGGCGCTTATTGGTAGCCTTTTAGATCCGATAAATAAGGCCTTTCGAATTTTAGCTGGGAAGATAATGAGCACGATTAAAAACAGATTACCATCTCGAGATATTTACTCTAGTAGCTCCGTTGCCTCCGCCGTTTTTGGACTGTGGAGGAATGGTAAAAATAAATTCGTGGGGATTAAATAAAGTGAATTAAACGCCCTACTGCATTACGACCAACCGAAATTAACCCAGGGGAAACATTACTTGAATTTCTTTTTCCTTTTTTTTTACTTACGCATGCTTTTTTATTGTAATATAATTATGCGCCGGTCGGTCTAATGCATCTGGATTCTTTTAAATTCGGTTATGTTAATTGCCACGAATATGTTTTGGCCCGGCTAATTTTAACCAATTGTTTTTAATTATTTGTGATAATTTGATTAAGAATTGTGTTTCCGACTAATTTTAACATATTTTTTTATACTGTTCATTCCAATTATAATCTTCAAACCTTTAAAACCCCTTAAAAACGAAATCTCCTTCTTGTAACCATAATACATAAACAGTGATGGAAAAAAGTATGGATTTTTAAATTATTTAATAGTATTTCAATTCTTTGTGTTATATAATTATAAAAAAATCGAAGAACTGTTTGATATGGCACAAATAAAATGGACAACATAAAACTTTGAAAGTTGCTGCAATTTCTTCAATATTATATTCTCTATCATATATTCATATCACATTGATCATCATCCTCAAATAATGAAAATAATTTAATCAGACATATTTTTGCCAACTTTCCAAGCTTCAAATTCTTTTCTTAAGCTAAATTTCTTCAGTTTTGCACCTCAAATGTTAACTTATACAAATCTTCCTCTTCCTCCCTTTCGAAATATTGATTATAGCCTCAAATTCTTTTTTGAAACTAAATTTCTTCGGATTTGCCTCTCGAATGTTCACTTACACAAATCATTATCTTCCTACTAAATATTGTATTTTTAGTTGTGTTATTTAGTTAGAATTAACAATTAAAAAATTGTAATAGTACAAGCAAGTGAAATAAATGTTAGAAACAGCATATTTTTGACACAAACCTGATAACCTCTGTGTTAAAAGAAGTAGTTTTTTATTCATTTAAGGAGACATATTTTTGCCAACTTTCCAAGTTTCAAATTAATTTTTGAAAGTAAATTTCTTCAGTTTTGCTCCTCGAATGTTCACTTATACAAATCTTCCTTTTCCTCCCTTTCAAAATATTAATTAAAGCTTCCTTTTAAAAAAAATATTCTATTTTTATAGTAATATTATTTAGTCAGAATTAACAATTAAAAAAAAATTGTAATAGCCTAAGGAAACGAGATAAAAAAATTAAACTTTTATTGCACTAATGAAAACAACAGACTCTTTCACCTTCATGTAATGTTTTTAACTTACCAGTAAACTTAACTTACATGGAAGAAAAGAAAAGAGGTTAGACACAGCATATTTTTGACTCAAATCTACTAACATCTGTGTTATAAGAAGTAGTTTTTTGTTCATTTAAGGAGATATATTTTTGCCAACTTTCCAAACTTGAAATTATTTTTTGAAGCTAAATTTCTTCAATTTCGCTCATCGAACGTTCACTTACACAAATCTCTCTTTTCCTCCCTTTCAAAATATTAATTAAATTTTCCTTTTTTTAAAAAAAAAAATATTGTATTTTTATAATAATGTTATTTAGTTACTGTAACGATAAGGAATTAAAAAAATTGTACTAAAATAGTCCAAGAAAACGTGATAAAAAATTGTATTATTATTGCACTAATCAAAACAACCAACTTTTTCATCTCAGCATATTTATCCTGCGTGATGTTCAGACGATAAAAATCATATATGTTTTTGTTAAGTTACCTGTCAAAAATACGTCTCTTTACATGATTTTTATCATCTCTATGACATAATGATAAGAATGATTTGGGAAAGAGATTTTTAACACAAATCTGCTAATCTCTGTGTTAAAAGTTTTTTGTTCATTTAAAGTGACATATTTTTGCCAACTGTTTTCAATGATAATTTGATTTATGTCTTATTGAAACGTAAATCTTTTTACCTTACACCACCACTGAAGGTTCAATAGAAAAAATTAAATAGAATTTGATGCTTGAAAAGTTAACAAAAAAGATATATTTCAATTGTTTTAAAAAGACGTGTTCTGATCAATAGAAGAAAGAAGTTGAATTTCTATAAATTGAAACATTCATCTTGAAATAGAATTTGAAGTTTGAATGATTAACATTTTAATAAATTATAATTTTTTGTTTTCAGCGTTAATTTAATTTTTGTTTCCTTGAAGCTGAAATCTTTTTATCCAATTCTAATTCTCACTGTACAATATAATATATTTAATGCGTCTCAGTTGTTCCCCCTTAACAACTTTTTAAATTTTAAATTTAGTGATATTTTTATTTGATTCGATAGAGTCGATTTCGCTTTAAAATTTCCATATTCAGTTGCAATTATAGTTGAATGACAAGTTTAATGTATCCATCAGTGGGTATAGATTTTTGTTGAAAATAAACGAAAAAAGAATAGAATACATCGACGATGCATAGTCGCTGATTAAAAGCTCGACTTTAACAACATTTTTGGCTGCGCGATTTATCACAATTTCTAGTTAAATGGTTTCGCGATTAAAAAAAAAATGACAACAATAAAAATCTATCGTTTTCACACGGTATTGGTAGGTACGAATGGGAATAATTCACATGAATACTACTTCGGGCAATTCGGATTTATGACCTTATCAATTAGAGTCATCAAAAATGTTTAGCGTGTATGAAAAAAGGCCCCCGATACCGTTGATTCAGTGGGCAGCACGGCGCGAATTCAAAATGGCTTTTGGTAGCAGTGTAGCGAATAATCACTGGAACTAATCGTATAAATCAAAATTTAATTTTCGACTCATATACAATTACGCAACTGTACCAGGAACGATACACTGTCAACGATATTTCGTGTAATGCAGACGACCGAAACTGTCCCGTTCTTTATTTTACTTTTTCCCTTCTAATTTATATTTGCACGGTTCAGATATCTATGTGTATGTGTGTGTGTGTGTGTGTGTGTGTGTGTGTGTACTATATCCTTGATTCATTGACAAACTGATTTCACGAACTTATTTTTATTTGACTTCTCTGCACGTTGCATATCAAATTCCCGACGATATTAATGCCGTTGTCTAAAAGAGAATTTTTATTAAAAATGCATGTGTACACCGGCCATGTAATTTAAAATGAATGCTGGATCTACCCAATAAATTAAATTAATTGTTATTATTAGAATTTTGTTTATATGACATTCATGTAGAAATAGTTGTAATCCTTAAACGATTTTTATCATTTGGTAAGAAGTATCTATCATCATATTTGTGACATAACAAATCTGTGTGTCACAATATTTAAAAAAATTTTTTTGTTTGGTTTTATTTTTGTTGGGGGATTTTGGCAATAGGGCCAATTCCCCCGGGCACTTATAATTTTGAACCGATTACCATTTTTCTGATATTTTATTATGTTTGCTGTAACTGCATAAATAAAACTTGAAGATCATGACTAATTGTCAGACATATGTAAAACCTATATTAATGACAAAGGGGGTTTGTTTACTAAACCAGAAGACGCAAGGCAGGCGAAGATGTCAACTCCCTATATCAACTGGGCTCGGAAAAAATAAGACCAATCGAGGAAGATCGGAGGATCTTCCTGAGAATCGATTGGAATTGCCGTTGGATCCGTTGGCTTCCCACAGCCACTGGTTTGTGGAGTGGTAACGAGCCCCAGAACAACGACAAGGTGGTGTGACAGTGTTTAAGAGTTTTTTTGTTTGATTTAATTTTGTTGGGGGATCTTGGCAATAGGGCCAATACCCCCGGTCACTTATAATTTTGAACTGAATACCATTTTCTTGATATTTCTTTGCGTTTGCTGTAACTGTATAAATAAAAACTCACATTTTAATAAAACCTGTTTAAAAAATTCTTTTCGGGGTGATTTATTGTACGTTCACGACAAAACATCGGTAAGATGTAAATGCCAGCATCATCTGATCTGTTGGTCTGTTGAAAATCTGTTGGTCACAGTTTTTTTTTAAATAAAGAGGGGAAAATCTTATAAAAGACGCACTCCTGATGGAATTCGGACCTCAGGATGGATCAACCTTGGCGTGGTCCTAGATCTCAGTATCACTCCCCAAACCAGATGATGCTGGCATCTACATCTTACCGACGTTTTGTCGTGAAAGTATAATAAATTACTCCAAAAAGAATATTTTAAGCAAGTTTTACAAAATGTGAAACAGTTTTTATTTATACGGTTACAGCAAACATAATAAAATATCAGACAAATGGTAGTCGGTTCAAAATTATAAGTGCCCGGGGGAATTGGCCCTATTGCCAATATACCCCATCAAAAGTAAAATCAAACAAAAACTTATTCAAACACGTGACTACACATTTATGTCACAAATATGATAATAACCTCTTTTCTTGAGCGAATGTGCAAATAAAAAGTTGCCGTCTTTGCCAGCCTACGGTCTCCTGGTTCAACAACACCTTTTGGCTATGATCTTCGGGATCGGTACCCGGTACTTCTTCGACACAATTACTCGCAGTGTTGTTTTGTTGGAGAATTGGCAATAGGGCCAATTTCCTCAAGCAATCATAATTTTAAAACACCAACAGATTTTTATGACACAAATTTCTTAGCCTATCAGTGTGAATGGTCATTCTAAATGATAAAATTCCTTTTATTATTAACTTATTCTTACAGGGTGTTTTTTAAATAACATCTTCGACATCCTACTGACATTTTGTCGTGAACGTACAAAAAATATTTTTTTTTTTTTTACAAGTTTTACCAAAATGTGGAACAGCTTTCATATAGTTTCAGCAAAATACAATGAAATATCAGAGTACTTTTTTGATATTTCATTGTATTTGCTGTTACTGTATAGACAAAAACTGTTTCACATTTTGGTAAAACTTGTTGAAAAAGTACTTTTCGCAGTCATTTATTGTACGTTCACAACAAAACGTCGGTAAGATGTAGATGCCAACATCGTTTGATGCTATTTGTATAAGTTGATTTTTGATCATTAAGCACTTGTAAAATAGAAACAGGACTGTTGACATTGGCTTTCCAGTCTATATTGTCATTAAACATAACGTACTCTTCTACATGGAAACAATTTTGGTAAAATTCATTATTAGTATTAATATTTTTTTTTTTTTTTTGAAGAATTAATTGTAATTATTTAGTGTCTCTCCAATTCATGTAGTTGCAAATCAAAATAATGCCTGAAAAGAACCGAGAGATTTAAAGTTATTTTTTTATGTTGTTAAAACTAAATCTGGAAGTTTTAAAGTTTAAAGCACAAACTATGTTCGAAGTTTTCAAAGTGTAACTTTTTGTATCAGTTTAAATTGATATGATACGAATATGTTTGTCTGCATTTTCAAGTGTCAGTAAATGTTAAGGAAGTTATAAAGAAGCATCACAAAGTCCCCGTACTTAAAAATACACAATAATGATTGTACACACGTGTTCACAACTTGAATGTATTATTTATATAATATGAAAGGAATTTAATGGCATTTGCATTATGGAATTAAAGAGAATATGTAATTCGCATAGGATTAACCAAATTTGTGACATTCTATTAAATAGTAAATGCACGAAGCAAAGATGATACTGTTTAGATGTTCCGTGCCAGATAATTCTCTTTATTGCTACACTAAATAACACAATCATGCATCAAAGTGATGTATTAAGTAAACGTTAAATAGAACTTGAGCAGATCTCTGGTGTACATAGCCTGGTGTGTTCCACAAACTAACCAAAATTTCCTAGTCGCGTGCATTATTAATATCATAATTAGTAAATTTGATAAATTCATGCCTCTCGTAGACCTTTGAAGTTGTTGCAAACAGTTTAACAATATAAGAGACGAAACACGCTTAGTCCTTCGAGATTGCAGAATGTTAATGCCGTAGTAAGTGGCGACAAGTTTATACTGTTTCCGCAGATTTAGGAGTTATTTATTGGGGTCACGATAAGCGTAATTGCTTTTTCGGCCTGGGATGTCCGTCTTCGAGTTTCGACTTTTATCGACTTCGACAAAGATGTCGATTGTCGATTTTGCTGGGAAATTTACATTTGCAACAATCGACATTACCGATCCCCCCCCCCCCCCCGGATTTAAATTAAACTGTTTATCATTCGCTCCGCGCAAACAATAAGGCCTGTTGTTTTTTTTTTCTTTTTTCGAGGGTTTGTCCCAAAGAAATTATTTGGCCCGTATATTTTTACACAGTGAAAATCTTACGAGTCCCCAGTTTAAAGTACGTCATAACTCTACGAATACAATATTTCGTATCCACTTACATCCAGAATTATTCATGATTATTGTATTTTACGTCGCTCGTAAAATTGTATGGCATGAACTCGATGCATAAAAAAATCGTAATAAAAACATAGCAGTAAAATAGTGCGGCGCAACGTTCTTTTTTTTTTTCTCTTTCCCTCCTGGCGGAGATTCGTAATCATACGGCAAGTTATTTTTTAATGGCGCCTTCTTATGTCAATTTGCGGCACAAAAAACACGTTCGAATCACATGAAATACTCCAGATATTTTTCTACAACGGGTCACAATTTTTTGTTCTTCGGTGGTTCAATTTTAACAAAATTTGGTGCGACACACTTCAGAATTCATTTCATTTTTCTTGTGTTTAAAGGATTCGTTCGTCTAGTCATGTAAGTGACGTTGATAGACAACAAATTATTGTCTTAAAAGAGGTATGAATTTCCAAAGTCGAAGCAGAGTCTAGAAATGTTAGATGGCATAGTCAGATGAAGGTCGTAAACGACACTTTGAAAACAGCTCTACAAAATCTTGTAACAACTTGAGCTATTATCCATCAGAGGTTTATAGAAAGATGAAGGCTTCTTATCACACGAAGTTTTTATCGTAGATCAAATCCTGTCTTTGGGATTTTTTTCTCACCATGGCTACCTTGGAACATCACAGAGAAGAGCCCTCTCTCCACAAACTTGAAATTTCAGTGTCAAGTAGAGGTGTTAAGAGAAAATTGACTGACTTTGATTGAGGCCCAACTCTTTACTGATTTTAAAGCACCACTGAGAGTGTACATCAAAAATCAATGAAACATACCCACTGGATCAGCCTATTTTGTTGAGTTGAAAAAATTAAAACTACAAAAACATAAAATGAGCTTTGAAATATAAAAACAATGTGTTGTTCTGAAAACTTTTAATTATTTTAAGCTTTTAGTTTGCATTTTAATTAAAGTAAACAGGAAAAGAATTAAAAAGCAACAGAAAAACATTTATATTTTTTAAAAAATCCTCAAAAATATTAAATATTTATTATATTATTAATAACTTGAATAATAATCTTCTGTAAATTAATGAAAACGTACATTATGAACACACCACAATAATAAAATGTTCCGAGTACAATATATGCCCTTGTAGTGCGAATAATTAATATTCTGAATTTAAACAATAGGAGGACGTATTTAGTTAAAAAAAAACTAAACTAAATTAAACAAAAGTTTCAAAAAACGAACTCCCGGACAAAACGGCAAGATATAGAATTAATTCAGCCTCGCTTTCAGCAAATTTAAGAGCCACAAAAAACCGGGACAATAGTGGAATAGTGGACAGAGCCGGACCAGCCAGCGAACTTTTTCACGGCGAGACATTTAACTATGAAAAATTGAAAACAACCACGCAATTAAAAAACGGTCGCCGCGTACAAAACGGCTTTTGTTCCAGCTTAAATGCGAACGAAGTTAATATTTTCAAGTTCCGCTAATCACATTACTTTCGTTTTCATAAAGAACAACATCTTTTTGAGCGAGCCGAAAAAAGAAAACGTCCGTTAAGTAGTCGCAAGTCGGCAGGGCGGCCAATTGAATTATCCAAAGTTGGCGGATTGGTAAATTTATCAATTAGGTCCAGTTCAACTCTGTCGCGATGCCGGCGAAGTTTGCAGAGGCGCCGAACGTGGAGGAGATCAAATTAATTAATCCAAGTCACAAACACGGGCCGAGCCGAAAGATAAATCAATCAGGAGGAGATAAAAAAATGTCCGCAGCCGCGGTTTGAAAGAAACATTTTCAGTTTCCCAACTCCCGGGACGCGGTGTATCCTTTTAGAGAATGGCTCACGTAGATAAATCGACCGGTTTATTTATGAAGGTGAAATTGACAGTGGCAGGAAATGCAGGATTTTTTTTAATAAAATAGACGCCATCATTAATAACGGCAGATGTATTAAGTTCGGATAAAAAATAGGGTGCCGGTAGAAATGTGGATTTTTAGATGTTCCACCACCGCACCATTGATTGATCGTTTTTCCATGCGTTTTCCAGAATAATATGTCTACTGTTAATAGTAACAAGGTGTCAATAAAAACATCAAGTAACAAGTTTCACAATATCCGTTCGGCAACAGTATTTAATTTGTATAAGAGCTACGAAACTAATTTGCGAATCTTGTCGAACACATAATAAGCAAACCTGAAACTATCGAACTAGCTGGCGAAGCAGGATGTGATAAATTCATTTTTAAAGTCATTCCCAGCAACTTTATACTCTATTCAAATAAATTTCAGTGGAAAATTAAATAGGATGAAATAGCATGGTAATTTCGCATTTGTACTAAATAGAAAGTTCCCGGGAAGTGCATTTTAATCATAATTAAAGAGATAAATGAATAAGGAAGTTGTATAGATACAACACTGGGACTTCTTTACTTTATTGAAATAGTTTGCTGTGTTTAAATGTGTCTCCTGTTGCCAAATATAGTTTATTCTATTATCTCGCATCCCCTTATTTTATTTCACCTTATTTTTTCTACCCTTGAATATTAATTTTGTTTCTCTTTTCAGGTAAGTTTCACATCCAAACCGTGTTTACGTAAGTGCTCTTCTGAGATGTTGGTGTCTCGCATTCCCAAACATCATTGTACCAAAGAAAAACCGGACAAAAACCCGAAGGCCCTTACATTTTAATTAAACCCTTGGAGTTTAAAAATGGTTTGCAGGTGGATGAGAAAAAAAATTGCAGCCACTGTAACAGTTTGCGGTAATTTTTTTCAGGAGTTCGCATTACGAGCTCTTATCCGGCAAGACACATAATTACAGTTCGCGTTGTTTCTCGAATTGTGGGGCTAATGAAATGTGTCGCCCCAAGTTAGGATACGTGGAGTGATAAATTGTAATTACGTCTGGCCATAATAACTCCGTTAACAGTCAAAACAATCGTCGTCTACATAATCTGCAAGGCAAAAACCATGTTATGGGTTATTGAATGAGATCATTGTTTTTTTTTTTAAGCTGCGTAAACGAATTAAAAGAAACAATGTACAACAACTTAGGGCACGACGAGTCAGTAGAATACCGTATGGCATTGATTTTGTGCTGAATACATTTTATTTAAAAAATCAGAACATTACGGGCTTTTAATTTTAGACGCATCCACCATTTTTAAAAATAAATGCGCATTCGCCATTTTTAACAATCGTTCATTCATCATTTTTAAGAATGTCTCTCTATACTCTTTCCATATTTTAAGAGTGTAAATTTGCCTTTGAAGACGTCCCCATACGTGTTCAATTGGATTGCAGTCTGGTGAACGCGAGTGCCTCTTTTTAAGTTAAACGAATTTTAACAATGTACAGCTACTTAGGGCACGTTGAGTCAGTAGAATACCATATGGCATTGATTTTGTACCGAAAAAATCTTAAATTTAGAAGTGGATAGTTTCAAATATTTAAAAAATCAGAACATTAATGGCCTCTATATCCTAATAATGTCATGATTTTGCAACCCTAAATTTTAAGATCGAGCATTGTCCTCTACAAAAACAAAGTCTGGTCAAAATTTTTGAGCAAATGGTTGAATAACCAGTCACACAAAGTTGTAATCTAGTATCACACTTAGGTATTTAATTTTTATTACTTACTAAGTTCTCTATCATTTATATAGATTTTAAGATCATTACCAGCAATATCCAGCAATGTATCGTCTGCAAACATACAAATATTACGCTTTCGAACATATTTCACACTATCATGTACACATAAGATGAGAAAAACAGACCCTCTTGTCTTTAAATTTAACTTTTTGATTAGTCTGTTAAGTAATCTTCAAACAAGTTCTACCAAAGGCAATCTTATTCAACTTCTGTAATAAGAACGTCCTGTTTAATGCTTCAAAAGTTCTTCTGACATCCAAGAAAACTTCTTATATAATTTTATTATTCTATGTCACTAAATCATTCATTCAGGCATTCAAAATAATAGTTTCACAGGATTATCTTTTAGGAAAACCACTTTGATTATCACAAGTGTTTTTTCACCACTCTTTCCAATTATTTTTCAAATATACACACAGTCTGTAATTACTTCATCCTTCGTCCATATCCTTTCATAATATATCGGAGTGATATAATATGTACTTTGACTCATCTGTAATCAAACATTTATGCTATTGAACTGCAGTCTATAGGCGATGATTGTTGGCCCATGCCCTACGGGCAACCTGATTCCCCTATTTAACTAACACTGGGTATCCTTGTGGCATTTTATGAGGCTAAACTGCAGATAAATTAAGAAAGAATTACAAGAAATGCAAAGTTGTTTATTTTTATGTATGTTAGATATACAGTAAAAACTCCTTATTCACGCTTCCTACACTCGCATTTTCACTATTCACTATGCTACCCAATTTCTCTTCTTTCAATATGTTTTTAAATAATATCGATCATATTTTTTGTAGTACTTTAAAGATTACATTACTGATTAATTCAAAAAAAAAAATTAAATAGTACCTGTTAAAAATGGGTCTAACAGCGTATAAAATAAATTACTTTTAATATTTTTAACTTAATTATTGGATTAGTTGCGCATTCGCCATTTTTAACAACAGTTGTAAAAATGGTGGATGCGAAACAAAAAACTTAATTAAAATATTCAAATGAATTAGGATAAGATATTTGAAAACTTAAAAATAATTGCCTTTTGGATGTAGTTGTAATTATACAATTTGTTTGCGCATTCACGATATTTAAACATTTATTAAACATCAAAATCATATTTTTTATAGTATTTTAAAGGTTACTTTAGTGATTATTAAAAAAAAATTAAATAGCACTTGTTAAAAATGGATCTAACAGTGAATAAAATAAACTACTTTTAATATAATCAACTTATCCTTAGAATTTGTATAATAGTAATTAATTAATGGATTGGATGCGCATTCGCCATTTTTAACAACAGTTGCAAAAATGGTGGATGCGAAACAAAAAACTTAATTAAAATATTCAAATGAATTAAGATAAGTTATTTAAAAACATGAAATTAATTGCCTTTTGGATGTAGTTGTAATTATATAATTTGTTTAAGCATTGACGATATATAAACATTTATTAAACATCAAAACCATATTTTTTATAGTATTTTAAAGGTTACTTTACTAATTAATTAAAAAAATTTAGATAGTACCTGTTAAAATGGATGTAACAGTGGATAAAATAAATTATTTTTAATATAATAAACTTGTTCCTAGATTTTGTTTAATATTAATTGATTACATATTGGATTGATTGCGCATTCGCCATTTTTAACAACAGTTGTAAACATGGTAGATGCGGACAAAAAACTTAATTAAAATATTCAAATGAATTAGGATAAGATACAGTAAGCATACATACATATAACTCGCGAATAAAGAACTAATTATTGCTTGAATTAACAGAGAAAATTGTGAAAAAATAACACTAACGTATCAGGTTGCTTGTTTTATTTTCTTAATAACTCGTTCGGAATTAAAATCACCAATGAACCTAGATTCCGCATTTGTACAAGTAAAATAAAAACTTCATTAAGGATTCAAGCTTTGCCGTCCAAGTTTGTTTTCTTCTAAAATAAACTTTTTGAACACAATCTTGGTTTAATTGAAAACTGTTCCGTAACATAATTATAAACTCTATATCACTATGAACACAATAGTCAGTTTCTTTTACGTATGAAACTGGTAAATATTCATTATTATGGCGAGTAGAAATTTCATTTAGGTTGAAACTATATGTTCTCATACACGTTCAATTTTAGTTAGCACACTTGGCAATTATGAGGCAATTCCTTGGGCTTACAATTTTGAACACGACCTAAAAGATTAAAAGGTTTAAATTAACACAGTAAACTTGAGTTTATTGCGTCTCTGTTATACTTAATTTTATGTTTATTATGTTGGTACAAATGTTTATTTGGCGGTTTTAAGAAATGCACCGCAACGGACAGTCGGATTTTCTTGTTTCTGTTCGTTGAAGCCGCGTCATCAAAATCTCTTAAACTAAAGCAATTTAATGTCTAGTTCATTAGTTCAAGACACTATAAATAAAAATATGTTGGAGCATATTGGTAGTTTTACAATGACATAAAACGGGGTGAGCCTGCTTTTCTCAAAGCCCGGGGGATTATGTCGTTTCTCCAACACAATAAAATCCAACGCGCCATTGTCGTTCGGAGATAAATATAAGAATTGCTGCTTTATATTTGTCCGAGACTTACTGCGGATTAATATACACCCTCTTCTTTGTAAGTCAATATAATCCGTGAAAGGAAGTGTTACAACTGTAATTGTACGCCACCAGAGGTTCCCGCGAAGGAAAACAAGATGTCCGGACAGTTATAAATAAATATCCGGTCAAATTGAATTTGGAGTAAAAAAGCCCAGCCAATACATTACTGCGAAACTTGTTAGTATAAAAGCGGCACGACAGAAGAGGTCTGTCGGTCGGGAATTTTTTCGGGGTGTATTTTATTCATTTGTCAAAAATAAACTTATTGTGGTACAGATAAAGCGACTTACACGAAATGTGGCAAAGCCGGGAGAATGGAGTAAAAAGGAGAAAAGGTGCTTTATCGGAGCGGTTCAATGGGGTCCGGGGTTCACGACAAAACATTGCACGGTTTATTTTACGCCGCATTAGAAAACACAATGTTACTGACGATGCGAACTGCACATGGTTTGACTAAACAAGTGTTCAATGGGTGGTTTATTACACCGACATCGACTTACCCGCCGGTGCCTGTGCCTGTGCCTGTGCCTGTGCCTGTGCCTGTGCCTGTGCCCGTGCACCGCGACTGACCGACTGATCAAAGGGGATTTCTCTCTTTGCTTAATTTTTATGGGTCACGTGCACACGCAAAAAATTCTAATTTACGGACCGAATAAAAATTATTTTGCAGGCAAATGGAAATGTTTAAATTGATTACATGTGTGGAATCGTGTACGGTTGAAGTACAAAGTATTTAACGGTTCAGGTATGTGTAATCTGTTGTTAAAAAACAAGAGAACATCCGAGAAAATCTCGAGTTGAACATCAGAAATTTGAACACGTTGAAAAAATTATTAATCGAATTTAGTACGCGATTCGACGATTTTCCGCATTTTCCGTTTAGTTGAACGCAAAAACTTGAACCGTGAACTAATTTATTTTATAATTACCGCTTTTGCTGTTGTTTTCTATTTAATGTTTTTCAGGCGAATACGGCCTCTGAGATGCAACAAAATTTTAGCGGTTTATTGTGCATGCACGTATATTTAAATAATCAAGCTTAAAAAATTAAATTATTTAAAAAGTTAAGTAAAATTATTAATTTGAATTTATAAAATTTCAAAAATTTGCATTTAATTTAAAAAATATGAATAATACTTAATTATATTAATATTATTAATTTAATTTACAAAATTTTAAAAAGTTAAATAAATAAAATATAATAAAAATAAATAAATTAAAAATTATCAATTAAATGGAAAACAAAAATAAAACTGTTAATCTAACTTTGTAAATTTTAAAAATTAAACTGAAGATTTAAAAGTAATTAAATTAAAAATAATAATAATAAAAAGTTGTGTAAACGTATTTGTTAAAAGAATTTATACAATGTATAGCAACTTAGAGCATAAGGAATCAGTAATTTGAATTATTTAAAAAATCAGAACATTAATAGCTTCCCTTTTTTTATGTGCATCCACCATTTTTAAAAATAAAATGCGTATTCACCATTTTTTAAAATTTAGTGTGCATTTCTTTTCAACCATCCGTCTGATATATTTAAAAAGTATGAAAAAATAACGGTAAACATCATGAATTTAAATTTATATGATTTAAAAAATTTAAAAATAACTCATTAAATTAAAAAAATAATAATTGTTTTTATTTTATAAAATTTAAAATAACCATTAAAATTCTTTAATTCTTCATCTGTATCTTTATCTAAATTAAACTTATTAATTTAAAAAGTTAAATTTTCAAAATTTTCAAAAATTCATAAAAAATTGTGAAATTACGTAATTGATAATTTATTAAATATTCTATTTTTGATCAAGTTTCTGAAATAAAAAATAGACATTCAGAGTAAAACCATTTTTTTATGAAAATTTCAACGAAAAACCTCAAAAAGTTAAGTATTATTCAAATTTAAAATTAATTTTTCTCTAATTAATTTTTGATTTTTTTCGTGTAATAAAACAAGTTCTTCATCATGTCTAAAAATAGGACATTTTGAAAGAAATATATATGAAAAATATTGAGTTTTTGATTTTCCTTGATATAAAACGTAAAACCTCAATTTAATAAAAATTGTTAAACTTTCAAAAATTCATAAAAAATTGAAAAATTAGGTTATTAACATTTTCTTTTTTTGGAACTCTTGGAAAAAATAGACACCAATTTATATAAAAATTACAGCAAAAATCGATATTTTTCCAAATTTAAAATTGAATTTTCACTATGAAATATTATTTTTTTTACTCTATCAAAACATATTCACCGAAGAGTAGAATATTTTGAAAAAAAAAAAAAATGTGTCGATAGCTCAATTTTTTCTATTTTTTATAAGTGAAAATAGGTATTCTAAGCAATTATCAATGTTTTAAATTTTCGGCTATTTCTCTGGCCAAGGTTATGGACCCAGATTAAAATTCATGAAACAAAAAAAAGAAGCAAGACAAGACCGCCATATGTACAGAAATCACAGATTTACTGTAAACGTCAGCAGACACGATTTAATTCTTACGTCGCGATTACCAACCAATTACCAAAATCCCCATCCACCCTAACGACTCCTGTAATTATTACTATTTACTGGCGTGTCACGGAACGGGCCACCGACATTAATAGCGCCCCGTAGTAAATCTAAATATAAGCGTCGTTCGCATACGTAGCGGCGCACACACTACGCAAGATATATTTCGTTCAGTGAAATTTTAATGATAATGCTCGTCTTGAATGCAAACAAATGAAAACGTTCGCCGTGCGGCGGGGCCATCCGAGATGGCAAAGTAAGATTGGTGGCTTTGGAAGCGACTCAAATGACACGCGAATAAACTAAAGAAAGCAGGCGAACGATGGGGTTGATGGCTCGAAAAAAATCCACATCTCTACGGAAATCAAGGAATTCGTTACCCATATCCGGCGGATACAGTTATGGGACTTAATTTAATCTGCGCCATATATCAACACACTCATATGTATACATATATAGGGGAAGGCAAATTGAATTGCCGCCGATATCTAAGCTGAATTGATTAATTTATAAAACACTCCGATGGGACGCACCAACAACTAATCTATGGTTGGGGAAATTTTGCTTGGATTTCCAGTTGGTTGAAACTCCGATACGGCACACTAAATCGACTTTTCATGCCCACACAGTATTTTAAATTCTAATAAAATTAACTCGACCTACAATATGCGTATACATCTTTTCAAGCTTCCTTGGAGACTCCAGTGTGACATAATCTTGTGTAGTCATGAAGAAACATATTGGCCAAAGCAAAAATCATCTTTGCATAAAGAAATTTTTTTTATAATGACAGAATGAGAATCTTGGAATTATCACCAAACAATTAATTATTACAATTAATAGACACAAAGAAAAGAGGGAGACCTGGTTTGACTTCTTGTGGCACCCCAGACGATGCCAATAGAATTTCGACTTAAATCCATTGTTGCTGACATATTGCTCTCTCCTATTATGGTACGAAAACAGCAGCTGAGAGAGTTTAATTTATTGAGAATTATATGGTGACCAGTCCTGTTGGACGCTTAAGAGAAATCTGTGTAAATAGCGGAGAGTTGACCACCTTTATCCATTTCACTTGACACATACTCAGTAAACTTTATTAAGCTAGCGAATGTTGAACGATGTTGAATGAAGGCGTGCTGGTTGGGAGACAGCTAACATTTCACTTGATGATACAATGATGTATGGACTGCTCTTTCAAATATTTTTGAGACACTGGACAGGGTGGAAATTGATCTGTAGCTTTGGTTGTTATCTGAACTTCATGATTCTGGAACAATCGGCCACACATCAGGAAAGTAACCAGACTCTAAAATTAAATTAAATATGGTCTCTCAGCATAACATAACAACATTCTTTACCAATTTTAAATTAACACAATTAAAATTTTGTGATTTAAAATGATTGTTGAATTCGTAAAGTATATTTATTTAGTTAGGTCATAAAATAGCTTTCAAAGTATGTGCACAGATTAACTCAAGAATGTTCAAGAATTATATAAAAATTAATTCAAATTAATCACGAACGGAAAACGCTAATTAATTTTCCTTAGCTAATATTACACAAAAACGAATTAATTTTTCTGTGATTAAGAAGTTCAAGATTTTTTACAAGTCTATTAAACAAGCATGTTGTTTAATTAATTTAGGAAAGGCAATTTCATCCCACGTACATTTTGTTTTATATCCATTTAATAACGGACAATATAAATTTCATAGTTCCTAATAAATCACCTATTTTTGTTAAATTCGTCATTTCCACATGTAGTAATAAAATCTAATTAAATTTATAAATGAATATTATCGATACAAATTGAGCCATTGTGTAAAATACACATAGTATATTTAAATAATTGGCTCGTTATTGAAAACTTTGCAGGAGAGCTTTTAGCAAATGAAACTGTATATCTAATTAAAATATGTTCTGGTGATAAAACATTAAAGTTTCATCTATCAACATTGTTTTAACAGGTTTCAAATTGTCAAGCTGTTATTTTAATGTCAGACCTGTTGAACAAAAATGTACAATATTACGAAAGAAAAATATATAATTCATTATTAATTCTGACATAAACTAATAAATTTAATGACTGATAATCAGCCCAGACAATAATGTTTCATTTAAAACTAACCCGAAAATAATTTTACGGTGTGAAATGATCGATTCGATTCAGCATGTTGCAATTAAATATCGAACATATCCTACGCGTTGGAACCGTTTCATTTTTTTAAATATGCCCAATTCGAAAACCGTGGAAAGTTTGTATTTTAAAACATGGAAAATCGCAAATAGCAGCGAATCGACAGTATCCAATTAATACGATCAACATACATGTATGTGCATCTGAATATGTCACACGAAACATCATCCATAACTTATCATCGTTATTTGATAAACTGCTCTAGTTATTTAAATTTTAATTAAATCACATCAGATTCGCATACTGATACATCATTAAAACGTCTATATCATCCGTAAATCGGCCGAATAAATCTAATTTTACAATTGTTGATGTGATTAAATGTTATGATTTATTGCAATTTAAATTCCACGTTTTCAATTATTCTGTTTATTTTGTTAAATATCAAATTCGTATAAGCCATCGTTAAACACGGATTAACTGCTTCAAATGTACCATTGAAGTGCATATTTGAATAATTGTGGATACGGTCGCAAATAAACTAGAATGCTTTTTATAAATTGCCGATGCTAGTCCGTATTTGATTTATTCCTAATAATTGACCATTTAGATTATTTGTATTATGTTTAAAACAATGAAATACCAACAATACGAACATTTTTTTAAATCCAAATTCAATTGTACAAATAAATGTATTGATGATGAATGAGCACATCAAATGGATGAAATGTATTTTGAATATACAGGTATAGACATCACAATTAATAGGATCTACTATTTTTAATAATTTAAATTAATGGGATGTACTGTATTAATTGCACACAAATAAGCTGCATATGTTTACGTGGAGAAAAATGGTTTATCATCGATTTACCTAAGCCAAAAAGCCATAAAGAGTTATATTAAAAATATAGAGGGTCTTTTAAAGTCAGAGGATAGGCTAGATGTAGAAAAACATGCAAATTCCCACAGAGTATACAATGGGTTAAAAAGACTAATCTCCCCATGAAAAATGTATTGCTTCTGAGAATACTCAAAGAAATTCACAAATGTAGCTGCACAGAACCAAAATAAACACATTATTTAATATACAAAAAATTATTGATAGTACTCATATAGTACTGGCAATTTAGCAACCATCAATGTTAGGGCAAATCTGCTTGTTTCAAGAAAAGTCCTAGAAGTAAGGTAAATAGCATCAATGCTGAATGAATTATGTTAATTTAACTGACATGTTGAAACATCATGTTCATTTAGTATTTCGTAATAAATTAATGCTCTTCTAAACCAGAGATATACTGAAAATTGTTATTTTATTATCCGTTCAATTAGTTTGAAAGCTTCATTCATTCCACATTGTGCTATTTCCCGAATTCTTTTATCGAAAAGTGAACCCTGAATTGGAAACAAACAAACTATTTACTATTTCTGCTACAACATTTAAATTCTATGCTATTTTTTTCGTTTTATATACATACACTCAGTGACAAAGCTCTTTACATTGATTGGAATCATCAAAGTATTTGTTGGGTTAAGACTTTTTAAGTACAATTCCACCTGGTTCGTCAGCTTCAATCCATTGTCCAGATTGTCGAGAATTGTCGTAATCAATAAATGGCTCATTTGCATAGCGTGAAAGGAGAGAATTGGCAATTGTCAAACATCTAATTTTGTTATCCTCACATAATGTTAATTATGCGGAAATCCATTTGTCCAACTTTCTGATGAAACTCATTGCATAAAGCCTCTTTCTAATGGTTGGTCATCACAGTTTAATGATCGGCCTATTTCTATTCATTTTGCATAAGAATTTGATCCAGATATTACTTAATTTCTTCGTTTATTATTAATTATTTTAAACCGATGAATTTTCACAACAACATCTTCTCAAAACCTTTCTAAAATGAACAAAAAATGAATAGCATAAAAAAGCTTTTAAATAAATCACAGTAAAACATAATATTGCAATAAATATATTATCAAAATTAATAATCAAAAATAAATTTTGATCCATACCTCTCAATGTTTCTCTAAGAGCATTAGCAAATTCTTCCAGATTTTGAAACTAGTAGTTTCGAGTGCAAATTTATCTTTAAAAACGGTCCCATTGGATCGATTGGATTGTATATTAAATATATAAAAAGTAAAAAAAAACTTAATATAGTGATAGTCAAGAGGTACAAGGATTGAATAATGTTACTGATCAAAATAAAACATAATGAAAATATTTTTATGTCTATTTAATCTATATAGGAATCTAGTTTAATATAAAAATTTACTTACGTAAATTGTGATATTGTTGAATGGCCTCAACGATGTCGAAATATAGTGACGTGATAAAAAGAAAATCCAGAGCGGCGACCCGCAGTGATAAAATGTAATAACGTAAATATAAAATATAAATATAGATGAAGAAGTTTATAGTTGGCTGTCGAGTTCCCAAGCGTCAAACTGATTTGAATAAACTATTTATGGAAGCCGAAAAGATAATGACGGGCTCCATAATTAAACATTCTCCCCCGGCGACACGTTCACACTTTTAAAAGTTTGTTTGTCGGGTTTTATCTGGAAGTAGCGTTTTACGTTGGTGGAAAGTTAATGAAAGTTCACTTAAAAAGACACACTGACCCAAGCGCGAAATCGCAGGAACTTGCGTAATTAAAATTCATTTTGCGAAATTCCACTTCCCGCCATAAGTCTGCCGGAACTTAAGTCGGGTTTTATTGTGAATGATTGAAATTACCGACATCGAATACAACAAGATCAATGTCAACGCACCCCCGCCGCCCCCAAGGCAACTTTACAAAATTCGAGTAATCCTTTAAACAAAGTTCAGCCGGATCAAATTTAAATTCGCAAAAGATTGCGTGTTCCCATTGAAATGTGGGGTGGTAAACTCATTGCAATATTCCCCTTCATGGCACAAAGGACGAGCATGTTATATTAACATAGTAAACAATGCAATTTTAATTAAATCAAATGGTGTACATGTCAAAGCAACCACAAATATGCCCTTTTAATGTATACCCATGAAATATGAGCGACTTTGTCTCTGTAGTATTTTGAGATGGAATTAAACTAAACATCATTACGTAACTAATGTGCTCCCAGTGCATTATTGAATTTACCTTGCCCACGGCTCCAACACTTGTCCGTCCTCGCCTAAAAATTCAACACCCCTCTGTTATATACATATATACATGTATTTTTTACGTTTATTTTCCATTCCCATTTTATGTTTGACTGAAGTTTTTCAATAAAAATAAATCAGTTTAATGGCCACTTTGTAATATGTAACAGTGCCATTGTAGCCAACAATTCACAGTATTACCAACCCGTACACCCATAAAATTTGCATTCTATTTGGCTCTGTACTTACTTAAATATGTGCATGAATTACAGCCGTATTATGGTCGTTCGATGGAAATTAATAATTTTTATCACTCATATCCTCCATTTCGATTAAACCACTTACGGAATAAAAACAAACAATCGTCCGAATTTTCTAAATTTCGAAACAACTAGTTCCTTAGTTAGTATTCAGTATCAGTGTTATATTGTTTATCAAGTCTGAGTTACTCGATTAACAGAGAAAGTTACCAACTTCCCGGAACAATCTTGAATTACTCAGCTCTGCTAATCTAATAGGGAAGTTGTTCGTAGGATATTATTTTATTTTCGAAAAATTTCAAAACTTTCTCCTCCTTAGTTTACGTATGCTCCTGATGTTGCCGTTATTAGTATCGTGTTTCAGGAAACTTTCAACCATTCTTTCGGATATTATGTTTTTATTGTCTTACTTTTCATTTGTAGTGGAAGGTTAACGTAATCGATTAGCAAGACAAAAGCAGGGTTATTTTTAGTAGTTGGGGCGGATTTTTACTTTAAAATACTCGAATATTAATTGCCTTTAAAATGTTTTAAGTAGCATTAGCCTTGTTAAGAAGAATAAATATTGACAAGGCACAAACTCATTTTAAAGCATGCATTTCGTAAACTGATTAAACAAGGTTTGTTAAATCATGTCGAGCCAGAACTTAAAATTGCTTTCAGCATTAAAAAGATTTCCATGAGCGACCTAAAGAAAAACGATGGAAACCGAAGGAGTAAACACGGATCCGGGGCCGATTTTAAATCTGAAATATGCCCCGTCAGCCGTGGGTTTATTATTAGACAATCCGTTGGAAAAGTTATTTCCATTATTGGGGGAAATGGATTGTTCATATGTACAACACACACAAAGCCGTAGGAAGGGAAAAGGAAGGCAACAGAAAAAAACAATGTGATATATGCGTTTTAGTGTGCTGTTTGGATGGTTGTGTTCCCCATCTATTACGGCCAAAGGTTTTATTGTAAGACCAGCCCAGGTCTGTTGGGGGCGGAACGCATTTAAAACTACATTTATTGCATGGAACTTCGGCCGGACTCTCCAAACGTTTTGCCTTATCTTTCTTCTTCGGTCCTCCATTGTCGGATATTTACCGATGCACCGGAATCTGCCCTTAATTTTATTAAAATTGACCAACATGTATTTATCGTCTGCCGTTCAGTCATTAATAAAATACAGAACTCCCTTATACAAATTAAATAACCGTTGCAGATAGTTTCAGAAAAGCTCGGACACATTATCTAACACCTGAAACTTTAAATGAAACTATCGGGCCCCAGTTCCAGACAATGTAATTGTAAACGCTTCAGACCTCGTTATCTTAGAAACTTTAAAGTGTAATTTTTGTGTAATAGTGAAATTCCTGAAACGGCTGAGCATTAATTGAAATTAGCAGCATGTGAGAAACGGCTGTTTCCTGAGCTTAACCTAAACTTTAATAGCTACACCTAATTACATTCCTGTTTGAAAAGCTCCCGGTTGTCTGCCCCCGCGTAGCTTGTGAGTTGTGTTGTTTATCTCCTGTATCAGACTAGACAAAGATTTACTACATTTTACTACCTTCTGCCTGAGACTTCATGCCCGAAGATACCTTGCTTAGTCATCACATAATTTATCGTCCTGATGTTTACTTTTGCTTACAAGATTCCGTATTGCTACATCAACGCAACACCTCACAATTATCACCCTCTAATGTTTCAACTTGTTACTGGCCATGGACAATGTTATTAGATCCTTATTTTTAATAGATTTTTTTTTCAATAAAAGTTAGATATTATTTTTTAGATTTCATATATTGTATAAGAAATTATTTTTGAGTAGAATCATCCCTAATCTGCAGAAAATCTCTTGATATATAGATTATTGTTACAGTATCCATTGCTGGTGTTCATCAGTCGAAAACAATTGATTTTAATTGCACACTTCAATGTCCAAATAGTTTAAGCCTTGGACAATTATGTATTTGGAAAAAATTTTTTAGTTTCCTATTTTGAAACAAAAATTTAGATAAAAAGAATTATTTCTTCGAAATTTACAATAAAAATTACTTTTTAAATATAAAGCTCTTTAAGTTCCTCTATTTTTAAGCTTTCAAGAAGTTATTTTTTAAGTACATCATCCCTTCCATTGCTATTATTTATTTATTTATTCATTTAATGCGTTGTCCACTGAATATTTATATATTATTTTTAGATATAAATCTCTCTAATTTCATAAATTGTATAAGAAGTTATTTTTGAGTATAATCTGCTGAAAATCTCTTGGTATATAGATTATTGTTATTATATCAATTTCTGGTGTTCATCAGCCGAAAACAATTGATTTTAATTGTACACTTCAATGTCCAAATAGTTTAAGCATTGGAAAATTACATATTTGGAAAAAAATTCTCCTATTTTTAATAGATTTTTTCTGTCATAGCAATTTCTGAGAAAAAAAATTAAATAAAAAGAATTATTTCTTCGAAATTTCCAATTAAAATTACTTTTTAAATATATAAGATTTTTGATTTCCTCTATTTTTAAGCTTTCAAGAAGTTATTTTTTATGTACAATCATCCCTTCTATTGTTATTATTTATTTATTTGTTCATTTAATGCGTTGACCAGTAGAGTTTATAAGAGAAAAACAGTTGGCAATTGTCAATTTTACCTAAATATTGTTATTATTTATTAGTGGGTCGCTTTTTGTACCATTAAATTGATTAGTTTTAAGGCTTTCTCTCCTTTTTGCCATTAGCAGACAAGTGACTATCTCCTTCAATTGATTAAACAAATTGAATGACATATTTTTTGTGGCACGAGACAAGAGTGCCTCCTGATCGATCTCACGAGCAAATTAAATTATTTCATCTCAAATATACCACCAGAAAGGTCGTGGTCCCATTTAATTTGTCCCTTCATTTACCAAACATATTTACCATGTTATTTTTAACAAATTGGTGACGGTGTCTATTTTAGTCGTTACTTCTCGTCTAATTATTTTTTTTTTTTTAAGGCCGCCAGACATTTCCATGGGCGGCAGCCGGGCCAACCAATTCCACAATTGAGCCGGTTCTTTGATCGGAAACGATATTTTTCGGTCGGCGATTGGCCCCAGTATCTATTTTCTACGGTTACTTGATTGTAATTCTTCCGCTGAAACTGCGCCAACGATAAATCTCGATCCGCGCCCCCCGGGCTCTTCGGTACGGAAGCGCCGCGCCGTTCCCCGTTCATATTTACCGATGGAATGTGTCGGGCCAGCGACATAAACATCACCCTGTTTGTTTTTTCAAATTTTCAAACAAGGTTTATAATTGCATAGAATTTTTATTTGCGACGTTTCGTCTGGCGTTGTGTCTCAGACCATTATCAAACTAATGAACAGAAGAGCTTCCCTCAAAACGTATAACAGGCGTTAAAATTATTATTTATTAATTAACATGATAATGAAATATCAGAAATAAAATTCGACTTCAGTATCATAAATCTGTGACCCAGTATTTAATTTAAAAACTTAAAAACAAATCTCTTCCTGGATACCTAACCAAAATTCATCAATTTTTTTATACATATTCAAATTTAAACGTTGAGTGGCTTCGGGCTAGATTTAAATAATTAATTCGCCCGATTCTGATTAATACCGATTTTAATAACTTTTTACAAGCCAGTTTTAAATTTGAATATATTATGTACGGTTATGCAGATTCAGTTTTTGAATCGACAGAACCCCTCAAACTTTGTTATGTCGGCAAAAGTGGTGGTAAAAATATTTAAATTCGGCAAATAGTCCAAATTTGCATGAAAAGTTTCATATTTGTATTTGAAAAGTTTCTGTGCACCTTTGTTGGAGGGCTTTTACACTTTTTTAAATTAAAATGACATACCAGAGCACAAAAGTGCTTTCGCGAGTCGTTTTATTCCTAGTAATAAAAAAGTGGATTTGCATTTGTAGAAAATAAACAAATTTATCATAGGAGAAATGATGAGTTGTTGGGAAGCTGGATTTATCTTTGAATAAAATATTTCTCAGTTCCTCCTGGAATTAGTTATTAGATGTTTATAGGTAGATACATTTTTAAATTTTTATTTAATTAATAAAATACCTCAGTTAGTATTTATAATTATATAATTACACACACACACACACACACACACACATATATATATATATATATATATATATATATAAAGAATGTTTTTAAATCAAATTTCCTCTGTAATATATTTTCCAAACAACCGAAAAAAAATTCGGATTCGTTTGCGAACTCCCATTAGCTCGAAACTTTTTAATATCCGCTTTTTATAACAGTAGCTTTAAGCTGTTGACATTATCGCTTATTTTCGGCCTGTAATTAAATTTCTGTGTTTCTCTTTTTTTTTAGTACGACCCAAAGAAATAATTTACAAAATCCCTTTGAACTTATTCACGTCCGTGTGTATATGAAAAACAAACGTTACAAAGTCGCAAATTATAAATTTTCAGTTGGTATATATATTTTTTTTTTAACAAAAGTTACTCTATTTCTATAATTGCTTTAATTATAACCCAGGGCGTGTTCCGTACCTACATTTTGTGTCTCAAGTTTTACGAAATTTCCACCGGCAAATCTGAATTTTATCTTGCGTTTGTCTCAGTAAACTTTTCGAATACTTTTAGACAAAATCACAATTTATTACTTGCCATGAATGAATTTAATGTGAATGTTAATCAACCGGTCGTAAATTTTGGTTGGCTCTTCAGCCATGGATTTTCGTTATACGTTAATGATCGTCACTTGTTTAACTTGTTTTACTCCAATATTCTTCAACATTCATCATTAATATATGGCTAAATATTTGCAATTCGAATTTCTTAAGGAATTGAACCGTTGAAACAAAGGAAGAATTATTTTAATTGGCTTTATCTGTTGAGAAGAATTAAATATTTGGTTGGTTTTGGTACACTTTTTATTCATTTGGAAATTGTATTATGATTTTCTTAACTTCAAAATAATAAAATTATATTAGCAGTTTTCTTGGGGTCCAGGAGAACTTTTGAAACTGTACTTAACTTGTATCCGGTATCAAAAAGTCCAAATCAAGGGTTTCATAAAAATTAATAAGTGAAATTGGTGCTCCACAAGGAACAGTGATAGGTCCTGTTTTATACAACTTTAGACATTAAAAATTGGTTCCTAGACACCTTTATAAAATGCTCTCCGAAGATTTTTATTAAATTAATTTTAATAAGAAAGTCCTCCTCATCTCAGTTTTCCATTTTTTCTTCAATCCCATATACCAAAATCCATATCCCGCCTTTTATTTAAACGTACAAAAAGTTTCCATTTATATTTTTTGGGGAAATTTAACGCTCTACAAAAAATGTCTGTAGTGGTTACTCGATTACTCAGACCATTTAAGAGATATTCGCATTCCAATCCCTATACGTGTGATTTAAATTTCTATTTACATTTTTTTGTAGGAAATTGGACGCTCTACAACAAAGGTATCTTACAATCTTTTCATAAATCTTACAGTTTAGAAAAATTAAAAAACTTCTGAATTTTATAATTCATGAATAAATAAATATTAAAAAATACGCATAAATCTTTATGGGAAATTGAAAGCTCTCCAAAAATGGTTTATGGGTTTTAATAGTTTTTTAATAAATGAAATTTATATGTTTAAATTTGTATGTATACCAATGGAAAAGCGTTTGATCCTACTGAATTTTGAGGGAGACTTCATATATGACAGAGACAGGAAAAGTCTCCCATTACGGAACAAATTTGCAGACATTTCCTGTCTCTGTCGTGCATGTTGTCTCTCTCAAAATTCAGTCGGATCAAACGCTTTTCCATTGGTATATATTTTGTATTGTATTAACGAATGCTGAATAATATTATTATTAATGTTATTATTTTGATATGGCGTGAACATGATGAGAAATATCATGAGCAAAATATGACCCCAACAATATACTCGTACTGTTTAAATTTTAATTAATTTTGTTTTATTAACTTCCTAAAGACATTAGTTTTATTACTAAAAATTAAAACTATTTTTATTTGTTTGTTAGAAACTCTAAATCTGCATTCATCGTCAATATTTAGCATTTGAATTTCGTAGTGAGTTGGAACATTGTAACAAAAGAAGAACTGTTTTAATTGGTCGGTGCTGATGTTCCGTTATCTGTTGGAAAGAATGAAGCATATTGTGTAAATAAAATTAAAACAGCAATTTTCACCATTTTCTCCCCTCAAGGTAAAAATTCTTATTTCATTTGTAAACAGAGCACACACATAGACACACACACACACACACACACACACACACACACACACAGGTATACGTGCCTTTTATAAAAAAACAAACAAACGTAGTGTACAGCAAATTGTTGCGGTTTAGGCTTTAATATTTGTCCGGCTCGGAATAAAGCAGGCACGTATTTTTGAGTAGAACGGGGTGTTTAATGTAAAACCGTCTGGGGAGCGTTCGTAATTGTGGGAAATCACGGCGGACCGTGTTTATTTAGTTAACAGCGTCCGAATCCATCTGAGCGAGCCGCCGACTCTCTCTCGCTCGCCCCCCTCGTTTTAATGGGGTCCGACGGATTTGCCGAAATGCCCTATTACCACGCAATACGGACCCTACGATTGTTCCCATCGCTTTCGTCGACGTTTTAACCATATTCTATTACGGTCCGGCCCATAACGTCCGACGCTCACGTGAAATAACCGGCAGCCGGCAGCCGGCATGCCGGACCGATTGTGTCTCGCGGAAATCTTGATTTCGAATGGGGAAATTGCTTAATTTAATATACAAACTATTTGCCCACAGCATCACGGCGAATTGTCTGTTTCGGATTTGCAAATAGACCGTTTCACACCTAATTTTCTATTATTTGATGTTAACACAACACAATTGGCTTGCTTCCTCCTACGTCGGCTCCGACTAAACTACTCCAATTAATTACTATTGATCAGTTCCAATCGTTTTTTGTTTTTCTGCCTACGGATCTCTCCCGGGTGTAATATTGTGTTTAGTGTTCGAAAATTGATCTCTTCGTTAGAACGATCACCTTTTTCGATGTTTTAATTATTTTTAATTCACTCAGTTTCAAAAGTTTTGTACCTCCTATTATTGGACTATCGAAAAGGGCACTACACAGTACACTAACCAAACCAAAATCCCATTAAAAATCATCACAAAATACTATAAGACGAGACTAAAGTAATAGGTAATAACGAACACTGGTACAAGAGAAGATTTCTGTTGTTGGAAACCACTGATCCAAGACAATAGAAAATCTTTAATCATGAACTTGAAAATGACTGAAAATACAAGACCTTTCAAAGCAGACTCCGTCGTTCTTAATGTCAAATCGAAGAAGACGAAAACGACAAAAAAATCGATTTTTTTCATGTGGCCTAGTCGGTATTTATTACACAGTCCTTTCAAGGGTACACGTTGTAGCGTTTAGTTCAGCAATGAATTTGCTGAACTAGTTTCGTGCGGCTAACCAACATTCAACATTTCAGCATTCAAAGGACAAGTATATTGAAAACGTCTTTATCGAGACAATCACTAAGCAATGCAATATTAACTCATTGATATTACCAACAATGATTACGACAGAACAGTTTACCAAGATGTGATGATAGACCCCAGATACAATGTAATTGTGGATGAATCACAACTTCACACGTACATGTATGTAAATGTTAAAATTGTTTCCCTTAGTACGTATGTACCATAGTTCAAAAACTTTCACACACGATTAAATTTATCAATGCTTAGCAAATTTTATTCCTTCAAAGTTTTGAATAAAAAATACAAGAATGGTTTTGTGTTAACAAATTTGAAGAAAAGTTGAAAATCAGAAAAAAATTGATTTTGCTATTAATAAGTTTTCAGAAAATTAAACTGGTATTTATCCCCCACCATTACCTTTCTATTGAGTCTCTTCATTCATTCAATTATGATCTAGAAGACTTTTAAGAGGGCCCAGACTATTACTTAAACACAGATCATCAAGGTTGGAAGGAGCCCATGTTCATCAAAATTGGTGAAATGCTCTTTCTTCAGACGAAAAGCGGATAAGATTCGTGGTTTTTTGGAATTGGAGTGTGGATAGAAAGAGGTGCACAACAACGACTTGTTTTTGAAAGTGAAGGGGTTCCATATATGGGCAGTAGTACCATATTTTGGGGTGGAATCATGTATGGAAGAAGAACTGCTTCAGTCATACACAATAACTGGACAAACTGGCATAGATCTTATAATTCCCAAACCAATACCTGAGGAGGAGAGTCCCAATTTATTATTTATGGAAGACAGTACATCCTCACATCGGACCCAATCGGTCCGGGATCTTCTTAGAGAAGGTAAAATTGAAAGAATGGAATGACCACCACTTTCATCGGATGTGAACCCACCAATCCTCTCATGAGTATTCCAGATCTAATACAAGCTGCAATTGAAGAATAAAGTAATATCTCTTAGTATTTATTGATAATTTAATAAGAGGCATGCACAGGAGTGTAAATTCTTTATTACAAATTTTATCAAGGAAATTCAAATTATCCAGCTCAAACGACGCGCAAAATATTATTGAATTATAAAAAACTAAAAATCGAATAAAATTCAAGGATGACTAGCCAAAGAAAGGGTAACAAAATATGTAAAAGTGATTTGTGTGTTAAGACAAAAATATACGATTATCCGTACACTTATGTGCGCCATTAGGGACATTTTGATCTTTTGGTCAGCTTCGGCGGAGGAAACTATTCCGCCAAAACGGAAATTGAAATCTCGGAGTCCGGATGCTTCCGATAGTTTCGACACACTATATGGTTATTGAAGTTTACGCTCACGTAATTAATTTCAGACGGAGGCGCTTTTTGCCACAGACATTATTATAAATTTTGTTTGTCCTAATCGGGTTTCACTGGGATAACGTTTAACGCCAACGAGCTGATATCGTGACGTTTTTATCCTTTTTATTGTGCAAATAGAGAAACGGCATTTTTTCATTAAGTATGCTAAATAACTTGGTTTAACGTATAACCATTCGGAATAATAAATTTATTCAGATCGAACGTGACATGGGCGTGAATATGGGAAAGCGTGACGGGTCATTTATATAGTTCACGCAAACAGTTAATTAAATAAAGATTCAATAGTGCTGTTTGTTTAAAGCTTAATTCTAACTAATGTAACGAGGATTGTTTGGACCCTGACTGACGGTCGCAATATATATATATACATACATACATACATACATACATACATACATACATACATACACACATACACACATACCCACTCACCGTTGTTTAATTTCACAAACTCGCCGGCAAATATTAATGCACCGAGTTCTAATTGACTAATTCAAATTTTTAACCATGAGTACATTGTTAATAGATGTTACTAAAAGCAACTTTGTTTAACATATTGTACGCTAATACAACACAAAATGTATATACATATAAAGTTGAAAAATACACTTTACAATTTCATTATATATTCGTAAACCAATACAAAATAAACCCTTCTTTAAATATTGACTTTTGGCAGTTTTAACATATAAAATCCTCATATCCTCCAGTATTATATTCATGGATGCCAATAACATAACTAACTCTTCTATATAAATTGAATGGTGTAATATAGTTTTTCATTTTATAAATAACTTTGAATGCTTTAAAAATAATTCTGTGTTTAATATTCGTAAAGCTTAACACTTCCAACATATCTTTTATTGGAGTATATTTATTAGAATTCAATATTTTCCTCATGGATTTTTTTTGTACTTTCTCAAATTGATTTTTGTTCGTTAATGTATTTATTTTTGTCCTGATCACACCTGTCACCTGTTTCCTAGTTGTTTATACGACTCCCAATTTGACAGTTCTAACATATAGAATCCTCATTTCCTATATTCATGGATACCAATAACATAACTAACTCTTCTATATAAATTGAATGGTGTAATATAGTTTTTCATTTTATAAATAACTTTTAATGCTTTAAAAATAATTCTGTGTTTAATATTCGTAAAGCTTAACACTTCCAACATATCTTTTATTGGAGTATATTTATTGGAATTCAATATTATCCTCATAAATTTATTTTGTACTTTCTCAAATTGATTTTTATTCTTTAATGTATTTATTTCTTTGTCCTGATCATACCTGTCACCTATTTTCTAGTTGTTTATACGACTCTCAATTTTGAAGGTTTAACATATAAAATCCTCATTTCCTATATTCATGGATGCCAATAACATAACTAACTCTTCTATATAAATTGAATGGTGTAATATAGTTTTTATTTTATAAATAACTTTGAATGCTTTAAAAATAATTCTGTGTTTAATATTTATAAAGTTTAACACTTCCAACATATCTTTTATTGGAGTATATTTATTACAATTCATTATCCTCATGGATTTATTTTGTCCTTTCTCAAATTGATCATACCTGTCACCTGTTTCCTAATTGTTTATACGACTCCCAATTTTGTTCTCTCTTAATAAAAATAGTTTTTTATCTAAAATTTCTTCATTTCCATCGATTTATTAATTAAACACCAAATTTAAACTGGAATAAAAGAAATCGCAAGGATTAAACGAGAGATTTGCTCACCCCAGAGTCCCGGGGTTCGAATATAATAACAAAAAGACGAGCATAAGTAACAGTAACAACGTTTTAAAGATCATTGGGTGCGACGCCAACGGCAGCAGAAAGCACCAGTATCAGATTATTCTGCAGGCAGTGAATCGGCATCTAGACATAAGACGGTCGCTATGGTTGCTATAACGACACTCTTCTCCGATCCAAGCAAGCATTCGAAAGCTAAAGTTTACGTCAACAGAGCTTAACTTATCCAATTAAAGCCCTATCCTTTATATCAGACTAACGAGCTCGGCAACATGCACTGATAAAGAAGCTCTCTCTCATTAACTTTCGAATACCTAATCTACATTTGTGTTGTCGATTGTGTGGCACCACACGTGCTGCCACCAGTTGTTCATCATGGTTGCAAAGGCCTGCTTATTGTCGTTCGGGATAATGGACTTTCATGATTTAGTTCAACAACCGATGTTTATATTCCCCGAACGCCTCTCAAAATGTTTAACTTATGTAACCGATCTGGCAGAACACTTTTTAACAAATTCCAATTTCTAATTTACTTTTTATTAATAGGCAATTTGGTGACGTTCCTGCTAGAAATTCTGTCGGCATAACGGAATGAGGTTTGTGTATTTTATGATGATATCTCCATGAACCAATTTATTTTAATGAGCCCTTTTACTGTTTTGAATTGATTTCTTTTGAAGTTGTCTATTGTCTAATTGCAGACATCTGTCTCGCAATCGGTAAAAAAAAAACAAGAAGGATGCTCTTGTTAAAATTGATTTCGTAATTGAATCTACTTATAAAAAAATGAAAATCTAATGGTTATTTTATTTTGGGCACGTGTTATTAATTAGAATGATTCGTTTTTATTTGTTTTTAATTTACTTGCGGATATCCACGGGTTGTGTGCACACTATTTTTGAATGACGAGCTATGAGTTTGCAACATAAACATAAACATAAACATCACAGGAGCATGCAAAACAACAAAAATTTATAATTCCGCTAGAAAATTAAAAACGGTTTACTGGTCAAATAAAATCGCTTTAGAATTATCATATCTTTACGCAAAATTGAATAATATATAATTTAATTATCTTTTACGCATAGAATTAATGTGTTCAGTATTTCTAACGTGTTAATTAATGAACATAGTAAAGAGAACATTGGTTCTTAAGTCTTATTCTATTAATAATTTATAATATTTTTCTTCACTACTACTACTAATTTATCAAAATATATTGCACAAGGTAGTCAATTAACACCACTTAGAAACAATGTTAAAAACACACTACAGAAAACAATTAAAAAAGTGTCCTGTCGCACAGCACACCTGGTAACCGGTAGCGGAACCTTCTATATGTTTGACGTAGGGTCATTCCACCTCAACCTCTTTTTTCATCTTAATTAAAATCTAATGGCACTTCTGATTAATATAAATAAGTCTTTAATGGTTCGTTGCACTTTCGATAACTTATCAAAAGCGGATATTAACTACGTATTCTTGCTTATTGCAGATCTAAATTAAATTGCAGTCGTTCATTATTAAATTTTTAATTAACTACTTAAATTAAAAAATATTACGTTCAGTTGGTAGGTATTTAATTTCCGTTGAATACTCGAGAGACGGATAAAGCCACAACAGGTAAATATTACATTTAAATATATTTCTGCATTAATTTACATAAAGTCTTAATTAACTGAACTATTTTATGAAAATTATCAACGAGTTGGTTTAAATCAATGTATATCGTATTTAATAATTTAATTATGTAACCGAAAATTTAGAGGTTTCAGACGTTGATCTATATATTTAACATGTATTGGTTCAAAGAAAATTATACTAAAATATATTTTAAAATAATATATTAATATTATATTATTACATTATGCGGCGCATTCACCATTTTTAAAAAGAATTCGAGCAATTACTTCAAACACTTCAATATATAATTATTATTAATATACATTTTTTCTAATACTAATTCTAAACTAATAATAAAAAGTTGTATACTACTTTTTATTATTAGTATTTTGGAGATAAGACAACGTTTTTCATCTAATTCTTAAAGACTAGCATTTATTTAGTCTGTAAAAATCCCTCTAACCTTTTTACACATTATAGACGCATTATATATATATATTCAAATAATTATTAAAAACACTATATACAATTATTATCTAATTTAATTTATATTCTTTCAATACTTTTATTATAATTTTGGAATAAAAACTACGTTTTACATCCAATTATTAAAGACCAATATTTTTTTATGAATTTAGAAAAGTTTTCAAAACTTTTATTTTTAATTATTATTAATATAATATAATCTGTAATATACCATCGTATTATTTAGATATAAATTTATATAGACTACAATTACAGTATGTATTGTGTATAAATATATTATATTTATATATTATAACACAAAAAAAAAAAACAAAACAAAATGTTTTACAAAACTGAGGTAAATTAATTTTCACACAAAATAAATTGTGCTTAAGTAGTGATATTTGTGTCAATAAATTACAGTTTCTAGTGACATATCGGTTACAATTCAATTTTAGATAAAAATAAATGATGCTGGAGAGAATCTGTTAATTAAACACATAAATATGAAATAAAATTTAATTAATATCATACTTCACTGTTTACACACAATGTCCAGTTTTCATTTGGATAACAAATATTGAATTTAGAACGATGTCACATAAATATTGTTTATTATTCAATTTGGTCACACATTAAATTATTAATTATTATATGTTCATTAGGTATTTTATACGAATTATTTTGCATTATACATGTAAAGTAGCTATATTAATCGGGTTACACAATTGAATCGACTTTATTTCGACACATTTGTGTTATTACTGGTCTATTTAATAAATACAATTTAAAATTACAGTTAATTTACAATTAAAAAATTTGTTGTTATTGTGGTATATCTACTTTAGATTATCTTCACATCTGTAAAGAATCATAAAAGTGTTTTAACATTTACCAAATAGAAAATAATTATGTTAAAAAGAAATAATGATTTTGTCAAAACAAAAGTTAAAAAAACAACATAAGTGAACAATTTTGTCAAATGTACTTGCCACAGCAACTATCTATCAATCATCATAATTTTTTATATCAAAGTAAGTATCAAAATATTCTTTTTCATAAAAATGGTGGATGCACAACAATAAAAACTATATTTCCATAAATTTAAAAAATAAAAGCGGTCCAAGTAGTCCAGGGTGGTGCAAGACATCTGAAACCGAGTTTATTGTATTCTTCCATTTGAATAACAAACACTTCAACACGCAAAAGAGACAGTAGTTTTAAGCCTCGCACAAAAAATATTTCATGACGATGAAATTATTATCGGGCAAAAACGCAGACAATATAAATTCATGATATTTTGCCATTAAATTCGTAGATTTCAGCGACGAAGGCAGCAAATAATAACGGTCGGATTTAACAATAAAGTTGTTAATTACTTTAGACTTTTAAACCCTAACGACTGGTCGTATAATAAGACTTTAATTGCTTGTTTACAAAAACTTTTTAAAAGATAATTCCTTGTTTAAATTCTACAGACATTTACAACTAAACCTCCCTTGAAATGAGGTGGTTTAACGATCCTGCCACGACGATTAATCTAAAAAAGCCGTATACTTAAGGATAATTACGGCGAAATTGTAAATTATAAAATTGTTTCACCTTAATCATAATTCGCCGAACGGCACGAACAAAAAAATGGATATCGTGGGTTTGATGGAGCTTCCAATTGGAAGTATTTAATGCCTTAATAACGGGAACATTTCGATTAACTTAATGGTGGATAGAGGGATGAGTGGCCGCTCTCCATTATTATGATGAAATTGTTGTACGCCACATTGGCGGCATCATGTAAGCTATAGACAAATAATGCCGTAAAACAACACACAATCCAACAATAACAAAGGACCGGACAGGCACTGGCTAAACACATGAGGGTTTATTTTGTTTTACGAATAAATAAACTAATTGAACGTTAATAATCGAAACACAAATTAGGCTTATTGTAGCTAAAATTTGAAAGCGCTTACTGTTGTGTTAATTAGGTTTAAAACATTTTACGGGCAATCCGATGTTCGGTAGTTCAGAATCTGTATTGAGGATTTTAAACAAACGTTCTATGCATGTTTGTATATGTTAATATTCTTTACTATTTGTATTTGTATTTGTGTTTGTATTGAGGCCGTTATGCTGCGATGTGTAACATCAATACATTTAACGTATCCATCAGGTTGAACAGCTAATTCCGAGATTGAAAATTTATTCTGCATTGAGAGAAATGAAAATGTGCTAATGGCTTACAAGAATTTAAATCGTGTAATTATCTAAAGAATGTTTTAGTGACCAATTACTTTGGTGGCATTAGGAGTTTATCCCACCATGTTACACTGTTACACCGTTACACTGGCATGGAACTAATCTTCCGCATTAATCCATCACACTTTCTGCGACTCGATGAGGGAAATGAAGAAGCTGCAAATGCAAAATTACACGTCAAATTGTTCGAGATTGCAGGGACGCGCAAGCAATATTATAAATTTGGAATGCGAAGTGTTTGAATAATGATTCAAACGTCTAATTTATATTCAAGCTACGTAAACTTCTTTACGTATCCTAATTTACTCAACGGCAACGGGTGTAGTTGTAAAATTGCCAGTAAATACTTATAATTACGAAAGCATGTTGTAACTATTTTACTTTCGGTTTATCTTACCAGATTTTCCGAGACGTGAGGCGTTTAATAAAACACCCCGTTTTTCGTTCGACGAACGAACCCTTCGCCGAGCCAATAATTCGACCCGAAATTCGGAAATTCAAATGGCCGCCGCCTCCTTTTCGCAACGAACAAAACGAAAGCAGTGGCGGCAAATTGGCGAGCGGCAAATTTAATTGCACGCCACGCGACATTTCAAGAAATGTGTAAAACACTGAAACACCGAAGCGAATTAAATTGAACACACACGTCGCGCAAGAACTGCTAATGTACCGCCGGTCCGCTCTTCCGTTTCTCTCCCTCTCCCGCTCTCCCACTCTCCCTCTCTCCCTCTCTCCCTGCATCCTTTTATTATGTTGCCGTTGAAATGCCGTGCAACAAATTACGGTCGCGTACGTTCGCTTATGCAAATAAAATTATGGGTGTCGCGGCGAGTTTGGACGCGCGAATTCGCCTTTTCGGCGGACGGGGACGCGACCCACGGAGACGGCGGGAGACGGCGGGAGACGGCGGGAGACGGCGTGCGAGTCGGCGGGAGAGCGAAACGGGGGAAATGACCGTGCACATTTATAATGTATCGCAGCTAACTGGCGACGGCTGCCGCGAACTGGGCCACTGTGCTAATGCCTTCGAGCCACCGAAATGCAAAACAAGATTTCGATGTTTTCGACGCCACAAAAAATATCATTATCGTGATTTAATGCGTGCACAACTCCAGATCTAACAGGTTTTATTTTCGAATTCCAATTTCGCGCACTCAGATTTCCATCAACTCCTGTTAAGATTTATGTGGACAAGGTATTGGATGCGTTTTTATCAATAATTGTGCTTCATTAACAGTTTTCTTTACTTCTTAGTCAGATGGCTGCACTAAGCACCACCCATTTCCTAAGATTTCCTCCAAGTCGGATTAATATTTATGTACAGAAGGTATTAGATGCACATTTACTAATAATAGTGTTTCCTTAACTGTTTTCCTTACTTTCTAATCAGATAGCTGCAACAAGTACCTACCATTTCCTCAAGTTTCATTCCAGTACGATTAATAGTCATGTACTGAAAGCATTGTTACCAATAATTGGCTTTCTCAACAATTTTTCTTACATTTTAATCAGCTACCATTTCCTCAAATTTCCTTCAAGAGTTATGTACTAAAGGAATTAGATGCATTTCTATCAATAATTGTGCTTTCTTAACTATTTTACTTACTTTTTAATCAGATAGCTGCAACAAGTACTAACCATTTTTTCAAATTTCGTTCCAGTATGATTAATAGTTATGTACTGAAGATACTAGATGCATTTTTACCAATAATTGTGCTTCCTTAACTGTTTTTCTTACATTTTAATCAGATAGCTGCAACAAGTACCAACCGTTTCCTCAAATTTCCTTTAAGTCTGATTAAGAGTTATGTACTTAAGGTATTAGATGGATTTTTACCTATAATTGTACATCCTTAACTGTTTTTCTTACATTTTAATCAGATAGCTGCAACAACTAGTAACCATTTCTTTAAATTTTGTTACAATACGATTAATGTGTTATGTACTGAAGATACTAGATGCATTTTTACCAATAATTGTGCTTCCATAACTGTTTTCCTTACATTTTAATGAAATAGCTGCAGCAAGTACCAACCATTTCCTCAGATTTTGTTCCAATACGATTAAGAGTTATGTACTGATGGTAATAGATGCTTTTTTACCAGTAATTGTGCTTCCTTAACTATTTACCTTACATTTTAATCAGATAGCTGCAACAAGTATTTACCATTTCCTTAGATTTTGTTCCAATACGATTAATAGTTATGTACTGAAAGTATGAAATACATTTTTACCTATAATTGTACTTCCTTAACTGTTTTCCTTACATTTTAATCAGATAGAAGCAACAAGTACCAACCATTTCCTCAAATTTGCTTCAAGCCCTACTGAACAAGAGGTATTAGATGATTTTTTACTAATAATTGTGCATCATTAAATATTTCTGTTACTTTATAATTATATAGCTACACCAATCGTCAGCCATTTTTCCATTTTTGATTTAACTACGAAAACATCAGATATCAGATCAGATCAGACGGTTTATAGTCTTTTACAACCTTAAGAAGAAGAATTTTATAATGCACTGTTTACTTGAGCAAGTTAATTAATTGGGAATTAGGAATAAAACTATTGAAATGTTTTTCAGTAAGAATTGTATATAATATAATTTTGTTTTTTATCAAAACGATCAGCGAATTTCAAGACCAATATAGTACATAGACTATAACTTAATAACTAACTTAGCTAAATAGTGATCTTGTCTATTCAGTAGCTCGTCCAAAACAGTATAATACGGCCTTTAATGCATGTACTCCAACTCCAGATCTAAGGGTTTTTATGTTCTATTTTTATACACAAATTTACTTCAATTATAGAACTGTTTCCAGTTAGATAAAGGCTCCAAGAAGCAGGGCAGTCCTGGATAATACACCATTTAATTATCAAATAAAAATGTTTTATTAGCTTTTATATAAAAAATCAATAGATAATGAGAAGGAACATTGTAAGTATATGTTAGGGTGAATCTTATACGTTTTATTTTCCAATTCAAACCTTCACTCAGTAATATTTTCTTCGATTTTTCTTAAGATTTATGTACTATTAGATTTATTTTTATTGAGAAATTATCTTTCACTAACTGTTTACTTTCGTTATTCCATAATATCAAATCGAAAATGTTTTATTGGCTTAAATACATCAAGAGGGATTTAAAACAACAGTGCCAGTATATCTTTTCAATAGTACCTATTATTTTGTTTTTGCGTCTCCATTCCTCATCGTAACTGGAAGTCAGTTCCCCGCTCCTTGAATGAATGAATATAATAACCATTCGTGCGGCCAAAGGGCCCGGAAATTTAGTTTCCGTTATTGCCGTTAAGAGTTCCAGAAGCGTCTTTATCCAGCCCTTAAGCGTCTCACACTTGCAACATATTAGATTTTTAATGACGCCCAGCATTGTCTGAAAGCAGTTTGTTGTTATGGCGTTATTATAAACGTTAAAAGGGACCGATGTTTTGTTTGTCGGCCGGGACCACTTTATTTTTCATAAATGCTCGACGTTCAACAATTTCTTTTATATACTAACAAGGGAATATTTCTTTTCACGAAACAAGCATCGATACCTTAATTTGTAGACAATGGATGGATATTGGAATTGTTCCGTGCCTACACGGATACGTTGTGGTATGACTGGCCGATCTGAAATGACACCTTGACGATTGTGCAGCCCATCGATCTCTGTTTTGGTGATAAATCCGTAATATAAATCATCTGATTGGTATTTTTATGCGGGCGTATTTTACTGCGCAAATTTATTGAATATTTTAGTCGCATCACGTACTCGATATAAAAATGAAAAAAATGACCTTTAACTGGCCCGAACTTATTGGGTTCTTATCCCTGTTTATGTTTATTGACACATTACGCCGTCGTATGGGAAATAAAGTGTACAACTAAGTAGTTTTTATTGCTTTTATATCGCGCCCTCTTCAATTTTCCGCAACAGTTCTTATATATCCTTTTGTCAGTTTTATACGTCGTCATATTTATACAAACGAACGAAAAAAATTCCAGCTTGCATAAAGAAACATTAAACAAATTGATTGTCTGACTTCGAATTGACATTGTTTTGGCAAGCGTTTGATGTCTAGACGAAAATAAGCAATATAGCAAAGTGTAAAGTTAAAAAGAAGTTTATATTGCGGCGGTTCATTTGAAATCCGCTGCTTTTGATGTTGACGTATTTGCAAGTTTAAATTTACAGACAAACTAGTTTGCATACAATCAGTTTGTCGCAACAGACCCCCTCGCTTAGGCTGTCGTAAAATGCCATATTAAATCGAACCGAGGTAATATTATCGATATACAAATAATTTTATTTAACACTACAGACTTTTTATAAATTGGACATCTGGGAGGGATGAAACTGGTGATGATTTAAGTCTGATGGGACAAAATGAAGTTAACGAATCTTTTCTACTCTTAATAACACTATTGCCACAATTTCAGAAATTCAATCAATTCAAACAAAATAATTAATATATTATATTTTAAATAATTAATTTCGTTAACATTGTTAACTGTTTTGTCAGTAGAAGAAGTTATATTTAACAAATTGTATCTACACATTCATAGTTGGACACAAACCTTCTCAGAAAATCTATTTTCTAGGTCACTCCGTATATATTATACGTACAAACCAATGATTTAACAACATTAAACATTTTTCTTTTTTTTTTTCAAAGGAATGATGAACTGCAAAAGAGGTTGAGTTTTATGAATACTAGTAAATTAATAGAAGCGAACTCGTAAAATTGATGCCGATCGTAAAATTAGAAGTTGGTGTGTATCCTCTTAAAGCAGCGGCGGGTGTAATAGTGATGGGTCTATAAAAGCCACCCCCTGGGAATCCGGGCCATTGCCTGGAAAATGGACGGTCTCAGGTCCTTAGGTCGTGGCTTAAACAAACGAATCCGTCTCTTATTTCAGAATAAAATATTATTCGCGTCAACACGATATAAGCCGAAAATACTAACAGCTTCAATATCGAGATTGAAATGAAAAGCATTTATTTATTTATTTGCCTGCTTATTTATTTAGATGTTTTTTTTACGAAGTGAAAAAAATGTGTACGTAGAAAAAACAATGGAGCAAATTATTAACGTTCGTCGTTTGGAGCTTCGAGGAGTGAAACAAGTGGCAGGGTAGTGTGGACGGAAGCCGACTAACAATTAATTTATTCTTGGGTGTAATGCTTTTAGCGACTAAATTTTCATCTTACGTATCTTAATTCATTTAAAGCATAATTTTGTCAAGTTTGAGTATAACAGCTCAGCTAGAACCCTTAATTGTATTATTTGCTGATGATAAATCGTCGCCTACCGACTTGTTCCATCCCATGACAGTTGTTGACAATTTTGTTAATTATATTCATAATCGCGCAGTCTTGATGGATTGACGTTTTATTTTACAGAATTATGCTCCGTGATTATGAAGATCCTTCTCGAGTGTCTCCATAAATTTACGGCACGTTTTTTAATAAAACACCTCTTAATTTGTATACGTTCAGCTTTATCTCTTTATTTTATCTACATTTTTATTGCAGGTTTCCAAGTCGAACTCCCGCGAAGTTACGTTGACTGGCGTTGAACGAGAAACATCCGGAGAGTATAAATGTGAAGTGTCAGCGGATGCACCACTCTTCCACACTGATATACGGTCTGCAAATCTACTAGTTGCAAGTAAGTAATACATAATCATCATAATTAACAGTATATTTAACATCAAACACGAATATTTTACTTTACTTTACTATTCACATTCACAAACTACATATTTACTTTGCCATCGGGTATTCAAACTTCTTGTCAAGAGAATTAAAATAGTTCAAATTTTCAAACCAATAATAAAACTAATATCATCAAATTCCTTGGGAAATTAATAAAACAAAAAAATATATAGAATATTGGCCCATTAATTTCTAATCAGTAGTTAATCGTTTCCCCCTTGCTCCACTAACAGGTCTCACCCTTCTTATCATATTCATTCGGTGCATCCACCATTTTTTTACAATCGTGCGCATTCGCCATTTTTAAAAAACAGTTCGCGCATTCGCCATTTTTAACAATTAGCTGAATCCGCCATTTTTAACACAATATGCTCATTCACCATTTTTAACAATTATGTGCATTCACAAACTACATATTGAAAATAATAATTAAAGTTGTACAGGTTCTGTGCATATATATTAGATTTTTAAGCCTTAAATTATATTAAATGTGCGATATCTTATGTGAAATTAATTTAAATATAATATTAATTTACACACAGGGTGTAATAGAAAGATAAAATACTTAAGAAGCCAGTTCATTTAAAGAAAGGACTTCGTATAAACATCCTAATTTTATTATACAAATAATTTCACAAAATTATTTTTTTTTTTTTTTTAATATCTAAATATTTGATACACTGCTACTATGCAGACATTTTCTGGTGTACAGCACTTTTAAAAACTAAACTTTTGTTTAAATATCGAGTTTTGGTAGTGGTAACATAAAACTTCTCTTTTTCTTTAGTATTATATTCATGAATGCCAAAAACGTAACTTATATTCTGCATAAATTTGATGATTTGATTTGAAGTTTATAGATAATTTCGATTGCTTTAAGAATAATTCTATGTCTAATATTAATAAAAGTTAACATTTCCAATAATAATATCTTTAATTGGACTATATTTATTGACCTTCAATATTATTCTGATGAATTTATTTTGAAATTTCTAAAATTAATTTAATTCATTCAATTTACAATTAAACAAAACTGAAGCACAATAATCAAAATGACAACTAATGGTCGCCTTATAAATTAATATGTTCATGTTTAAATCTCAGTTGTAAGCCTTTCTAATTTTTTTTTGTAAATTATTTTTATAACATAATTATAGTGTCGTTTAAAATTTAAGTCCTTATTTATGTGTGACACTATCTAATACTAAGAATTTCAGGAAGAAGAAAAAACAACTCCAAAATTGATTGAATTAAAAATATTCATACTGGTTTAAGATTGTCATAGTTGGTTAATTGTAAATTTACAATTTCTAATATTATTAATATCATTTTGATATACCACAAGTTTCGATGCATATAATTATTTTATATAAAGATTATCAATAACTCATACGTTTTTCTAGATCATGTAAACTATTCTTCTAACTAAATAATTTTTTTATAAATTATTTTTCAAACATAATTATAGTGTCGTTTAAAATTTAAGTTCTCTTAAAAATATGAATTTATTCTTAGTAAGATTTATTAAAGATATTATTAAGTAACTCACTTTCAGGAGGACGACAGAAACAACTCCAAAATTGATTGAATTAACAATTTTCAAACTAATTTAAGATTGTCATATTTGGTTAATTTATAAATTTACAATTTCCTATATTATTAAGGTCATTTTGACCTACCAGAAGTTTTGATGCATATAATTATTTTATATAAAGATGATCAATAACTCATACTTTGTTCTGGATCATGTAAACCATTCTTCTAACTAAATAATTTTTTTTTGTAAATTATTTTTCAAACATAATTATAGTGTCGTTTAAAATATAAGTTCTTATTTATGTGTGGCACTATCTAACAATACTCTTCATAATAAGAATTTATTCTTTGTAAGATTTATATTATATTATTAAATAACTCACTTTCAGGGGGAAGAAAGAAGCATCTCCAAAATTGATTGAATTAACAATACTCAAACTAATTTAAGATTGTCACAGTTGATTAATTTGTAAATTTACAATATTATTAATGTCGTTTTGACCTACCACAAGCTTCGATGCATATAATTATTTTATATAAAGATTATCAATAACTCATACTTTGTTCTGGATCATTTTGGATTATGTACTTAAGTCGAAAATTTACGTGTAAATTATGCAACGTATTAAAATTGACCTGTTTCGATCCAGTTTATCGATAGTTGAATCACTTGGGTATTAAGAAGACTAAGAAGGTTTATAAGGGTTACCGTGCGATTAACCTCTTAAATATTCAACTATGGTTGTGTATACACTTTAATAATTAATAATGTTACAAACCTGTTTGTTTAATACTCATTAAGAAGACATGACATAACACCACTTAAGGTTTATTGTTACTTTTATGCTTAGACAAAGTGTATTATAATAATTGATACGTTATTTTTGTTCAAATTTGATAATAAAAGGAATGTTTGTTTCTTTTGTAATTCGAATTTGAATTCGAATTCGAATAATGGTTTGATAATAAAATTAAACTGTTGACAATTAGGACAGTAGTCGAATTAGAATATCAGAAATTGACTATCCCAATTTGATAATGTTTGTTTAGAGTATGTAACGGATAGGCTCATTGAAACCATCATACTAGCAACACTGTTAGCCAACATCTGCTACAATCGAACCAGAATTTAACACTCGAACTACCCGCTCCCGTCCGAGTATTAGCAACAAACCCTGCGTTATAATTGAAAATTACATTATTGACGTGATTGACCGCAAACAAAAGTGATCAAAGGAGTTTCAGTCACAATTAAAATTGATGACGTTTCCGTTGCAGGTATTCCCGACGAAGGACCGGTTTTGAGGACGGAGGTGCAAAAGGTGGCACCCGGAGCGGAAATCAGGGCCAACTGCACCACCGCCGGCTCCTACCCAAGCATGAACGTCACATGGTTTATTAACGACAAAGAGGTGAGTTAATCGAAACTTGATCGAATAAGTCGGTTCGTAAAACATTATAATTATAATGTGATTTCTGATCGTGATGTTTAATCGATTTGGCAATTTGTTTGGAAATAATTGGATGTAAAATAGCGGAACGTAAAACGCAAGTGTTGATTTTTAGTCGCATGGTAGGTGGCATGCCGGTAATCCGGGGCCCTTAATTTCATTAATTACTGAAAGAGGCACGTTGCGGCTAAAGTGGCTCTGATTAATTAGTGTAAGCTATGCGCCGCCGCCAACGTGTGCCCTTTGTCACTCAGTGACACCGCGTCCAAATTATACTCCAATTACTATTCATACCGTAATAATTAGTCCCAATAAATTCACACAGACAGTGAAACAGTGGCCGCAAACCGTTCCGTTGGCCACGGTCAATCGCAGATCTTCCGCAGAAATTCTATAACAATTTAAGTGACCCGAATCATTTATGTCATGTGGAAATTCAGTTGTGCTTCTAATCTCACTAATTAGATTTCACACTAGAAAACGGCGGACAACATCTAACAAGAGATTGCCACATTTGCACGTGTATTTGCATAACAATAAGCGCAGATAGAACTGTGCGGATTCTGGTATCCCCTATTTCCTTTTTGGATTTCGAAAGTGAAAATGAAATTGATTCGCAGTAATCCTTCACGAGGTAAGGATCCGACGGCTTACCGTTTCCTATACAAAATTGAATTTACTCTGGCATAAGCAACAGTGCCTACGTACTAGACGGCACCTTTGAAGCCCGATACGTGCCCCCTCAACATATTGAAATATATCTTTGCAACTTTTCCGCATATTACGTCGCTTTATGCCGAAAAGCAAAGATAAATGCTCCAATGGGGGTCGACGGTTTCCAATCGATACCTTTCTCTTATATTCACGGCGTCGCTCTATAATTTTGCAATATTCGACTGCCGTTCCAAACACCACTATTTTTTGTTTTTTGTTTTTTGTTTTTAGTTTTTAGTTTTTAGTTTTTTTTTGTTGCCACCGTTTTGTAAATATACGCGGATTAATTTCAAACCGGGGTTAAAATTTTGCTTTATTACACATCGAATGCAAACTGACTGAACGCAGGAAAAATAATTTTTTGCTCAAAATCACGAACTAATCTGCCATGTGATTTTCCCTCATAATTTAAAATGTTGTACTGTACCGGGTTTAAGAGTAAAAGTAAATTGTTTAAAAAATCAGAATACCACTAATATGTTAACAAAGAACACTTTAAAAAACAGTGTAATCTCCTGTATATATTAATTAAAACTTCATCAAGTATCAAGCCAGTAATCAGACAATTCCTTGGCAAATTAGTAAAATTAAAAAAAACAGTATCGGTGCATCCACCATTTTTAAAACCAACAGCGCATTCACCATTTTTTAAAACCGCGTGCGCATTCACCATTTTTAACAATTAGGTGCATTCGCCATTTTTAAATATGTTACTCGTTAAGGCCTGCTCCTCTAAATTTTGGGACTAGTGGTTCCAGTGTAAATTTGTCTTTGCAGTCTGGTGAACGCTACACCACCACATCCAAGTAATGTCATGATTTTGCAACATTAAATTTATAAATCTCACAGAGTGAGGTTGGGCATTGTTCCCTACTCTAAATTCTTCAGTAAATGGAATAATAATTGGTTGAATATCGCTGAGCACTCATAGTTTGTTAGTTTAATATGAGCAACTCTGTGCGTGTCTCTAAATAAATATATTTTCAAAATAAACTTTAACAAACAGTGTAATCTACTGCATATATCAATTAAAACTGCAACAACAACAGTACGCTTTCAAGTCAGTATCTTCAAATTCCTTAGGAAATTAATAAAACAAAATAAATTTAAAAAAAAAACAGAAGATTACTCGCTTCATATCTAATCAGTAGTTAATCGGTTTCCCCTTGCTCCAAGAAAAGCTCTCACATTTCTTATCATACACATTTTCAACATGCGCATTCACTATTTTTAACAATTACGTGCATCCGCCATTTTTAAATATCTTACTTGTTGCCTGCTCCTCTAAATTTTGGAACTAGTAGTTTTAGTGTAAATTTGCAGTCTGGTGGATACTACAGCACTATATCCGAGTAATGTCATGATTTTACGATTACTATACTAGTGAAAACAACAGAATAAAATAAGAACACTCATATAAAAATAATTGTTTTTCATATAATGAACTCTAATCATTATTATAAACTTTATTTCTGACTATAATGATTAAATCAGTATAAAGTAATATAATTCAAATGTGTTTTAGAGAGTTTAAACATTATTTTAACTTCTGTATCTTATCATTTCAAGAGTTAAATCATAAAAAGAAATCGATTTTTGAGCAAAAATTAATTTTTAAGCTCATATTTACATCGATAATTGAATGAGGAATTCAAAAAAAATAGTTTCATAATTTTATCGTCATCGTAACATGATTAAAAATCAAAATTAAGAAAACATCCTCGCTTTTTTAACGTTCTTATGAACAGATATAGCTCTTATTTTTTTTTTCCTAGAAGCTATTATCATGCTCCAAGACATATCCGGTATTAATCGATTCTCAAGGTGCTGAGAATAACAATTTTTACTGATTTTCAGTATTTTTTAACTTATCCAGAAACGGTAACAGATAAAGATCTGAGACTTGCAGTATCGAAGTGTCTTATGAGTACCAACATTTCCTGATATTATGAGCCCGATACCTTTCTGGGACCGATTCGATATTCTTATCGTCCTATGGCCTTTATTAATCTCACACAGTGGGATCGGGTATTGTCCTCTACTCCAAATTCTTGAGTAAAGAAATAAATAATGAGTTACTTGTTGTTTTCAATACTTTTAACTTAAACTACCAACCAAAGAAGGAATATTTCAACTTCAAAATATGATATTGAAAGATACTCAGAAATCTGGGGTCATCAAACATACTTGAGAGCATTGCCATAAATGTGAATGAGATAAGACAAAGATAGTGGGGCAAGAAGAATATTGGTATAAAAGGAAATTTTTGAAACAGCTTTCTTACAGGAAAATTCATGTTGTTTCAGTCAACAAATAACAACGATCTGATCCTAACTAACTGTATGAAGTTTAAAACAAAGAAAAACTTAGATCTGCTCCTTCATTACTTAGTTTAATAACGATTAAAGACATTAATCCCATAATAGTCCCAACAATAAAACATATAAAGACAATGGAAGTCCTAAATAAACATTATCCCCAATCCTCAACTTTGTATAAAAATTTAAAACAAAAGAGAAGATTCCTCTGAATAGTCCGAATGATTTCCAACTTGAGAGTCAACAATAAATTAATCAATAAGTTAATTTAAGCATCATATATTTGATGGAATGGAACTTTAATAGAGTCATATGATATGTCTTCCTTCATGAGATGTACAGTATACACAGGATACAGTGAAACGTACAAGTGCTTATGTCATAGTTTGGGATTACAAGTTTTCAGTTGATGTTAATCCTTCTATGGAATAATAATTTTTACTAAACAATTTTATAGAAACTTCTTACTTGGGATGGATTATTTTATTCATTATGTGGAAGTGATTTAACATGGTCAAATAACATTAAGCAGTGTTAATTAAAGCAGAAGGTAGTGAAAACTTAGATTTTAGAATAGACGGAGTGGACGAAAGTCGAACGGAACACAGAACACGGAACACGGAACACGGAACGTCCCATCGTATCAAATACATCTTGTCGTCGAATAAGTTTCAATTAAAACCTGTATAATTAAAAAGTTTTCGAGGAATATCCGCACAGAAACGAGATGAGTTAGTGCTCGACGTAATGAAATTGTAAACTTTTAAGTAGCTCCATATCTTACGCTAATTTGACTTTTCAACTAGTCCGCTGCGTTTTTCAATTCGATACACGCCACCGACTTTTATATTTCATGTTTTTATGTCATTCCCTTCCGCCACCGTCTCTTTGCCCCTTTTATCCGCATTCTTCCGTTCATTGCGAAAATGGGACACCAAAATGCATTCACCTCTCCAGCGCATCCACCCAAAAGATTGTTTTGCATTTAGGTGAAACTTATATGAAATGCGATATTCGTCCTGAAAATGTAATCCCACTCGAAGCTGAAATGCACAGACGTCATACAAAAGCTTAGTGCACAAATATTTAAAGAGAAATGCTGACTAGAATGTAGATTGCAACTTTTCCACTGTACATGACAAGGAAAAAGATTAATGCCATGTAAAACATTAACACGGAGGCGACTTTTTAAAGAATTACAAGATTAAAAATTTAACTAGGACGCTTTTCAACACCGTCACAACACAGTCACTAAGCTCCTCTTATCCTGAAAGGATATTAGAGACACGTTAACGAAGTGACAAAGTATAAAAGCAAATTGGCTCGCTCATTTATTCTATAATATTGCCTTTTATTTTTATTTTATTTTTCTTTCTTTTATTCTTTCCAGTTTAAGTTGAACATTTCTGCAAATTATCAATCAATAAAATCCGAACACCTACAAGGTTTTCAATGAATATATTTTTTTTTTTTAATTTTGAGACATTGATGGTTTAACTAAAATATCTGTAAAGACACCAATTTTGATGCTGGAAAGTTCATTTTTGACACACACGTTAATCAAGTCTTCCTTATAAGAAATCATTATTACTACTCCCAAATTTTGTACAGGGTGTTCATTATTTACGTTTTACTGCTGCTTAATATGATTGCCAAAAGAAAATATTTTAGAACCAACTGCGAAACAAAAATTGAAACAAACAAAGCGAAAATTAAAAAGAAGATTAACAGAATGATGTACAAATATAACTCACACATTTTAGCGACGTAATTTCATTATGTCTTAGTGTTCCATTTATGTTTGAGAATCCTTTAAACTTTAAGTGTATAAAATTTATTGTTGTATTTTGAAACATACCCACACTGTTAATTTTCATTTCAAAGAAAGTCACATAATTAAAACGAACACGGCCGAAAGTAAACAAATACATTATTGTTGATGTGTTAAAGCTTTGTTGATCTTAAGGTGGAACAACTTTACACCTGGCAAACGACAAAGGGAGCACCTCAGGCTAAAACTAAATTAATTCTAACTTTACAATGTGTAAATGACATTTCAACGGTAATATAACAGTTAATAATGCCCATTCTGATGAAATTTGTTTAACTTGAACGCATGTTAATCTTTGAAGCCAATTCGAAACTTAAACGTAAATTTCCAAATTTTAGCATTGTTTGCGTAATATAAATAATGAATGTTTAACCGTGAATTTATATAGATTATTTGCACGAATGAATCTAATTAGTTCGAGTATGGTAACAACAAAGTCGTGTTCGAAATATTCGCGGCAATATTCGGTGATTTGTGTCGAAATCAGGCAAATAGCACATCGCCGATCAATTGTTAAACCGCCGCCGACAAAGCAAGAATCTAAATAATCCAAAACAGGATGTCTAAATTACTCTGTATCAGATTCGATGAACTAGTTAACGCCGATGCATATCAATGATTGTTTAAATGCGATTAGTTTAAAACGGATTCCGTTGCATTTAGATTTACAATTAAATTCGTTCGTCAAAAACATTCGATTAAATAAATGTTGTCAAAGAAATTGCAAATAAAAACTACACTGATGCCACAGCCATTTTGCCTACTATGTTCCACTGTAATGTTCCTAGAAATGAAGCATTTTTGAGTATTATTGGAGACATAATAGACCGATTGGGGTAAACAAACATTCAAATTAAAGAGAGACGAATGTCCAACAACTTTATGTACATACAGTATAAAATTTAATGTTCAGCGAACATAATTGAAGTGGACAAAGAAATGATAATCAGAGGTCATCTGGAAAAAAGGGGATGTTCCTATCAGAGATTACATTTATATTTGGGTATCACAATGCTTTCAGCGCGTACCAATTTATTCAAATTAAGTGGCAAAGGCAGCATAATTGTGCGATAAATTCGGGGCATTAACGGGTGGTCAGACTGATAAACCTTATGGGTAAGATGGGCTGGTAGACCGGCTAATTGATAGGTACCCTTATCAAAGTTCCTCTCTCTCGCATTCACCAGCCACCGATATCCCGAACCTCGACGCCATCGCCCACCAATACGTGTTCGAACTTGCACACCCCCAAACTATATGATAAATATTAAGTTTGAGTTATGGTCTTGTTCCACTTTACAATTATATCTAAAATATACGGGCCTCGTTACAACGATTTATATAACTTTAAATAAAGGGTGCACTACGTACTTAATGGTGTTATATTAATTTAAAGACCATTAAATTTAGTTTTTCCTAATGTTCATTTAAAAATACATTCATATATCTTTTAAAAAATATTGCCTTTTGACAGTTTTATCTTAAAAATCCTCTTTTCCTGAAGTATTAATTATATTTATGAATGCCAATAACATAAATTACTTTTCCATATACATATGATGGTCTGGTTTTAAATTTTAAATAACTAATACTCTAGAATACTCTTTTGTTTTAATATTCATAAAGCCTTTCACTCCCAACTTCAAATGTATTTTATTGATGTATATTTATTGGCCTTCAATACTATGCTCATGTATTTATTTTGTACTTTTTGAAATTGATTTGATTCATTCAAGAGAATTTGTTTACGAAACTGTTATTAGACGTACTTTTAAATGAGTACATGAATGTTATGTAAAAAAATTTAATGGAATTATTTAAACGTTTCATTGCGGATTTATTTTTTTAAAAATGTAAAATAAAATATTCTTCAAAATTAGTTTAATCAATTTACACAGTGTTTGACCGATCTTCTTCTATAAAATACCTCTGATTTTAAACCATTTTAAACGTCATTAAGTCTTATAAACTAACTTTTCTAAATCTTTTTCTAATAGTTGTGGACTTACTTGTCCTCAGATTTTAACAGACAAGAAAGCTGAAAAGTTGAACAAACTTTTTCTACGATTATTAATGAATAATGGTTATTGTTTGTAATTTTGGCGAATGCGAATATGACACCCACCACTTTTACAGATGCTACATTAAAAAAAAAGGTGGATGCGCTTGAGGTGCATTCGCCATTTTTTGTATTATTTTTACGATTTATTAACGAAAAACAAAAGCTGATCAAGACTTTTTAATTAAAGTGTGACAAATTTGTTTATTGCTATAGTGAAAATAGCATAGTTTATAAAATGACAATGTGAAACTAATTTGAAATTTAGTTGTTAATTTGTTGTTCTCTATTAAATAGATGGCAATAAGGTTAATGTGGTCGAGACTCCAATAAAAGTTTGCCGAAGTTTAATATAAGTTTGTTTTATGTGTCAGTGCACAAGGGACAAAAGATAATTTCAATTTAACATGTAATATAATATATTTCTATATTTAATATAAAATATAGTCGCAGAGGGATATTCCAGAAATATTTGTAATCAATTATGTAGGTAAAGGAAATTACCCGAACGATTGGTTCGAAATAGAGTCGAGATCATTTTTCAAATAAGTCGTAAGTCAGTGGCGACAGGCGAGTATTGAAAATGCAAATCCAGGTGACGGCGCGCAGCCCTATGAAATTCAAAATACATTATCAATTGGCGTAAGCGACCATATCACTTACATTCTGTCGCATAATACCCCATCATTTATTGAATATCCCGGCTGATAGATGTCTGGAATACGGGCTGTCAGTGGGCCGCAGGAGGCGCATAACGGCGGCGAAGACCTCTGTTAAGTGCTGATAAGACTGGAGCGGAGTTGACAGGGGGCTTACAACGTGTCGATGGCTCGGTGTCACTCTGTTTCCAAGTCGGCCCCGCCACGAAACGGCGAGCGGCGCAGACCCCGGCCTCCCGGCCTCCCGGCCTCCCGTTCGCCCGGTCTGCCGCAGGCATCATTCATTACAAGATGCGAAGATACGCCCCCAGAATCCCCTTGGCAGACACTCAAAATTCCGACATTTATTTTACTAAAGCACGCTCAAAAATTCCTCCGCACTGATGCCTTCATTATTTCCGGATTCAATTTACTCCCGGCCCACCCCAAATCCGAACGATACGTCCGATAAATTCAACGTTAACGCATCTCTTTCAGATATCACCGAAATACAAGTACGACGTCCAGAACTCGATCATCCGCTACGACGCCCTTCCCGGCTTGGAGACCGTCCGCAGTTCCATTTCGATCAGGGAGGCACCGGACTTGTTCAAGGGCGGCAAGATGCGTCTCAAGTGCACCACCACCATGTACTCGCTCTACGCCGCCTCCAAGGAGGCCGAAATCCAAGAGGACGCACCACGACTCGCCCTGATCATGGAGCCGACCGCCCACACCAATCAAGGTAAATTAATAAGCCGCCTGTTTAAATCGGACGGTCGAAAACCGACGAATCATTTGAAGCGGGAGAAAGAATCGCAGTAATTAGACTGAACTGCTAGAGATAAGTGTTCGTAACAATTAGCTGTAGCAAAAATTAACTACCAGAATTTCTGTTTAATGGGGTAGTTTTATTTCAGAGTTGAAAATATTTCCTAGTTGCTGATGCTAAAGTATCGTAAAATAACCGTTACAATTAATTAATCATTTATATTTTTACTGTTCGTTGTTGGTTTTTAATGAAAATTTACCCAGATGAATGTTTCTTCTATTAAAAGGAACTTATAGAACATAAATTTAGGTTTATTTTTCATTTTTTTTTACAAAATCAACTTTAAATTTTATCAACAGCTGAAAATCATAAATCATAAAATAGAAACTTTGCAACAAAATAGGAATCAAAAATAAATATTTGAAATCTAAAATACAAATAATAAGAATTATAAAAAATTCTAATCTATAATGAATTGAGAAATACTTAAATGATTTGCCCCTAATGAATTTACACCTTTAATTCTATTTCTTTGCTATTTTCTTTATATAGATGAATATATAGTTGAATTGGATGGATTTTCATAATTTAACATCTAACATTTTTAATTTTTAAAAATCATTTTTAATTTTTTTTAAGTTTAAATTTCAGATTTTAATTTAATTAATTTAATTTTTAAGCTTAATTTTTTAATGTTCCTAAATTTACATGCAACATAACATATTAATTTTGAATGGCGAATGCGCCACATGATACCACCATGTTTTTTAAATATATAGTCTAAATAAATATTTATGCTATTTTCTAAACCATTAAAAAATTAGAATTTTTCAAAAATACAACTTTTCGAGTGAAACTTAAATTTTGTTTTCTATTAATTTTTCAATTAGTTATTTATTTTTCGTTGTTGATTTTTAATAAAAAATTAGCCAGACGAATGTTTCTTCTATTAAGAGACTAATAAAATTAAATAATTTACATAATCAATTTTAAGTTTTATCAACAACTGAAAATCATAAATCATGAAATCTAAAATACAAATAATAATAAGTTTAAATTTCAGATTTTAATTTAATTGATTTAATTTTTAAGCTTAATTTTTTAATGTTCCTAAATTTACATGCAACATAACATATTAATTTTGAATGGCGAATGCGCCACATGATACCACCATGTTTTTTAAATATATAGTCTAAATAAATATTTATGCTATTTTCTAAACCATTAAAAAATTAGAATTTTTCAAAAATACAACTTTTCGAGTGAAACTTAAATTTTGTTTTCTATTAATTTTTCAATTAGTTATTTATTTTTCGTTGTTGATTTTTAATAAAAAATTAGCCAGACGAATGTTTCTTCTATTAAAAGACTAATAAAATTAAATAATTTACATAATCAATTTTAAGTTTTATCAACAACTGAAAATCATAAATCATGAAATCTAAAATACAAATAATAAGAATTATAAAAAAATCTGGTCTGTAATCAATTGAGAAATATTTAAATGATTAGCCCTTAAAAAATGTAGACCTTTAACTCTAAGGTATTTTGGTATTTTTTGATAGATACTTAATGTGGATGAACATATTTTTAATTTTTTAAACTTTATTTTTTAAATTTTAGAAGTTTAAATTTAAGATTTTAATGTAATTGGTTTAACTTTTTAGCTTAATTTTTTTTTTAATATTCATAAATTTACATGCAACATGATGTTTTAATTTTGAAAAAATGGCGAAGGTCTTACATGACACCATTTTTATTACCAGCTTATGTTTAAAAAATGGTGAAGGCGCATGAGACGCATTCGCCATTTTTGAAAATTTCTATCTTCTATATGGGACATGCCATACCAAATTGACTACTTCAAAACCCTACTAATTAAGCCACTGTGATAATTTTCAAAACTTTTACTAAATCGTTAAAAATGCCAATTTACAAAGTGAACCATTTTTAATTTTTTTTTAAATTAAACTCAACTCAACTTTTGATTATATATTTGAAAACTTTATACATAACAAATAAAAATTTCAACAAAATCCAATCGGATTCAACAGTGGTTGATTTGGCATGGTATAAAATTCGAAAAACCCTTTTAAAACTTACGAATAATTTTTTTCCAGTATCCAGCAGCGTCTCGAAAAACGTTAAATTCACACCTTTGATCAGCTCGATATTTTACGTCTATCTCTACACATGGGTTAGGAGACTGGTCTGCAACTAAACGTGCTTGGTGCCCGGTGCGTAAAGAACATTGTGATAGTGGTAAATAAGGTAAAAAAATATGGACTGTGCTGAATCAAAAGTGTGATTTAAAGAAAAAAAAAATGTAATTTAAGCAAAACTATAAATGATAAACGTTCGAAAACAGGTAAAATACATGTATGAAATTTGTGTGATTCTGGTTCATTTAAAATTACTATGTGCAATAAATTTAGTGACACATTTAGATTAGGTCATGTTTTAGATTTAAATTTTTGTATAAACTATCGTTTAACGACTTATTAATAGGCAAAACTGTTTATATCTATCTACATATATGATATTCAAATAATTAAACCGCCATTAAATAGGTTTAGATTTTTTTATGTGATAAGAGGATTTATCCGAATGTTAATCTCGAATTGATTTTGCCTATTGTTAAGCGAAATAAATTAAATATACCCACTCGCTGTTATTACATCTCGTACACCTGAATTGCTCAAAACTTTATTCCAATATGTTGTATTTTTATTGGGTTTAGAAATGAATAAAACTGCTATAAAATTTCAGCATGCATATTTGAACTTTGTCAATCGCTACCATTATAATTTTTCCATTTTTATTTGAGTCCAACGAACACATCAACCGCTATATCATAAATTTGTATCAATAATAAATATTTGTGTGAGCATCGCACATTGGCCGGGCAAAACAACAAAATTGTTTTTTAACAATTCATTTTGAATATTTCACTTCCGGCTATATCGGGTGTATAAATAAATTAAAATGCAAATAGAGAGAATCGAACGACAATTTTACTTTAATTATCGATAATCCTAATGCCGTACGAAGGCTTTTTAATTACTAAAAAAACACACATACGATTCCATCGTAAGTTCGTATGCATGCAAAAATTTTATGTCGTACGGATCGAAATCAATTGGGTCAAATATAATGGGTTCGCTGCCAATCCAATCAGTCCGGATTGAATTAACCGTATGTGCTTGTTAGTAAGTTATAAAACCCAGTGCATAAAACAAACGTAAATGAGACGAAACGCTTTCAGGGCGAATCTCTTTATGTCTTGTCGCAATCAAAACTTTACATCCCTTCAAATATGGTTTATTGCATCTGAAAAAGTGTCGCATGGATCCTGTTCATTCGTGTTACGCAACCAATAGTTAGTGATATTAAATAGCCGGTGTTATTTATGCGTATATAACCTGTATGTGTATATTCCGGTCTCCCACAAATAAATACCAAATTAACGCTATACTCCATTCGAACTAAGTGTGGAATATCATAAACAAATTTAGTTGTGTGATCAGCACGTTTAATTTATTATTTTTGGTATTTCTTTAAAATTATGGTAGATAATAACAATTATAAGGTTTATTTTTGTACTAAATTATTGAATCCGAAAAAATGTTTGTCTGAATGTATCATATTTTTAAGTCGGCAGTCTGGTATACTGCGCATGACTACTGTTTACTTTATTCCGTACCTTATGTGAATACACTATAGTTCTGAGTCTGGAGTCGATGGCATTAATTTGTGGGACGCCTTGTGTTTATATTTGACCCCAGCTTGATTGTCCCATTTCCCATGTATGTAAATAAACTTATCATTGCTCATAATCATAATTGTTATTAGATTGAAATGTATATTTAATTTATAATTCTCAAAGATATATGTATTCGAATGAATAACCCTTGACAGAACTTTACTATAGCTGAGTAAAGAAAAATCTTATATTAAGTGTTCGATATTGAATAAAATATGTTTTGTATAAAGGAAAAAAAATGTTAGCTGTTATTGTACATATTAATAGTGAGACTTAAAACTTTAGTGTTGAAAAGAAAACACATTGCATGAAAACCTATTACTGTTTGTACTAAACATGATAACAAACATTGTCTTTAAGATGAATGTTTTTTCGTTTTAGTGTAACAAAAACAATCACTACAATAGATATTGTAAAAAAAACCTACAAGATAATATGTGTCAATATTAAACAAATGTTATGTAATCAAAATTATTCGTTATATAATTTATCACTGTCAATATACATTCAAAAAACAATCAAAATACGTGTATGTGTCTCCTATAAAAGTGATTGTCAACATGTTGTTTCATAAAAAAAGCTAAACTTCGCCAGTTTATTCAAACAATACATCGAATGATTTAATAATTTACGAATAAACCCGACAAAGCACTAAATGATCACAACTGACACCGAATTTATTTTAATTATCAGGAACAGTGTTGTATTAAACAACGTTTGATGTTGATTGCCACCTTGTTTAGTACATTATTAAATGCGCAATAAAATTAACATGTAAAGAGTACGTATAATGTTGCCGTGAATAATTTCCCAGACATACTTTGTGGGGTTTATTTTATTTTTTTTACGTTCGCCGCCATCCTCGACGATATCTTTTACTCTTTCACGACCCTTTCATGTTTACGTTAATATAATTTGACCGTGCAAAAACATCGCAATCATTAAATTTCGCCGGGAATGTTCGGATGCCGTCCATTTATCCAATTTACAAATCGGAAAATAAGTCGAAAGTCTTAATTAGAAACCGTAAAAAATTGGTTTCGTTGTAAATTCGTGGTTTTATGCGGCCATCTAAAAAATTAATCGGTGTTGCGTGCGTCTCACCGAAAATTTATGCCGAATAAAAACAGTTCCGAAAACAAAGGTGTCGCCTTGGGCGGTGTTTAAGGGATTACGTTTTGCCAAATAAAATTTCAGTACTTCCATTTTTGCTGTTGTCGTTGTTGTTGCACACGGAAATAACGGAGTTAGTAAATTTATTAATTAATTCCAGATTGTCCATGTACCAGTGGGCCAAAGGGCCGGGGGGGGGGGGCGTTTTTTCCTCTTTTTCTCGACACGTGTGTGTATCCATCTACGTTTTCTGTAATTAGTTTGAACAACGCCTCATTACTTTTTCACTGGTGTCAAACTATTAAACTGTTTTATGGAATTCATATAAATTTCGATGGCTAATAAAATCCGAATTTATTCTCACTTTTGCCATAAATATTACATTAATCTTTTGCAATCGGATTAACACAGTTTTTTTGTGAGGTTGATTTACGTTCATGCAATCGCTAAACAAGTTTAATGATTGCAATGCACTATTTTAATAATATGATTTTACATGTTTTATTACGTTAAATTATTCTACGTTTCTGTGACATGTAATTATGTACCCAATTATTATTATTATTAATATTATTATTATTATAGTCTATTGATTAATAAAGCATTATACGTTTTGTATGTGTGTGAGTTTTATTTAATGAGCCTATTATATATACTAAACTAAATTAAGTGATTATTTAAATTAACCGTAGAGCAGCACCAAATTATACAAAACTTTAATTAATTTGTTTGGTAAATATTTGCAAAATGCTTAAAATAAGGTTATTCGGTTCGAAACTATTCAACCAAATTTACACACCACAATTGCTTTAATACAAGTAATTTGTTAAATTTGTAAAATGAATTATGTAGGTAATATCCACTCAATTGTTCGTTACTTTTTCCCCTAAAATTTGTATACATATATAATGTATATATGTGTATAAGGTAAGTAAAAATATATAACATATATACAACATATCATTTCACATACATATATAATGTATATTTGTGTATAAGGTAAGTAAAAATATATATAATATATATATATATATATATATATATATATATATATATATATATATATATATATATATATATATATATATATATATATATATATATATATATATATATATATATATATATATATATATATATATATTATTTCAAAGATTTAAATCAGTACAAAAAATATTTTTCAATATTCTATATTTTTTTTTCCTTTTTTTACGTTTTTGTGCAACTATGTACAATACTCTCAATGGTAAAAATGTATTCTTAGTAATATTTATATCAATGAGTAACTTACCTTTATTGCACTCCCAAGAAGAAGGAATAACAATTATATGGAAACATCAAGATCTAAATATTGCTAAAAGATATTCCCAAAAAATGATTTACAATGTTATTAACAAATATGAAACAACACACTCAATTGAAAACGTTGTAACACAAAATTACACAACTTCTTTTACAAACAAAAAATTATTTAATTGAATCACATCAATATCAATGTGTCTAATGGAACCATCAGACGTGGATTGAATGAATAAAAATTGTAAGAACGTATTTCAGTAACGAAATCATTGGTATTAAAAAAGAATATTCGAACAAGACTAAAGTTTGTACAAAAATATATTAATTGTCGTCCCCTCTCTCAAAATTTTAGTAGTGCTGAGAGATCTTAACTTTAAAGTATCTTTATTTTATAACAGGCATAAAATTGTTATTCGTTAGAATCGTAAATGTTTTGAAATTATTAATAATTGATCCATATTTGTTAATATTACAAATAGCTATAAACCACATATATATAGACAATAAAAAGAATATTTTGTCAGCTCAAGGGCCTGAAAACAAGTGGAAATGAAATCTATAAAATCTCTTTCCGTGCCACAATATACCTTAGTTTTGCCATTAAATTTCATGTACAAACTTTTTATGTAGCTTTTACAATAACTGAAAACTGAAAACATATTTTCAATTTTCCAATTCTAATTGACAAAGTTGATTATTTATTTGAAATTTGATTTAATACGTATAAATCCATTTAAAACACATCCAGGATACATTTAATATAAAAAATACGGAGAAACAGATTAGGGGAGCAATAATTTTTAAAAAATGGTAGATGCACTGATTACTGAAAATGGTGAATGCGCATTTGTTTTGAAAATGGCGGATGCGCTTATCTTAAAAATGGTGGATGCACGATATTAAAATAGTTCACTCACACCTGAACCACTGGATCAATCTCAAAACTATATAAATAAAAAATGTAAATGTACATTTATTTTTAATTTGAATGCTTTTTTAACAAAATAGGTCAGTTAGATCTCAAGTTATACTAAAAAATGTCTTAGTTTTGCCATTAAATTTCATGCACGTTTTTAGCTTTTACAATAAACCAGATAGATACAAGTGATTGAAAACTGAAAACATATTTTTAGTTTTTCCATTCCACAGGATGGATCCACCTTGTCGTGGTCCTGGGGCTCAGTACCGCTCCTCAAGCCAGTGGTAGTGGGGAGCTAACGGATCCAACACCTGCAAGTCCAATCCATCCCCAGGAAGATCTCGCATCTTCCTCAGATTGGACTTGTTCTTCCGAACCGAGTCGACAGGGGGCTGGCATCTTTGTCAGTCCCGTCTTCTGGTTTAGCATACCCCGTATATGCAAATATATAATCTTAATAAGAACCAAAAATTTTTATTGGAGAATCGAATGTTGCTGTAACAACCATCTTTGAGTTTATTAAAACTATTTTGTTGAAAAATCATCTCAAAAATATGATAATAAATGAGCTCTTATTTATTAGTTCTCACAATCAGTTACGAAATATTACAATTAGTGTCAACTAGATCTAAAATTTCAATTTTGTTCACTAATGAGACCACTCAGTTAAAACAATATAAAACTTATTTGTTTGCTAAAATAAGATTCATAGATAATGATAATTAATAACAATTAATTAAGTTTATATTCAATTAATTTTTAGTCACTAAATTTGAATGAGAGAAAGACACGAACTGTACGTAGGTTTTGGCACCTTGGAAATAATAACGTAAACACATAAATATTATAATTAAACGGTGAGAATTTTCGAATCAGTACACGAGTCGAAAAATGATAGTGGTAGATATTTCTCCCGTAACACGCTGAATAAATTAGAAGTGGATTTATGTGCCGGCTTTGATGTTTTATTTCACCTTATTACATCCCCGGCAAAATGCAATCCAGATGATGTAGGTAAACCTATAAGAGATTTGCCGTTTGAAACAAAGGAAGGAGACGCCTGTTCAATTTTAAATAAGCTCACAATCAGGAGAATGATCTTCAATAATAAAGTAAGACCGAAAAATTCCTTACTCCATCACACGGTCGACGTATCTTGGGAATTTCATCAGGTTCGGGGGGGAATCTTATGATGTAAATATTGTTCATCATTGCCGAACGGAGTCACCGGCTCCACAGCTCCGGCTCCCATCCGAACCGTACTTTTGTTGTGATGCGATGAATTTCGTTCGAACGGGCCTGTTTTACATACGACTCATGAAACAAATCAACCCATTCTATTTCCATGCTGATACGAAATCAGGACGAGACGCCACTTTATTAAATTCTTCTATTCAATTTCCATGTAGTCCTTGGCCATAAAACGATACGGCGGACGATTGGGGTCGGCATCTAATGCGGGATTAAATCGAGGACGTTTTTTTCCGTTGCTACTGGATAAATTCACACGGCAATTAAATAATTCGCAGGGGCGCGGGCGTGACGGTGAAAAAGGGGGGAATCATCGGCGGTGAATTTTGCAGTGTATGAACCGCATAAAATGGTAAATTTGATATTTCACCGTCGGATTGCCGAGTAAAACTTATTTACATTGCCGGCCAGTCGACAAGTTCTGTATATTATGGCGTATTAAATTCAATTCCGGAATTTTACAATTTTATAAGAGACCGTCAAGTCGGAATGCCGCCTGTGTATGTCGCGAATTTAAAAATCAACGATTTTGCGACCGGTCCCGTCGAGATCCAATTTCTCTGCGGTCAAACTGAATAAATTGTGTATAAAGGCGACTTATCACATTTTAAAATGTATTGCGGTGCCATTCTGACAAAAATATTCGTGTCTGTTGTGGCATATTACCGTGGAAAATATAATACAGTACGAAATGGGGCTGCCAAATGCTGCCAAAGTTATTCCGAAAAATTGTGGGGCCTTGTAAATAGTTCTTTATGATTTAGAGAGGCAAAGTTTTGTTGTATATAGAGAGGTGATTTGGGACATTTGGAAAACACGAGACTTTTATAAGATCAAAAGAACTAGCAACTTTTTATTTGACCTAACTGAATTCCTCAAGCTAAAACAATTCCATAACCTACCATATATTTCGCGATTTTTTTTCCTTTTATTTATTTCTATTTTTATACTGAAGATCAGTTTTTTTGTGTAGAATTCGGATTACATGACATGAAATAGTATTGTAATATAATTATTAGCTAAAATTATAACCTTAATTATATTAATTACACATTAGTTTACAAATTGGAAAACATCTATTCTGCCCTTCATATCACATTATGATTTTCCTCTAAATTATGACGTACTTATTTTTGATGAGTCGCCACTGTTTTTTTCCAAAAAATGAAAGACATGGAACAACGGTATCACGGTTTTTGGAATACAGTTATGAAGGGACATTTGGTGTCTCATACGACAAACAATAATTTTTAAGAAATGGTGGATGCACAGAGTACTAAAAATGGTGAATGCGCAGTTGTTTTGAAAATGGCGAATGCACTGATATTAAAAATGGGCATCCACTGGACAATCACATGGACATTTATTTTTAATTTAAATGCTTGTTTAGCAAAATCGGTTAATTGGACCTCAAGTTATACTCAAAAATGTCGATCCAACTATTAAAAAAATTAAAAAATGAATTTTTCGTAAATAAAAGTGGGATATGAAAAGAAAAATGGCAGTAAACCAGTGTTACATGTTAACAAAAAAATTAAAAATTTAAAAATAAAATTACGAGATTATATAGTATAGTAATAATGAGACAGTTTTATTTTAAATTTAAAGTTAAGAAATTCATCCTCAAATTAAAATGCATTTAACTCTTTGAATAAATTATCTTTTTAATAGTCTTTTTATTTCTTTCATTAGATGGTTATAAAACTTATGGCAACGAATAACCAATGGTAAGAATGTTGTCTCTTCTAAAAATAACTTAAAATTAAAATGTTAACAATTAAAATATATCAAAATGAAAAATTTGTTAAAAGAATATATTAAAACTTTCATTAATAGGTAAATCAACATCTTAACCAAGAAACTCTTCTGTAGTCGTACTTAACACACTTCTTTTTCTAGTAATAAACTGATGAAACCCATTTATTGAAAAAATTGCCAGATTATTGTAATCATATTTCCAAACTCCAAATATGTATAAGGTTGTTCTGTATGCCTTTAAAGGGCTTAATTAATTTAACATTAATCTAAAAACTTTCTACATCATTGCTCTAAATAAAAATTTGATAACTGAGACAAATGTGAAAATTAACAAAATATACTGTTTTAGCAGTACACTGCAACAACAATCTCTTAATATTCTTAATAGGCGTTACTGCTTAGAGAGGTTGTTATATATTATTTCTCAGTGATCTGATCAATTCAATTTGCTGTCGATATAAAAACATTAATTAAATCAAATCTATTAACTGGATCAAATTAAAGTCTACATCTAGAAAATGAATAAAAAGATATAATAAATCTGATTAGACATCTCGAATCTATTTATTTCCAGGAACATCCAAAACTACAGAGAATTTTCCGTCCTAGTCAGTTTACGGAGTATGTGTCAAGTGACGAACCCCATGTTATTTAAACAGAGTTGTCCAAAGCGTTCGACAGAATTATCCACTTTATAATTCTCAACAAATTAAACTCCCTTGGATTTAACAATTCCACTATTCAACTAGTATCTTTGTACCTTAATGAGCAAGAACAATGTCACCTACAATGGATTTAAGTTGAAATTCTACTTGGCATCCTCTGGGGTGCCACAAGAAAGCAATCTTGGGCCCTTCCTTGTACTTCTTTTCATTACTTTCGTCCCTTAATTGTAATATGTTCTGTCAATTCATGTTTAAGTGAAGTACCAATATGTCTAAGTGTACTCACATTTTTCAACAACATATGTAACAAAAACTTGTATAAAATCAGTTCTTTCCAGTTATTGGGATGTATGTTTTGTTGGGCAAATAAATGGTTATTATAATTATTATTTTAGATTCCATGTACGCATCTAATAAACCAACAAAATATAATAGACAAACTTGAAAACTAAGCCAGACATTTTTCTATTCGATAGACTTCGGATTATTGAGAAATTCCAAAACAATCCTACAAATGAACCTAAAAAAAAAAAAGAAACCACCGACGGAACATCGAAATAAAACAAAACGAACTAAGTTCTGGCTCGCTTGTCAAGTAATAAATAAAAGATACGAGTAGATAACTGTAGCAGCGTAAGACTGATACTATAGCTAATTTAGTTCGGCTAACGAAGCAGCGCTTAATCAAATTTAAGCTTGAAAATTTACACACACATGCCACAAAGCTTACGTATAACTCGCTTGTTTAGCATCTATAATGAATAAGATGAGATGGGCATATAAATGACAACAGGCAAAACAAACCCTAATGACAATCCCAATTACTTTACATATTTACTGAAAGATTGCCTTATGGGACCAATTTAATTATGCTGCTTGACATTTTGACATGAAAACAATTCTTTTACGAATTCATGCCTTCCCCGACCAACCACCACGACAATATTGGTCCACTAAGTAATTCAATTTATCAGGCCTTTCAACATTAACAATTTAAAAATGTTATTCCGTCGATTTCAGCAATTCACATCTTCAAAAACGTTAAATTGAATATGAATTTATTGATTTTATCCACGCTTAAACACAATGATGTTGCAAATCCTCTATATACGTTTGAAGTTGCATCAAACGTACACAACTTTTTACAATTTGAATAATACAATATGAACAATCATTGAAAATGCTTATCATTGAAACAAATAATGTAGTCTGGGATAAAAATAAAAACTGGTTAAATCCATGGTATTTAAAATTACATGGAAAAATATCAGTGCTTAATTTGAAGCATTCATATATTTTGCCTTAAATAAGGTAGAAATTAATGGGAATTGTTAATATTTAACGAAGCTTTTATGGTTTCAATATTTACTAAAATTAAAATAAAAATAAAAAAAAATAAAAAATAAAAATTAAATTGAAATTCAAAATGAAATCGGTGGAGGTACCATTACAGAAAATTATTGGAATAATTCATATTTGGTTAAAATGTGTAGAGTGTCTCAATTGACCAGCACAAAATCCGGATCTAAATCCAATTGAAAACTTTCTAATTTAGGTGAATTGTGGTCATTAAATGAAGAGTAACAATTTTTTTATTTAATTAGAAGTATACATTTTCTAATTATGAATAAATAGTAAAGTGTGTTTCTCTGACCACAACTGTAATTAATTATCTTGTTGCATTTTTTAAAATAAAATGGTCATAGCACGCTAAACATTAAAAAAGATAAAATTTCTATAAGTTAACTTTCGCTGAACAGAAGTTGATAAACTTGGATCAAAGAAAACTTTTTCTTTTGATGCTATCTAAATTTTACACCTTTTTACATCTGCCGTTAAACAAACTAATTTAATCACTCCATAAAAATGACAAAGTTTCTGATTTAAGACGTTCGAATACATTAAAATTCAGCTACAATTATAATTACAATTAAATAATTAATATACTCATGTGGCTCAGAATTAATTCAACTAATTATTTAAAAAGATGGATGGTCATCACACAAGACGGGCTCAATAAGAAAACAGTAATAAATCATATACTTAAAGTTTTGGCCTAATAACCATCTTTAATTTAGTAATAGTAGACCAAACTCTTAAATTTTTCTCGCGACAGGAAACTGTTAAGCTTGCCGACCGCCGAAACTAGCGCCATGATTAATTTCTATCCATAATTAATTATATTAGAGTACAAAGTAATCACCACAGATTACCGAAGTTGGAAAAGTTGAGCTCAACTTCGTTTAACCGATATTTGCCGATGCAACCGTCCCGATTCGTTGTTTTACATTCGACGTCCGCAATCGAGAGAATGGTTTATATTTCCTAAATTTTTCACTTAAAAACTTAAGTGTTAAATTTCATTTGAGAACAAGCAGTAGTTTTCACAACAGTGCCTCGTTTAATTAACATGTCATAGTGTGAACAGTGCAACTAGAATAATGCATCCAAGGAATTTAAACATGTTTCCTGGACACTGTTTGTTTCCATTTACAATGTAATGTAAATTTTGCATACGGAACTTCGTTGGTAACTGTTTGTATTTTACGTGACTATAAAATTATTTTATCACTTGTGAGACATTTTTGTAAAATTCTCTTAAAATTATTTACTTTTTGTGTTTGGTTAATTCGTTCGACAATATGTAGGGTTTTATTTTATGACTGGTATGAATTATTCCATCTATAAAATTATAATTCAAAAGTTCTCTTTGATCATGATAAATTTATGCATGACCAATACATTTATTAATACTAAAAAATTAAATTTTACATTACTGTTCCTTCGTGCCGGTGAAATAGGATAGGGCATTAATAAAATATTTATATTAAGCTAAATGAAAGCCAAAAGTCTATATAAAATCAACCACCCTAAAAATACTCATCAAAAAGTTATTAACAAGGAATAAGTTCGGACTTTCCAGTAAAAATGTATAAAGGTATGAATTAGCATATTGTTTAAAAACCAGACACCTGATGAAATTCTTATAGATTATTTGAAGGAGATATATTATTTTTCGTTTAGTCCAATTTTAACAGTAATCTGTGAAATGTGTTTGATAATATTCTCTATTATTTATGCATGCAATTTTGATTTGATAAACCAGAAGAATTTGATCGACATGTCCATTAGCCACATCATTTTTATTTACGTGAGTACAACTAGTCAATATATTATAACTAAATTCATTTTAGGACCTTATTGCAGGCTCTGGGATATTATGCTTTTATAAGAAGTATAATGAAAAACGGACTATTAAAGCCCATAAGTCATTATCCAGAATGGATAATATCTGTACCAATTAGTCGCAAACTTAAGAAACGTATATTTAACGAATCAAAATTCATAAAGCTCTTTCTGTACTTACACATATTCTCCATTTTAATAACTCTAGGTTCCAGTAGTTTTTTCTATGAAATAAGAAAGTTTAGTTTTTTAATATATTGCTTAGAGAGGCATGACAATTTTTTGATGGAAATTTTACTGTACTTTTATTACATTTCGTTGCCCGTTTGTAGTTTATTCATCTGTAATTTGATTTTCATTTGTCTCTATTATTGGACCCATATCAAATTTCAGTTATATATATTGGAGGAAACGATCAAAGTACACTTAATGAGCTGTTTGCAATTCGATAAGGCTTCTCAAGCTACAATTAACATTGTTCTGAGAAAAACCGTCGAATATCAAGTTAATATTGGGAGGTAAGTGTAATTGTCATGTATATATTTATGTTTAAAATAATGCTTTAAGGTTTTGCAAATTATTTGAAGAATCTATGAAGTATTTGCTGTATTATTATTATTCACTTTTTATGACTGCATGTACTACACTTCTCATAATTGGACTTATGTTTGTAAGGATTTAAAATGCACTTGGTTTCAAAAGTTTTGCAGCACGTTCAATATTTGAGTAATTTGGCTATGTAACAAACCTTCCACGTGAAGAAAGTTTATTCGTAAACGTATATCATTAGTTAATGGATTTTTACTATTTATAAACTTCATTAAGTGTTTAGCATATATAAATAAGTGCTTCTTTTTGATTAAAATTGTAAAAAGAATGAAATTATTTACTGCGTGTGATTTAAATTTAAATGTGAATGTAAATTCATTATTTAGAGGGTGATGCAAGACTTTTGAAACTGAATATGTACAGTAAATTTTGTAATAATTTATTTTTAGCAATACAATAAATTCGCTTTGGGAGTTATTGCTCTTATTTTGAACTACAGCTATTTTTCAATTTTATGTTTGTACAGTCAATCTGTCATCAATGAGGTAAGCCCAAACAATTTTTCTGTGAACCTCATTCATTGAAATAATTTTAAGTTTGAACGTACACATTTGTTGTTACTTGAATGTCCATGGTACAATTGGAATTTGCAAAACAAAAAGATTTTTTTGAAAATTTTACTATACTCCAGTAAAACTTTTTCGTTTAAAGCGTTCAGCTTTAAATTGGAGGCACCATCAATTATAGAGGTGAGATTCGATAGTAATGAACTTTATAGTAGTTAATATATGTTTCAGAGTATCAAAAGGACTTACACCTTGTCGTCATTTTACAACACCTACACCAAAGCTAAGTAAAATAATTAATAATTCACAGCAGCAGACAGTTGGTCACTGTTGGTCACACGTGTAACAAGACTATTAAATAAACACTGTACTCAAAATTAGTATTGTTTAATAATTAGATAGGTACATTATTACAAACAGTCTGGCAATTATCTTAAAAAATATGTTAAACCCGTGGTTTCTATATGAGACAGTTCTTAATTAAATTTAATCTATGAAATATTTGTTGTATTATTATTATTATTATTAACTTTTTACGGTTGTTTGTAAGGATTTATAATATATATATATATATATATATATATATATATATATATATATATATATATATATATATATATATATATAATTTCAAAAGTTTTGCACCACTTTCTTCATAACCGTACTGCGATGAACGTTCAATCTTTGAGCAGTTTGGCTATGTAACAAACCTTCCACATGAAGAAAGTTTATTCGTAAACGAATATCATTAGTTAATGGATATTTTTGCATTTTTACTATTTTCGTAATAATTTATTTTTAGCAATACAATAAATTCGCTTTCGGAGTCATTACTCTTATTTTGAACTACATCTACTTTTCAATTTTATGTTTGTACAGTCAATCTGTCATCAATGAGGCGAGTCCAAACAATTTTTCTGTAAACTTCATTCATAGAAATTATTTTAAGTTTGAACGTACAAGTTTGTTGTTACTTGAATGTCCATGGTACAATTGGAATTTGAAAAATAAAAAGATTTTTTTAAAAATTTCGGTAAAAATTTTTCGTTTAAAACACCATCAATTATAGAGGTGAGATTCGATGGTAATGAACTTTGTAGTAGTTAATATATGTTTTAAAGTATCAAAAGAACTTACACCTTATCGTCGTTTTACTACACATACACCAAAGCTAAGTAAAATAATTAATAATTCACAACAGCAGAGAGTTGGTCATCTTTGGTCACACGTGTAACAAAACTATTAAATAAACACTGCATTCGAAATTAGTATTCGTTTAATAATTAGGTAGGTATTACAAACAGTGTGGCAATTATCTTAAAAAATAGGTCAGACCCGTGGATCCGATATAAGACAGTCCTTAATTAAATTTAATTAAGGGCAATTAAAAAACAGTACAAAAGTACAGTGTTGCCTAATTTTACCATAAGTGTGATTAAGAAGTGGCAAGGAGAAAAAAAAAAAGAAACAAAGGGAATTAATTATTTCGTTAGAATGGCCCGCGTAAAAGCCGTCAACTGGCACAAATGGAAGGCATTGAGAAAGAGGGGATTAGAAGGAAAAGAAGTGCAAAAAGCTGTTTTTAATCGGCTTAATAAAAAGGAATTAATTCAAGGAGCGACAATGGAACAACGAAAGTGAAATAGGATAAATGACCCTGTTAAACAATAATAATAAGCTCGCTCCAGACGACTTTGAATAACGCTCGTACACATGGATGAAAAGTTCCTGGATATAAATTCGACGGATTAATATTGTCTGCGATTTCGCAATCAGATCCGTTTTGAGGGGGGTTTATTAAAATGTTTAGGCCAGTCACCGTGACATTGCCAGCTACTTTACTTTTTTCTTAGTTCGGAACGACAAAAACGGCGTTTCAGTGATAGAAAACAAAGTCTGTTAGAGTTGAAATCAAAGCGAACGGGCCTTCAACAATTGAACATAGAAACGTTCTCAAGTATAGTAAAATCATTCAGGCGGGGCACACTTACCGGGATCAGATTCCGTGCAGGGAAGATCGAATAAACATTTTGCTATAACATGTATTTTATTTTACAATAGAAAAAAAATAAAGTCTGTTCTATTTATTGAAATTGAAGCCAATAGTTATATAGTTTTTGAGTCTATTTTATGATTATTCCTGTATATTGAATGCACATATTACTCCATAAAATTTGAACCAAGAAGATTGTTAGCCATTTCTGCTGAACAAAAGATAAAATAATAAAGGAAGTGGGATAACTGTTTCCAATAAAAAACGTCGGGAGTTGAAATACCGCGCTAAAAACAATTTCCCTTTGTAGCACTATATTTCTGGTTACTTAAAAATCGCTCTGGCTGTTGCAAGTGGCCATAAACAACATAAAATTGTCGTTGTTGTATCTCTCATGCACCACATCTCCCGTGTTTATGTGTTATTCCTTCCTAATCTTATTGCCTTTGTTCGAAACTACGTTTAGCACATTGCCCCTCCGCCCCTTTATATAAATGATTCGTGGACGATCGCTCACAACGAGGCATATCAAGAACGTGCATTTCGGACCCTAACGGCCTCAAGGACACTCAAACATTTATGAAATTTCTTTCCGGAATCGCCCCAAACGTATTATTTTCTTCGCCCGAAATGTATAAATTATAAGATGACACAAGATGTATAGGCAATGGAGTGCAGCATTAACCGCACACTCGAATCTTGCAGTCGAATCAATCTTCACGTGTCCCGATATTCGGGCCGCGATTAAAATTTTAAAATATTCGCCCTTTAATATTTTATCGTTGTCGATTTCAACAAATTTCACGTGATATTATTCTTTTTTCTGTTGCCTTGTGAAAGATGGGTTAGGTTTTATTCTTTAATTTATTATTTTCAAAAATAATACATATAAAACATTTATCATGTACCAAATAGAGAAGTAGTAGTAGAATTGTCCATGAATACGAAATTGAGGTCCACCACCTCTCCTATTAGTTATACAATAGATCCGATGATAGAATCTATGTAAATTTTTCTAATCATTATCACAGGAGCATGTACCAAAGCAATTTTTCTTCCATCTATGATACAACCAAAAAAATCACTACACTGACAAAAGCGAATTGTTGCTATGCACCTCTTTCTCCCCAGACTCCAATTCGACAGTCATCACTCACCAATCCATGAGGCAAAACAAATTATGAAACATGGACACATTTCAACCTTGATGTTCTGTGACTAAGTAATAGACTAGGCACTCTTAAAAATCTTCTAGCTAGAACAATCAACAATTTGTCTTCGTATGATTACATTCGAAATGAGCTATATGATAATGACATCTAAGACTGCTAACAGTTATCCATCTATTTCTCACAACTATTTAAACTATGAACCTGTCTTGGTTGGCATTTATTTCTCTTAGACACCCACTTCGAGGTGTAATTTCTACGAAACCCGTTTGAATATGTGTTAAATCTTTGTACAATTTGGCTACGAGACAAATTTTCCTCGTGAAGAAATGAATTTCATTATTTAATGGATATCCTGGCTCTTTAATGATTTTTGAACTTGGAGCAAACAAGTAAATTCATCATTCATAGGAAGATGTAAGAATTCGAAACTGAGTTCATTTATTAAAATTGGGCCTGTGAACCTACGCTTTATATTTTCTATGTCACTGAGTATTATAATAACTATTATAAACAGTTTATAATGTTTTCTGCAGCATCCAATATAAAATGCACTATAAAACCAAGTTTATTCATTTGAAAATTTGCATACTTTACCTATTAGTAGACTTCACATGTACCAAATAGAGAAGTAGTATTAGAATTATCCATGAATTCGAAATTGAGATCCACCACCTCCCCTATTAGTTATACAATGGATCCGATGTTAGAATCTATGTAAATTTTTCTAATAATTACCACAAGAACATGTACCAAAGCAACTTTTCTTCTATGTATGATGCCACCACAAAATCACTACACTGACAAAAGCGAGTTGTTGCTATGCACCTCTTTCTCATCACTCACCAATCCTTGAGGCAAAACAAATTATGAGGAACATGGACACATTCCAACCTTGATGTTCTGTGACTAAGTAATAGACTAGGCACTCTTAAAAATATTCTAGATAGAAATTGACTATCAACAATTTGTCTTCGTATGGTTACATTCGAAATGAGCTGTAAGATAATGACTCCTAAGACTGTTAACAGTTATCCACCTATTACTCACAACCATTTATACTATGTACCTGTCTTGGTTGGTGTTTATTTCTCTTGGACACCCACTTCGAGGTCTAGTTTCTACGAAACCCGTTTGAATATGTCGTTAAATCATTGTACAAATTGGCAACGAGACAAATTTTCGTCGTGAGGAAACCAATTTCCTTATTTGATGGATATCCTGACTATTTAATGATTTTTGACTTTGCCGTAAACAAGTAAATTCATCCTTTACAGGATGGTGTAAGAATTGGAAACTGAGTTCATTTATTAAAATTGAACCAGTGAATCTACACGCTTCATATTTTCTATGTCACTGAGTATAATAATAACGATTATAAACAGTTTATAATGTTTCCTGCAGCATCCAATATAAAGTGCACTATAAAACCAAGTTTATTCATTTGGAAATTTGCAAACATATGAAAATATGAATGTTTAATCGTAATAAAATCTATTACGAAACTTAATATCGCCCTCAACAAAAGCACATCGACGTCATACTTTTAATAAATAATTTCAAAATTTAAATGTCTGCATATTTCTCTCAAAGCTGCGACTTGAACGAACCTTATTTATAAAGCGCCGCATTAAAGTTGAAACAAGTTCTGTTCTCTCGCTGAAATTTAATTTATTTTTTACAGTTTAGGTAATTGAAAGGCAAGATTTAACGTTGGCAGTTTAGGACACTTCGGCTTCCTCAATTACTCAGTATCAGATTAATATAAAACTGTCCGAATAGGGGGGCGTTGGAGACTAACGATCCGCTGCGGAAACGGTTTTCCCGAACGCAACTTTACGCCGTTCGATTTCCTTGATTTAACGTCGCCGTTTTGTTGTTATAATTAATTGAAATTAAAACGGATTTGACCCAGATAATTTGCGGGTTTACGTTTACCACAGGTTTTAGGTGGATGGAATGATGAAAGTTTAATTTCGAGTCCGACGACTGCAAGTGAATTCCGGACCCGTTTTGTGCATAATAAATGCGGGGGCCCTTTAATGGGATTCTTTGTCGTGAACTAACTACACTTTCATCACATTCTGATCACATGAGAACCGCGATAAAAAAGTGGATAAACAAAAAAATCCGCATTTTCCATAGTTGTGTGCATGCATACATATCAGTAATACGGCTAAGTGAACACTTTATTACATTCAATTCCCGTATTAACAACGACTTCATTTTTCCGCATTTCCTCGTTTTTTTAAGGGGATTATAACACATAAAGCTTATAAAGGATGTTTGTATAAAGTCCACATCAGAACAGGTTATTACAGGATGGAACTCAACTTAAAATTGTATATCAATGAGCATTAATTTTTTATTTTTGTACCCACCTTCGTATTATTGCAATTTTGTGTGCCATTTACAAAATGTGTAACATAGTCCTGAAGTGTCTTACAAACTAGCTTCTTTATACAACTAACTTACTACACATTAGTAAGAACATAAGTAATAACTAACATTGAAATAAACAATTAATAAAGAATAAATTTAAAAAATGAAACTGCATAATGACGTAAAAGTATGCAAAACAAAGCCTAATGGAACAGAAAGGCGATACGATTAAATATTAACTTAACACCATAACTAATAAAGGAAACTTTTTCTGCACAAAGTCCGTCTCTGCGGCGCTTAAGCCCGTGGCCTTTTATAAAGCCACAGTTATGGAGTGCCCGAGCTCGGTGGTCGACGCTGTTTTTCTTTTTTCTTTTTTTTTATTTTTTTTTTTTTTTTTTTTTTTGTTTTTTCAGTTTCGAGTCTGAGTAGGGAAGAGGAAAATTTTTTAGCCACTCATTGGACTAAGCCGACTGCGTACGTCTAACAATAGAGGGGATTAGCTTGTCAGGCTAATCACTTGTTTTTTCCCCAATGTTAATAAAGATTATACTTTTATGCGCGCTTGTGTTTTTGTTTAAGGGACGAAACGCATATCAATTATCGCTTTGCTTCGTCAACATTTGAGTGATGAATTTCCTGTTGGAATTTGTGTGTGTGGGTTGAACTTTGATTTTATAACGTACGTGTCACACTTACTATAAAAGCAATAGGGTAATTCGCACATTTTCCCCTTCGTTTTCTATTTGGTTATATGTTCCAGTGATTGAGCATTCCAATAATCGCACTCTGGGGAGCAAATTTCACTGTCCCTTAAAAATTCACTTTACCTTTACAATGTGTAAAAAAACAAACTAGGCAAGAGGGGAAATCAAAATTGAGGAATAGTTCGAGAAGTTTCAAAAGTCTCGCACCCTGCTATAATCTGATTTAAAATTTGTTGTTATTATACTATACTTATTATTGTTCTTTTCACGTGTGTAAAAAATGTATAATTTCACCTCAAAACCCCTACACTGACAAAAGCGAGTTGTTGCTATGCACCTCTTTCTCCCCAGACTCCAATTCGACAGTCATCACTCATCAATCCATGAGGCAAAAACAAGTTATGGTGAACACTGACACATTCCAACCTTGATGTTCTGTGACTAAGTAATAGACTAGGCACTCTTAAAGGTCTTCTAGATAGTAATCGACTATCAACAATTTGCCTTCGTATGGTTACATTTGAAATGAGCTGTATGATAATGACTCCTAAGACTGCTAACAGTTATCCACATATTTCTCACAACCATTTAAACTATGTACCTGTCTTGGTTGGTATTTACTTCTCTTGGACACCCACTACGAGGTCTACTTTCTACGGAACCCGTTTGAATATGCCTTTCAATCCTTGTACAATTTAGTTACGAGACAAATTTTCCTCGTGAAGAAACCAATTTCATTATTTAATGGACATCCTGGCTATTTAATGATTTTTGAACTTGGAGCAAACAAATAAATTCATCCATTACAGGAAGATGTAAGAATTTGAAACTGAGTTCATTTATTAAAATTGAACCAGTGAATCTACGCTTTATATTTTCTATGTCACTGAGTATAAAAATAACTATTATAAACAGTTTATAATATTTCCTGCAGCATCCAATATAAAACGCACTATAAAACCAAATTTATTCATTTGAAAACTTGCATACTATACCTATTAGTAGACTTCACCTGTGTAAAGAACCCATAAAACATTTTAGCATGTACCAAATAGAGAAGTAGTAGTAGAATTATCCATAAATAGGAAATTGTGATCCATCACCTTTCCTGTTGATTATACAATAGATCCAATGATAGGATCTATGGAAATTTTTATAGTCATTATCAGAGGAACATGTACCAAAGCGATTCATCACCAGCACAAATCTTTTCATCCGAAAAAAGAGTATTTGACCATTGAGACAAAAATCAATTTCGATGAACATGAATCCATTCCAACCTTGATGTTCTGTTAATCTCTAAAGATCTTCTAGATCATAATCGACCAGTAACAATCCATCTTGTTGGTGCGTTTTAATATTTTTGACCTTGAATTAAATTCTAACAAATAAATTCATTCATAAATCATTTACAATGTATATTTGTACATTTGTCTTGTCGCGTCCTATAATTCGACACAGACGTCACAATTCTCTTAATAATCCTGTTTTGCGACTGAAACAAGATTGCGATTTTTAGTAAATGGTCCAACTTTTAAGCATTATGACGTTTTATTCAGTTATCGCATCTCCTCGCTTCAGATACGCCACATTAAGTCGGAAACTTTTCTTAACAGAAAGATATAATCTCCGTGACTTTTTTCCTGTGCCGCTGAAAACTGTTCAGGTTTTTGTTTTCGTCGAATGGCAATTGTTTGGAACCGACACGGATAGCACCCCCTCAACCGTTTTATGCCTTCTTTTATTTTTTACTTTATAATAGTTTCGTATTATGCTGGCGGTTATCTACCATGGTGACATATTTTACAATTTTGCTTATCTAAAAATACGGCCGAGACGGGAAACAAAAACAAGTCGGCCCCCGGAATATGAACGCCACGATAGCGGGATAAATCTGAAATATGAAAAATTTCGGTCGTTATGATTTTTATTGTCTCGCGACGAAGAAAAATATGCTTCTCATCGAACGATAAATATCACTAAACGCATTTTGGTTTCTAACCGCTCCAATGATTAACGTCCTACCCACAAAATCTTTTAAAAAAAAACTCCAAACACGATCGATTGAACTGCACATATATAAGTGCCATAGAATTTGAGAAGCCACAATTGCCTGAAAAAAAGTAGAAAAAGAAACACATTCCGCCCGATTCGTTTGTGCAAATGTTGTTCGATTCAATCCCATTATCTGTTTCTAAAAGGCCGATTGAATTTGTCATTGCGAGAAAATTTTAAAGCGAAAGGGGGGGCGCGAAAGTCGTTTTGCGGTGGCGATTTGTACGCAGTGATGGATGTATTCGTGGCACGTAGTCGGGTTTTCAGCCACCCTGTCGAATGTTCGTCTCGTGTTCGGCCTCTTCCTACTCAACGAAAGGTGACAAACCTCCGAACGCGGAGGAAACATATAGATCCTACTAATCCCAATGGAAATCTCTGGATCAGGGTTAAGGCCCCGGTCTGACAGAATAAACTCGATATATCTACCGTTCAATAATGCAAACTGATTTTTTATTTAAACTTTTCTTTAAAGAAGCCGCAACTCTGTTAAAGACTGTTGAAATATTCACACTGCAGCCATTCAATTATTTCGAAAGCGATTTTTCTTAATTCACATAAATTTAAGTATTTATATGACCAACTCTCCACTTTGACCGCGGGGATGTTTTTAATTTACAAATGAATGATTGTAAAAACGTTTATTATGACAAATGTTTATTACAAAAATAAATAAATACATTAATAAATATACACATTTCAAATGTGGAGTGACTTACAACGTTAATATCACATCATTTATTAATACTAAATTTTAATACTACTAATACTAATTTATTTCCATTTTTTTCCTTGGGATTCCCTTAAAGCTGCCAAGGATTTTTCAGCCCTACTCTCAGCTTCACTGTAAATATGCAAGGAATTCTCAAGTCTCTTCCCCTGGACAATTGAGTCATGTTGCAGAGCTCCGGACACGCCTGAAATTTTAAAAATATTTATTTACCAAATCTATTAAATCAAATTAAATTTACCTTTCTTCCTAAATAATTTTGCCAAGACATAATCGTCATCTTTTTGCGTCACACATTCCTCAGAACGCTTCTTCTTATTGGTTATCTCTCTTTTAACCAGCCCTTCTATTTTCTCACCATCCAGCTCGCCGGAAGTGTCGACGGTTACATCTTTACTATTGCTTCTTTTATCCTTCTTTTTTATTCTTTTGCTTCGTGAATGATTATTGTCACCGTCAGAGCTCCGCCTCTTCCTTTTATTATTAGAATCTTTAGCATCTTTTTTCTTCTCGGTGGGTTCATCTGTGGACTTTTCATCCGCCACCAACAAGTCTTCTGCTTTTATTTTACCATTATTTATATCATGGTATAATTCAGCCGTATGTTCGGAGTACTCTAAAGCTTGATCGAAGCTAATCTTAGTATCACAGTCATCAATTTTGTTAAAAGAATCGCCCACTTCTTGCTTTGCCTTGTTTCGATTATAAATGAACAACTCTGCGGCACTCATCTTCTTCAACTCCTTCCGTTCCTCCAATTTCTGCTGACGTTCCGCCTCCAGCTCCTTCTGATATCCACTTTTGGATACTTTTTCTTGTGACATGCTCATTGCAATTTCATGAGCCAATCGTTTCATTTTCTCCACCTTGTCCTCGGACAATTTTAATTCCTCTTCGGGAATTTCGACGGTCTTTTTCTTTTTCTTCGCCTTTTGTTCCATAATTCGTTTTTCTATTTTGACCCTGGACTCACGGAATATGTTAGTTGTTTCTGGGTTCGAGTTTGGTGACTCCTGAAGGGAGAACAAATCTAGAAGATCCGATGATTTGAAGATACGATGGCTCTTTGGGTCTATAAGAATTTTGTTGCTGAGTAGTTGCTTCCACACTTGTCGCTGGTACATCTGGAAATTAATAATAAATTATGAAATTATGCTGGAGTTTCATCATTACATTATTACCTTTTCTTCTATTGTTCCTGCGGAAAGAAGTCTATAGATGGTGACTTGCTTATCTTGGCCAATTCTCCAAGCTCTTTCTCTGGCTTGAGTGTCTGTAGCAGGATTCCAGTCAGGATCAAATATAATCACCCTGTCGGCACCCGTTAAGTTAACCCCTAGTCCACCGACTCTTGTCGTCGACAAAAACACATGATATGAATCGTCCTGAAATAAACAATATAGTTCGAAAGGAAACTGAAAAATTGAGCAAATTACTTCGTTAAATTGGGCTATTAAAGGCTGTCTTGCATTGACGGAAGTGCTTCCGTCCATTTTTAAGTACTTGTACCCTTGATCTTCTAAAAATGCTTTTAAAATTAAAAGCATCGCCCGACTCTGAGTGAAGAGAAGGACTCTGTGTTTTTGTGCAGTCCAAAGTTTCAGTAAAGCTGATACAACTATCATTTTTCCAGATTTCTTGTAGTGGCCAAATCTATCTTCTGAGTTAATGATTTCATCCTCGTCCTAAAATAAGTACTTTAATGACATATTTTTTAAAAAAATGTTTATGGTTACCTGGCAACTATCAGCTTCATGTAGATATATATCTGGATGATTACAAATCTTTCTAAGTGTTGTTATTGCCACCAAAACATTACCTCTCATGTGTTTGTCAGAATACCATTTATTTACGCCTCTCCCTAATATATCATTTACATGTTCGCTCTGAAAATGTGTGTATGTATAATAAATAAAAAGTAAGATATTAAATATTAGATTACCATAAGATAACCCTTATATAGGTCTATTTGCTCCTTTGTCATGGAGCAGAAGAGAACCTGTTCAGTCTTATTGGGAAGAAATATATCATGCTGCACTCCCGCCTTAGTTCTTCTCAGCAAGTACGGATCTATAATTCGTTTTAAAGTCGTCGCCACTGACAAAGACGTCGCCTCCTATAACGACAAATTTAAAATACACGTTAACCATGCATCTCATCTGACCTGCATCGGCGTCGAATTAGCGTATCCACCCTGAACAATGGGATTAACAAAGTGTTCGATGAAGACGCTCGAGTTTCCCAACATGCCTGGATTAGTGAAGTCGAACAGGCTCCACAATTCGGTCAGGTTGTTTTGCATGGGACTGCCGGTCAACATTAATCTGTGAGGTGTCCTAATCTCTTTTACGGCCACACTAATTTTAGCATTTGGGTTGCGTATTTGGTGGCCTTCGTCTAAGATCACATAATGCCAGTTATAATCCAGGATGTCTCCTTTATATTTGAGGCAACCCTGGTATGTGGTCACCAAGATACCTTTACAGGAGTTGATCTCTTTGATCAGCTTAGATTTCTTTCCTGTAAAGTAATAATGGTAATTCATTAGCCTGGGAATTTTAAATGTTGAACGACTAAAATGTAAAATGTACCATGAACGAAATTGGCTCATAAAAAAGTCGAGAAATAAAATGAAGAAGAACGTTATATTTTAAATAAGCTCCTGTTGAATTGTAGGCAATTTTTAAGAATTTATTGTTCGTATGTCTACCCTAAAATAAATATAAAAAAACATATTCAGTAATTATATTCGAAATTATTATCAGAACATGTAATATTAAATGCATATAATTTCCAAAATTTATACAGACATACACATAATTTTGAGTGAATATAATAATTAACAATTTTCAGTTAGATTTGTTAATAAAAATTGAACACAAATCTATAACATACACACCAACAAAGGTTCCTGATTGATGCAGCACAGCTACACGAAATTCTGGAGCCCATTCATGAAAATGTTGTACCCACTGATGCATAATGGTAAGAGGACAAACTATAATTGTAGGACCAACACCAACAAAGCTAGAAACAACTCATTTTATCTTTAAATTATAATAAAAATCAAGTAAATAGTAACCTTTTTTGGCTAACAATTTTACTGTATTCCAAGGAATGTAAAAAAGAAATTATTTGAATGGTTTTGCCTAAACCCATTTCATCCCCAAGTATGCCACCTGTACCTTCCTGTTGCAGCTTCCACAACCATTTCACACCATCCTGCTGGTACCTACATTTGGGAATTGATTTAAAATTTTTTGTTATTGCTTTCATTATACCTGTATAATTTGTCCCATATAGTTTTTTGTATCTTTAAACCTCCTTGTAATTTTATATCATCCTCTTGCTCTTGGCCCTCATCTGCTGCATCTAATACTTTTAGTTCATTCTGAGTTTCCATAGTTTCATAATATAAATCCAACCTTTTTTTATAGCATTTCATTAATCCATCATCTTTGATTTTAGCTATGCTCACTTTCTTTCTTTTATTTTTCTTTTGCACACTTTTTCCAGAAGTTCCTGGATTATAGTCACCTTCATCTAAATTTAAACAAGACTTTGTTAAAATATTATGCACATACAGATGCCTCACCTGTTTCGAGTTCTGATGGAACATATTCATGATCCGAATCTTTTTTAGTTGGTTCCAGTTCATTCAATTTTCCATCGTTTCCTAAATGATTCTCCGCAATTTGATTGCCGTTTTTATCACAGTTAATTGCTGTATTGGAATGATTAGTATTTTGTTTCTGTGCAATAGGTATTTTATCGGTTTGTACTTGTGCCCTCTTACATATATTTTTTGCAGCATTTCTACTGCGTTCACTCACATCACTGGTTTTTGCCGATATGAATTTTTGTTTCTGTTTTTTCAATTGCTCCTGCCTTTTAATATAACTGGCAATATCTAGGGTTGAATCTCTAGGTTTAGTTGGTTCAGAATTCTTTTCTTCATTTACTACTGTTGCGATATTAACATTATTTGAAATATTACTGTTTTTCGATAATATATCAAGCTCTTTTAAGGCCTGGTTTTCTAATTGTTCTTGATTAGAACCCCAAACACTGATACCTTGATCTAATGAGAGTTTAGAAATTTCTTCATTCTAACATAAAATAACATAATTATTGAATGATTTTGGTTGATTAGTTCAAAAACTTACCTGAACAGTTTCGAGATCTGATTTGGGGCAAGTGGACAAGTTTTCAGTCATTATATTTATTTACTTTTTAAAGTTTTAAAGAGAAACAATTACAAGATAAGGTTAAGAAACAATAACACAACAGAAAAATTATCAATAATAGAAATCAAAACTTTAGTGTCGATAGGAAAGGTAATAAGAAAATGGCGAAGCTACCGCCTTCTAGATGGCGGTTCGCTAAAATAAGAATTTCTGTGGAGTACTTGTAGTTAAGTTAGAATAGAACTCGCTGGATGACACGTTAAATGCTTAAATATTACCTAATTATAAATTAACTATATTTTACTTTACCCGTTTAAATTGTAACGTAAAATTCTGTGGCACGTTAAGAGGTTTGCAAACATACGTACAAAGGGATTATATGAAGATTTGCAACCAAATACGTCGTTAATATATGTGCATTTTTATTGGTCAAAAGATTACTCTTGTTGGACAGTGTTGCCTTTGGAAAATTTGTTAATTATTATTATTTGAAAAAAGCTAAATAATTAAAGTTAATTTTATATATAATTTAATTATATAAATTTAAAAAATTGAACAAATAATTATATTTTTCTAAGTGTCTTATTGTCTGTATTCGAAGACAGTAGAGAAGTTTTTTTTTTCACTTACCACAAGAGAATTTAGTGGGCAACTCATCTCAGTTATAATCCAATAATTAAAATTGAATAAATCAATTATTCAATAAATACAAGTTAATTTTTCTAAAGCTTGAAAGATTTTAGACGATTTCGACAACTTCAAAATTAATTTGAAAAGTGAAAATCAAATATTAATGCCTGTTTTAGTTTTTTGTATTAAAAATTAATAATTTAAAATCATATGAATGACCTGCGAGACGGCCATCTAGGTTAAATAGGGTGAACTATTATAGTTCTGTAGAAAAGGTTCCGGTAACGGTGACGTCACTCTGAGTGATCGGTTTTGGGAATTTTTCCGACATTGGGTTTAGAACAGTGGCTGTCAATCAACCGACAGGTTTTGTTGTCATTTGTCAATATGTCATGTTTGTACGTCATTAGTATTTTCGAAAGATTTGTTTTTACTAATTAATGTTCAACTAAGAACGGTCGGTCCATGCCAGAACGTAGTAGTGTTCTTTGGTTCAGTGTACAGTGTTTAGATTACGTATGTGCCGTTTACGTATGTAAGTATATTTACGTAGGGACCAAAATCAGTCAGATGTCGGAGTAACGGTACTGTGTATATTAGAAATGTGTCCGTTCATAATAGCACAATTTGTCTATTTTATCTGTTAAACGATTTTCGGCATCTGACGCAGTTTAATTGTTTATCGGGATTCTCTAACATGTAATTGTCGCTTGCAGTTAATAGATTGGATACAAAAATTACAAGAAATGGAGGAACAGGGTCCAGAAATAACGTTTTTATTCCAATTCGGATTACTTAGAGATGCTGTAACAGTACCCCAGTGCTCATTAAATCTTAAATCCTTGAAAAATTTGGCCTGTAACTTCCTCAATGCAAAGGTATTCAGCATTATGATTATTATTTACACATTTTACCCTCTCATCATGTGTTTTAGATACCTGATCATGGAATTAATAGAATAGAGGACCGGTTGTTGTTGTTCCGGCATGAGTACAATTCCAATAACATACTTCAGTTCATAAATTCCGCCTCAGAAATAACTGATGAAACTTTGATAGAAATAGTTTTAACCAACAAAGGTAATTTTCTCATTTTTTGTGATCATTTTTAATTTTATATCTCTTTTAGTACCTTCCTCATCATCAGTACCAAATATAACCATAGTCAGAACTCATGCTCTGTCTGTGCACTCATATAAAACGCCAACATTTTGTGATTTTTGTGGGGAAATGTTATTTGGATTAGTTAGACAAGGTTTAAAATGTGATGGTAAGTGAATACTATATTTGTTGTTGTAGGATTCTAATTGGACTGTGTGTTAACTTTCTAATATTGTTATTAAAGGCTGTGGCCAAAACTACCATAAACGTTGTGTGGTAAAAGTGCCAAACAACTGCAGTTACAACCTGCTGGAGGATAGGCAACGTCGCAGATCGGCCAACCTGCAAGTGCCTAGGAGTCCATCGGGCGGCTCCGGCGGCTCCAACTCTTCTTTGGGCTCGGCGATCTCCACCCAAACCGAAGACAGCGGTCTGGTAAGACTAGCTAATTTCTTTACCGGCGTTAACATGAAAGATTAACGGGCTTGCCGTTCTTCAGATGTACGTCTTAGATGTTATTTGTGTTGTCCACTTGATTACAAGCAGTATTTCCTTAAAGTGGTGGACACTTTCAAATGTTAACTGCAACCACTGCAGTATTTTGATGGTCTTTGCCACTATATTTTTTATGTTTGCATGCAGTTAAAGCCACAATTCAATTTTATTATCCCAGTAGTGATTTATTCAAAGTAAATTTTTATTATTATTATTATTATTATTATTATTATTTCTTCCTAGTATTACTAGATTAGGTAATGTAAAGTATTTATCCGTACTTATTGTGCACTTAAGTATTTATTATACAAATAGATTTAATCAAAAGACTGCTTAAATGTTGTAAAGAATTTGTTGTTGAATATGTTGCATTTCCATGTTATCTGTCCATAGTGTACGTAAGATATGCTTTTATGGTGGAGGTTTTTGTATTATTTTGTACATTTATTTTTTTATTAATATATTATTTTATTAATTTTCTTTTGTTTTATTTTACACCTTCAATTAAACTCTGCTTTCGTCCACATTTTGAATTTCTAGGTAGGTAGGGTGATTTGACGTCTAATAAACAGGATGATTATTGCTTTACTAACTGTAAATCGATTTATATTCAATTGCGCATGCACAACACCGTTATTTTACAATTAAATGCACGTATAATTCTAGAGATTTATCGAAACTATAAATAAATATTGGATCAATTGCTTTATTTGCTCGTTCTTGATTCAACATATTATATAGGCTTTTATGACTTCCACACACAAAAGCTACATATGCACTGATAACATGAAATGTAATGTTTTGTTAATGTGTTGTGGTTTTGTTTTATCTAACACATTTACACAAAACTCAGAATGTATCAATAAATTAGATGTTATTTTCATTGAAGGTGTTACAATTAAACATATGTGAGCAAATTGAAGATGTGGTTCATTTCAGACGAACAACAGGTCGCCTTCGTTGGGAGGGCGGCCCGCTTGGGTGGAAAAGGAATTGTCTGGCAGGGTGCGCATACCCCACACCTTCGTTCTCCACACGTACACCCGGCCCACCGTTTGCCAACACTGTAAGAAGCTGCTCAAGGGTCTGTTCAAGCAGGGTCTGCAGTGCAAGGACTGCAACTACAACGCCCACAAGAAATGTATAGACAAAGTGCCGAAAGATTGTACCGGCGAACTGCCCCGCGATTCTTCCGGTGAGTTTCGCCTGTTTCGTTCTGGTCAGGCTTTACTTTTGTGTGCTTTCAGGAAATTACGAGTACGCTGAAAGCTCGGCAAGTAACGATAGCCACTACAATTTGAACATAGCTGAGGATGAACAAGACCAAGACTCGGACAAGGCAACTTTTGCTAATGAAAATGGTGCTAATAAATATATAGAAGTGATTCCCGTTCACGATGACGACAACGAGCTCACACCTTCCATGTAAGAGCAACAATTACTATAGTAAAACATTTAACAAGCTAATGATTTAGTTGTAGTTCATCTTCCTCACCCAGTGCCAACATTCCTTTACAACGAATAGTTCAATCAGTGAAACACACCAAGAGAAGGGGCTCCAAAGTGATCAAGGAGGGATGGCTCGTGCATTTCACGAACAAGGACCGAACAATCAGACGGCATTTTTGGCGTTTAGACACGAAGTCCATCGTTCTCTTTCAAAGCGACCAAGGCTCCAAATATTACAAAGAAATACCTCTCTCGGAAATACTGACAATAGATTCGGCCAGAATCAAACAAGGAGGTCAGTGGTGTTCAATAAGGTTTCAGTTTCTGATGTCCTCTATTTTGTTCGCAGAAAACGAAGATCTCTTTGAAACTGTTCAGATTAAGATATTTGCTGAACAAATCTTTTATGTACATGAAAGTAACCAATGATGAAAAGAAATTGTTGAATAGTACATGCATGCAAGTGCAAGAACCTGCAGTACATGAGAAGTAGTAGTCACTAAAGAATCGAGTTTATCAAGAAACACTTCTCAAGAATCTTATATATCAAAATGAAATTATAAAAAATAAAAATTTTTATTATAATTTTTTTAAATAAAACTACTTTAATAAATTAATTCATTACTGTAAGGAAGTAAATTTACTTATACAGGATGATTTATCTAACTTATTAATCTAACAAAGTTGATGTCACTTCTGACAAAACCGAAAATTAAATTTTATTCAAAATAAATTCGAAAAATTGCTATAAAAATTCAAATCATTTCTGTAAGGAAGTAAACATTAAATTTAATTATACAGGGTAATTTATTTAACTTATTTATGGAAAAAGGTATTGATTTGAAACTTTAATATCAATTATAAATTTGCTTGAATTACCTTTTTTAATTTATTTTGTAGGAAGTTTAATTTCTGGTGACACTGAAACTGACATAAACTTTTGTATTTTCAACGGAATACTCTGTATATTTTGTATTTTTAAATTATACAGGTTTTGTACGTAAAATTAATAGTTTTTGAGTTATTAATTTTTTTCCAACAATTTTGACAGATTAATAGTGAAACTAACCACTTTAAAACCACTTTTGAATGTGGAAAGAATAGAATTTTAAAATCCAGAAATATACACGATATTTCATGGAAAAATAACAAAGTTAATATCATTTCTGACAAAACCGAAAATTAAATTTTATTCAAAATAAATTAGAAAAATTGCTATAAAAAATTTAAATCAATATTTTTTTCCATTATCCATAAACTTCTAGTGAATGAAGTTAGGTAAATAATATTGTGTATAAATGATTCTTAATATTATTTCAACCTTTTCAATTTAACTCTGCTATATAAATCAGAAATTTGTACATTGATAGTCATTTGTTTATTTTCTTAGATGTGATGCACTGCTTCGAAATTCGTACGGCGAACGTGGATTACTTCGTTGGACAAGACCCTTTGTACAACCTTCAAGATATAAATTCCGTTAATCTACCTCCTCCAGACAGTGGAATCGGTGCCTATCTTGCCAAAAGTTGGGAAACAACAATACGTCAAGCACTTTTACCCGTCACGTCAAACTCAAGTAACGTCAATCAATTGCCAAACTACTAATCCTGTTAATGACACGATTTTTTCAGAGCCAGAAGAAATGACGGCCAGCGAGGAACAAGTAACCGACATGAGCCAAATTTATCAAATCTTCCCCGATGAGGTGCTTGGCTCGGGGCAGTTCGGCATTGTTTACGGAGGTATTCACAGAAGGACCTCCAGACCTGTAGCCATCAAGGTGACAGATAAAACATTAAATAATCACAAATGCTGATAATTTAATTTCAGGTTATTGATAAACTGAGGTTCCCCACTAAGCAGGAAGCTCAGCTGAAGAACGAAGTTTCTATTCTTCAGAACCTGTCGCATCCGGGGGTTGTGAATTTGGAGCGGATGTTCGAGACACCCGAAAGAATTTTCGTCGTGATGGAGAAGCTCAAAGGGGACATGCTGGAGATGATACTGTCACACGAAAAGGGAAGACTCACTGAAAGGGTCACGAAATTTTTAATTACTCAAGTATGACGTTTGACTGTTATTAAAGTGAGTGTGTTTATTACTTATTTATTTCAGATATTGATAGCTTTAAAGCATTTGCATAGCAAGAACATTGTACACTGTGATTTAAAGCCAGAAAATGTGTTGCTAAGTTCGGACGCTGAGTATCCTCAAGTAAAGTTGTGTGATTTCGGATTCGCCAGGATTATTGGAGAGAAGTCGTTCCGCAGATCAGTTGTGGGAACCCCAGCTTATTTAGGTAATAAATCTCATAATAATTAATTAATATAATTAACACGGGGACCGTTTTAGCTCCCGAAGTCTTACGCAATAAGGGTTACAACCGTTCTTTAGACATGTGGAGTGTGGGTGTAATAGTTTACGTAAGTTTGAGCGGCACGTTTCCTTTCAACGAGGACGAAGACATCAATGAACAGATCCAAAACGCCGCCTTCATGTACCCGCCGAATCCCTGGAAGGAAATATCTTCAGATGGTACATAATTAATTAATTATTTAACCTTTACACAGTTTGTAATTATCTATTTTCAGCTATTGACCTCATCAATAATTTACTGCAAGTCAAACAGAGGAAGAGGTACACGGTAGACAAATCTCTGCAGCACATCTGGCTGCAGGATTACCAGACGTGGAACGATCTGAGAGCGCTTGAGAATCAAATCGGGGTCAGGTACTTGACGCACGAGTCGGACGATGCGAGATGGGAACGGTACAGGGCCGATCTGCTTTGACCCGAGAAAGGCTGGCTGCACAATGTCAAAAAGTGCCTTCGAGGTATAAAGACATGAGACATCATCTTGTGACAGCTGTTGTGACTACCATTGGGGCAGTGTGTCCCAATTTAAGGCACTTTTTATCGAACCGACTTTGTTTAAAAATATTTCGTTGTACACGTTACTTATAATTTATTGTTCTGCTAATATGTAGAATAAGAACAGCTCTGAATAATGTATACGAAAATTTGTTTTTGAATATTCTTATAGTTTGCTTCATAGATGATTAGTATTTCTTAAAGGTCGGTTCGTGAAAAGTTATTTTAATAATGAATTGATGATTATATACAAGGTTTTTTATAAAAATTGATGGCCTAGACATATAGATATTAAACAAATTTTGATATACTTGCATTGCTACTCGCTAGTTTTAGATTGTTCATGTACAAATTTAATATATAAAACAAAAAAATAATATTTATATCCTAGACCACAGTTTTTATGTTTTAGGATATTCAGTTCTTAATTTATTAACATACAAGGGACCTGCTTTGAGTTATTGCAATATCCACTTTTGGTAGCTAAAATTAAAAATAGAAAATAGATTGTGGGCCTAAAATACTCAAAAATAATTTTGGATTTTTGGAATAACTCTAAAGTAAAAATGAAATGTTTGTTGTCTTGTTGAATCTCATCAGTAATGTTTGTTGGATGTTATTAAAAATTCCGGTGGCTCAGACTCGTATGCTTCCAATTGTATATAATGCATTGGGATTTTATAACAAATTGATTTGTTTAGATTTAGAAATATATATATTTTGTTACATGGTTTATTTTACTCCTTTGCGAGAACTCACCGTACTTAAAAATATTTTTTTATAATTTTATTTTATATTTTTACAATGTGTTTTTAATTATTTTTTATATGTTTATTGTTATCTGAACTACCAATATTCTAAAATAATTGAAGCCAAGAATAAAATGCTTAAAATGTTGTGAAATTGTATTTTTGAAAAACACATTTATAATATAAAGTTTTTCAGAAATACAAACATAATTTTACTTCAGTGAAGTAAATTCTTGAGAAACAAATACTCAATACTCTTTATTAGTTTAGAATTAAACATTGCACACTAGTAATATTCAAGCTTTAAATATATTCATTCAAAGGAAAAATGTTTTATATTAGTGTCTGTTTTGTAATAATTTAATATTCATAACATTGTTAATTATGAGTAAAAACAATAAAACATTATTAATATTTTCTTTAATTTTATTTAGTAAATACAATATTAACAAGCTTAACACTTAAGCAACATGGAGTTCGATGAAGCCCTCTTATATTATGAGTTTAATGGCTACTGATGGAACAATGAAGAAGTTCATGCAGCGTTTCAAACCTTATTGCATCATATTGTTCATTGTTCAATAACAAAAAGACAAACTAGATTGCCGTTACAACGTCACTATGCAGTCTTATTTCTATTTTTGACTTTTATAAGCTTCAAACACAACGTCAGCTAATAGAAAACCAACATCTATTAATATTATTGACAACTATTGATCTTCAGCAGGGCTATAAAAATATGCACATTTTATGCTAACTAGCATATTTAATGCCATGTAATTCTCTATTGGCTGAGATTGCAAAAAAATACATTTTAAACTATTTATAAAAATATAACTCATATGAAAGGCAATAATTTTCGGACGTAGTGGGTACTAGCGAAACAATAATGGATGTACAGCTTCTCTATAATCTACATTATTTTTTTTTTTGTGTGGGACCATTTTTATTTTCACATATTCATTTACCTAAGTTAAAAATTGACACAGCTGTTGCAACATATATTGTATGTATTTAATGGCTTCGAACGTGGTACTTTGAACTTTCATTGTCAGTCTAAACTTGTGGGGATTCGTTGATTCAAGAAAATAAAAATTGTCCGCAATATTACAGTCTTATATCTAAGTTCACATTAACGTATATATGTATGTATATTATAAAAAATAATTTAAAACAATCTTATGCAACTATCAACATTAGGTATGTATATAGTGAAATATTGAACAATTCACTATTTGTATTTTTATATGGTAACAATTTATTGCTTAAACAGCTTTAGATTTATAGAACGTGAAATGTTTCGAAACAGTAATCTTAAAATAGGGTTTTCACATTGGTTCAAACACAATAAGCAATGTATCAATTAAATGCGTTTGGAATTTTCGGAATGATAATATCACATTACTTTTTAATTAACTTTCTAAATAATGTCACACCAAGCACAATTGGATAATGTTTGTGGAGATCAGGGTCTTCAATCGATCGATCTATAAAAGGGTAAATAGATGGAAAGTGATCGATAGATATGCACTATTTCATGCTGGTTGACTTGACAATTTGTTTTTGGGGGTTCAGACAGGACCGTTTCAAGATGCCAAGCTGTTACAGATACAATGTTGCAAAGATATGTATTTAATACACATAAGCTAGATTAAAGACATTAGTAAAAGGTGAAATTATTATAAATATATACGTCACGTACTACTAAATCATCAGTGAAGAAGAGTATATTATATGAGATCACTACAGATGTTTACCATCATATGTTGTCGTTCAAATTGGAAAATACTAGTATGTATAGATAGATACTTTTAAATTATTTATAAACACTACTTATGCTTCGAACTTAAAGACAAGAGGCATTTTAATTTTGGATTTGCTGATTTGTTAAATAAAAAAGAAATCAAGATTTCACAATTACCGAGGTCCTATCTGGTTACAATTTTACATCAATAAAAATCAACTACAAAAGCACTGTTAATCACTAAAAGTATACTAAAATAATTCAGCCTCATTTATATCATTGTAGTTTTAATGGTACTAATACAAAATTTAACTATTTATTTATACATGACTTCCTAGTTAAGTTGCTACAATGTTCCTGGTTGGTTAGGCCTCTGATTTCGCCTCACGTCCTCCAACTGAATGAGCTAAAATATCCAACAGAAAATAATGAATATTTGTGACGACTGGAAAAATAAAAATAAAAGTTAAGACGCACCATTTCGATTGGTATACAAGACAACTCGCCGCCGCCGCACTGCGGGGGTGGTAGAGGAGCGGCCGCGGTCGGAGTGACAGGTTTGGCCGCCTTCTCGGCCTCCCTCGCTCTGCGTTCCTTCAATTTCAGCGAGAAAATCGCCACTGACCTGGCACGTTTCATAAGGCTCTGTTTCACTCTCGTCTTCTTGGCAGCCAATTCTTCCGCAGCTGAAAATTGTAACATTTAAGGCTGTGTTGCCTAAAGCTAAAGTTTTTACCTCTAGCCGCCGCCTCTTCGGGAGTTTCTTGACTGGCCACGCTCTTCGCACTGTCGCTGAGTGAGGCCTCGGCGGGTGCAGGTTTGGTTTTAATGGGGATAATTGGGTGAGGATTGGCGGGTGGGGATCTGCTTCTGGGGGGCCACAGGGGACTGTTCTTGAACAAGTCTGAATCTGAACTTGACGCATCCTAAATTAGAATTGGTTAAGTTATTTAAAGGTTAACACTCAATTTTGGTCGTGATTTTATATTTTGATGCCTAAACTTAAAAACAACCTAAATAAGATGCATTTCAAGAAAACCTCAAAGTAAAACTGGATCTTTGCATAAAAATATAAATAAAATCACAACCAGTGATCTAATTGATTTGAAATGGACCTGTCCATCGTAAATTCTCACTTTGGGTGTGATGCAGTCGGTGCTCCTGTGTATGTCAGCTTCCTCTTTTAGACGCCTCGCCCACTCGACGCCCCCACTAGGTCCAATCGTCAAGTGATGGGAACTCTCATGCTGGAAAACATTTAATAGCATTTTATGCACATGCAGTCTGAAAATCTTACCTCAGGTACCGTCCAATCCTTGGACTTTTTGGGCCGGTACGGTGGTATTTCCTGTATGCTGCTCGCCGTGATCGATATGTTCTTGTGGGAGGTGGAAGTCGAACTGGAGGTGGTCGGTGTTAGCACGGGTGTGATGCTGGCCGAACGTTCCTTTACTTCGGTCTGCTCCTCGGGTTCCTTTAGTTTCTCTTCGGATTTTCTCAGAGGTTGGGCTGAAACTAGACTGTGGCTGGGTGAAACGGAAAATCTACCTATCAATTTGGAGGAGAACTCTTCCGGCGATGGAGTTGCATTCGTCATTCGACTGGCTTCTCTCCTGGCCCACTCTATTTTGGCCATTTCGGTGGCCAACCAACCTGGTATGTCTGGTATTGCGCATGTTATTATGAAGCGTATCACCAACATTATGTGCTGGAAATTAATACAGATCAGTTTTGTCTGATTAGTATATTTTATGTAGCTGACGAACCTCTAGGGCAACTATTAGTAGTATTGTTTGGGTGGCTGTCATATCGGGAAACATCCTGTGTACTTGACCGGACAGACCAATGAGGGCACAATTCACCAAGACAGCCATTATACTCATGTACTCCATACAATTCTAAAATATTTAATGATGACAAAGAGCTACGTTTTGATGAAGTACAAAAATATACCTGCCAGGTTCCAATATTAGGTACTCTCTGCCCGAAAGGTCTTTGACACACGTAAGCTAATTTGAAAGCATCACTTCTTATTTCAATCAGATTGTTGAACATGGCACAAAGAGCAGCTGGTGGGAATGCGGACGAAAACAGTATCACATATCCCAACTGAATGGTCATTTCCAAATGATCAGCGAACGTACCGTCATACTAAAATACAAATGATATTTTTAATGAAACAAATAATTATAGAATTTTACCCCTACTTTATAAAGGGAACATTCTAGTTCAGCTTGGCTGATGCTCCTTTTAGCACTGGCTTGCTCCGAACCTGTTTCTTTGGTTTCCTCGTCTTGTTTGGTTGCCGGTTCTGCTTCTTGTCCTGGCGGAGGCCTAGCCACAACCGGACTTAAAGCACCCCACAAATCGAAACTCATTTTGGCCAGTCGCAAATGTTCCAGCATGTAAGGAAGGGCCGACTCTTTGAGGTTTCCTATCACCTGTCTTGAGATTAAAAGTGCAGCGAGTTGCTGAAATGATTTTGTTCAGGTCAGAGGTTTGCATTGAGGTTGATGATGTATGGGGGGTTTGGAGACTTACCTCTTTTAGCCTGGCCTGGTCTTGTAGATAAAATGCAATATAAAACAGTGATAGGAAAGAGTTGACAAATTGAAACTGCAAGAAAAACAACAATTAAAAAAGAGTGGCGAACCGTTCAAGTTACTTTTGAAAGGTTTCATGCAACTACCAGTTCAAGTTCTAGAGCTAGTGTGTGATAGATATAACGGATGGTACTAAACAGAGCATGTCACATAGTTAAAATTAAATAAAATACAAACCAATGCCACTTTACCGATGAGATGATTCTCGTACTTGGTCTCTAGACGATAATTCTCTGGCAGCGTGATAAAAAATACCTCACAGTTAAAAACAACACTACCTACACTAAATATGGCTACGCTAAGACACACAACGTAAGTCTATTGGAAGTAACTCGGTTTGGGTTATTGGCTAAGTTCAAGCAAAAATGTCCTATCGACTGAAAAATCTATGATAATATATTTTTTACGAATGGAACTACATGATTTCAGTATCCTGTTGGAGCCACCGAAGGTGGCGTATTCAAAACCTTTCTGTTTAAGAGAAATTTTATTAGTTTTAAGCAGTCTTACAGCAAATTTTTGGGTGTATATACACACTCAACACTGTTGCACTCTAAAAGACACTTAAGTCAGGAAAAAAGTTGTATTAGAAAGCAAAATACACCTTAAAATGATTCTCAAGTATCTTTCATTATTTGTACAACAGTTTGTATTATACATACTTAATATACACGTGTATTGCATCTGTAAATTTGTACAGATTTATTTAGCATTAATTACATTGATGCACTATCATGTTTGCAACGTTTGGGCCAAAAAAGCTGACTTATTCAAAGAACCAAAAAGTGTTAAAGACAAATCGTGACAAGACTTACCTTTGTCATTCAGCCAGATGGCAATTTTAAAGTAAGCTTCGTCCATCAAAGAAATTACAACCGCTAGCATAATCTTGGGCAAATACCCCAACCACATGGGAAAGCCACGGTACTCCAACAATCCATCCCACCAATCCTGCAACACGAAAATTGGAAGCAACCCGAGCACAAGCTACAACCTTCAACTTACTTGTATTTGCAACGAAACGATCATGATGAAGAAGACGGAGGACAGGCAGAAGACGATGATGGGCACCGAGATCAGATAGCGGAACACGTGACGCTTCCAGGGTGGATGGTAGGGCTCCAGACGTCCGGTCACGGGGCTGGCGTGCAGCGGCCCCTGAGAACATATCATAACATGTCGCGCTACCTAACACGTCGACATGTTAAAGCTATGTAAGCGCTACTGGATAACAAGCGTCCGCCGTCGTGTTTTGTGGATCGGAAATAAGATCGGTGCACGTGTCAACGGCCAGTGTCGATAATAATGGGAAAAACAAAAACGACATGTCGTTGCCAAGCCCTAAATTTGCCGGGTCTCTACACAATAAAATGGCATGCACAGGATTCTAGTTACGGGGAGACACTGGTTTACAAATTTCATTTTTTTAACTCGGTTTCAAACGTCTTAAACCACGTTTAAATTTGATCCATCTCTCATCATCTGTGAAGAACCCATAAAACGTTTACATTTACCAAAGAGGGAATGATTAAATGCCTAGATTATCAAGAAATTTTTCAGTGAAACCATAAACTGTACATTGGTTATTTACAGGGTGGTGCAAGCCTTTTGAAACTGAGTTTATTTCTTACTTTTTTTGCCAAATTACCCTAAAAGGCAAAGAGTATTTATTTTTCTTTATTACTGTAAACCACTCTCATGTAAAAGTCAGTTTTCTAAAAAGTTACCCTTTTTTTCCTTTATCTATCTTTTGAACGGTAAATGAGAGATCTTTTCAGGTGTTGAGGACAAACCTAATGTCTAGTTTCTTACCCTGAAAAGCGGACGGGGCTCAGCTAGCAAGTCGTCCCTTTGATCTAGAGTACCCCATCTAAATGCCAACTCAGCCGAATAACGTTTCCAAGCTTGCAAATAAGTCGTCACCCATACAACATTGAACACCGAGAACAGCACGTAACCGATATCTTCCAAAGTTTGATGTCTTCCGTTACAGCACAACTAGAACGAAAATTAATTACAGGCAAACTCCAATAATTAAATCAGTTATTTACCCAGAATATGAAACCAACCACCGCCGGAATACTCAAAGCCGTGGTATAATGGCCCAGCCAGGCAAAATACATTCCAATTTTCACTCCGAAATACTCCGTTATGTCGTCTGTAATTAATATATTTCAATTAATCCATTACGTTAGTTAATTTCTTAAGATTATTCATCCCCAGGTACAGGGCGAAGTTTCAAAACAGCGTTAATAAACAGAAAATAAAAATGAATCGATTATTTCACCAGATTTAGTTGTTACAGCAGCCAACAAAGTTTATAACATAGTCGAAATGAGTATTCTCATCTGGCTAATCTATTTACGAAAATGATGGATGCGCCAGTGTTAAAAACTTTCTAATAAATTAAAGTAGTCTTAGTGGATGTTAAGGCGACATAAATATGTTCTTAATCTCACTAATTGAACTTACCCAAAGGTTGTCTGGCAAATATATCTCTAACCCAAGTCTGCTGCAGCCTCTCCAGTGCCGAGGGCTCATGTAATGGGAATATCTGCGATATAACACCGGAAATAAGGCATTTGGGCACTGCAACAAAAACGAAACGGTGTTACGAAGTCGAAAGCCTTAATAAATTGAACGTTCCCACCAATGGGTTGTCCTTCTAGCAAAGTGATGCCGGGCAACGAGTCCAGATCGTGGGGTTTCGCCCTGATGCTCTCCAACAGACGTAGCACCAGCCACTGTTTCTCGCAGGTGGTGAAAAAGTGCTCCTCGTCCTCGAAACCCTCGTACGATTGGCAATCGTGCATCAGAAACTCCTTCAGCCCGCCACCCTTGTTCTGTTTCAACACTTTGGGCAGATGGTATTCTTCGGCGGCTTTTAACAAACTAAAAGGCATCGAGATTGTGTACAATGTTAGAGTGTTGCGAATCGGTTACATTTATTATTTAATGCAAATGAATTTCCATCAACAGTTTTATGGTTCATGCTTTCACCCCCATTAAAAGTAGTGCAGTTCACCTGCAAATATTTGTAGTGTTAGTATTGTTGTGAGTAAGTAAAGTTTAAGTGTTATTGAATTGGAAGTAATCATCGATTCTGTTTAATTAGTTACCTTCTGTAAACACTTTTCTTGTGTCACGTGTTGAGTGGCTTCCATTAAGTTTCTCTGTCATAAAATAGGTTTATTGGGTTTTAAATAGACAACGTTAATTCGTTAATATATTTTATGTGTGAATCTGTCTACGTGTAATTTAAACTATCTTTGATTATTACAAATAATACAAAATTGACGTAACTACTTTAAATGGACAGTTTGAATTTCCTATATTAAACAGATTTAAAAATATTTTCAATATGTTTTATTTTGACCAGCAATATTAATTGAATAATTGCATCAATATAGTGAAGGGAGAATTTAAATTTTTAGTTTTTCAATTTTATGGAAATATGTATCTATTTGAAAAAAAATTGGAAACGATAGTAAAGAACCAGTTAACCATATAGTAGCAAGAATAATGTAATTGAAAATAATCAAAATGGTTACCTATCAGCAGTTTAGGTTCAGGAGGCCTTCTGAAATGTTATGCAGAACATTGGCTTTGGTGGAACTGCACTTAACTGGTTTGAAAATTCCTTAATAAACCGACATTAAAAGGTAAAATTTAAAAACTGTGTTTAATCCAAACTAACAAATTAAGTTGGTGGTCTACAAAAAACAGTGCTGGGCCCTGTTCTGTTCAACTTATACAATATGTTTGAAACTGTAAATCGGAGTAATCTGTAATAAATGGATCTGTGATAACAGAAATTAAATACCTAAGCGTGATTATAGCAACAAATTTTAAACGACATTATAATTATATTTCAAAAACCATTTCCAAAAGTATTTATTTATTTAGGAAAATGACTTTATTTATAAAGTTAAAAACCAGATTATACCATCACATTTATACAGAAAAGTAAATTATATTATTGGCATTCATGAATATATATTTAAATATATATAATAAATTACTGGAAACCATCAACCTCAATATTTGGACGAGCTTGCTAATGGTCTTACAGAAGAATGGCAAACATTCATTCGTTCACTAATTTTGAGTATATCATTATTTATTAAAACCTATTTTGATAATATATTTGTTGCAATATGGTGCTAATGATCTTTTAATTTTTGAAATAATTCAAATTATCCACTTCAAAAGAGCCGCTGTGTATTTTTGATTTATACGTTTTGAAAACAATTGTGATTTAACCTAAATAAACTTTACCAACTAGAAATTTACTTTTATTATAAGAAAATAAATATTAATTTAATTAATCACAACAATCACGACGTATTATAAAAAAGGAAAAAGTATTCTACGGCGACGATAAGCCAACTTTATATAACCAAATGGTTGCATAAAATATTCAGCTGAACTTTAAATACCCCCACGATAAAAACAGCACATTTCGTGCTTTTAACAGTCCGAAAGCAACCAATTCCAACATATCTTAGACGTTTAGTTATTATTGCGTGATCGAAAGTGATTGTGTGTCACGCATTGAATCTTCCGTTTTATTATTTTATTTCAACCCACTTATTTCATTTAGGGTAAAGAATAACAAGTCGGAATTATTAATAACACAACCGGGAGCCCACCAATTTCGGCCCGGAGCACTAACGCTTAAATATTTATGCTGAAAACACAACTAAATTATCTTAAACGTCCCCAAAATGGAAACGACGAGGCGGGCTATCTCAAAGTTTGCACAGTCCCATTAACGGAATTAGTGCAATCGATTGCAGAGACATACTTACACGTGGAAGGGGGCCGTGAGGTAAAAGGCGCTGGTTTGCGTGGAAGCGTGATGCCTGACGTGGACGGTGAGGCCGGGAGATTGACGGAGCTTGCCCAACAACCAGAGCAGCACCGAGTCCTCGGCGCCCGCTCTGAACACCACGACCACATCGCAGTTCGGCGTCGAGACGCGCTTCAGCCAAAGACGTTTGGGGGCCAGGAAGTGGCCGGCGCACGGGATCTTTTTCTTCAACAGTTCGGAAGCTGCGACACATAATGCGTTAGAACAGGAACAGACGATAATCCACCGGCGACGAAACGAATGTGTGTATTGACAAACGGCGGAAGGTCGCGTGCGATGAAATTGTTTTCGAATTTATGTCGTACGTTTTCTCGTATCGTCACCGCTGTGGTAAAGCAGGCAATAATCCGTGGGAAAATAAGAACGTGTATTGAAATGCGACTGTCGCGTTCCACATTGATGTTTCAATTCAACTTCGTTTTTATTTTTATTCGTTATCATTTTAATTTAGTTCGGAATATTGAATTGTATATTTTATTTTTGAGAGCGTTTTTGTATGCTACACCCTCAACTAGGGCTTCTTTTTGTTGCGTTGGCAAATACCTGCATCTAACATTTTATATTCGGCCTCAAAAGTCTTGTGCCACGCTTCACACATCTATAAAGAACTTCTAAAGCCTTGTAACATTTACCAAATTGTGAATGATTATGTTAAAAAGAAATATTATAGATCCAGTTGCCATAGTAACCAACAAGTTTATTTTATTTTAAGATATTTTCCAGGTAAGTACTGTATTTAATCCTTCATTCTAAGACAAAATTATCATAATTCTTTATAAAGTATAAAAATGTTTTCAAACTGAAGCATTCGCCATTTTTTTATAAAATGGTGGATGCGCAGCAATAAAAACACGGTTTCACTCCAAAATATGACACCGCCCACATATAGAACCACTTCATTGGTAAACACGAGTCGTTCTCTTTCTCTCCAAACTCCAATTCGACAGTCATCATATCCTCTTTTCGTCCGAAGAAAGAACCTTTGACCATTGAGGTAAAAAAAAAATTTTGATGGACATGGACCCAACTCAACTTTGACATTCTGTGTCTAAGTAATAGTATAGAAATTCCTATAAATCTTCCAGATGGTAATCAACTAGTCACAATCTCTTGGTCTTCGTAACTGTAATATGATGAATGTTCAATTTTTGAGCAATTTGCTTGAGCCTTTAACAAACTTTCCTCGTAATAAAAGATGATAATGTTTAACTATGTATTAATTTTATTGATACAAAAACAGTTAAAGATTCTTATATTGTTTGAATAAAATTAAAAAAGTAAATTGCAAAGTGCAAGACTTTTGAAACTGAGTTTATTATAACTTGAATCGTTGCAATTTAAACTCTGAAGAAAGGATCGATTATTTTGCCAGATTCAGTTGCTATAGTAACCAACAAGTTTATTTTATTTTAAGATATTTTCCAGGTAAGTATGAGTACTATATTTAAACCTTCATTCTTTTCAAACTGAAGCCCATTTTTTGTATAAAATGGTGGATGTTCCAGTAATAAAACCTTTATATCTCCGTAACTTTAAAAAATAAACACGATTCTACTCCAAAATATGACACCACCCGCATATAGAACCACATCACTGGCAAAAATGAGTCGTTGTCTTTCTCTCCAGACTCCAATTCGACAGTCATCATATCCTCTTTTCGACAGAAGAAAGAACACTTGACCATTGAGGTAAAAGCGGATTTTGACGAACATGGACCCAACCCAACCTTGATGTTCTGTGTCTAAATAATAGTGTAGACATTCTTATAGATCCTCCAGGTGGTAATCGACTACTAACAATCTCCCTTCTGATGGTTACATTCTAAATAAGTTGGTGGTACGTAGCTTGATAATGTCTTCTAAGGCTGCTAACAGTTATCCACCTATTTCTCTTAACCGTTTGGACTATGTACCTGTCTTGACTGGCATTTGTCATTCTTGAACGTCCTCTTCGAGGTCTAGTTTCTATGTACCCCCTCATTGCGTCGTTGAATGGTCTTCGTACAGTCATGAAGGTTCAATTTTTGAGCAATTTGTTTGTGCATGTGATAAACTTTCTTCGTAATGGAAGATGATTTATAAACGAATTTCTACTATTTACTATTTTTGAACATCATTAAATATATGTAACAATACACAATTAAATGTTTCTTTTTAATTAAAATTAATAAGCGATAAGAATGAATTATGAATGAATTATTAAAAGTACATAAACTGATCATTTACTGGGTGGTATAATACTTTTGAAACTGAGTGTATTAAAACTTGAATCGTTGCAATTTAAACTCTGAAGAAAGGATCGATTATTTTGCCAGATTCAGTTGCTATAGTAACCAACAAGTTTATTTTATTTTAAGATATTTTCTAGGTAAGTATAAGTACTATATTTAAACCTCCATTCTAGGACAAAAAAATTATGATAATTCTTTATACAAGTTACAAGTATAAAAATAAATGTTCTCAAACTGCCGGATTTTTTTATATATAATGGTGGATGCGCCAGTAATAAAAACTTTATATCTCCATAACTTTAAAAAATAAAAGTAGACCAAGTAGTCCGACTGAATATTAAGACGTCATAAATATTTCATTACGTACAATATGTTTTTGGCATACGTTCTTCTTATTCTTAACTGCCGTTCTAGATATGCCAGACAAGCTTATAAATTTTTATGTCCAACAATTCTTATTCTTTATAAGGAACACACCACATTAATAAAATAAATTATTTATTATTGAAAAACATCAGAAAATTAATTTTTAACAACTATTACTGACTGCTAAAATAAGTATACAAATATTAAATACTGAATCATAACATTCACGTAAGTTTTTCTTCATGTTTTCTTCTCAGATCGGTCAGATAAGTTTATAGATTTTTTCAATGTTTGTATACCAACTAATTTACAAAGATCAAATTATAACACGCCAAGCGAAATAACAATAATTGTTAATAATAACGATTACGTTACACCAGATCATCCAACAAATACTTATGCGCTGAAATTTTATTAAGACAAATTGTCCCATACTATTTAATTTACAGTTGAGTAACATTTAAGCTAATGACCCCGCTATAGTAGCGTATCACAGTTAATTAAACTGTTTCATAACAACTAGCTTAAGTGCGAAATCCGAAATAAATTGATCGTCAAGTCAAGTCCCCCTCACATGTTGACGATGATCATCAAGCCCGTTAACGCTGGCACCCAACAAACAAATTTAACCTTCGTGTGCAAACTTGATGACCACCAAAAAACTAAGACGAACAAAACAACGATACGTAAACGACGACAACGTAAATAAGTAAAGCAAACGGACATCGGTCGGTTACCTTGTTCGGTGATCTGCTGGGCGCATTCAACAATCTTCCTCCTGCGTAAGTGGCCGCCGGATGACACGGTCTCGCGTTCGGCCTCTGGGGACGCCATCTCGCCCTCATCTGACATTCACCGCAACATCAACACACAACACGCAGCCGGTCGGATCGTGGGTATCGCGCGGTTTCAAATCGGCACGGCCAATCAATCGGCCGCGACAATCAATGGCGAGGGCTTCGCGTTAGGTAACCGGCCGTCGTTACGCCTACCACCCGCGTGCCGCCATTTTCCGGGGGGGATGTCACGCGTCGGGGTGGTTTGGCGGCGCGGGGTTGCACGCCTGCACGGCCGCCAAAGTGTGCGTCTGCTGCCTGTTTTGAATTTCGAAATTCCTGGTGAACGGGCTCAACTTGTTGTACGGTGATCAATTCTCCTGATGGGCCAGTTGCTTTCATTTTCTCTTTGAAACAATGGTTAGATAGATTCACTTACAATGTCAACAGGCATAACAAGTTTTTCCAAGCTATCATTATTTAAGTATGTAATATATCTTGTAGGTTGTAAATCCTTCTAATAACAAACCTTCAACATAAAACAACAGAAAGAATTATTTTTATTTTAATAATCTTTTTATTTCAGCAGTCCTGGAAAATAATGAGGCTAAAAATAAAACATACTTATAAATGACAAAGAAGACTAGTACTCTTTTGTTGTGATTATTAAATGGCACTTCTTTGCTTAGTTGTTACTTATTCTAAAACTCTGCGAGTCTTGTGAAATGGATAATTTGAATTATTTCAAAAATCACAATACCATAACATTATGTTGCAACAAATAGTTTATCAAAATAAGCTTTAATAAACAGTGGACTCTCCTGTATAAATTAATTAAAATTGCATCACCAATACTACTTTTACACCAATAATAAAACTAATATCACCAAATCTTTAGGAAATTAATAAAATAAAATTAATTCAAATGAATAAAACAATATTAACAATAATACTTGGTCGGTGCTCCCTTGACCCACGAAGAGCTTTCCCTTTGTCATGCTCAAAGTTAGTGAATGAATAAATTCTTTATCCATTTTTCTCCAAGAGCATTGCAAGCTCCTCCAAACATTTATATTTCACCAACTTTTAAACCAAAAATTAATTAATATCACCAAATTAAAATTAATATCACCAAATTAAAATTAATATCACCAAATCCTTGGGAAATTAATAAAACAAAATTAATTGAAATGAATAAAATAATATTAACAATAATACTTGGTCGATCCCCATTTTTCTCTAAGAGCATTAGCAAGCTACTCCAAATATTGAGGCTGGTGGTTTCGAATATCAATTCATCTTTGAAGACAATCCCACACGTATTCAATTGGATGGCAGTCTGGTGAAGGAAGAAGAAGCAAAACTTATGTCTCAGACCATCTGCTCTTCAACAAATAGAATAATAACCACTTCCAAAAGCAACAATTGGAGCCATGATGATGTCTCATCTATTATAAAAAAATGACGGCAATCGGCTCTGAACCATAGACTGTGTTCGTTGACCAATACTCTGCGGACAATCAGGTTTAATAGAGAATGTTGAAAAATTTTTTGACTCTAACAGAAGCTTCTTGTAAGTTTCTTCAGATGTAGTTAGACTTACAATCACTCTAACATCTGTCTTCTGGTGGTAAATCATTGTCGACTACCACCACGTCGTATTTTAGCATTACCAATGTGTGAAACATTTATATTTGGGCTACCAGTTGTTGACTCAGATTGCCATATTCCAGAATTAAAAATATACCGGTAAAATCTTCAAAAAAAGTCTTCTTTGAGCCATTTTTAGGTGTTAAACAACAGATAAACTAGGAAGGAATCAGTGTCGTATATTGGCATTAACAGTGTGTGAAACATTTATATTTGGGCTACTAGTTGTCGACTCAGATTGCCATATTCCAGAATTGTAAATATACCGGTAAAATCTTCAAAAAGTCATCATTGAGCCATTTTCAGGGGTTAAACAGATAAATTAAGATGGATCCGAATAAAATCTATTCAAATTTAACTTTAATTACATTTTTGTAGTTTCTGAATATGGAATATAAATAAGGCCAATATCAAAAGTGTTACAGAAATAATTCGTAAAAATGAAAAAATGAATTGTTTTATGAACAGTTAATTTTATTACAGAAACAATTAATAAAAATCGAAATCGAATGTTGAGATGATAAAGCGGCTAGAAATTAAACACATTCATAAAACATAAAAAATCTATTTTTTTATTACAATTAGTTCAAATGTTGTTGTATATAATTCTCGGCATTCTCCATACATTCATTTAACAAGGTGTCCCATTCTTGGACACTGACTTTTTTCGGCTTCATGTTCGCCACCAATGTACCATCTTGTCCTTTGGGTGGCGCAACTCGACTATGGAAGACTTTCGCGACGTTCTTCAACCAGATTTCGGCGTTAAATTGTTCGTTTCTCAGCTCTTTAGGAACACAACATCTCGCTTTTACCATATTATCGGCGTAAGCGATCACTAGCACAGGTAAATTTGGACACATTCTCGTCGCCGTTTGCAGAGAAACAGATTGAAGCATCATGGAACTTCTGAGGTAATGAACTATGTATTCTTTGTCCGTTTTTGTTCTTTTCACATTGGTTTCTATTGCGTTCTGCATTTCTAATTGTATAAAGTCTCTAAAAATTTATTTTTTTTTATTAATTATCAATCAAGTACCATATACTTACTTCAATGAGTCTCTGGCAGTGCCTTTGATTTGTTTATTAATTTCATTTAACATTTCGCTACATTTATTTTTCGCGTCTAGAGGTAGAATAGAATTGTCTGTGATTGTATAGTTCAGTCTTTGTTTTAAAGCTAGGACGACCATATTTAACATATCAGGCTGAAAATGAGACAATAATTCGAACGTAAAACTTAAATTAGCTATTTAACCTACATTATCTAAATTGTCAGGCAGGGTTTTCTTAAATTGCAAAATATCTTCTTCTAATAAAGCAGCGTTTTCTCTGGCCATCTTTGCCCTTTCATTAGTTACTGCCATAATAGATACGGTACTTCTACCCAACGATTTCATGGTAACTACACAAAAATCTTCAATATCACCAGTGTTCAATACATGTGTGCCACAACAAGGTTCTCTAAAACAAAAAATACAATACTTTCTATATACACTAATTTATACACAATATATTCTCTATAATAAAATGCTCTACAGAATATAATTTACCTTGACAGGAACTTTTCCTTGTCATCCACTTCAATCACCCTAATATCAGCTTCAGGATAAATCTCTCCGGGTATAACGGTGATCTGATCGAACTTCAGCAACCCTTGGCTGTTCACGGTCAACGTTCGTACCGGAAGTTTACCGCGGATGATGGCATTGATTCTGTCCTCTATGCCCTTGAGTTCCTGCACGTTCAACTTGCTGCTGAAAATGGCCACATCGAGATTCAGGAAGTTGTCGGTAACTTTGCTGGATTTCTGGCATGTGGCGCCTTTCTTCTCCTGGATGGCAGCGTTGAGCAAATGTACGGCGGTGTGGTTGCGCATCTTCTTCAATCTCTCGTCTTCGTTCACGAACAAGCTGCCGTTCATGTTCACTTCTATGGGCTGCTTACTTCTGCAAATGCCCTTGTGCAAGACGTATCCGTTGAGATTCTCCACTTGCAATATTTCGAAGACGGCGCCGTCGTTGAAGTTGATCACACCGATGTCCCCAGTTTGACCGCCCGCGTCCCAGTATACGTTGGTGCTATCCAGGAGTATGGAGCCATACTGGTTTGTTTTTAGTTGTTGTGATGTGTCGCCGTTCTCGTCTAAAATTGTTAATATCTTGACTTTTTGACTAGGGAAGGTATAAACGCCATCGACTTTTCCGTAATTGTATTTAAATTGGTCGTCGGTTTTAGGAAACTTTACCAACTTCGATATCGTATCATCCTTAGGTTCTACGACACTACCCTCTTTGGATTTAGCTTTGGCTAACTCAAATTCCTGCATGAAATCCTTAGGGTTGAACTGCATGTCTAGAGCTTCAGACAATTTTGCAATGTTGTCTTCATCTAAGCCGTACGTATCGTACAATTTAAATGCCAATTTTCCGTCAATTTTTGTCGGGTTTATGAACGATAATTCTTTGTACGCCGCCACAAGATTTGGAGTTTCTAAAACGTTGAGATCTTGTAATTTTGGATTGGAACCTGATAAAATTTTCCACTCTTTTGTGGCCTTCCGTCTTATATCTTCAAATACTTCTTCTTCATAATCTAGAATTTGATGGACCTGCAATGAATTAAAAGATTTAAAGATTTTGTAGGATATTTACTACTCAATATACTTACTCGTTTTATACTCTTTTCCATCTCAGGATATGCATTAGATAATTCTTCTAAAATATAATTGGATAATTCTTTTATAAGTCCAGATTTTACTTTAAAAACATCTTGAGATAATAATATCGACTTTCGTAAAATCCTTCTGAATTTTTGGCTGTAAATTAGGAAATTAATAATAATAAATCATCATCTACGTATTATTTACTTTTGTTCAGGAATAACGCCGTCAGCAAGGCACACAGTTATCATTCTAGCATGGTCAGCTAATATTCTGTAACTAGTGTCTAGACTATCCCAATCTTTTTCTCCAAATTGTCCTGAATATTTGGGTAAATTCTTGCAGCTCTACAAACAACTTTGTAATCATAAAACAACAATTTGTATATTAAATTTACTTTGCTAATTGCATCAATGATGTATAAAAAGTTATCAGTGTCATAATCAGAAATCTTTCCTTGTAAAACGGAGGTTAATCTTTCAAAACCCATTCCAGTATCTAAATGTTTATTTGGTAAATTCACTATACTGCCATCAGGTAACCTAGGATAAAAATATAGCTAATAATGATGTACCCAATTGTCATTTTTTGTCTTACCTATTGTATTGAACAAAGACTAAATTCCATACTTCAATAAGATCATGCAATCCTTTATTAACAAATTCTGCTCTGTTTTTAAAGCCTATACTGTCAACATGAATTTCAGTACAAGGTCCACAGGGACCAGTCAGTCCCATTTCCCAGAAATTATCTTTACAGCCAAATGGTAAAATTCTATTGTCTGACACACTGCAAACATGTAATTAAAAAAAGTTAAATTTTGCTCATTCCAGATATAAAAACATTCTACCCCAATGATTTCCATATTTCTTTAGTTTCTGTGTCAGCAGGAATGCCTAATTTCTCATCACCATTAAAATATGTCACATACAGTCTATGAGGTGATAGCATGAAGGTTTCAGTTAGCAGTTCCCATGCATATTTACATGCCTGGTTCTGCAAACAATAATGTGAAAGAATTAAATTGAATATGAGCCCTCTCACTTGCCTTATCACACTGATTAAAAGACCAGTTCCCAAGCATTTCAAAAAATGTGTGATGATATCCATCTGTGCCGACAATGTTAAGATCATTGTGCTTGCCTCCAACCCTAACACATTTCTGCGTATTGGCCACCTGCGTGAACTCGGGGATCTGCGTGCCCAAAAGAATACCCTTAAACTGAAAGAAGCCACGAATAAACAATCAATGTGCAAAACTGAGGTGATGACAGTACCTGATTCATTCCGGCGTTGACGAACGCCACCGTGGGATCGCATAGCGGTACGACGGGGCTGGACTTGACGAACTGATGTCCGTTTTCGTGTGTGAAGTAGTCCAAGAATCTGCGGCGAATTTCTTTGGCGGCATTTCTGCCCACATTTCTGGACGCGAATCTTAATTGTGTTTTTAGTGGGGACTTTAACAACAGAACATCTTTTATTGCCATATACACCATAGCGTTTGATGTTTACCAGAAATTTTGCCACTTTGCCTGACATTCGAACATAACCTAACAATTTTGTCTATGATGCAACAGAACTACCAGTCCAATAGGACAGATTATATTATTATTTAATTTCCTGTTTTAATCATAATTGTTTGAATATAATTAAATGACATAGCGTGTCAATTGTTAATTGAAACATATTTGATTGTTAAAAATTTACGACAGTAGCTTTAACGCACCTATTGAAGTGACATTTGTGTTCACGGACGTCGGAATATTCCAATTTTAGTATTTTTTAAAGTATTTCTTAACAATTACGCGTTGATTTATTTAAATTAAACTGTTTTTATTTGTAGAGGCACAACGTGAATGGGAATAATGGCGTTAAACGCCACATCAAACTTGCTGAAAGCTCTGAGGAGTCCATCAAAAGTGGTGACTGCATCCTATCACCCCAAAGTGATCGACCATTACGAAAACCCAAGGAATGTTGGTTCGTTGGACAAGAACGACCAGAACGTCGGCACCGGCTTGGTTGGAGCTCCCGCCTGTGGTGATGTCATGAAACTTCAGATCAAAGTTGATGATAATGGCAAGATAATCGATGCAAAATTCAAAACATTTGGATGTGGATCAGCCATTGCAAGCAGCTCGTTGGCTACCGAATGGGTTAAGGGTAAGACGGTCGATCAGGCTTTGGCTTTGAAGAATACTGATATTGCCAAAGAACTGTCTTTACCGCCAGTCAAATTGCACTGTTCCATGCTTGCTGAAGATGCCATTAAAGCTGCGTTATCTGATTATAGGATTAAGCAGAAGAAGACTACTGAAGAGAATAATTAGGAATGTGATATTTTGGTACTGTAGTATGGATTAAAAATTATAAATATAATCATAACTGTTTAAATTTTGTTTTATTTAGTCAGTAGTTATTTAAATACAATTTAAATTAAAGTACAATGATTATATATTTTGATTGTATTAATTTATACACAATATGCACAATAAATTTTAATTTAGGCACCTTATGGTCTAAATTATATCACAAGTAGTAGGTACTTAGTAAACATTATATACATTTAAGTAGACAAAGTTGGTACAAATATTTATAAATACGTTTAGTATAAAAATATTGCACAGTTACATATATTATCTATTATTAATATTGCTAACATCAAATACAGTTTCGTCATCCTCATCATCATCTAAAGGAAGAGGCTCCATCTCTAAGTCCGTTCTCTTTGCCCTAACTCCATATTTCTTGACCACCACAACTCGATTACGTTTCCTGTAAGTTTTTATGGCAAGATATACAAAAAATAGCAATGACACAGCTACAAAAACCCATAAACCTCTTTCAACTGCTCCCGACGGGAATTGATCTTGATTATTACTTGTTGTCTCAAATCCAGCACTAACTTTTTTAGGTTTGTTTATCACTACATGACTTTCGTTAGAATTGCTTTTGATTACAGTCACGGAGGAATTTACGGGGCCCTTTTGTAAACCGCCCTCCGGTTGTACCAGCGAACATGAAGGGCAAATATATAATAAAGTTGTCAGGATTAAAATGTATATCGACTCCATTGAAAAAACTTTAAATTTTTTTAAAGATTGCACAATATTTTCTCATTTCAACTTTTCTTGGATTTTGGTGAATAATTTTTGAGGTTAGAACTTGAAAACGTCAACAAATGTTGCACAAAATAGGTCTCAATCATAGTTCGTACTAGTGGCGACTTTTACGACCGAACCACGCATTATACTTTGTAAGAGAGATAGAACAATACAATGATATAAGAAAGACAAGGCGCGATGCAGCATTTTTAATTTTTTGTTGGTGTTCTATACTTGTGCACAATATTTAAGTAAACAAACTTGTGTTGGGTTTAAATAAATATATTCAAAATTAATATTTTCGGATAAAAGAAAGTGTAAAACCTAAAGATAATTTTAAATACCTAAATAACTACCTAGAATTGCATAAATCCTAAACTCTATATCAACAAGATCAATCAAGAAGCAGTACCAGAAGATACAACGAATAGTACAAAAAATAACAACATTTGTACATCTGAACAATAATAGTGTCAGTGGCCAACAATTTGTTTCACCAGTGTTTTGTGGTTCTGTCGTCGGTCTGTGTTTATGTCAGTCAGTTTAATAAAATCCCAAAAACTTTATATAATGTAAGTTTATTTATCGATTCTCTCAAGAAATTTCATCAATTAAATCCCGCGTTCCTACATTTATAAAGAAACATATACAAAAACATAACCTAACTTATCTAAATAATAATTGTTTTTCCTGGGCACGTTTGTTTATTCAATTCGAAAATATTAAAGAATAAAAATGTCCGACGACAGGAAAACACACGTACAAGAGTTTAAGTTGGAACCGGAAAATGAACTGCGCTTCGAAGTTGAGTCAAAAAACGAAAAAGTCTATATGATATTAAAAAGTGGTATGGCCGAAATATTCGGCACCGAATTAGTTAAAGGTAAAACGTACGAGTTCACGTCCGGTGCCAAAATAGCTGTGTACAGTTTCCAAGGTGCTACCATTGAAGTCAAGGGTAGAACAGATGTGATCTATGTGGCAAAAGAGACACCGATGGTGGTCTACGCAAATTGCCACGCCGCCTTAGAATTCCTAAGGATCGAGGCGGACAAGGAGAACAAGAAGGGGCCCACTGCAATGATTGTCGGACCGAGCGACGTGGGAAAGTCGACGATAAGCAAGATATTGCTGAACTATGCAGTAAGAATGGGCCGGAGACCTCTTTTTGTGGACTTGGATGTTGGCCAAGGGCAAATTTCAATTCCAGGCACAATAGGTAATTAATTATTTACTTTATATATTTAAATTTGTGTTAATACCATTTTTATTGTAGGAGCACTTCTGATAGAGAGGCCTGCATCAATTGATGAAGGATTTTCCCAAGAGGCACCATTAGTATATCATTTTGGACACAAGAGCCCCCAAGCAAACACGGCACTCTTCGAGATGTTGGTCACACAGCTCTCCAAAACTGTTAGGGAAAGGCTAGAAGTCAACAAGAAAAGTAAGTATCGTTGCATCTCAGTAAATAGTCAAAATCACGATCAAAGAACAAGTATTAACATTTATTTATTGTCTGTATTTTAGCTAGATCATCTGGCGTTATAATAAACACTTGCGGCTGGATAAAAGGACAAGGCTACAAGCAACTGTTGCACTCCGCAAAGGCGTTCGAAGTAGACGTGATCATGGTATTGGATCAAGAAAGGCTCTACAACGAACTCGTTAGAGACATGCCCAGTTTCGTGAACGTCGTCTTTCTTCAAAAAAGTGGTGGTGTAGTCGAACGGTCCAAAAGCGTCAGGTCTGAGGCAAGAGATCAAAGAATCAGGGAGTACTTCTATGGCTCACCGAAAAACTCTCTGTATCCGCACTCGTTCGATGTAAAGTTTTCGGAGATCAAATTATTCAAAATAGGTGCGCCGCCGTTGCCCGATTCCTGTTTGCCGCTGGGAATGAAGGCGGACGATCACTTGACGAAGTTAGTACCGATTACTCCGAATCCGGGAATACTGCATCATCTGATGGCTGTGTCGTTTTGCGAAAAGGAAAGTGACAAGATTATTTTGAGTCACGTAGCCGGTTTTATTTGCGTGTAAGTTGATATTGATTTCCTTTCTATGGATGTTATATTAATTAATGATCGCATTTATTTCAGGACAAATGTGGACACAGAAAGGCAAATTATAACTCTGCTTTCGCCCCAGCCGAAGCCGCTTCCTAACAATATTTTGCTGTTGTCTGAACTGCAGTTCATGGATAGTCATTAATATTATTTTATTGATGAATTGTGTGTTAAAAAGACTGTTTTTTAGAATACTGACATTCTATGTAAAAAGAAATAAATATATTACCACTACTATTGGATTAGTGGTAATTTTCCGGTTACTTGTTACTTATTGTATCAGTGTATATATTACATACTGTAAATAAGTGTATGGAAGATTTAATTAACCTAATAAAGATCGTTACAATAAAATTTTGTATTTCTTCTATATACATATATATGCAGGAAATCCTATATTAATTACAATCAATTATAATTGACCAAGTAATAAACTCAATTTCAAAAGGCTTGCACTACCCTTTAATGATAAATTTACATGTTCAAATTTAATTCAAACAGTAATGGTAAACAATTTTATTCTTATCATAGATTTTAATCAAAAGGGAGCAGTTAAAACATTTAATGAAGTTTAAAAATCGAAAAAATGCCAGGGTATCAATTATAATTATAACTGATATTATATTAATATATTTATATTATATAATCTTTCTTCAAGAGTAAGATTTATTTCATTTATTCACACAGTTTGATTACGAGGACCATGCAACGACGCAATGAATAACACAGCCCAAATAGTTAGGAGAAATAGGTAGATAACACCAATTCATTTGGAAAGCTATTGCTGGTCTAATAAGAACCAGAAGACCTTCAAGAGAGCTTAGGCTATTACTTAAACGTAGAACTGAACAAGTTTGGAATGTTTATCAAAATTGGCTTTTGCCTCAATGGTCAAATGTTTCTTGTTTCGGACGACAAGAGGATAGGATTGGTGAATGATGACCCTCAAAGAATCTGGAGAGAAAGAGGTGCTTAGCAACGACTCGCTGCCATCAATAAAGTGGTTCCATATGTGACCAAAAATGTTATGTTTTGAGGTGGAATTTATATAGATCTTATAGTTCCACCTATTACACAACTAATAGGAGCGGTGTGTGGAGTGGTGGTGTAAGTCCAGCCATCAGTACTACCTCAACTGTTAGTAAAACGAACCCATTTAGGTTATTCAAAAATGCGTTTTCGATAGATTAGAAGAAAGTAACTGCAGAATCAAAGAGTTCAAAGAGGTATTCTACTACTATTTCTATGACGTTATTGTTCTTTATTTGGTAAATGTTAAAACACTTTAGGGGTTGTTTACTGTGTTACTAATTTTGAATTAAATACCAAGAACCAAAAATATAAGTTATATTGTAGTCACATTAAGAGCAGGTATATTAGTGTTTTGGATGGAAACTTAACTACTGCATAAAAGAAATTTGGCCAATTCATTTTTAACTACAATGATTTGAGTTAAACAGTTATTGAAAGGTAAAAGAGTTGGGAATTTAACAATTCACAGAAAATTAAAAAATTCAATTAAAAATAAATTTAGTATGCCTAAACATTATAGATAGAAATAATATAATATTGAACATTTTGTGTATAATAACGTCAAATGAATTTTCGTTGTCACTCTGTATATCTGTTTGTACGTTTCCATGCGTTAATTTTGTTTTAACATTTTGTTTTGGTTGCTAAAAACAAAGTCGACGTCAGGGAGATACCTTAATTTTATTATTCATTTCAAACGAACGTTTTCGAGCATCGTCAGCAATGTAGTAAGGTAAGAGATAAATCTTATTATTTCTAAGGATTTTTTCGATTTTTTTTACTAATCATACATTAATGAAACCCGTTTTTCATAATACAAATGAAATGAAATGAATTTTTCAAAAAAAAAATTATTTTGTCTTGCGATCCTCCATGCACCACATCCCTGGTAATCCCCTAGCACCGTACATTCATATCCGAAGGCCCCAACGCATTAGCCCCCCAATTTACCCCAAATTTCCCCATTTAATGAGCACGTTGATTGACATCTTTGATCAGTCACTTTTGAAGGTAGAATTTTCAATTTCAAAAAAAAACTTTCCATTCATTAGGATCCCGAACGCAGCGCAGGGTAGATATGGCCCGCGACGAATCGCACGAATTCGAGCTCGAGGCAGGTGACGAGCTCCGATTCGAGGTGCTCGCAAAAACGAACGACCGGGTGCTGGTGACAGTGCGAATCGGCATGGCCGAATATTTCGGCGCCGATCTTGTCCCAGGGTGGTCGTACGACTTCGCGAGCGGCGCCGTGGTGGCCATATACACCAAGCAGGGCTGCGTGCTGGAGGTGGAGGGAAAAACGTCGTTCATGTACGTGGGCAAAAACACGCCGATGCCCTTGTACTGCAACTTCCACACGAGCCTGGAATTTAAGCGACTGAATGCCATCACCGAGCATAGCTACGGGCCCACCGTCATGGTGGTGGGCCACGCCGATTCGGGAAAAACCTCACTTTGCCGAATACTACTAAATTATTCAGTGAACAATTCTCACAAACCCATGTTTGTGGATTTGGATGTCATGAGAGGTTACATCGGTCCTCCAGGAACCATTGGTGAGTTATAACTAATAAAGTTTGGCAGATTGTACAATTTTTACGTTGTTTATGAATTACAGGAGCGTCACAAGTAGAGAGGAAGACGCAAAAGGACACGGACTTGTTCCACAAGGATCCACTGATTTACCACTACGGACACAGCTGCCAACAAACCAATGGTACCTTGTACGGAATGTTGATAACAGAGCTTGCACGTACGGTAAGGCTCCAGCGTTCAGTGAGCGATACTGGTAAGTTCTGAAATCAATACAGCCAAACAATCATAAACGAAAATTACAGTAAAATCGTCCGGTATTATAATTAACACTAGCAGTTGGACTCGCGGAGAAGGTTACGCACACCTCTTGCACACTGCAAAAGTTTTCGAAGTGAACATCATTATAATACTAGATCTGGAAAGGTTGTATCATGAACTTTTAAGAGATGTACCTAATTCCGTTCATCTTCTTTCACTTCCAAAAAGTGGTGGTGTAAGTCCAACCATCGATACAACCGCAACTGTTAGTTAAACGAACCCATTTAGGTTGTTCAAAGATGCTTTTTCGATAGATTGGAAGAGAGCAACCGCCGACTCAAGGAGTTCTTCTACGGGACTACGGAATGCCAGATCAGTCCGCAAACGATAGTGCTGAACTGGTGCGACATCAGGCTTTACAAGATCGGCTGCGACACAGTTCCTGAATCCTGCATGCCATATGGAATGAAGACGATCGATCATCTCACAAAATTAATAGCGATAGAACCAAGTAAAAAAATAGAAAATCACTTGATATCTGTTTCTCCTGAGCACGAAGATGAACACGACATAATCACGAAGAGGAGTGAAAGCATTATTTGCGTGTAAGTATTTTGTTTCGTATTCGCATTTAATTTATTCGTCCTTTGTTGCAGTTTAAGCGTTGACTGCGAGAACAAGACGATGACCGTTTTGAAACCTTCGGAGGGGCCGCTGACGAATAATGTTCTTCTTCTTTCTGATTTGGAATTTTTGGATCGTCGTGATCTAGAAGAAGAAATGCTCATGGAAATTTAGTGTTTTAGTTATATTTTATTGTTAGTTGTTGCATTTTTCTTACAAAGTAATAACCATCGCAAAGACACTTAAATGTGATATACGTTAATCATCGCGGGACCACACTCTTACACTGATATGTATACGTTATTCAATCGATTGAATTAGAATGTAATTAGGATTAGATTTAGTTGTTATAACCATCATCTACCAAGGACTATTATAATGCTGTAATGATGGTATAACTTAGTAATATAGGAGACATTTAGGCTAATTTTGTGATAAATTTATAAGTTTTATTTATGTATAATAAACCTATTTCCATGGAAAATAGATCAGTTTATTTAATTTATTAACACAAGAAATAATGATTCATAAATTATATTTAATCATTAAAACAAAGTAAAAATAGTCATAGATTATCACAAGGTAAGTATAATGGTGATTTGTATGTATGAAAGAATGTATATAAAAAATAAGCTCGAGTTATTCTAATGTAAATATTCTTGTAGAAATATCACTAACAATCCAGTCTACACCTTTTAATAAATTATCTCCTGTTACAGCACTGCATGGAATAATCATCCAGTGATGAGTTTTAATACTATCCAACTCCAGTATCTAAAAATTATATACAAAAATCTATTTAGAATAAATCTTTAGAATATGTACTAAGTATTAGACAATTGCATGTTATTATTATTGTCTAATAATTTAATAATGTCTTACTTCTTTTAATTCATCCATTGAACAAGCACCTGGAAGATCCTGTTTATTAGCAAAAATTAACAGTGTGGCTCCAGCCAATCTCTGCAAAATACAACAATTAACACATAAAAAATGATTTTAATGTAAATCCTACCTCCTCTTGTAACAGAATATATAACTCATGTTTACAATCTTCCAGGCGTCTTTTGTCTGCACTGTCCACTACCCATACAAGACCATCTGTGCATTCAAAGTAGTTTCTCCAATATGACCTGAGAGATTTTTGACCTCCAATGTCCCAAATGTTTAGTTTGAAACTAAAACAACATGATAGACAGTTATAGTCAATCAAAAGTTCACCTCATGTGATATGTTACCCCTTATGTTCGAGAGTTTTAATGTTGAATCCTAATGTTGGTGAAATTGTGTCAATCGGTTCGCCGTTGAATCTTTTTAAAATCGTTGTCTTTCCTGCGTTGTCTAAGCCTCTGAAATCTTTATTAAGGAACTTATTTTCAATAATTACCGAACATAAATTTTATGAAAAAGTGTTGTTACAATAAAGGATACAACATCAATAGTCTCATTTCCTTCTCCTTTTGTTTCATTTTCTTTAGCACTGTCAGAAATCCCATTTTGTTATAATTACGATTATGTATAAAAGGGTATAAATAAAATATTAAATTTTTAGGTTATATTTATGAAATTGACGTTTCTAATAGCTGCATATACAGTTCATGCCATTAAATTAAATATGCAACCCATACTACAGAATACACAGAGGGGATAAGATTATTTACTACTGGTTTTAAATATATTAATTAAACTTATCAATAAAGTATCAATAAAGCAGTAGTAGATTTCAAGACTTAAAACCACAGAAAATGTGTAACAAGTGTATTAAATACTCTTTTCAATATTTTCAAATAGCTTACTCCAAATAACACAAATCGGCATAGAATATATTTTTTATTTTATGAAATAAAATTGTTTTTAATTTTTAAATTTTTTCTCAAATAAGAAACAAATTATTAAAATTCTCTGTATTGTATAAAAACCAGAATTTGAGCAAAATAATATACAACATATCGTTTAATCGTAGTGTTCATCTCCTTCCTCATCTGCATCTTCACTTTCAGTTACATAGTCTGTGGTGGTGGAAGTAGCAAACACAGAATTCATATCGCTTGTATCATCGGGATATGATACTGTAGGAGTATCCGCATAAACAAATCCTTTATAATTGGCGAAAGCGTAATCATAAAATTGATCAAGTTTATCCTCCTCCAGGTCTTCTTCCGTCTTCATCAAATATTTCTTGATTTCCTCTTCCACATGCTTCTTCGGAGCACGCTTAGGCTTCTTCTTTTGAGCTGAAATCGAAATGATGATAAATATGAATAACTAGTTTAGATTAGCTTACATTTCCTCTTCTTTTCCTTAACCTCCGGCAAAGTGGCATCAGGATAATGTTTCAAATAATCATTCTTTATCTTTTCGCCGATTATCACATCCTTTTTACCTTCTTTGTACTTGTCGAACAAAGTGGTAACCAGAACCTTGTCTAGCTTTTTCATCTTCTCCTTTTTGATTAAACCTTCAAACTCATCTCGAGGCACACGCTTATCTGGCAGCTTCAAAATGAAATGACTAAGGAAAATAATTAGACTGTTGTTAAAAAAATCTTACGCGAAGTCTTTCCTGGCTTTTGGTTTCTTTGGTTTCTGTAATAAGTACCTGCATCTTTCGAACAACAGTTTCGGTTCATCTGGACCTTTAATAGTGTAATTTGAAAATATTCCACCTATGTTTAATTCTTTTTTTTGATACTTTGCCGTATTAACGATCTAGAAAAGTTCGATGATTGTTTTTAGTAAAAGGTCAATAATTTAATTAGCTTACAGGAAGTACTGTTTTATCGAACCAAATGTTTTCCATGTCGAGAACACGGAGATTTGGTCTTTGCGTAATCATTGTGGCCATGTCGTAAGCTTTTTCCACGGTCATCCGATTGTTTCCTATTTTCAACACTTTGAGTGTGTTGCTTTTATTAACCGCCCGTTTAATCGAAGTCAGCGCACCCGGTTTAAACCTGTTCCAACTGAAATCCATCTCCTCCACGGTTTCGGAATTTTTCATAAACTTAGTCATCGCAGGCATCGGTTCGCTCATCCCATTCCACGACATGTTCAAAGATTTCAAAGCCAAATTGCTGTTAAGTCCCGTCCAGAACTTCTTCATTGCTAAAAAACTACTGTTCAACTACTGAGCTTGTGTAGAACCTGAAAATTTTACCGGGACGTCCCCGAATCATATTCCAAGACAAATCGTAAGATTCGATACACTTATTCTCTCTGAAAATGATCTCCAACATCCAAGCACACGCTTGAGTAAGGTTGTTGTGACTCAAATTGATCTTGTTAAGAGACAAATTTCTCGTCAAGCCCGGCATCAACGCCCCCAGACCATCATCCCCTAATTCGTTGAAACTCAAGTCCAACTCTTTCAGATTCTGCGACGCTGTGAGGGACTCGCAAAGACTTTTTGCACCTGATTTTTATTGATTTGATTAAATTAACGCCACAATTAACTTACCATACCTGGCTTTCCGATGCGGCACTTCGACAAATTTAGTATTTGTATTGTGTTATTGTTTTCGAGCATGTTGCAAATGGAAATTGTTGACTCTGGCGACAAAAAATTGCCGTACAAATTTAATCTGATAACGAATAAGTTGATTCTTAGAGCTTCGGATATTGCTAAAATTTGTTTGTGTGTTAGTCCGTAGAACTAAAAAGGGAATTAGAGAGGGTAATTGAGTTATGATCATGGGGAGTGAGTGAAGGTCACCCTTAGATCTAATTCTGTGGAGGGCAGGTTCCTACACACTCTTCTTATGGGAATTATGTTTAGTTCTTTGCACATGTCTTGATATTTGTCGCATCCATCGTCTCCATAGACAGGTTCAGGTTCTACAACGAACAAATAAGACACGTAATTGAAAAGGAACAACTAAAAATATTGGGAACGTGCTGCTTGATTTGTCTTTAAACAGTTCCCGCTTTGTTTACACATAACTTAATTAGCATACTAACGAACTGATTCATATTAATTAACAGGTAGGTATTAAAGTCACGAACGGTACTAAAAATTGGTCGATACATTGGCTACGTACTTTCATAGTCGAAAGCTTCATCGATTCCGGGATCTTCGATGGGTGGAAAGAAATACAGTGGATGCAATACCAGGGAACTTCTCGACACGAGGACTTGGGTGAAGCATCGGAAGGACTCGGTGGCTTTGGTGCAAATAACATCTTGATTGTAGTCGATCTCCTCTAAATTTGGATATTCGGCGTGAATGGAAAAACTCGAGCTGGATTTAGAAACGACGGAAATCCTGGTTTTCGTGCGGATTGGATGCGCCTCCGTTGCGGAAGGACCTTTCATTATGCTAGAAATTGGAAAATGAGATAAAAACTATTGCATTGACGTTTGAGACTTTTCTAGGTACATAGTTGATGGTTACTATAGTAATAATACAAGTACAGTTTGTTAACCCTTTAAGTTTTAATCACCTGACATTAACCACAGACATTACCAACATGCTTCTAGGTTTTATCACCGATAACTTACCATTAGCGTGAGGATTACCAAAAAATATTTGGCCATATCAAAGCAATTAGTGCTGAAACTGAGATAAAAAATTGTATAAAACAACTGTACGCAGCAGAATGGAGCATCACTCACCACCACCATGTCTAAGTTATTGCACTTGCTGTTCCTCGTAGTTGTGCTCTGTTTTATTGGAGCTAACACAGCCTCCACAGCCAATCGTTCAGAAAGGAGTCGTAAGTGATGGCAATTTCAAGTATTATTGTATAAAACAAATTTAGCTGTTTCAGTGTTCCCGTTCATGAGATACGGTGTAAAATGTAACGGATGTCCTGCCAACTTCTGTGACGACGATCCTTCCATCATCCACGGATACTGCTGCGGATGTGCAAGATTCTACGGTAATTTCTGAGATGTTAACCACGATTGATATATAAGCGAATTGTGTATTTTTTAGATAATTTGCCTGTGAAATGTTCCAGTGCTCTGAGATGTCCGTTGAACACCTACGAACTGTGCGACAAATACGAATACATGATGTCTTGTTGTTGCTCTAGAAAAAAGTAATTGATTTTGTTCTTATTACAGCAACAACTCGACTGTTAAATATTGGAAATTCGCAATCGACCATTGAAGCAAATCAGAAGTACTTTCGTAAAAAGGTCATTTTTTTAAGTTTTATGTAACCTTGTTTTTGCCAACTATTAAAATGAAATGTATTTGCCATAAGACTGACTTAGTGTTGTACTATTAAAGCCATTGACAAAGAAAACATACGTGCGTTTTTCCGAGTTCACACACCTCGTACCTTTAAGTTGATGCGTCGTCGTTTGTGACGAGGCAAGACACCAATTGCTGATTAGAATTACCTGCGACTCGTATTCCAATCAGGCAGGCCAGCAGATACCTTACATAATATCGTCATTGTTCAGTCCACCTGTGTGGATGTACATGCGACTTTTTAATCGATTCAAAACCCATCCCAGTTTCCGTTCAATAAAAAAATGTGAATCATTATTTCAGACGATGTTGTTTGGCGTCCATTGAATATGCAAGTGTCAATTTTGTTTGTGTTTCAAGGATGATGGTCTATATGCATTTTGTCACGTCAAATATTTCGTCCCATTTCACATTCGAAAGCCCATCGGGTTGACTGGAAATTGTCTTGAAACATCTGGGATTTAAATTAGCATAAGGGAGGAAAACTTTCTGAAATGGTTTCATCTTGGGAAAATAAGTCACTATAGATTTCATCCATGGAATTATTAAAAAAGTAGTGAACAATTATAAAAAACCTTGTTCATAGCTTTGATCAGTTTTCTAGGGTGAAAGACAATTTACTGAAGGGAAAATTAGTCTTAATTGTCTTATTTGAAATTGGAAATCAAAATTAATAATTGATTGAATTAAGTTGGAATAAAAAAAAAAAACTGAAAGACAATAATCAAAATGAGGACTAATTGTTGTCTTATAAATTAATATCCTTGTGTGCCATTCTCCTAATTAAATAAACCTTTTTAGAAATTGTTTTCCAATGTGGAACAAATATGGAACAAAATAGGCTCCAGCACTGTTCCATGTGGAACACCTCTCCAAAATTGAACTACAAAGTGTTCTGAATAGGACTACTTGTATAAATTATTTGAAAAAGTACTTTTTCCTTCAATTTATTCCAGATGTACTTTTTCCTTCAATAAAATCAGCCAGAGAAAATTAAGTGTTATGTGTCAAGTCAATCTTATTCAACTTCTGTGAATGAATTTTTCAGCCATAAAAAAACTACGTAAAGCTGTTGAAAAATAGCTCATTAAGATTCCCCGTTATTAAATTTATGATATCATCTGAAAGTCCAATTGAAGTGGATATTTTGAACGCAGTTCACTTAAGAGCATTTCAGGGAATTGTTAACGAGTTTTCAAATGTTCTAAAATATCTGGAAAAGTACAACGCAATAGGTATGCACCAGTAGCAGTTACTTAATTTAATACAGACAGAAGAAATACAGACGTTATATTTTATAGAATATTTCTTTTAAACCAGAGTTTGATACATTTGATTTGGCTATAATTAGAATTAAAATATATTATCTCATTATTAGAAACAACTGATTCACCCAAAACTAGAAAAGTTCTCTAATATTCCAGATGCAAACAGTTTCCATTATGCAGTGACTACAGATCTAAAAATACTGAGTATATATTTGAAAAGTATTTGTAAACGGTGGTAAACTTGCTAAGCAAATATAATAAATGTAATTGAAAATAATCAATGTGTTTTTTTAAAGATCATGAAATATTAGCAGCTTTCCTGAAATACAAGAGATCTTTTGAAACGTTAGACAGAACTTAATTATTACAGAAGTTGAATAAGATTGACTTTGGAGGAACTGCACTTAACACTTAACTTTCTCTGGCTGGTTTTATTGAAAGGTGACATCTCCAACTAGAACAAATTGATGGAAAAAAGTACTTTTTCAAACAATTTATACCAAGTAGTCCTATTTAAAACACTCAGTTCAATTTTGGAGGGATCACAGACTACTAGTTCCCTAAGTTTTACATTCTGAAGCTAAAGCTTATGCTATTATACACATTTAAAGCCCCAACAAGTCAAAATCTGGCAAAAAATGAAGAATTTTAATAGAAAGATTCCTGCTAAATGAATTTTTCAGTCATAATAAAGTTATGTAAAGCTGTTGTGGTCTGTGATCTCTCCAAAATTGAACTACTAAATTGAATTGGACTACTTAGTATAAATTATTTGGAAAAAGGTGGCATCTTCATCCAGAAAACATTGATGGGCCACAAAATTTTTTCCATCAATATATTCTAGATGGAGTTGGCACCTTTTAATAAAATTAGCCTCATGAAGTTCAAATATTGGTGTAATTTTTGTCCATTTCCAATCAATTCCGGCTTTTCAATAATTTTTTAACATCATATAATAATAAAAATAAATATTTTTTTATGGTTAGTTTATTCAATTAGAAGAATTCCAAGCCTTGATATACGAAACACAAATGAGAATTAAAAAGGTAATGAAGGAAACAAACGTAAACGAATATTTAAATTTGCTGCTACATATATATATGTATATATGTGTTACAATTTTTAAACGCATAAATAAATCAATTACCATTGTATTAAATAAATATAATAGATTTTATTTTTAATTGGCAATTAAAATGATATGCTCCCGTCTGCGGTTTTCCGCATATATACAATTGATTCACGGATACATAAATAAACAGTCAATTTTCAGTCCTTCTTCAAACAGAGAAAAAGTGGACGCATCACATTGATAACGAGAACCGCACGGTAGATCGTTTTTCCCCAATTGCACATCACATCGATAAACCACACGCATGTGACAACAAAGCGCATGTGTTACTTCGCCATTGACAATATTCACTATTTGCACTCGCAATCGTGGATTATTGTCGATTGTGTCGTCGGTCGGTGCCAGTGGCAGCGCAGGTCGGACGTCAGTTTTCCGTTGGACGCTTGGCGTCGCCCGTCGTCGGTTTATTTGTGCGGGAAAACGTGCGCCTCAAAAAACCGCCGTACGTGACCGTGACCAGCACGCGTTTTCCCAGGGTGGGTGGATTTTGACGTGCGGGTGAGTTTTTTTTCGTTCAAGTTGTGTGTGCCCGTGGCTTGTTTTGGTTTAGTTTGAGAAAAAAATTGCCGACGTCACGTTGTCGCATTCGCCAATTATATTATATCGACGGACTTAATTAATTGGGATAATTATGAGAACGTGATTAAGGGATGGATTTTACGTAGATGTGACACAGTGTCTGGGTTTTCACTGGAAAATTGAACAGTCATTATTTATGTCAAACGCACAATTGTTGTTTCGTTTTTAATGTTTTTGTTTATAACATTCACTAATAGGTTTAATACTTTCACTATCATACTCTCTTGAAATATTTTAATTAGTTTAAATGATGTAAATAAAATATAAAATAAAATATTAAACACAAAACATATTTTTAAACAAAAAACTAAATATTTTCAGAGAGAAATTTTCAATTTTTCTAAATAAAAATTACACAATTTAACTTCATTAATTAATAGCATAAAAATTGGTGACTACACATTTTAGTTGGACCATCAAACTGTCAAAATTTTTGAAAAAAATTAATATCTCAAAAACTATTGGCTTTAGGTATAGAACATGGTATAGCCATTATTTTTGCAATTACACGTAGAATTTTAAAATCTAAAAATATACAGGGCAAAAAGAATTTGTTTAAAACAAATTAGGAAAGTAGTTTAAGACAATTTATAATTGGTATACAAATTTCAAATCAATACCTTTTCCTTTCTCAATGAACTTGGAATCTCGGTTACATTTTTTAATTAATACATTTTGAAATTTATTTTATATGTCTAGAAATTTTTAATTTTTAGTTTGTCCATTAACATTATAAACAAAAAAGTTTCTGATTATAAAATGAAAAATAAAGCTACATACTGTTTTTATTTCAGCATAATCATTTTTTTAATCGAATATTTCTAAATTTTCTGTAAATATTTACATTAAACATAATTATTAAAAAATGCAAATTATATTTTAAATAATAAATTAAACAGTTATATATTATATTTTGGTAAAAATGTTCATTAATTAATATTTTCGATAATATTTAATTTCTGATTTATAAAGTCAAATTATAAATAAATTTATAAAACAATTAAAATAAATAATGCATATTAACCTTTATAAATAAGGCCAAGTTTAGAAATAAAAACTAAGAATGGAAATGGGATTAATTTAATTACAGTAAATTTTAAATTGATAAATAATACATTATTTTTTAGATTTTATTTAATTTCCTTATTTGCGGTTTTCTACTGGTTTACGTTTATGTAAATAAATTCAATAAATATTTTAATGTAATATGTATATTTTATTATACAGAAAATCATCAATCCAATCAATTAAAATTGGAACTAAATGTTAAATGAGTATGTTACATAAACACACTCAACTAACACTCATACTCTCTTGAAACATGAAATATTTTAATCGGTTTAAATGATATAAATAGGAAAAATAAAATATTAAACATAAAACATATTTTTAAACTAAAAACTAAATATTTTCAGAAACTAAAATAAAGGGAAATTTTCAATTTTCCTAAATAAAAATTACACAATTTAGCTTAATTAATTATTAACATAAATGTTTAGTTTAATGTATAATTTAATTTTAGACCATAATAATAATAACTCAAAAACTATTGGGTTTAGGTATAGAACATGGCATAGCCATTATTTTTGCAATTACATGTAGAATTTAAAAATGTAAAAATATACAAGAATTTGTATAAAATAAATTAGACAAGTAGTTTAAGGCAATTTATAATGAGGTTAATTTAATTATAATAAATTTTAAATGGATAAATAACACAATATTTTCTAAATTTTATTTATTTATTTTCTTATGTGTGGTTTTCTGCACTTTAATTCTGGTTTACGTTTAAGTAAATAAATTCAATAAATATTATAATTTAATGTATATTTTATTATACAGAAAATCATCAATCCAATCAGTTAAAATTGGAACTAAATGGTAAATAAGTATGTTCCATGAACATAAAATTAAAAATAAATTCCACCACTCATCTAACACTCATACTCTCTTGAAATATATGAAATATTAAAATTGGTTTAAATGACATAAACAGGGAAAATAAAATACAAAATAAACTATTAAACAAAAAACATATTTTTAAACTAAATATTTTCAGAAACTAATATAAATGGAAATTTTCAATTTTTCTAAATAAAAATTACACAATTTTGCCTAATTAATTAATATTATAAAAATTGATGACTTTACATATTTTAGTTGGACCACCAAACTGACAAAATTTTTGAAAAAAAAATTAATAACTCGAAATCTATTGGGTTTAGGTATAGAACATGGCATAGCCATTATTTTTGCAATTACACATAGAATTTTAAAATCTAAAAATATATAGGACAAAAAGAATGTGTTTAAAATAAATTAGAAAAGTAGTTTAAGACAATTTTTAATTAGCACAAAAATTTCAAATCAATACCTTTTCCTTTCTCAATAAACTTCTAATGAATAACTTGAATGAATTCCTTTATATTATCTCAGTTACATTTTTTAATTGATACATTTCAATATTTATCTTAGATGTCTAGAAATATTTAATTTTTAGTTTGTCCATTAACATTATAAACCAAAAAACAGATTTCTGATTATAAAATGGAAAATAAAGTTACATACTGTTTTTATGCCAGCAAAATGATTTTTTTATTCGAATATTCCTATATTTTCTGTAAATATTTTCATTAGACATAAATATTTTAAAAATGCAAATTATATTTTAATTAATAAATTAAATAGTTATTATATTCTGGTAAAAATGTTCATTAATTAATATTTTCGAAAATATTTAATTTTGGATTTATTAAGTCAAATTATAAATAAATTTATAAAACAATTAAAATAAATAATGCATATTAACCTTTATAAATAAGGCCAAGTTTAGAAATAAAAACTAAGAATGAAAATGGCAATTTAATTACAATAAATTTTAAATTGATAAATAATACAATATTTGTTAGATTTTATTTAATTTTCTTATGTGTGGTTTCCTGCATTTAATTTCCTTATTTGTGGTTTACATTTAAGCAAATAAATTCAATAATTTGTAATGCAATATGTATATTTTATTACAATTTACAGAAAATCCTCAATCCAGTCAATTAAAATTGTAACTAAATGGCAAACAAGTATGTTCCCCGAACGTAAAATTAAAAAAAAATCCATCACTCAACTAACAGCTAAAAAAACCCAATAGACTGCAGCGTACCACCAAATAGATACGGAATATACAGTTTATAAATAGTACATAAAATAAAATTAAGAGAATGTTTACAACTCCAATTCCAAGTACATTTCATATTAACAGCGGCTTAACAAACTGACTCATATTTCAATTAATTGCCCAGTTCGTCCATGTGACTGAGGATCATCTGGAGATCGGAGCGTTTTCATTAATTTTTCACATTTGCAGAATCGTCAAAGATGAAAAATGCATCCAATATTGTTCGGATACACCGTTGCCTTCCTGGTGCTGGCTGCGACGCCGTCGCCCGTCGTGGAGTACGATAAGGGGCTGCGTTACGAGGAGTACGACGTCGAGCACGAAATCTCCGCCATGCAGGCCAGAAACGCCGTCAAACACACCGACTACAGTTCAGGTAATTCCCCCATTTTACCACATCATCAACACATTCCACACCATCAATCAATGATAAGTTCTAAATGGACATTGGTTTCGTCCAACCAGTTTGCACTAATGAGTTAATAATGGTTGGACTAATTAAAAATGTATTTGTTCTTAAGAAAGGACGTAAATCAATATCGGTCGTGGTGGTCATTAATAAATGTGTATAAAACAGTTCGTTGCTTTAATTTGCATTACAAATTGATTTAATTTTTACGGTGTACAGTTAAATGGCTTGGACAAATTTGAATTTAATTAATGTACGTTACATTATCTTCGGATTAGTCACGAGGTAAGCATTGTAGAAATGTTGTTGTTACTATTTTAAACAGTGCAGCACTGCACTTAATAATATAAATATTTTTGTGCAGCTCAACATTGAACTACTAAATGTTCAAAACACACAGATAAAAATAACTTTCAATAATAAAGAAACCACTTCCTACTTGTTCAATACATTGAAAGCTCTTTAATAGTTCCAAAAAATAGCCATCAATTCGTTCCACATTTTGCTACGTCCTCGTATTTACTTTTATTGTTTATTTGAGCTGAACTAATCGACATTTATTTTACAATATTATGCGGTCAGTGAAACAAATACGTCAAGGATATGACAGGTTTTCGAGATTAACACATAAAATGATTATTATTTGATGTAATCGTATTTCGACGTTGCTGCTGAAACATAAAAAAACCGAATGATACATGTAATAGAGTGAAAAACAATTACGAAGCAACACCGAAACTAATTAGTCCGTTATCTTAATTGAAAATTATCTATAGTGGATGGTAATTTGTTTATATGTACGCACTTTACATGTAGTATTAATTTCAATTAATCTCCTAACAACCTCACGTAAACATTTCAGCAAATATTTACAGTTTTCAACAAATATTTATACTTATTCGTTTTGTAAATTTCCGAAAATCGACGTTATTAACAAATATTTAAGAGTTTAAAATTAACCGGCGGGATTAACCGGGAACGAATGAAGGGGGAATGGAATAGTTCAAGATTCTATTTTCATTCGATGGTATCAATTAAAAAACGCAACTCGGGAATGTCGAGCGGTAACCTTTCAATTTAATCTGCACGGTTAAAATTAGCCGGGCTATCAAGAGCACTCCATTAAATATATACTCAGTGATGTAGAAAATAGAACGCTTACGGGAATTCAGTGGTCAGGTTTCATTGGTTTTTGCTGCACACTTAGGGGTAATAGTTGTTAATATTAAACAACTAATAATAAGTTGATGATGATGTCCACACAAAATGATAACTCCAACTGTCTGATGTACAGACCTCTCCAAAAAACCTCCAAATGTGGAATTCGCCTTCTTAGCGGTACCTTCTGGTCGTCAGATATGGTCAAACAAAATTGGAACTCATCTCTGAAGACGACGTCATTGCATTTCAAGACTCAGAGCTGTCATCCTCCACACTACTCCACTCTTTGATAGCAACGGTGATATGTAGAATAAAGTATAAACTGAGGTCAGTAAGCAAAATGTCTAAAAGACAGGATACTAGAACAAATACTGGCATGGTAAGAGGTCTTTCCTCTTTTGCGAACCACTGGTTAGTCGGAACATGAGTGACCACACTCATCAGTCCGGAGATTTACATTAAAATGTTGGAAACGCTTCAAAATAACCCTCACAAAATGAGGTCGAAATTTATCCTGTTAGAAAATTGGATTTTAGGAGGTCCACTGAAAAGGATAACTTCAGTTATCCGTTCTCTACACTATTTCAATCACAAATTGGGGATGTGATTCTGCCAAAGACAGATAAAATCTAGTTCTTCAGTTATTTGAAAACAATATATTTAAGTTCAGTTCTCTTCAGTACTCAATAAAGTAAAAGGAAATCTCCTTTTGTACTTCATCCTATCCGTGGACAAGACAACAGAAGAAAATTACTTCAAAGAGAGTAGAAATTGGCCATAGTTATGTGATTCCTACCAAAGACAGATAAAACCAGTTCTTCAGTTATTTGAAAACAATATATTAAGTTCTATTATGTTCAGTACTCAATAAAGTAAAAGGAAATTCTCTCTTGGACTGCTTCTTATCCGTGGACAAGACAACAGAAGAATTTACTTCAAAGAGAACAGAAATTGGCCATAGTTATGTGATTCCTACCAAAGACAGATAAAATCCAGTTCTTCGGTTATTTGAAAACAATATTTTAAGTTCTGTTCTCTTTAGTACTCTCTTGGTCTCCATCCTATCAGTGGACAAGACAACAGAAGAAAATTATTTCAAAGAGAACAGAAATTTGCCATAGTTATGTGATTCCTACCAAAGACAGATAAAATCCAGTTCTTCAGTTATTTGAAAACAATATATTAAGTTTTGTTCTCTTCATTACTCAATAAAGTAAAAGGAAATTCTCTCTTGAACTACATCCTATCAGTGGAGAAAACAACAAAAGAAAATTACTTCAAAGAAAACAGAAATTGGCCATAGTTATGTGATTCCTACCAAAGACAGATACAATCCAGATCTTCAGTTATTTGAAAACAATATTTTAAGTTTTGTTCTCTTCAGTACTCAGTAAAGTAAAAGGAAATCCTCTCTTGGACTTCATTCTATCAGTGGACAACACAAAAGAAGACAATTACTTCAAAAAGAACAGAAATTGGCCATAGTTATGTGATTCCTTCTAAAGACACTTAAAATCTAGTTCTTCAGTTATTTGAAAACAATATATTAAGTTCTGTTTACTTCAGTACTCAACCGTCACCGTCAAAGATTGGAATAGTGTAGAGAACGACAGCTCTGTGACTCGAAAAGGAATCAAGTCGTCTTCAGAGATGAGTTCCAATTTTATTTGGCCACATTTGGCGATCAGAAGGCACCACGAAGAATGGCGAATTACACAATATTTTGTGGGGATATCTGTACACCAAACGGCTGAAGTTATCCTTTTGGGTGGACCTCCCAAAATCCAACTTTTCAGCAGGATAAATCCCGACCTCATATTATGAAGTGTTTCCAACATTTTGATGTAAATCTCCGGACTGATAAAGTGTGGGAAATTATAGGCAGGAGATGATGGTTAACCGAGCCATTAGCTTTACTACACTTTGTGGTCACTCGTGTTATTGCTAACCAGTGGTTCGGAGAAGAAGGAAGACCTCTTACCATCCCAGTATTTGTTATAATGTCCTGTCTTTTGGACTTTTTGCTTGCTGACCTCAGTTTGTACTTTATTTCACATAGCACCGTTACTATCAAAGTGTGGAGTAGTGTGCAGAATGACAGCTCTGAGTCGTGGAATGCAATCAGGTCATTTCCAGAGATGAGTCCCAATTTTGTTTGACCACATCTGACGACCAGAAGGTACCGCGAAGAAGGCGAATTCCACATGTTTTTTGGAGATTTATCGTTTTGGGTGGACATTTCAAAATCCAACTTTCAAACAAATTGTGTGTAACATATGTTAAATGTAGACACTGCTCATTCATTTGACTTTTGTTGTGTTTAAAGGCTACTTCTATTCATTTCAAAGGCTCTCAGCACAAAGGCGTGCAAACATACACAAAATTTGTATAATAAACTAAAAAACAACTTCTATAACCTGATTAATCATTTTTTCCTTCACTGGATGTATTTCCCATGTTACTGAGTAATTAGTAATACTTAGAAAGGGAATTGATTAATTGTACACTTGTAATAAATTAAAACAGACAATTAATATCTGTTTATTTTAATAGCAGTCTTCTTCAAACGTCATTAGAATCGTACATTTTCATATTAGTATGTTGACAACGTAGTTACGGTGACAGTGAATCATCATTGTTCGTTTAATACACACCCGTATCCGCCAATTGTTGGCCGGTTAGCTTTTCAGCAAAAACACGCCGAGAAATTTTCTGCGTTAGCACCGCAACAAATTGGATTTTGCTTGGAAAAGTTCAGCCTTGGCTTAATTCAATTAAGCCGTTGATCGTTTACGAGGCGTTTATAATACGACGATAATTATTTATTATTTCCATCCATCACGGACACTATATTATTTTATTGCGGTTTGCTGGGGGGTTAAAAAGGAGCTGCCCGATGAGTCATTTCGTAATATCGATCCGTACCTCCCCAAAAACCGTTTAATTTTAGCTCGTGACCGTTGTGAAAAAAAAAATGAATCGATCCAAACCTGCCGTTCCGGTTTAATGTCGGTAACCGTTTTCGTGGTTCCTACGAATGGGGAAACAATGCGTACGTTAATATGAAAATTTATTCGGCCATTTAAAATTACAATCAGGCTAAAAATAAAATTATGAAACAATATCGAGGGATCAACTCGTTTTTTTATTTTGTTGTTGTGGACACCAGATGGATTCTCGTCCACTCACCTGTTTTCATTAATTGTTTACTTCCTCTTCGGATTAACTAATTATTTTCTTTTTATTTATTTAAAGTGAACACCCCACCAGGTTGCCAGACTTGCACCGCAGAAGAGAAACGCTATTGTTTAGGCAACGATCTGATCAACGATCATTGCTGTTGTGATAAACGGTACCACGGTAAGTTCCCTTAAAAATTCACCCATATTTCCATTGCGGGTTATTTTATTAACCGACGGCTGATGATTTAATTAAGATTAGGTTTCGTTCACCTGGCTAACTATTAGTATGCACCCAATATCTTGAAACGACGCTCAAAACGTAAATCAACAAGGAAATTACTCATTAGGTTCATTGAAGATTGTTGACATGCTTTAATTACAGTTAAATGGTAATATTTTATTAAGAAAAACATTTTTTTATCGAATTTGATTGTTGATCAGACGGTGTGAAATAAAATATCGATATAACATTGGCAATTTACCAATAAATATATATATATATATATATAATAATTACTTGCCCTATTATGTTTCAATCGGTTAAAATTTAGATTACACCAGAATGGTGTCACTTGGAATTGCTCACTGTGGCGTAATTTTGCAGTTGCTGTGTAACCGACCTCTTTTAATTAGGGTTAATTAATCAAATGTAATATCAGTTAAGAAATTAGATACCAGTAAGCCGTTTGTATTATCTACAGCTCTTTACACCCACAGCAATTAAACAATTACATCTGTTTCTTGTAAATAATTAAACTATAACAATAGTAAAAAATTGTATTTTTTTTGTTAATTTTTCATAAATGAATCTTAGAGAATTTGATTGTCATACACAAAATTGTGTTTTATAAATTAGGAATGTCAAACACAAAGAAATTTAGATTTTTTCAATTAAAAATTGTTAAATATAATATAAACAATAATTAGAAACTTACAGTTAAAATTTTATTTATTCATAATGTTGGTTTTTGGTTACATTAATTTAGGTTAGGTTTTTACATGTATAAAAAATGAAAATGATAAACCAGTAACTGATCAATATATCAAAGAATATGTTATTTTAGAATGTAATATATATTGTTAAATATAATAAAATAATATTGAACAAAAAATTAGTGGAAATTGAAAAATCATTATTTAATTTATTAATTAAATTATAATAATCGTAAAATACATAAATAATCAAATTTTATTAATTTTAATACAAATTAAATTATATTTTAAATTGATTGATTGAGAACAGGGTGTGAGTTTAAAATTAACCATATATTTTTGGCCTCAAAATAAGCCGATTCGACTCAATTTATATAAATAACAATATGCTTCCTAATTGTATCATTGTATATATCGAAAAGTAACAAAGGTACATAACTTTTTAAATCTAACAAAATAGGTTTGAAATGATTTAACTACAGTGGTGTTAGAGGGAGTGAGGAGGAGTTCAAAAGTCTCCAAACTTTTTTGTAAGTAAGTGTGTTTTAACTTTGTCATCACAATATGAAATTTTAAAAGTTTTTTCCTATAAATAACCATATGTTTTTGTCCTCAAAATAGGCTGATTCGACTCAATTGAATATACTTCCTAAGAGAGATACAGACCTTCAAATGTTGGTTACTGAATGTGGTTATCATTGTATATCTCAAAAACTAACAAAGGTACATAACTTTTTAAATCTAACAAAACAGGTTTGAAATGATTTAACTACAGTGGTGTTAGAGGGGTTGAGGAAGAGTTCAAGTCTCCATACTTTTTTGTAAATGTATTTTATCTTTGTCGTCACAATAATTTTAAAAGTTTTTTCCTAAAAATGGTCCTCTTGTTGCAAACACCGTTTCCAAGCAAAATTAATTTTGAAATTTCCCCTTATAAACTCTAGGAGATAGAATATTTTAATATATGTAATTATAAATATGTTTAATTCAAACATCTTGTATACAAATATTAATCATTTAACTAATTAATTAAATTATAATAATTTTAAAATAATTTAATTAATAAGTTAAATAATTATTTTTCAATTTCCACTAATTTTTTAGTTTCAGTTTATATAATTATTTTTATGAGACAGATGACGACGAATTTTTTAATTTGGTTGGGTATGTTCTGTGTATACACAACAAATATTATACAGGGTATCCCTAAATTGAGTACACAAAAATTGACCACATATTATTGACCTCAAATAGATATACAGGCCTCCAAGGGTTCTTCCAGTTACTGTAATAATTTTAGGAACTGATCTCACAAAATTTTGATTTTTAATATTTCTCTACAGGATGTTTGAATAGCACCGTAACCCAGCAAAATCAATTTTGAAATTTCCCCTTATAAATTCTAGGAGATAGAATTTAAACCCCTGTATACAAATATTAAAAATTAAAATTGATTTAGAATTTTGTGAGATCAGTTCCTAAATTCATTACAGCAACTGGAAGAACCGTTGAAGGCCTGTATCTCTAATTGGGGTCATGAATATGTGGTTAATTTTGTGCGCTCAATTTAGGGACAGGCTGTATAATATTTGTTGTGTAAACATACCCACCAAAATTAAAAAAATCCATTTGTTTCATATAAATAATTATTATAAACAGGAATGAAAAAATTATGTTTTTTAATTTTTCAAAAAGGAGATTTTTAATCAGAAATAACATCTAGAATTTCACATTTATTGTTATAACAGGCATTTCTTTAAGAAATATTTACTGCCAACTTTTACAACCACATCTAATAACATTGTACCCACAAACACATTTTTCGTGTAAATTAGCAATTTGCATAAATATTGACTGAATAATAGTAAAACATTTATGTTGTTTGGCTAGCAGTTAGCATGTACGAAACATTGAGCCTTTTAAAATAATTGCCACACATTCGTAATTATTTCGTCGAATTTTCTTCGTACTTTGTTTATTTATAGTACGGACAGATCCACGAGAACGATAGAGCGTGTCATTTTTCAAAATAACGTTAAAATGGGAAAAACACCAACGTCCTTTTACTTTGCATGTTTATAATAATAAACTCCAATTACATTATTGACCTTATGCGGTCTTTAAATTATTTAAATTTCTTTGTAATTACATTTAAAACATTGTTATGTGCAAAAAATAAACAACCGTCTGAACAACACAGTAATATAATAATTGGCTTTTTATCGACCTTATTACCGTTATATCATAGTTTTTGTATTATTTCGTTCAACAAACCGTTGTAAAAAGTGTTTTTAATTGACCGGGGGACTTTGGGCGAGGAGGTTTTTTGACTAATCGAATTAAAATCTACACTAAAATCCATTTTAAGTTACTGCAACAACAAAAATATATTTGTTTTCAGAGTTCTTTCCATTTATTCCGCACACATGTTACCTGGGTTCGACTCTGTGCAACACGGTGGCCCTAAACTGCGGCGAATACAACAGACTGCGGACCTGTTGTTGCGACAAAATCACTCTGGAAAAATGTAAGCGATTTTCCTTTTATCAACAATACAAGACTTGTCTTTTAGTCACAAGGTTGTTCGATTATAATTTATGCGTAAATTTCCATTTTACATTGAAAATTTATCGCACTTTCAGAAATTCTTCGGACACTTTTAGAAGCTGATTGAATCAGTTAACGTTCAAATGTGTTTTAAATCGTCGCTTCGCATTTTTGTACGTCATTTCACCCTAATTCCGACGTTAAATTTATAATGCGATGCACGTACCACAAACGCTAAATCGGCGTGCATTTGAATTAACACAAAGACACGTATGAAAATGAATAATTTAATTCCACCCACTTCGTTAGCGTGACAGTGGAACTTGTGGGGTCGTTGTCTTAAACAACCTTCCCCCCTTTTGTACTTATTATTCATTGATCTGTTCATTGCAGGGAAACAAAAATCGGGTGGTTCAACGTCCTGGCGTAACTCCTGGCGGAAATTCACCCTCGCAGTTTGTCTGTACATTATTACTGCTGTACATTATTACAACAACACTTAATGAACCAAAGCAATAAGTTTTAGTTTTTAGTTTTAATTGTTATGACTAAGCACAGTATTATAATTTTGTTATGAATAAATTATATTTATATTGTTTATTGTGTCTTATTATACTAACATAATCAATCAATAATGGGCAGGTAATAAATAAATAAATAGTATATTAAATAAATAATTAATAAATATAAAAGAAGTACATATCATCTATTTTTTGTATAAATAATTGGTACAGCAACATGCTGTGATGAGTCTGTGTTCCTGACAACTGTTGGCGTGCAGGAAACTGCAGTCTGCAAACTGGCATTGAAACGGAAGACGATCTGGAAGCACAAAATGCAATAAAATATTCCAGCATAGCCAGCAAAAATCGCCACTCACCATAGGGACCGCTGGGACGGTTGCAACAGCAAGAGTCGTGGAACAACTTGTCACTGCAGTAACTGTAAACCGACGAATCGCAAACAGGACATCTCCTCCTGAGCATATTGGCAAACACCGGTATGTTATTAAATCCCAACGAGGGCTGCAGAGGTTCTATCCCATTGTCGAAGACGGCTAAAAAATGCGACAATTAATTTCCATCTAAGCCTACAACTCGTCACTTACTTTTCGAATGGACGCATCCGTAGAGGAGAACCACCGCGAAAATGAGCGTTGCCACTCTCATATTCATCGGCGAGCAATTGACCGTGTAGTACTGCAAATCGAGGACTGGATTCATCTTATAAATTAATTCGATATGTCTTCGTGTAACTGTATTTTGAACCGGCATAGGCGTATTCAATTGGATTGTCTTTTTTTTTTTCGTACACATTCATTGGTGGCACAATGATATTATAAGTTTATGTAAATTAACTGGTTGTAAATAAAAAATACGTAAATGCGAGAGGTGAAAGAGCGACCTCAATATTATGACAAGATTTCGATTGTTGCTTCTAGTTCCATTGTTAAGGAATATTTATTGGAATGATTAAAAAAAATAGTCAATAAAACCTTTTATTATTTTAGTATGATTATGTTTGGAACTTGATTCATTTTTATAAATTGCACGCCACTGGTTTTGTATTTTATAAGGCAATTTTATTGTTAAAAATAAATAATATGAATAACTGTAAAGTGGAAGAACCAAAATCGTTTTTATGTTAATATAATAATTACAAAGTGGAACATATAATTTTAGTTTTTATGCCCAAAAAGAAGTACCACATTAGGTGTTATCTTCATGTTACCAATAAAATGAATCACACATTTCAATAAACTATTATAATTTCAATGATTATTGACAGTTAACAAACGTTGCTTAAGATTTCACACGTTGGGGTGTAAATAACACCTCAAAAATGTCTCGATAACCTACTTATTAACCTACCTAAAAATAAATACCACCTTAGGTATTGTTTTCATTGTACCAATAAAATGAATCACACATTTCATTAAACTATTATAATTTCAATGATTATTAATAGTTAACAATAGATTTCACGCCTTAGGGTGTAAATAACACTCAAAAATGTCTTGATAACCTACTTATTAACCTACCCAAAACGAAATACCACATTAGGTATTATCTTCATGGTACCAATAAAATGAATCACATATTTCAAAAAACTATTATAAATTCAATGATTATTAACAGTTAATAAACGTTGCTTAAGATTTCACACGTTGGGGTGTAAATAATACCTCAAAAATATCTTAATAACCTACTTATTAACCTGCCCAAAAAGAAATATCACATTAGGTATTGTCTTCATGGTACCAATAAAATGAAACACACATTTCAATAAACTAATGATTATTGACAATTAACAAACGTTGCTTAAGATTTCACACCTCAAAATGTCTCGACTTATTATCTAATACCATTTACCAACTAATGTTGTCATAGCAAACAATATAAATAATACAATAAACATCATAACAACAAATATGAAACAAAAGAATCTGATTTGAAAACTTCATTTCCATTTCCATCCGTTTCGAGATTAAATTAGACAACAAAATGAAAACAACGCCACTTTCACCTGCTGAAATTGAGTTGTTAGTAGAATCCATACACCAAATGCACATTAAAGATCTGGGAACAAGACAGTAAGTGAATTATGAATTAATCTACTCTATATGTAAATGTATTTTTTAAGATGGATCGATTGGCACAAACGTGCACATGAGATTTATCAAGAGGCTTTGAAAGAGATTCACTTAGCTTCGAAAGGCAAAGACGGCGACTTTGAAAAAAGACATATACCTTTGGTGGAAGCTTTCATCAAGTTTGAAAAGGTAGTTCGTTGCACAATTTTTAATTCTAAACTCAAGAATCGTTTCCATTGTTCAGGCTGATGATATCCTTTACGAAGCAATAGAGATTCACTATTGGAAATTTATAATTTTGCCGATGCTTCTGTTCCTTCAACCCAACCCAAAGTCGACGATAATCGTGTACTCACTCCTGCTGCAGGAACTGCTGTGCATCTCGATGCTGAACATCCTGCTGCAGCACGAAAAAACATTGGAGACCATGGACAATCACGTGGTGGATTTACTGGAACATCTAGTTTCGACGTGTGGCCACTTGTTGTGCAGGAAGTATTCCCGCCAATCAATCGAATCACCTTCCGTCGAGCTTACCAGATTGACGAACAATGTGTGCTTTGAAATCGGTATTAAATCTATAAGTTGCATCCTACATTTCGTCGAACATTTACACGACCTGCCCAGATACGTCCTGCATCACATTTATCGCGATTACGACATTCCGATGATTGTTATAAAAATACTAAGAGAGTCTCCTTGGAAAGTTGGAGATTGGGAATATGTCTCAGATAAATGGAAAGAAACGGCTTTCACTTCTGTGGTAAATCCTACTGAAATAGAAGTAACTGTTGTCACTAAAAGTTTAGAACGTGTATTTAGAATAGATTTTATTTAGATCTGGCATATTCTGATGAAGCTGCTAATGGACGATATGTGCCCAATATTTTACACGATAACTGAACTACGTAAAGACAATTTCGTTACGCTGTTGCCTCGCATTACGCCAGTTTTGGTCGAGCAGATACCGAGAGCTGCTGAATTCGAAAATTGGATATTCAAGACCATGTCATCGCCTGCCAAGCCTAATCCGCCGAAGGCGCCCAGGTTTATGCTGCCCCTTGTGGAGTACAAGGATGTAATCAACATGGATATAAACATTGTGAAAGGGCAATGGTTAGGAATTGCCGAAATTCAAAAACCTTCCATTCTGGTAGAAGACGATGAACAGCTGAAGGAGATTAGGCAAATGTACGTAGGACGCCGTTTTGTTTAGAACTTATTAATTAAAAGAGAACCTTCCAGTTTGTGTGAAGCCTACAATATTCAACTTATTGAAACTTCTGAGACATCACCTTGTGCGAAATGCGGTAATTTAACAGGAAAGAAATGTTCAAAGTGCGAGAAAATTTGGTACTGTTCAAACATCTGTCAGATTGAACATTGGTCATTGCATAGGGATAACTGCTGCTCCGAAATTGTAATAGAGACTAAGAAGAAAGAGGAAAACAGCATGGGGGACCGTGCATGAATTATGATTGTACTGATGTTTGTTCATTAAATAAGACAAATTCAATTTACTTATTCAACGTATTATTTTTAAGATTTCTCTTTTAATAAGTAATTCATATTTTACTAGTAATAATCTTTGAAAATATGAAATTTTCTAATTTCAGTTATGTAGCTACCATCGAGCTTCGTGGTTAATAATCAAAATTGGACAGGGAAAGAAATTATCTCAGTGTAGTTGGGTCAAGGAAGTGTGTATTAAAATAATGATTTCTATGTCTAATTGTGAATAAATAAAAGCAATGTCTGCACTTTTTGGAGGCGTTGGTAAAAATCAGCTCTTTTAAGTTAAATCTGAACCATATACTTCAATATTTCTTTTCTAAAAGAAAGTTTCGTAAGTACATCAATTCTTCCAATTCCATAAGTTGCAGTGCTTATGCAATTCAGAATACACAGCCAAAAAATACAAATTTCCCGCCATTACATTCTGTCCCACCACTGCTGGCAACATTAACCTCGGAATCTCTCCAAAACAACAAACTTCCTTTTACTCTGGGACGTCAAGAAACAAGGTGAACATTTGAATTAATCTTCATTTACTGTGATATTTATAACTCATCGGCCATTCAAATAGGGCCGTAAACATCGAAAACGTTCCCGAGCATCAGCCAGTAATCGTATTTTACTATTTTTTACAGATAATCAACAAAAATGTCCGACGTTGATGTGTGAGTACCTAACCTATATTAATCCCAACAACAATTCACCACTTAAGATGATGAGTTTTGGCGGCTCCCTCTTCTGAGCTACCCGTAAAAAAACCAGTGCTGAACACCGCCGACTGATTTGCCCCCCGAAAATCACCCACTAAGTGTAAAAACCAGTGCAAAGTTCTAACGTGTTTATGTATGTTGTAGTGATGAAACTCCCTCTGGACCACCGCCATCCGGCGGTCCCATGGACGTCAACACTGCTCTACAGGAGGTCCTCAAAACCGCCCTGATCCACGACGGTGTCGTGCATGGGCTCCACGAAGCCGCCAAGGCCCTTGACAAGAGGCAGGCTGAACTCTGCGTCCTCGCCGAAAACTGCGACGAGCCCATGTACAAGAAACTCGTTTCTGCCCTGTGCTCCGAACATCAGATTCCTCTGATTAAGGTTGACAACAACAAGAAGTTGGGTGAATGGTCCGGACTCTGCAAAATTGACACCACAGGCAAGGCACGGAAAGTTGTCGGATGCTCGTGTGTTGTAATTAGGGTGAGTAACGTTATGTTTCGATTTTATTCATGCTGTGTCTTTTAAGTGATACATAAATGAGCACTGATTAATGTTTTCTGTGACATGTGCTTTTGTGTATTCATAAAAACTATTTAAATCTGATTAGATTGGATGCAATAAGATGCTGAACACTTATTTTCAAATTAATCTAATCCACAATAAGAGGTTAGATATTTATTCTAATATACTATACTTAAAATACTTTATTTTAAAGGTTAAGGCTTTTGTGACCATTGTTTGTTTCCATATCTATAAACCCTAACAAATATAGATATAAGACATTAGCTTGTAATTTCATATAAACTTCTTTGTTTAATTGTCTAATACAATATAATTATTTATGTTTAAGAGTGTTAAAAAATTTTGTATTGTAAATATATGTTTTAATGATGATTTTAGAGGCGGGCTCCCTCTTCTGAGGTGTTACCCAATATATAAACCATGCTGAGTAATCGCCCTCTGATTAAAACATACATTTTTTATGCTTATATTTGTAATTAACATTGTTTACTTTAATTTTTGTTGTCTGTTTCAGGATTATGGTGAAGAATCGCCTGCCCTAGATATTCTTAAAGAATACCTTAAGAATGCTAAGTAATTTTTTAAAATAAAAAATACAAATATACATGGTAGCTTTTTTTTATACCAGTCCAATCATTATTTGCAGATATTGTTGAATATCTCCCACCCGCACTAATAATAATGTAACAATAATAAAATAGTTTATTAAGTTATGATCATATTGACATTTATTATTTTTATTTGGAAAGAAATTTTTACTCTAAAATGCATTAAAACCAGATTTAAAAATTATTCAATTTATATAGTTAAGTCAAAAATATTTAAAAAGTATATTTGGAAAGAAGTTTTTACTCTAAAATGCATGTAAAGCCAGATTTAAAAATTATTCAATTTATATAGTCTATTAAAAAATAATTAAAAAGTAATATAACTATGTAATTATTTTATATTAGGCTGAAGTCTAAGAAATTAACATTTTTTAAGAGTCCCATGGAACTTCTAAACTTTTAAAAGATATCAAAACTTTCAATTGAAGAGCCAATTGGGTTAGAAAGGGAACATTACGGGATATTAACCAAACTTCTGCTTATATAAAAGAACAACAGACGAAATTATGCAGTTTTATTAATACTCATTAATATCATTTACAAAATTTATTCTTGTTCCTGAGGGGCAGTGGTCCAACCTTTGGGTCTGGTGTCAGGCATCAGAGTCCAATCCTGGTGTACGCTCCAGACAGTTCCATATGCGATGGGCATATCATCGGGATAAAAGACATGCCATTTATTTTGATCGAAATTCTTTCTAATAGCTCCCGAGATTGCAAAAGTTAGGGCCGTGTTGAAGCCCATCATTGGGTGTCTGGCCCAGACGCCAACGAGACTGCCAGCAGCTAGTCCTCCGACAGCCCAGTTCCACATGCTGTCTTGCTTGGTGAGTTTTGCACACATATTGGTGGCCAGGACGAATGTAGTGGCTATTCCTATCATGGGCAGACCGATAAAAGCATACCTGGATAATATTTTGGCGTAACCCTTCGGATGGGAGTACAAGAATACGTCGGCAGTCGACACGCCCAAAGCTGACAGGAATGTTGGCTTCAAAACGCAGACTAGCTTCTTGAACACGTTCTCTCCATCGGGAGTATCGAAATATTTGTATGACTTCGATTCTTTAGACATTTTTAACTTGATCTTGTAAGATATTTGTCGGAGCTGTTGACACTTCGAGAATGTCAATTATGAAGGAACTCTAAATCTAGTAGGCTCTAAAATATTACAACAGAACAGTCTAGTTTTTTTTTAATTAATAATGAGGTGAAATAATTAAGAGTACTTGATTACATTAAATTAGTTTCAATCATTTTTTCAACTATTATTTATTCATTACAAATATCATTAATCAAAATCAGTAATAGGCTTTCTACAATTTATTATAATTCATAAAACAAGTGTATTCAGTCAGTTTCTAACAAAAAATGTTCTATTTAGTATATACATACAGCAAAAGTAAATTGTTAAAGTATACCATATTGTGTGTTAAAAAAACTTTTTACATTTGTATAAATTTGTATAAGTATATGTATAAACAATCGCTCTCTCAACGTAACAATTCCCATTACAAGACATGGAGGCGATTCTATCCCGTCAGTCGATAACACAAAAGGATTTACATTCATGATACAGTTACAATTACATTAATTTTCACACGGAATCGACTCATCGCCATCATTGCTAAATTGGGAAGCCAGCCAAGCCAAACCCCACTTCAAATTGGTCAACATAAACTTAAGAGCTTTTGTCCATTGCTCTTCAGAGTTTAATTGTATCCTAAAACAAATATGTATCCGTAAATTTATTGTGATTTAATTAATCAATATTGATTTTACTTTATTGAGTAGCTGGCTTCTTTGTCTTCAATTTTGCCTTTGCTGTTTGTACGGTATGGGAAGCAAAACATCTTTGTTGGCTTCTCCATCTGTTCCACTTTCTCCTGGAACTGCGATAGACAGTCCAAAAAGGCGACCATACCGTGATCGAATTTTGTATCCCATAAAAATTTAAATCCTCCTGAACCATACAAAGGCAACTCCTTTTGCTCCCCTATCACCTAAAATTAAATAAACCCATATATAACTATAAAACCTGACAATGATATGATGAACAAACCTCTATGTAAGAATGATTTCCATATGGCACCAGTCTGTATCTTTCGAACTTCAAATTAATTTTTCTAGCAAGGGCCGAGAGAAGGAGAGCAGTTTGTCCCCAAGCTGCGTTGATCTCTGACCAATCGACGGGAGCAGATGGTAGCCTGCCCAAGCAGAAGCCATTGATTGTTCCAAAATGCTCTTTATGCCATATATGAAATGTTGCATTGAATACATTGGTGTTCTTTAGTTTAACAAAGTGAGAATTAGCCAAATTCAACTGTACATCTAAACTTCTTGCATCTTCTTCAGTGGACGCCAGAGTTCTTCTGTGTTTGGTGTATTCTTGATAATATTTGTTTTCTTCAATCAAAATTTTCCGTGAAACCTCTTCCTGTTTTTCAATTTCATTTAATATCTCTTCCTCCTCTTTCTCAAAGGCTTCCATTTCTTCAAGGTATCTTTTCTGTTCATCTTTTAAATCATTTAGTTCCTTCTGCAGTTCACTTAGTTTAGGTTCATTTAGATCAATCTGCTGTAAACTGAAATAAACACATATTAAGCAATATGGAAGAATTTCAAGGTTCTAAAAGGAAATTAAAATTTTAACAGTTATCTCAGTTTTATTTAGTTCTTGTGCTTTTCAAACAACATACTTAATGCAATAGAAGAACTGATAATAAACTTTACTTACGATCTATAATATTGCAAGTAATCCTCATATTCACTTTCTGTAATTTTGAGTTGTTTTTCCAACATTTCCGTCAGACAATCTGTACATTCATCGCAAAGTGGATGATCTATGTTAGAATTTCCTGAGAGAGTATCAAACAATGCTTCATGTACCTGAAGAAAGTAATAATTAAACCTCACACACAAACGTGAAAATTAATTAATTACCTTTAATCTGCCAGTGAATCCTTCCGATTCGTTTTCATCTGATATAAGCATAAAACCGTTCACGCCATTTCCAGAATCCGTAAGCCTGTACGGAGGAACATAGTGATCAAAACTGGTTGCTTGCGATTCCAAATCGACATCTGGGTTGGAATGTATGGGTACTGGAATTGAAATAAATTAAGTGTTTCGTATTGTGCAATAGGAATGTTTATTTACTGTTTAGCTCAGCAGATATGTGTTCGGAAAAGGAATTTAACGATTCGTCGAGTTTCAACGGTTGAAAGCACTTCTGGCATGTGAACGAGAATGTGAGAATTTTATCATCTGCCATATTCACTATTAATTTATTTATCACATTATTTCTTATGTATTTTTGTTCGCACTTATTTTGACACCACACATATGATTCATGTTTTGCCAATGGACCCGAAGTTAGCGTTAAGTGTTCTGTGGCGTCTCACCATAAACTTTTACAACTTTTTTACACTAAACGATTTATTTTATAATTTATTTAAAACAAAATTAAATGCATGGATTACATTATACACTGAAATGTATCTGCAGTATACCCCTTTGATTGTGTAGAGAAGTGAAATATAGACAGTGGCGGAAATTTAAATTAATTCATTGAACTTTTACGCATGCGTGCATACCAACTTAACCTAAAATATCAAATTTAAATTAAACAAAACACTAATAAAATTTTCGAAGCAATAAAATCAAATATGCTATACTAATAAGCAAAGCATACTTTATTATTCTAAAATATTTATTTATTGTGGTTATTATTTTTATCTGGACCAGGTACCATAAGATATTAAATTACCCTGCTAACTTCACATTCCTAAAGTGTCAAGACCTTTACATAATTTGTTTATAAAAGTTTTCACTAAAAAATGTCTAAAGAATCGAAAACATACAAATATTTCGATACGCCCGATGGAGAGGACGTATTTAAGAAACTATTGTGCGTTTTGAAGCCGACCTTCTTGACTGCTTTTGGTGTGTCCACCGCCGACGTATTATTGTACTCCCATCCAAAAGGTTATGCTAAAATATTATCAAGGTATGCTTTTATCGGTTTGCCCATTGTGGGAATCGCCAGTACCTTCGTACTTGCCACCAACATGTGCGCCAACATCAGAAAGCAAGATGGCATGATCAACTGGTTTGTCGGAGGTGCTGCTGCTGGCAGTCTTGTTGGAGTCTGGGCTAGAAGACCAATGATGGGATTCAACGCAGCCATAGCCCTTGGTATCCTGGGTGCCATGAGGAAGAATGCTGATCAAAATAAATGGCATGTCTTCTATCCTGATGACATGCCCATTGGTTATGGAACTATCTGGGGAGTCAATCAAGATTGGACATTGTTGCCTGACACTAGACCCAAAGGATGGACCAGTCAAAAACAATAAGGATTAATGTGTTTTGTAAATAGTTTAAATGTTTAATGATTAATAAAATTATATAAAACTGCCAATTGTTTCTTTCTTATTAAATAAATGATGGTTGGGTCTTCCAAATTTGTAAAAATAGACTATTTTTGGGTTGTTACGAGTTAAAAGAGTTGTATGCACAGATTTTCTATTCTGAAATATACATTGAAAGTTAATTTTTCAAAAATTAATTTGATCAATACTCAGTTATAGATAAAAATGTTTTCCAAAAATTAATATAAATTAACTAAAATATTTTGTAAAATTATTAGGAGTTAGTTACAAGATAGAAAATGACAAAAATAGGTTTAAATTTTTATTTATGTACAATCAACATATAATCAACAGCTCAAAGCTTTAATATAATAAAAATAACACGCAAGATAACAAATAAGTATAACTAGGTTCCATTAATCAAATATCTACTCAGGTTGGATAAATGCTATAATAAAAAACGACTTGAAATTGAATTCAGTTTAACCATTCTACCACACTGCTTAAACTGTTGGTGTATACATGATATATAATTTATTAAATGAACGCACTAGGCGTCCACAGTATTTAAGTACAATGTGAGTATCTAAAATCAATTTAAGTTACTCCTCAAGAGCTCAATATGCTTAGGTAAAAAATTAGTGAGTCGGATGGGCATTTTCTTTCCCCTGAACTTCAGTGGCCGGTTCTTCTTCCTCTACTTCCTCGTCTACATATTCAACAATCTCTTGTTCTTCCACAACCTCATCCTCCTCCTCTTCTTCCACCTGAAACAGTTCCAAGTCAATATAATTGTACTACATAGATATTGTAACAACGTTTTTACACACCTCTGATCCACTCTCACCGTATTTTTCGAGCAATTCGTCGATGTTTTCTCGTTCCTCCGATATCCTGTCAGTGTTACGTATTTCATCAAGAATTTCTTCACTGCCATTGTCGCTTGGTTCGTAATCTACATTCAGTTCCACATCAATTTCGTCGTCCCTACTCAACAGTTCTTCGATATCTTCTACTGTGCCGCTGCTCGCACTACTCTTCGTTTTATCAGTCACCTTATCCTTTTCTTCGGATTGTTCACCTTCCGGTTTTGGCACAGGAACATCAATAACTACCGGTTTCTGTTCGATTTCCATTATTTCCTCAACTTCTAAAATTTCTTCAACGTTCACAGTTTTATCTGACGGCTCTTCAGGTTTCGTTTCCTCCAAAACAGATTCTTTCGGTTGTTCCAAAACAATTTCTCTGACGGTTTCTTCGATAAACGATTCGCTCGGTTGAGGTGCCGCCTCCTCCTTGGCAGTTTCCTCAATAAATGACTCGCTGGGTTGCGGCGCCGCCTCTTCTCTAGCAGTTTCTTCAACGAACGACTCACTGGGTTCTGGTACCTTCTCCTCTCTAGCGGTTTCCTCAACAAAAGACTCGCTGGGTTGTGGAACGTCCTCTTCTTTAGCCGTCTCCTCTATAAACGATTCGCTGGGTTGGATCTCAATTTCGGACACGACCTTCTCTTGCCAATCATCGTCTTGAGCTTTCTCGAGTTCCAGCGCGAGTCTCTCTTGTTCCAAAAAATCTCTATCATCGTCACTTTCGATGGAAGTTTCGGTGATATGTTTGGCTTCTTCTATTATTTCATCTATTTGGTCTTCGATTTGATCAGCCTCGATCTTTTCGAAATCGTCCGATCCGTTACTGCTGCTTCCACCCTTCAAATCGTCCTCGCCCACTATGACTATTTGCTCCGAACGTTTATCAGACGAGGATTCGTCTGTGCCATTCTCTAAAATCAATCAAATTTATGAATATTTTAATCGGGGATGCGTAATATTAATGGGGCAAGCATGCTTTTATTTACACTAGAAGATGGGAAATGTTAGATGGGTGCAACACTTGTTTTTTAAATAAATATGGTAGGTATGTAACTTATACAACAGATAAAAAATAAGTTATATTATGTTTTATGGCTTGTTGAAGTTTTAAGTAAGGGTAATTCAAAAGCATCAAGAAAAATGAGATTGTTAGTGAGGGATTCTAATGCGCAACAAAAAACTTACATTTTGTAGGCTCCCTGCATTTAATTTAAAAGGTTTTATTCCAAGCGCTGCTTTTATTATATTAATAAAACAATGACCAAAACATACCATAACTTATTTTATTAAATGACGTTACACACATGCTCATTTATAATACATTAATTTAGGATAATCAACCAAAATCTGTCTTTAATGGCTCTCGTTTATTCTAGAAAAAACTCAGAACACTTGCATTAGTTAAACGTGTACCGTTCAATCATTTTAATCGAGTGCCTTTATTCAGATCAAATCGGACGTGTGTGTGAACTGTAATTGTACGTCGACTACTTGTACTTACCCGAAGAATCAAGGCTTATAACCGACAAAGTCATTTTACTAGCGAGAACGACGGCATCATTTTCGCCCACTTCGGATTCAGCTTCCGTAGTCGAATCGGACACCAATAGCTGCGATTGTGCGGGCAAGGCGCCCTCCAAAAAGATCTCCTAAAATACCATAGTGTTATCGTATACATTTTGTAACATTGACACGTTTACTTGTGGTGGCGGAAGTGGTTCTCCCCCATGGCTCCCGGGTACCAGAGGTGAACTCGGTCGTGCCCATTTCTTCTCGTCCTCTCTACTGGTCGTCACCTCCAGACCCATTACTTTAACGGTGGGCTGCTCTTCCTCCTCCTGGATAACGCTGCCGTTAGACAAGCCCGATGGTGCGGGTGTTGTGGATTGATCCTCCTAAAACCCCATTAGGTACTTAGGTACAGGCAATTAAATTTGATTTTTGAAAAGCTGCTACTGGTGGGTGGAAATAAATATATTTCGGAACGAAAATAAGCACTACAATTTACAATTCATACGGATAGGCTGAAACAAATCGGAAATATATTTAAACTTGGGAGTATAACTAAGAGAGCTAAAAACGGAAAACAGAAAAACGGCAGTATAAGCTAAAGCTTAGCGGAGGTAAGACGAGTCAGCTCATGAATGTCATCCAACGGGGAGTTAATAGTACATAAATGATAAAATAAAACTATTTGGTAACACCGACTGTTACCTGAGCTAATTGACTAGCTTTGCGACGAGCCTCAATTTCTTCATCGACCTCATCCAACAGTGCTGTCATGGCATTTACAACTACGAATAGAGAATGGAATAACTAGTGGTTGTACAACGACATTTTTTGTTCTGTTACATAATGCAAATTAAGGAAGTTATGTACAATGAACTGGTAATAAATGGCTAATTTGCATTTTGTCTTCAGGTGGTAATTACAACTTGTCACATATTGATGAAGGTACATACACATTTACACTGTCGAGCCGCAGAGATAGTCCAAGAGTAAGATCCTAGAGTTCTAATAATCAAAAAGCTGCACCGCATCAAAATTCAAGGTGCAACTTTCCGATCGTCTAACACATGCATTCGTAGCTGGCCGACTGGCACACAGCCAATCGACCAGTCCGACGAAGAAAAATAAAAAACAGACAAACGGATCGAAAGGAAAAAAACGAGAAGCGAAGCGTAAGCTGCCGGTAGTGCGGACATCAGGAGGGTGGGTATACGATTTGGTTTTGTGTGTGGTTGGTGTGGGCGTGCGATTTGGATGCGCGCACCTTCTTAAGCGGCACTTTGGCCAGCTGCGCGTATATACGTTCCATGGCCTCTTCGGTCTCGCGCAGCCTTCGTCGCAGATGGTCCAGCTCTAAATCTCCTACAATACAACACCAATGGGGAGGCACGTCTCGACGGTCAGACTACATACATTCACTTCGGTGACTGATTATAAACAACCCCCGCCCTCCTGTACTACACTAGACAGTGACTGTGGTCAGGTGAGGAGACAATGAGAGATACAAGTCACACAAAAATTCAATGGAATTGGAAAATGGACATTTACTTAATCTGTAATTTATTTTGTAGCTCTCCAGTGTATGTATACTGTTTCAGAGACATGAACGGTCAATATTTCCCCAATATTTTGTACATAACTGAAAAATGGAGGGCTTTTAATGATTATTTTAGCTTTTGTGAACAAGAAACGTTTATTTAAAGAATAAAATTTAAAACATAATTTGTAGGACTTGTATATTTAGTGATGGCCTTATAAATACTTTCAAATTCAGTAAATATTTATAAGGTCACAATGTAAAAACTTGTGAGAAAAAGAAGAAAACAAAAACAAAACTGTATGTATGAATTTAGGTGGCAAGAAATCTTCCTAATGTGCTAAATTACATGTGTGAAACGTGAATGAAAGTTATCCAATATTCAACACATATTGAATGGTTGATTATTAGATCTACGTGTGTGTGGAATTTGGTAATGATACCCATAACAGATCAATTTGCAAGTGGTATTACTGCATAGACAATAGATACTGATTAGTGTTGCGTGATTGATAATTCAGCACATCTAACTTACTTGCGTCGCGTTCACTCCATCCTTTGTTAAGGGAGCATAATTGAAAGTACATAATTTTGATTTAACCAGACATTTGTTTATAAAAATTGATATATTTTTGTAATGTTTAATTGTTATCGTTGGTATTAAAGTGTCTTACCTAACTTACTGGAGACCCCCTCTCGGATAGTTGTATGAGGACGTTGTTGGGACTCGAAGACCTCACGTCTGAAAACAGGATCGGGCTCCACGTGAGGATACAAATCACCAACGGCTGGTTTTTTCTTAGTAAATAACTATAAAAAGGTCGTTTTAAAGCCAATGTTGCTACTAACAATCAGTTTGTACCTTAATGACTGTGTAAGAAAAGAAAGCCACAATGGCAATGGTGTAAATTGGCATTATAAGTCCCATGGGTCCGCCAATTGATTGTTGTTTGGGTGGTACAATGTGTCCCGCCCCACCCATGGTGGGTCTCAGTCCAGGAATTGGTCCGGGCTGTAAAATACATAATATTTTCATGATGAATCGCCGTGTGGCTATGATCTGGGTTAAATATACGTTTCAACTAATTTTGGACCAACCGGGAAGCATTTCACCTGTTCTCCGAAGATGTACGTGCTTAATCTCTGGTTGCAGTTAATTATTGTCCAGGAAATTGCGTCAGTCATAATTTAATGTCACTAGTTAAACCCAAAATAAACTACAATAGTTTATTATTCATGACCTATAAGTTGATCATCAATATCGGTGTTATTGCTTCCGTCAGTGCATCAACAAATGTGTTTTTTAAAAATAGAATTTCCAATATCAATTTATAGACTGTGTGGGGTTTATTATTTTAAGACCCGAAACTACATATTTTTGTTGTCATAAACATTCAGAATACAGAGGCGGAAATATTTTAAATGTTTACGTGATAATTTTTAAGTGATAGAAACATTTTTTTAATAAATTACCGGGTAAAATAATATTATTCTTGAGTTTTAGTCCGTTTATGTTAAGATTATTTATTACATTTTTGTACATGGCTTGCGAAAATAATTTTTGGACCATTACCAAGACAATATAAGATAAATATACTGGTATACCTGTCCTATAAATAGACTGCAACAAGCAGGATGTGTTTTAATGCATATAAATGCAATGCGTAATTTAAATCGGCACTCACCCTTCCTGGAACTTGTCTCGGTGTTGATATTGAGGGTAACGGGGAAAGTCCGCCTTGAGGAATGGCTCTACCCCTTTCTCTAAACGCTGGATGGACCATCTCGGAGCGGAGATGGGGCGGCCTTTCTTGATGTATCGCTGTGGACCATACATAGATTTAAAAAATTGTTTTTAACATTTTTAGTTAGTATTCTATGCATTATTATTTGGAATTTATGCATTTGAAATATAAATTTTTAACTTGTTAGTGGTGTTAGTTGTTAAAGAGAAGTTGATGAGATTGTTTGTCTCATCACAGACAAATATGCAAATTATTGCCAAAGCCACAGAATTAATATTAACACACACATCTTGAATTATTGCCAAAAAATAGGAGAATCTTTAAAGATAAGTCAGTGTTAATCTATTTATCAATTAAAGGTATATAAACAGTATTAAATACATACATAATATGAACAGTTAATATTTAATGAAGTTAGTAAATCTCATCATGAAATTCTCTTACTGTTAACTTGACCAGTGACAATTCTGTGAGGTACGCCTAATTTCCAAGGTGCTACCCCAAAATTGTATTTAAGACAAAGAGATCCATTCAAGGACCTGACTTCATCAATGATCTGCTTAACACTTTGCCCCAGCCTGACTTGTTGTTGTAAAACAGCTGATATATCTATCCCACAAGTCTCTAGCACTGCACCACGACATTTCAACAATACCTCCTTCTCAGTCAGAGGCTCATCATCATTTTGTTTGATGATTGTCTCGCATATCTCCGACATTATCTTAATCGTCCTGACGTCCAGTTCAGAAATTACGTCACAGCATCCTAACAGTACCAAACTTAGTCCTTGCCTTAGGGTTGTTGGGGGTACATACCTGATTGCCTGTCGATGGGACTGGGCTTGATGTAATTGTTGGCGCTCCCGGTCAGCATGGGATAAAACACTTTGGGCCACAGCACCGCAAAACACCCCACAACCACCACCAGGACGATGGCCGTTTTGGTCGGTCCCAGTTTGCCCTCCTCTTGCTGGTACATCGTGCCGGGGCTCCGTTGTCGTTCACTCATCGCTCGGTCGTTCCTCGTTCCCTAAAGCTCGCTTAAAAATAAATCGAAAGCGACGTTGCGTCGGAATCCTTGGACAATATACAGAAATATCTGGATGACGGCACCGAGTCCTGCGCGAGAACGGTCGGATCAAAACATTGGCCAGTGGCGGGGTAGAGTGCAAAGGTACGGTGACACTGGATAATGAAAAATCGATAACTCGCTTCTCAAAGTTACTACTGCTGCATAGTCAAATTATAGTAATATATAGAATTAAAATTATTAAGGGACTTTTATTATTTAAATCTCTCTGATTTATTACTAAGTATACAAAGTAAGTTATAAAATATTGATTTAACTTAAACATGGTATCATAGATTATAAATTACACCATACCATGTACCATTAAATTTCTAAATATCTATGATCACATCAGATCTATGATCAGAAAATATTAATTATATTTGTCAATTTGACAGAGTAATATTTGGTTTCGTATGGAGACATATCAGCATCGTAGGCGCTCTTACAAATGTAATGTATCAAAGTTTTTTATACCACATTAAGTTAATTAACATATTCAATAATGCGTACTTGAAGGGAAGACTTTTTACACTTTCGTTAGTATGTAGAGCTGCATCTATGTTGAGAACTATTTAATTATCAAAAAATCTCCCCTTTTTGGGATCAATTGTGGGATATTCGTAACCACTAATAATTAATACTTATTGTTATTGTTAAATATTTATTTGTCAAACAAGTAGCTTCACTTTAAACCCTTTAATTTTTAATCAGTACCCTCAATAACAGAAATTATAAAATTAAAAAACAAAATAATTGAGAATATTCCACAATGAACAGCTCCGCCACAAATTTAATTCAAAAAATGGTCAATTTTAATGTTTTAACATTGTACAAGAATATATAAACTAAAATTTTTATTCTGTTTACGTCTTATCTTAAACACAATTAGAATTAAAACCCAATGAATCTTTAAAATTTATTTGTAAACAGAAATTAATAAAAATAATTACAGCTATGACTCCCTATTATTAAATAATATAAATTAATACTATGTTATAAGGCAATGACTCTATACAATTAATATTCCTCTAGACAGACAAGCCGTAAACAGACACAATGCAAAACATCTGTTTGTTCTCCCAACGAACTGTGCAGCTTCCATCGGTCGAATTGTCCCAGTAACATGAACTGGCCGTGTGCAAACCAGCCCCATTTTTCTGCATAATCGTGCACGTTACTATATATTTATAAGGTTTCATTAATTTGGTAAGCTCCGATGTGCAGGCCTCCACAACCGCAGTCGTCCAATTGTTCACCTTGCTTTGTTGATAACCGTTTCCACCTATAATTGTCTCTATGGCGTCCTTAATGATTTTGCTAACATCGTCCACAACGAACGCACCCTCCTCAACGAGGTCCTGGTCCACAACCTCTTGTGCGGTCTTTTCCATTTCCCTAACTAGCCGTGTATGCTGTCAATTAGAAACAAATTAGCTGTATGATAGTGAATGAATGATTCAATTCTTACTTTTTATTGTTTACAGCAACGAGGGTTAGATTTTGGTTGTAAACTTCTGAGTTTACTGAAGTAATTAGTGTTTAAACGTCAACTTGACAGTGAACACCCGAATGTTTGTCTTCCTGCAATTTTTCAAGGTCACTATGTTTAAACGAAATTAATTTTCGTTTAATCAATAACTATAATTTAGTTTATTGATTGTTGTGTGCAAATATTTCTAACTTCTTATTATTTTATGACATGTGTCTAGCGAGGTGTGGGTTAAGGTGGGTCTACACGTCAAGTCATTTATGAAACTTTGGTGTTTCAAATTTCAATTCAAAGTTTACTTACAATTTAATTTTGAATGTATAATTAAAAAGGCGTGTATTTAAAATATATGCGATGTTGAATTTTGTGTGTAACAGCTTGAGTACAAATATTGATCAGTGGACATCCACCTTAAGTAATGGACGCCGATTGACGTAGGAGCAAATCATTTTGTATTTTAACCACAGCTAACCACGATTCTAACATTACAAATATATTCAAATAAGTGAATCATCGCATGAATTAAACCTAGCGTTAGAAATTCAAAGAATATGTCTCGAAAAAGATTTTTTGTTCATTTTTCTATACACACATTTCAAATTAAGCGGTTTTTTTCCCCACCATCCATGCAGATTTCGATGGAATTAAAATAAGCCGGATTAACCAATTCATCCATCACTTGCATTCTAACTTCAAACATTAATTATTTCTTTTGCAATAATTTTATTAATTAAACAGTCAAGTGTACAGATCGAAGAAAAAATAAAACCAGGACGTTGGCACCATAAAAAACGGGTTGCGAATGCAGTTCGCAGGTAGCGGCTGGACCTGTCGATTTATTTAGTGATAGTTCAGTACCACCAACACTTTCCAGCTTTCTCCGAACGCTGGTGGTAGCCGGCCAATGATAGAACTGCCAACAATCACTTCCAATTCGTAGCCGATTAATCCGGTATTAGCCCTCACACAACAAAATTTACACGCAACCACTACAATACAATCACATTAATTAAGGTAAATTGCAAATTTTAACTTTTCTTTATTTTATTGCGGCGTTTGGTTTAATTTAGGTCACTGGTATTCTGTTGTAGATCACAAGAAGATGAAGGAAATCATCGAGGTGTTGGAACTGCAAAACACCAAGCCACGAAGGAATGTATTGGATTACAAGAAATTGGATTTTAATGGGGGCTTCACGCCGGCTAGATTCATATTTGAATGCGGCATCAAATTGAACGGGCAACCTCTCACAGTTGCAACTGCTGCAGTTCTTATGCACAGATTCTTCAAAGAAGTTGACCACAACAATTATGACCCATTTGTAAGTAGGATTTGATATTTCTGGTGCTAACATTTTTTGATTGCGTTCATTTACTATTTGTTTATTTTTAACTAAACAGTTATTTTATTTAAAAACTGGGTTATTTTGTTTTTCACATATTGTTCAATTTTTGTCACTATTGGCAAATATATAACATAAGGTATAAATATTTATTGTCCATTTTACATGTTTTATGGGCAGTTATTGTTTTTTTAATTTCCTGTTAATTAGCAACTGTCTTACAAGATCAATAAACTGTAATTTGTTGAATATCAGAAAATTATCAGTTAATTTATTAATTATAAAAATATAAACGTGTATTCTACTTGATAAATACTTTTAAATTTATTCTGGTATTATTTGCAGATAAAGCAGTTTTCCTAGACTGATAATTTAAGTGACTCCAAAGTCAATAAACATTTAATAATGCATTCAAGATAAATATGCATAATAATAATACCTTTTGTGATAATGCTTATATTGAACAATATTTAAAATTATATTCCTTTTAATTGGATGCTGTATTTGAGATGAATATTCATTAAACTAGTTTTTTCAAATGCTAGTAATGAAATGATTTTGATGCAAGGTTGTTTACCTCGTTCCACTTTGTAGTATCAAATATAATTATCATTTAGAATTATTTAACATTTATTTCTTTTACATAAAATTAGAAAAATAATTTGAGTTTGCACAGTGGTGAACACAAATTAGTTTCTATTTTTTTTTTATTGAAAAAACTACTTTATAAAAATACCTTTTTCAAATTTAATTTTATGTTAGTTTATTAATAATTCATATTATTTTTAATATTTTTAAAATTTTAATCAATTATTATTAAATATATATAATTCCTAACATAAAGTAAACAATAATTTCGTTGAGTATTTCCTCCTTTTTGTGTAGATTTCACCACGCCCCCGCATTTAACGTTATCATTGAGAATAGTCGCTTAGAAACGTTTGAAACGAATGTGCTTATAAAGCTATAACTATGTAAAATGAAAGCAGGTTTGGTTCTTACATAATTGATGAGCATTCGCAAAAGACGCGTGTAGTTTAATAATACAAAATATGCATTATTATATAATTTGACTGTCTAGTTATATATAAAATTTTTATTTAGATTTAATTATTACAGAACTTTTTAAGCACCTTGCTTTCTACAAATAGAATAGATCTAAACAACAGTCTTTAGTTAATTGCAGCCTCCTCGTTATATTTAGCCGGCAAAGTGAAGGAGGACCCCCTAAAAATCCGCGACATAATAAACGTGACGCACAACACGCTGCAACGGGGCAGCACCCCGTTGGAGATCGGCGACGAATATTGGAACATGAGGGACGCGATCGTGCAGGCCGAACTATTGATCATGCGAGTGCTGAAGTTCGAGGTGTCGATCAACCATCCGCACAAGTACATGCTGCACTATCTGAAGTCCCTCGAAGGTTGGATGGGACAAGAGGAGCTGAACGCTCAGCCGATCGCTAGTGTGGCGGCCGCCTTCCTCCAGGATTTCCACCACGACGCGGCCATCCTCGAGTATTGTCCGCAGCATCTGGCGATCGCATGTATTTCTCTAGCGATGCAGTGCTATGGAGTTCAGATGCCGTTGATCGAGGATGGGGACGATGAGAGTTGGTATGCGACATTCGTCAAGGATCTGCCCAAGGAGAAGCACTGGGAGATCATGGAGAAGATCATGGAGGTGTACAACAGGGAGCCAGAGACTGCTTAGCTTATTTAAATGAACGATGTTTGTTATGTACAAGGGTTCATAAGTATTACGAAATTTACGTTTTTGTAACCAAAATTTGACTTGTTATATATGACACTGTATGTGGGCATTTGCATTTTCATACTTATGATTGGATTTTATTGAATGACGTTTCATTTAAATTTTTACAAATATATAAAATTGTGATTGATAAAATGTAGATCGTATTGTATTTACATTTAAGATGAAGTTCTGTATAAATTAAATGCTAATTAATTTGTTTACTAAATTCTTAAATTTGTGTCAAATGTATTTTTTTTAAGTACTTTTGTGGTAATTAGTGATAAGGCAAAGAATTTAAATTGTAGTTCATATGTATGATTTTATGAATTTTGAGTACAATAAATTTCTGCAGATCTTCATTATATACCATAGATGATAGTTTGTAAAATTATTGTAATGAAAACTTTTTATATTTTTACTGAAAAATAAATTTAATTAATTAATGAAACCCAAACCGATTTGTTTTTTATAATTCTAGTGATAAATTTTGCTTCATAATAAGTTATTTGTCCTGTGTCCTAAATCTAAACAAGAGAAAGAATTTTTTGTAGATTACCTGAGAATATATTCTTCTTTCCATCATAGTTGATAACCACGGCTCTAGATGTGATTGGGCTGAACTTTTTAATGCTGTAAAATTAATAATAGAAATAATATTAGAAATTACAACGATTACGAAATAGTTGTAATAAAAACAATGTAATATTCACCACTACTATTTCCATGTGTTTCTGACATTCGTGGTGCATCAGAAAGGACAAAATTTAAATTAGTGTTTCCCAAACGTCAAGAATTTTTTGAAGATTACCTGATTATATATTCTTCTTTCCACTATAGTTGGTAACCACAGCTCTAGATGTGATTGGGCTGAACTTTTCAATGCTGTAAAGTTAATAATAAAAATAATGTTAGAAATTACAACGATTACAAAATAGTTGTAATACAATATAATGTAATATTCATCACTATGTTATTTCCATGTGTTTCTGACATTCAAAATTCAAAATAGTGTTCCCCAAAAATAAATTTTGAAAATCTTATGTATTACAACCTATATCATGGAACACGTCTTATCGGTAGCCAGTTTATTCATCGACTGTTCCTTCTCTTAAGATTATATAATATTACATACAGTTTTAGTCACAGCCATTATGATTCATAGCATATATCCACAAATATATTATCCAATTGTAATTTATTTACAACAAAGTCTTAATTATTTGGTAGCATATAATAATAACAATTTTTCTACCACTTCTACTACCAATTGCATTTACTACTACTGGGGATTATGAGCAGTATAAATTAATCTATTTTAATCGAAACTTCATACTTCGTAAATAGTAGTCTGGCCTAAACTAAATGATAATTTACTTATATCTAAACACATAAATGTTTGGAAATATTTATTTTAATGGAGTTTTTGCACTATCAATCTTAATTCCCAATTAGCTTTCCTAATGTATTTTGCTGACACAATTCCCTACCCAGGGTCAGATTTTGTAGATAATGTGCAGATAATAAAACATTTAAACAAATTAATAGGATTCTAACTGATACCTAATAAATATTATAAAGTACTTTATACAAAACATAACATACGTACATAAGAATATTTCAAGTAAATAAATGATGCTCTATGCCAATTATCAAAGTCAAGATGCATATAGGGAAACTATGCATAGTATTAATTCAAATAACATTCTTTGTAAATGAGATAGTAGGTCACCATTATAACAAACAAAGTGGGAATTTGTTATTAAAACAAGTTGAAATATTAATCATGGATTGTGTATTTGACGGTGAAAGAGAAGATTATTAATTCTTAAAACTATAATATCATACTTTTGATTATTAATTTGATTTATTTAAGGTACAATTCATAATTAAGCAGCTTTATTAATACAACTAAAGAATTAAATACTTTCGAGAATTTACATTGAAATAGTTATGTTGAAATAGTTAATTAACAAAGTTCATAGTTTCTGAAAGGGTACTGAACTACCAGTACTGTTCATTTCATATAAGAAGATTGAGCATCCAAAGACTTATTTAACTTAATTGGGGCTCTGTCTACTTAACTAAGTAAGAATTCAAATTTTAAGCTTTTATTTTTAGAATGTTTATTAATATTTATCTTTAGAATTTTCTTTGTCCAGTGTAATACATATTCAAGTAAAGTTTCAGGTACTTTTAAACCCATTTGTCCCATTTTTTGTTCATAGTAAACGTTTAAGTTAAGCCCTATTCAGAAAAAGAAGGTTTTTAATTGTACAATCAATCATTAATTGAGTGCTATTCATTTATTATTTTATTTTTAAATGCTGGGTGAACCTCACACGGTCACCTAAGTTAGACCTGAGTGCTTTGCATATAAATTCACTCATAGATCACTTCCTGTAGAAAAAAGCAATATTTATAGGCAAGTTATGTTGAATCACGTCGAAAGGAAACAAATACAAAGCCCCTCGGGCCCCCCCTACTTTCGAGTCTGGTCTGCAACAAGTCAACAGTTGTGGTGGTAACAGGTAAAAGTGGGAGTACGACCGACTCAGGTGTGTTGGTGCACTACGTCCGCATTCACAATGTCGACGACAGTGTAAACGGCCATTTTCGCACGAAACCGTCCACCGCAACAACAATAACAACGTAAACAGCAACAACAACAACATTAACAGCATCTACAAAGAGATAGAGGCCAAGTTATGGGCTCGAAGATCGAATACGTGGACTCGTCGCAAATCTACGCGACCAGCTACGTCCGCAATTCGAAGGCGATAGGTGTGCTGTGGGCGATATTCACGATATGTTACGCGATCATAAGTGTGGTGTCGTTCGTCACGCCGGAATGGATTGGGGATGTGAGTGGCGACACGCCAGGCAAATTCGGGTTGTGGTCCTCGTGCTACGCCGACGAAACGGGTGAACAGTGCAAGGGACGGCTGGACGACTTCTTCGGCATACCCAGCATCGCCTTCAAGGCGGCCACCGTCTTCATCGGTCTGGCCGTCGTCACGGCACTCCTTACCATTTGTGCCATGCTGTTGTTCTTCTTCTGTCACTCCACCACCGTCTATCACGTGTGCGCCTGGATGCAGCTGCTGTCCGGTAAGTTTATCATGGGTGGAATGAGGTGGTTCACATGTTCCGGGCATGGTGACCTACTTGAGTAAAATTAATCGTTGTTGAGGGAGGAAGAGCGAAGCTAACTTGGCGGTGGAGTTCTCGAAATTGTATTATTGTGCAATGCAACACTAAGCAAAATCTTTCGTTCTAATTAGACATTTCGATACAATGTGGATTCAGCTTTATTCACTAATTGTAAGTAGATCGTTGGAAAATTAATAACACGTCTTCTAACTATCAATTTAAACTACTAGAAACATGAATTTGAGCTTTAGAAGATTGTAATTATTTTGCTTAGGCTGATTGGTCACTATTGAAATAAATAAATATAGATTATAGAAATAATTTCTTAAATAATGTCCTTTGCTTAAATTTTTGTTGTCACATTTTTTTACCACCAGTTTAAGAAAAGTTATTAATTATTTTATTCATATTTAATTTGGTAATTGATAAGTGAAATTCATATTAAGAACATAAAATATATTTTTTAAAACTGTATATTTTTATACATTATTATACATTTTATTGTTATATATATCTATTAAAATGTTGTAGAAACTATGTAAAATGTCAATAATCATCGAAATGGGCCACTATCAAATCTTTGTTTTAAATATACAAATTTAAGGACACAAAATATTTTTCTAAAACTGAATTTCTCTATTTATAACAAGGTGTATAATAATTTATGTATGAGGTATGTAATACAATGATAAGAAGAAAAATAATTATATAAATATATATATACCATTAAAATATCGTAAAAACTATGTAAAATGCGAATAATAATTGAAATAATCAATTAATAAGTATTGGCATATTTGATGAGTTCCTTCTCGTACATGAAAAAAACGTCTTTGTCAGTTTCGCCCGTTCTATAATCCTTTTTCAACTTGTACTTCAGTCATTTCTTCAAATTGTTGCCAACATGAGCGACTAATCTGAGTTTCCAGTCACCACTGTTGTCGTTCCAATACAAATTATCCAAAATTTTCGCCAGGAAAGGCTTTGAAATGAAATTCTCCGTGACCAACTTCATCATCTTCATCTGCTTCGAGTAATCTTTGTTGTCGTAGAGCATATTTGCTGTTGATAAGCGTTTTCGTTCTTCGTCAGCACTTTCATTTCCGTCTCCAGAATCTGTTCGACGTTTTCGATTTCGTTGTCCAGTTCCTTGTCCTCTTCTTGCAGACTCGAAAACTGTCCAATGATTGTAGTTCCTTCGAAGTGTTCTCTAGTAGGTAATTTTGCGATGCAGCCTTTTGAAGGGGATTCTCGCCTCCAACGAGGATTATCTTTTGGATGTTACTGATTTTGGTCAGGAGACCTTCTTTGGCGTATTCGATTTGCAACAGCTGCTCATTGTATAATTTCTCCCTGCTTTTGGTGGCGAACTTTTTCTTCTTCTCTTGGTTCGACTCTTGGTTGTCGTTGAGCTGATTCAGCTACGACTCCAACTCTCTTATCTTCGTCTCGAACTGCTTCAGAACTCTCGTCTATTCGATGTTTACGGAAACGTAGTTTCTGATATTAATTTAAAATAGTAGAAACATGAATTTGAGCTTTAAAAGATTGCAATTATTTTGCTAAAGCTAATTGGTTACTATTGGAATAAAAAATTATAAATTATAGAAGTAATTAATTATTAATTATAATTAAACCTTGATATCCTTTGCTTAAATTTTTGTTGGCACATTTTATTACCACCAGTTTAAGAAAAATTATTAGTTAATTAATTTAGCAACCCATTTGACAAGTGAAATTCATATTAAATACACAAAATATTTTTTAAATCTGTATTTTTATATATATAACAATAAAATATGAATCTATTAAAATGTTGTAGAAACTAAGTAAAATGTCAATAATGATAGAAATAGGCAATTAGCAAATCTTCGTTTTAAATACACATATTTAAGAACACAAAATATTTTTCTAAAAGTGTATTTCTGTATTTATAACAAGATGTATAATAATTTATGTATGATGTATGTAAAACAATACTATGAAGAAAAATAATTATATATATACCATTAAAATGCCGTTAAAACTATGTAAAATGCCAATAATAATTGAAAAAAGCAATTAATAAGTATTGGCATATTTGATGAGTTCCTTCTCGTACATAAAAAAAACGTCTTTGTCAATTTCGCCAGTTCTGTAATCCTTTTTGAACTTGTACTTCGGTCGTTTCTTCAAATTGTTGCCAGCATGAGCGACGCATCTGAGTTTCCAATCGCCACTGTTGTCGTCCCAATACAAATTATCCAAAATTTTCGCCAGGAAAGGCTTCGGAATGAAATTCTCCGTGAACAACTTCATCATCTTCATCTGCTTCGAGTAGTCCTTGTTGTCGTAGAGCAGGGCGCATATTTGCTGTTGATAAGCGTTTTCGTTCTTCGTCAGCACTTCGATTTCCGTCTCCAGAATCTGTTCGACGTTTTCGATTTCATTGTCCAGTTCCTTGTCCTCCTCTTGAAGACTCGAGAACTTCCTCTTCGTGATGTCGATTTCGACCTCCTTTTTCAACAGGGTGTGCTCCAAGTGTTTTTGGGAGTTGTCTAAAGATTGTAGTTCCTTCGAAGTGCTCTCCAGGAGGTAATTTTGCGATGCGGCCTTTTGAAGGAGATTCTCGCCTCCAACGAGGATTTTCTTTTGGATGTTATTGATTTTGGTCAGGAGATCTTCTTTGGCGTATTCGATTTGCAACAGCTGCTCGTTGTATAGTTTCTCCTTGCTTTTGGTGGCGAACTTTTTCTTCTTCTCTTGGTTCGACTCTTGGTTGTCGTTGAGCAGGTTCAGCTGCGACTCCAGCTCTCTTATCTTCGTCTCGAACTGCTTCAGGACGCTCGTCTTTTCGATGTTTACTGAGACGTAGTTTCTGATTCTCTTGACTCTGTCCACGTACATTAAGGTGTTCACCGTTTCATCGCAGTCCAGCTCAGATGGACTCACCATGGCGATCACTGACGTCAAGGAGTTGCCACCAAGAGAATCCTGCAACAGTCTGGTCAACTTCGAGTTCCTGTAAGGGATGTGGGTTGAATTTTGATCGACCAATGCCGATATAACGTTCCCCAGCACCGACAACGACAAGTTAATCTTCCCGGCTTCCCTCAGCCGTTCGCCCGTCACCATTGTCTTGGAGACGCGTTCGGAACCGGCCAAATCGACCAGGTTCAGCTTGCCGAACTTAACTTCGTTGGTGGTTTTGTTCTTCGACTCCAGGATGACCGTTACGATGGCGTGTGAGCGGGAACTCAGATCGTTCAGCTTGGTTGAACCGATTGATCGGTTTTTACATCCTCTGATTAGCAGATCGTTAACCGCATCCATCGAATTCACCGAGAATCCCAGCAGATCCTTCACATACACACCCACGTCCGCTCTTTCCCTGATTGTCAGCTTGTTATGGGGGTTGTCCGACAACAGGTCCCTCACTTGTTCGTTGTAGATTTCCATGTAAGTGACCGTCACCAAGTAGGACATGTTCTTGTTCGACTTGGAGATTTCGGAGAACATGTGGGAGAATATGTTGGGTATGATGCCTCTGTGGTCCTGTTCCAAGGTGTTGCCGAACATCGTGTACGTTTTGCCCGTTCCCGATTGTCCGTAGGCGAATATGGTGCCGTTGTAGCCCTCGAAAATCTTCTCCACAATCGGTATCGCCACTGATCTGTAGACGTCGAACTGGTTGCTGGACTCGCTGAACACTTTTGAGTAGCTGAAGTTCTTTTTGATGACGTTTTTCATTTGGTTGGGCTTAATTATGATGGAATTGTTGTCTTGATTAACGTCCAGCACATTTTGTATGCCGGAATTTTGTTCTAAATCATTAAAGGGTCTAACTCTGACGAATACTCTTACGTTCTCTGGCGTCGAGTTCTCCAAATCCATCACAATGTCTTCACTCATATAATAAAAATATAATAAAATGTATAATGTGTGTTTAATAAATGGTTATATTTAAAAGAATTTGTAAAAATGTTCTGCGTCAAATAAAATTTGACATTATATTTTGTTGTTAATGTTAATTGTTGGGAAATATTTGTAATTAATACTACCACCATTTTATAAATCACTTTTAACTGCGTACTCCATTGCGAAATTAATTAATTGCAGCTAATCAACAAGGAATTGATCAAGATTTTTGTGCAATCCGCATTGAAATGCCATCAATATCTTCAGAATCTACCAGTGACATTCAATAATTCTTCCGCCGTACTTTCACTTCATGCCTATTGCTTAATAATAAATGTAGCTTAAAAACTGCATCTTTTCGTGAACTAAAAAATTTGCATAACTTTTACAGATTAGAAATCGACGCTTACTTGTATCCTTTTTGTGTTTACATTTATTAAAATATATTCGACGTAAATTTTCTCACAGTGGAAGTCGGTAATTAAGAGCATTATGGGAAATATGTTTTGTAACATAATTAAACTTGTTTAAGTCGTTTGCCGTAAACAAAAATAAAAGTCCGGTTTTACTTTAATTTTTAATAAATTAAGTGGTGCAGTCCGAAAGTCGTTGCTAGTCAAATTTCTACAAGAACAAGTTCTAAACGCTCATCGTGGAAATTAACAGTACTTTATGAAAATCACATTTACGGTTAATTATCGAGAAATTAAATAAGTAGGAGTAAATGCCAACGACTTATTAATAATTAACCGAACAAAAATGAGAGTTGGTCAGTAAATCAGCGACAGAACTGGTGCATAAAAACTAGATGGAAACACAAACACACACACGAAGGCATTTAAAAGCCGCGATGGCTTAGAAAATGAACCATTAATTAATTGATTATACGAAATTATGGGGATTAACGAAGTATTACATGCGGATGTGTTCGAATTGTTATTGTATAATGGTTTAAGTTGTTGAAAAGGGTCGTGTATGTTAGTGACCTCGATGAGAACTTTACCAGATTCATAATCTGATTTGAATATATCAAGGAACAATTAATTGTAATCATTAAAGTGTTTTATTCAGGAAAAATCGTTTTGAATTTGCAATAATGGGTGGTAATCATTAAAAACACAATGCTTTTAATGTAAACTGCATGAACCTGCTTAGATGGAATATTTTTATAATTAATCTAGTAATTAAATAATTAAGTCTAATAACAAAACAGGCAGGTGCATACTTACTATGTAGATAAAGATATGTAATCAAATGCAGAACGATATTTTTAAAATTATACATATTTGTTAATAAATTAAAAAATACTAGTATAATAATTCATATTAATTAAGATAATAGTTTTTGTTAACCTAGTAAAATGTAAAAGAAAAAAAAGAGATCATCATCATCAAGTTGAAATTACTATTATATCATTATCATTACTTTTATTCAAATTCAGCCTTAACAAATTAAATAAATTATTGCTATTTTTCTAAAACTCAATGAGAGAATTAAATGTAGTGGTGGCCAAAGAAATAATACATATTATTTATTGTTAATTAGGAAATATACACCTCTAATTAAATACAATAGAAATATGTTATTTAAAACAATTAAACCATATTCTTTTTATAATTAAAATACACACAAAAATTTGTTAATATTTTGTTGTTACTGGTAAATTATCGTTGGCAAATGGTTCCATTATATCTCTCATTATATATCTATATTATATATCTATACATGGAAGGGTCTACTTTACCAATAATCTTCTGCAATGGTGCTATATCATGCAAAAGGAATCCTAAACCATTTTATTTCCTTCACCAAAGTTTTTGTAGAGAATCTAAAATATTTCCTTTTTCTCTGGACTGCAGTCTTCCTTTCTAAAGTGAGTTATTCAATAAAATAATATAAATCTTACTAAGAATAAATTCTTACTATCAAGAGTATTGTTAATCAGTGGCAAAAAACATTGAAATTGAATTCAATTTTTTCATGAAATAAGAAAATGTTTAATTTTAAAATTTGTACTATTTCTGTGGCTACCATTTGATAAAATAAATTGAATTTTGTACACAATGGAAATTCAATAATTTACAACACGTTTATAATAAATATCATAGTTGTATTTAAAAATTATAATTGAGTACAGAAAATAATTGGAAAAAAAGTAAAACTCAACGAGTTGAAATTACTGCTATATTTTTCATTACTTTTATTCAAATAAGACACATTCAGCATTAACAAACTAAACAAATTATGTCAATTTTTCTAAAATTGAATGAGAGGATTATGTACAGTGGTAGCCAGAGAAATAACACATATTGTTAATTAGGAAATATACACCTGTAATTAAATACAATAGAAATATTTTATTTAAAACAATTACACTATTATATTACACTTTCTATAGTTAAAACACACACAAAAATTTGTTAATATTTTGTTGTTACTGGTAAATTATCGTTGGCAAATGGTTCCATTAAATCTCTCATTATATATCTATACATAAAATTGTCTACTTTACGAATAATTTTCTGCAATGGTGCTATATCAGGCAAAAGGAATCTCAAACCATTTTATTTCCTTCACCAAAGTTTTTGTAAAGTATCTAAAATATTTCCTTCTTCTTTGGAGTGCAATCTTTCCCTCTCCCTACTAAAAGTGAGTTATTCAATAAAATAATATAAATCTTACTAAGAATAAATTCTTACTATTAAGAGTATTGTTAAACAATGACACAAAACATTGAAATTGAATTTAATTTTTTCATGAAATAAGAAAATGTTTAATTTTAAAATTTGTACTATTTCTGTGGCTACCATTGGATAAAATAAATTGAATTTTGTACACAATGGAAATTCAATAATTTACAACATGTTTATAATAAATATCATATATGTATTTAAAAATTATAATTGAGTACTGAAAATGATTGGAAAAAAGTAAAACTTTATCGTATTGTATTTATAATTTTAAAAATATTTTAATTTTGCGATTAGTTAAATAATATTCCATGAAAATTTCAAGGTAAAAAATTAGTCATAGAAACCATCACGAGTTGAACGCATTAAAACACAATTTAATTTAATGTTCTTATCGTATCACATTTTTAATGTAGAATCACAGATGATTTTATAAGTAGTGAAAATAAAGAAAGTATAAATGATGTTGGAAGACAAAAGGCTGCTTCTTATTGCTTTGTATACTTACAATTAATAGTAATTTAAAATATGTATATTACAACAATGGGATATACGATATAAAATAATAACTTTCAGTTATGTTAACGCTTGCCAAATGGTACGTATTTAAGTGGTACGTAAGTTTCTATTTCTATACGATCCGATTTTTGTCTCCGGTATCGACAATACGAATACTCTTTCAATTGCAATAATATTAAATAACAAAACCAGTTCTTAAAACTTATATAACATTAATAAATAAAACGACATTAAAACCGTGTTTCCTTCCAATAATTTAATGGCCTTTCTAATTGAACAAACACTTTTATCTTGCCAATCACAAAAGAAATTTCACTACCTTCAAATTGGCGGCTAATAGATTCATTTCTTCTGTGGTTCAGGCTAACCGACATTATAAGCGATTCAATTTGCAGTTACGATGTTGCGGAAGTTTAATTCCATTAGATTGTTCCGGCCTGTTTACCAAATTCTTGTCACCATTATCGATTTTATAATAGTGAAAATCGTGTTGCGTAATCCCTCCAACAAACTGCGGTTTAGTGATGCCCAATTCATTACTCCAACCTCGTTGTCAACCAAATGGACATGGTGTAACATTTTTTTGAGCATACTTTTGTCCTGAAAGTTACTACTGCTATTGTTTTATTATACAAGCTACGAAAGAAATACGCTGGGTTCTTGAAGCTGAAGAAGTCATTAACTTGAGAGTTCCCTTTGAATCTCTAATGCAACATTGTCCTGAACAAGTCTTTTCTGTTGGCTAAAGCTCTCCACCACATACAGTTATCAAAATTTTTCTTGGATTAAAACTTGTTTTAAATACCAGCTCTCATGTCCTGAAAGTCAATAGTTCTTGGGGCTGAAGAAGACATCAACTTCAGTTTTCTTTTGTCTTAATTACAATATATTGTGTAAGAGGTATTTAGCATTTTAGACTTTCCTTTGAGTCTTTAGTTATCAAAATCTTTCTTGGATTAAAACTTGTTTTAAATACTCTTTCACCAGGTTTACCAGCTTCAACCCATGTCCTGAAAGTTAGCACTGTTATTGTTTTATTATACAAGCTACAAAAAAAAAAAATACTCTGGGTTCTTGGAGCTGAAGTAGACATCAACATCAGTTTTTTTATCTTAATTGTATTGTGTATGAGGTATTTAGGCTGAATAAGTTTTTTGTTGGCTAAAGCTCCCCACCATACAATTACCAAAATAATTCTTGGATTAAAACTTGTTTTAAATACTGCTACACCAGGTTTACTAGCTTCAACTCATGTCCTGAAAGTTAGTACTTTTATTGTTTTATTATACAGGTTACGAAAAAAATACTCTGGGTTCTTGGAACTGAAGCAGACATCAATAAGCTTCAACTCATTGTCCAGACCAACTAGAATTGTCGTAACTAACCTGTGCAAAGAGAGATTTGGCAATTGTCAAATGTCCAATTTATGTAGAATTCGTTTGTTCAACTTTTAGATGAGAGTCATTAGAGGAAGACTCTTTCTAATGGTGGATTCATCATAGTTTAATGACAGACGTATTTCTAAACAAGTTACATGATTTATTGATTAAGGTCCTCATTGGTACAGGTTTCAGGACGACCTTGACGTTGTTCATCTTCAATGCATTCCTTGCCACTGGAAACAAAAATGGTACGACTTCATCACTATCAGCATCTCCTGTTGTACGAGTTTATAGTACTTGAATTCATCATGTTTAATCTAAAAAATGCATAAAAAGTTTTCTAATAACATACAGAATGTTTTGGTAGTTGAATTAAAACAATGACTTATTGGTTAAATAAATAGTTCAGTGATTCAATTTTAGTGCCTACTTTATTGCAAAAATATCCTTCATAAGCCTCATACTGATTTTTATACTACAAACAATAAAATTTTACTTAATTTAATACACATTTCATTTCTACATAGATTATATAACAATAGTTAAAGTTGAACAATTTCCAGCCATCCATAAAACTTAATAACTATTTAATTATAATGCTGCTAACAATAACTTTGTTATGACGTTCAACTTTTTCTTTCACTTGAAGAGTCACAAAATGTTGGGAGACATACAAATTCGCTGTCACTTGTAATTTATTTAAATATTTTTGGAATCACTTTACTATTAAAATGGAAGAATTAACATAAAGTCTCAAAAGAGTGCAGTTGTATTTTCAGCGTGCTGAAAATATTTCACATATTCAACCTTGATCAATAAGTTTTTGCCTTTAGAAAACAGCCTTCTTTGTATCTATGTGATTTTTCTGATATCGAGACACAAAACGAAAGACTAATTGCACGGTGGGTCTTGTAAGAAACATAGACAATGAGTTAAAGACCGTTTTTACGAAATATTCGCCTTGAGTTTGTAATACCGTCGTGGGTCGTGGCGACGTCAAACTCAAACTGTAAGTTAGAAGCCCGGTGCGGTGTATATTTAAATATTCCATGATCAAGTTATGCGTTTTACAATTGTGCATTGTCCAGAAATGATCTTCACATCATTCCCACATCTACATCATTACAGTTATACCTTGGCAGGAATTCATTTAAAACCTCGCATAAAGAATCGCGAAATTGCGTAACTCAAGCCGACAGCACAATGGCTAATAACGTGAGATACTGTTTCTCTCCATCGGTACTGATAACATGTGCGTTATTTCCCGCGAATCGGGAAGTAAATGAACTCTAAACACACCGGTGCATTTATTCAATCCACGCATATAAAAACTAACTGAACATACAATAATGGAAGATGACGGACGAAATAATGCCGATAATTTTATGCCGTTCGTCCGCTCACATTAGAATACACATTTCATTTACTGTTGTCTCATTAAAATGTTTTCGATTTTTACGTCGACGGTGCACACCTGTTAATTGAGTGCTTTGACTGATGTGTTTTTGATTATGAATTATTTCAATAAATTTTTATATTATATTTTAACCTTTTGTTGTTAATCTCTATATTATTATTATTATTATTATTGTTATTCTTTCACACGATGCATCTAAAACATTTTTCTGGTTTAAAAACTAGTTTGAAAATGATGTTGTAAGTGATGCACTGAAGATGAATAAGTTTGTCTTGAAGCCTGTAATAACGAAGAAATTAAGGAATCCACGAATATGTTTAGAAATAGATCAATCATCAATCTGTGATGAATCAACTATTAGGAAGGGGCTATTTCATAAGAAAATTAGGCGTTTGATAATTGCCAATTTTTTCTATACGGTTGATTATTACAAATCTAGTTGGTCTTGACTGAGGTGAAACTGAGAAACATGGTGAAACAGTTTTATCCCAAGAAAGGTGTTGATAGATGGACACATGATGGACTGTGTGTGAAATTTGACTCATCAAGAGGCTGAACGATTTAGAAAAGAACTTCTCCTTCTTGAAGCTGAGAAACATAGAGAAACAGTCTTAACCTAAGACAGATGTTAATGAGTATATGATGGACTGTGTGTGACATTTTACATATTAACTACCCACCAAAAGGCCGACCGATTGAAGCAACTGTCAACTAATCAAAGACTAGGTTTTTTGGCCAATAGAAAAGAATTTCTCATCCTTCATGACAGTGCAAGACTATATGTCGCATAAGAGTCTCAAAGGAAGCTTCAAAATGTTAAATGAGAAGTTCTAAAGGTCTAAAAATAAACGTCCTATTTCTTGTATATTTCCAAAAGACGTATTTATCAGTAGTTCGTAGAATGCCCCAAAAGAGGTTTAAAAATTCTGTTGTTGATGCAATTTTGTTTGGTCTATGCAAAAGATTACATTGTTTATTAAGACTTAATTTGATAACACATTTGTTACAATATAATCTCATTAGTATTGTCAATTTTGAAATAATTCATTTGGTTCACAAAGGTAGTTTTGCTGAAGAATAGTTATGTTAAATGTCAAACATTAAATCCTAAATAACTTTTTCCCGCACTTAACATTAAAAGTCATGGAAATTAACATTAAAATTGTGTCTCCTCTGCATCGAAACGACAATGCGCCGTCCCAAACTCGATGTCATTAAGTGGTCACACACTTTCATTCGGTCACACACACATTTTCGCTTATAGAAAACAATTTGAACACGATTTCACTAAATACATTCAGTTAAAATGTTACAACCGGGTCACACTTGTAATACAATCATGCACTTTTGTAAAATTGGAAAAAAATGTTTACACGTTTGACCAGAATGCAATTTATGTAAGCCACTTCTAGGTTACGCACTGTTGTTTTCCGTTAAATGTAAATTCGATCTGCAATCAGCCGGAAAGAATATTTTATAATGGAGGTCAGTTATACCACATGGATGCAACATCCGTTTATCTGTGGCCTGTCCCAATATTAATTGGCACATCTTCGAAGTTTGCAAAATGCTTAAAAAATTCTGAATATTATGCCGTGCATAGACATGCAATCGTTCAAGGTTGTTCCATTCTAACTCTGAAATTTGATAGTTGCGTTTCTGTGTAAATAATAGTTCTCGTTCCCATCTGGGACAAACTGAACAATACCGTAAATTATTATGAAACGTTGAAAAATTAAATGCACACAGTATTGTGCATAAGTGACCAGTCATTAAATAAAAGTAAACGGATGCAGTTATCATGAGTGTACTCAGAGAACTGTATTCTAATTTGCCACATGTTACCAATACTATTTCAACGTTTATTTAATCAATATGTATTTGAGTTGGAAATCTCTTTTAATTGTATCAATTATTTTCTAACTATAGATCTGTTAATTTGATCAACCACAACTGTGGTTTTAAAATTTAATTGGAAATGAGCGAATGAATAATTAGTGCACTATTTTTTCAATAAATATCTTTGTATATATTATTGTTTCTTGCCTTGAATTAGAGGACTACTGGTTGTTTTATAAACTTTTCAAATATATCTAAGATAGATGGTATTGACTTCTTACCAAACATATTAGATGCATTACCATGTTCCCAATTATTTCTATTGACACCATCAAAAGCACCACCTGACAATACTCAGGTTAGTTGTTCATCAACCACTAGCAATATATAGACTTTGAAGTTGAGCAATTCGTGTGTCTGCCTTAAGCAAAAGTCAGCCAGAGGTTTTAAATTGTTGTAAAGTGCCCAAGTATCAGATGCACAACTTCCTTCTGCAAATAATCGATCTACAAATGCAAAAATTTGCATTAATAAACAAGTCACTTTGGTGCAACAACAGTTAAATAAAAAATTCTCATGATATGTCCTTGTAGCACCAACTGTTTTTTAGTTATGTAATATAAATATAAATATAAACGTATTAAACACCTCTTTGGCGTTAATTGGCATCATTACAGGTGTGGAATTCATAGAAACAAATGCCATGCAATTATTACAAATTGCATTCAGGAGATATTTTCCTTCGAATTCGAAATGTTGACATTTTCAACCATTTAAATGTACAAATTAATAGGAAAGATTAAAAATGTTACCGTTAGCAAAAGGCCACTTTGGCACTTGATTTTCGTATGGTGAATTTTGCAATGATATGACCTGGAACAATATTCCCAGTGATCAGTGTTGTTGATTAGGTTTCACCAACAACCAATGGCTCCCCTTTTCTGTTACACGTTATTTTTTTCATTGAATATTTCATTTGCAAAGAAATTAAATGTTGTGGAGTTTACAATAATGTTTCAAAATTTCTTACCAAAGCATAAACTCCATAAGAGTCGATCTCCATTATGAGTATGGTGATCCTAGAAGCAACGTAAGCGAAGCACCACCTGATAATACTCCGGTCAGTTCATTAACCTAGCAAGAGGCTTTAAATTGTTGTGAAGTGCCTAACAATTAATATGCTCATGTGTCTATTCTTCTACAAATACAAAAATATGTATTGTTAAACAAAATACTTGTTCAATACATACTTTGCTCCGTACAAGTGTAGTTAAATAAAATATTTTCATACCATTTTCTTGAAGCACCAATTGTGTTTTTGGGTTAGCTAATAGAAATATGAATACAAAGGTGTTAAATACTTCTTTGGCGTTTACTGACATCAATACAGGTGTGAAATTCATTGAAGCAAATGCCATGCAATTATTACAAATTACAACCCATTTCGAAAATGATGACCATTTTCAACCGTTCAGCAATATAGAAAAATTCAATGTGGAAGAGTGAAAATGTTACCAAAGTGAAGGTTATTCCAAAGCCAGTGACTTTGGCCATTTTTATAGGTTGTCTGATGGTGAATTTGATGATGGTTTGTCTTAGGGCAGTATTCCCATTGATAAGTGTTGTTCATTAGGGTCCTTCATTAAATGTTTGATCTGCAAAGGGATTAAATTTTTGGACATACACAATAATTTTGTAAATATCTTACCCAAAAACAGGCTTTTGAAAAATATCTAAGATAGATGTTATTGACTTCTTAGCAAACATATTAGAAGCATTACCATGTTTCCAGTATCAGTTTCTGTCAATACCATCAAATGCACCACCTGACAATACTCAGGTTAGTTGTTCATCAACCATTGCCAATATATAGCCTCTAAAGTTGACCAATTCGTGTGTCTGCGATAATCAAAAGCCAGCCAGAGGCTTTAAATTGTTGTAAAGTGTTCAAATATCAGATGCACAACCTCGTCCTTCAAATAATAGACCTACAAGTACAAAAATTTGCATTAATAAACAAGTCACTTTGGTGCAATAGCAGTTAAATAAAACATTCTCATGATGATTTTCTTGTAGCACCAATTGGCACTATGAGTATGATGATCCTTGAAGCAACTTAAGCTGAAGCACCACTTGATATTACTCCAGTCAGCAGTTCATTAACCTAGCAAGAGGTTTTAAATTGTTGTGAAGAGTCTAAGAATTAAGATAATCATATGCCTATTTCAAATATAAAAACATGTATTGTTTCTTTATTCCCCTCATTAAATGTTTGATCTGCAAAGAGACATATACAATAATTTCGTAAATATCTTACCCAAGACTTTATCAGTCTTCTTCCCTCCTAAGCTGAACAACTCATTGATTAAATCGTAACTTTTCCAGCTGTCTGCATGATAATCGGCTGCTCCTGCTTCCCAGCCGGATGGTCGGACGAGAGCGTGAAGCGAGTGTGCAACCAATCGGACAAGTACACGTTGGGCACGTGCGGCATCCGATGGGCCTACTTGTTGGCCGCCATAGGCTGCCTGGACGCCGTCATCCTGTCCACCCTCGCCTTCATCCTGGCCACCAGACACGTCCGTCTGCAACCCGATCCCCATTACGCACCGGCCAGCTTATTCAAAGGTGACTCACCTCCGACCCAATTATTGTCCATTACTAATCGGTGTTGTTTCAGGTGAAATGAACAGCGCCTTCGTGAGCGACTCGGCCAGCGTCGCCGGTTCGAGGAAGTCATTGAATTTGCATCCGGTGATGTTGATGCATCCGGGACAGGACGACACGTATTCGCAGTTCTCCCAGAGAACGGTGCCAAGATCCACACACTCAGGACATTACTCACATCCGCACGCGCTGCATCACAATTTCCAATTATAAAATGATGTCGCAATGATCGAGGGAGATTGTGCATATTTATGTACTTGTTGGTACCATATTGTAAATGGTCGGTGATACAAGTTTTATGCGGTATCTTGTAAAATAATTTATATTTATTTATAAAAAACATATTTTGGCCGCATTTGATTAGTTTATCCGGATCTGAACCTGGAAACATCATTAATTATTAATTTATTACTTTTCCTGAAAGTGGGTTTGTACATAACAGGATCAAATGTGGCCAAACAATGGCACATAAAATCTATAACACAAACCTAACACACGAATGTTAATTTTTAACGACAATACTACCATAAACTTTAGTACAATTAAGCTTCAGCCATTTATTTCAGTTTTGTGTATTATGAAGTTTTTTCCGGTATTTCTGGACTATACATTATTATTACCTTTTAGATGTAAGGCGACTGAAACTAGTGTAATTTTATATTTTGAATTACTACATATAATTACATAAATTAAATATTTAATTTAATGTGTTTTTTTTTTCCTGAGAGAAATAATAAACGAATTAAGTAACGAAAATGTATTAATGTTAAATCAAATGACATGCAAAGAAATTCAATTAAACTTTAGTAACATTCAGAGGGGTTGCCGATGCTTCTTTGGCCACTTCATTGCAGTGATCAACGATTTTCTGATGGAGCAGCACTCCGTCCTTCAGGGCAAGCTTCCGGTGTTTCCTTTCCAGGTCGCCAGGAATCAGTACGGCCGTTTTACCAATCTGAAAATGCATAAAATATGATACAAATTCTGAATTAATTAAATAAAAAGTTTGATTACCGGTGAATTTTTCCTCAAGGTGTCCAGGAACAGTTGCATCCGCTCCAGGTATCCGATGGTAAACACGTTGGGATCGATGCAAATGAAGGTGGCACCGAAATTGTCCTTACGACTTGAGTCTCCGTATTTCTTGTGTTCCGGCCCCACAGCAGCACCTGAAACATTGAAGCTGCACCACCGGACGAACGAACAGTCGTGACGTACCAGTTAAACATCCGGCTAGGATCTCGAACGCCACTCCCATGCCGTAAGATTTGAAGGCTACTTGCGTTACGGTTTCGCCCACCCCTAACAGGTGGGGGCTCTCCATGACTTTCTTGGCTGATGTTTCCGGTTTCCTGTCTTTGGTTATAGCCCAACCTTGTGGGATTGGTTTACCTATTTTGTCCCAAAATTCGATCTGCAACGATGATGTTAATAATCTTGTTGTACTGGTGGGTTTTGTTTAATTGGGTACCTTCCCCATGTCGGCCTTAGTACAGTTGCCGTTTAATAAATAATAATCGCCGTTTTTTCCGGGGGCCCCGAAGGAAAACGGATTACTTCCGATTGCAACCTACGACAGACAACTCACTCTAAGGTGAACGAAACAAGTCACGTACCCCAATGGCTTACCTGACTGGATCCAGAAGGAGCCATCGTGGGGGAGTTGTTAGAAAAAACTGCTCCGAGGCACTGATTGTTGATAACATCCAGTACATACTTAGAGGGCATCAAGAGATCCGTGCAATCTGAAGGTTGAAAATACTTTTATAAACGTCCAGACATTGGTAAGACTTACCATAAGTTGCTGCCACGCAAATCCCAACTTCTAGGGCTTTCTTTAGGGCTTGGGCCATAGCAAAAGTACCAATTGTGGGACCTGGTGCATTTTTACCGTTTATAAGGATGCAGGTTTTATTTTCCTTCACAACTTCCGGCGTTGCCTTCCCGTCACATTTGCCACTTTTAACGGCCTTAAAATATTGCCCTGGAATAAAAATTACCATATAACAGAGTAACTTGTAACACTTGTGATGTCTACCTAGTTTATTTAATCCATGACCGTGGACTCCGAATGATTCAGCCAAAGCTATTACGGTGGCCACTTCTTTGGCATTGTTATCAGAACAACCAGCATTTTTCATAACACCCAGCACAAAAACTTCGATGTTGTCCACCGTGCTTTTGACTGTAAGTTCCAGATTTCCAGCATGTCCCCTGATGAACGTTACCGATGGTAACTTTTCAAGTAATGAGTACGAGAATTTTAAATGATTCATGGCGGTTGAAAAAAAAAATGTCAAGACATGTCAACTTGTGCGTCAATAAAAGGATGTATCCAAGGATTAGTGTTTTGTTTATTTTTTTGTTGGTTTTGTGTTTTTTTAATTTTTTTGGAACTTTAAGTTCAACAAACTTTTTTTACTTTTTTCTTTAACTTCCGTAGTTTAGTTGGTAATGAGCGAATGATTGATTAATGTACTAGTCTTTGAAAATAGTGTCCTTGTAATTATTGTTTGACTAAAACGGTTTGTTTCTTGCGTTGAATTGGTGGAATACCCGCATGACCCGCGATGCTATCGAGATATAGAAACATCGGTTCCGGATATGATATTATTCCAGACTTTATGGTGCGTTTCTTGTTTTCCTCTTCTTTGTGGCCTGGTATCTGTACAGGTTTATCCGGGTCAATCTATATGAAATTAACATTCTCAGGTCTATTTGATGGTGAAGTTAATAAATAACTTACTGGTTCAACATCTAGTAAAGAGTTCATAAAAGTTTGCATCCGGTATTTGTAGTTACTGGTGAAACATGGTGCATTTATCACCATGAATGTCATCGAGAGATTAGGTTTGCAGCTACAGTCTCCGTGTTGCCTGTGCTCAGTGTCGAAGGCACCACCTGACAATACTCCAGTTAGTATTTCAATAGCCATTGCCAGTCCAGAAGCTTTGAAGCTGGGTGATTTGTGGGTGCCTCCGACAGGCAACAATCGGGGACAATCAACTATTTGATAAGGATCAGCCAAAGGTTTTAAAGCATTGTCGAGTGCCCAAGTATCTGGTACACAACCTTGTGTTTTCTTCAAATAATCAACCTGCAATTAGAACGTTAGAGCAATGATGGAACGTACACTAAGTACAAGGCACCTCTTCAATAGATACTTTGGTGCATTTACAGTTAAATAAAAATTTGTCATCACATTGACCTGGAGCACCGACTGTTAATGGATTCGTTCCTAACACCACCTGAAAGTTTATATAGCAGACAACAAATATGGACGTAACTGTGTCACATACCTCTTTGGCGTTTGCTGGCATCATTACAGGTGCTGAATTCATAAAGGCAAACGCTATGCAATTATTACGAATTGCGTCCAGGACGTATTTCCTACCGAATTCGTAATGATGGCAATCTTCAATCGTTCAAATTAATGAATAAATGGAAGTGGAAGAGTAAAAATGTTACCATAGGCTGAAGCTATTCCAATGCCAGTGTCCTTGGCCATGCTGATTGCTTTTCGCATGGTGAAATTAGCAATGGTAGGTCCTGGAGCGTTATCCCCGTTGATTAAGGCCGTCGTCTTCGTCTCGCCCACAACGCACGGCTCCCCCTTTCCGTTGCACGTTCCGTTCTTTACCTCGTTGAATATTTGCTCTGAAAGGACAAGAAATTTTTTGATAGTTACAATAATTTTGATGACCCAAACCCAAATATCTTACCCAAGCGATTGATACCGTTAGAGTAGACTCCATAGGAGTCGGCCATGGTGAGTACGGTGGCCAATTCTTCGGCATTTTCGTCCGAACAACCCGCCTTTGTCATAACGTCCTTGATAAATTTCCTGATAGTTTTCACGGTTACTACAAAACGGTCCTCGCATTTAACGTCCGCGTATTTCCTCGAAATGAATGATAATGTGTTCTGTATGTTTGTACTGATAATTTTGTTCAAGGACATTTTTTACACGATTGATGATTGACAATGTCTTGACAAATGATATAAAAATTGAAGAGAACCGTGAGAATTATTATACTTAGAAACGTCGAAAAATGAAACGTTTTTATTGGGAAATAAGTTTCAGAATCATGTTTTAGTGATTTGCAGTAAATATGATGGATGTTCCTAGCAAAAAAAAAAAAAAATGTTTTTACATAAAAAAATATAAATAATCATATACATACCATTGAGAGTTTTACGAAACAATTTTGATTAATCGTTCCAAATAATATCTTCATGCATCAATGACGAAAAAATGATGAATATTAGGGTTGGTTACTAAAAATTTTGGACGAGGACATTTTGTGAGTGTGTGTGTTGATTGTCGGTGTCTTGACAATTTAAAACAAAAGAATGTGACAGTTCAATAAACTGTTTTTTGTTTTGCTAAGCAAATGTTTTTGTTGTTTATTGCTAGGTTACCACCAACACGATCACTTTGATCAATGGAAACAGTTAATAAATTCTTGAGTAGTCTAATTTCAGTGGTGGGGTTAAAAAACTAAATTGTTTAATATGGACACTTTATTATAAAAAACATTTACCAAACAAATGTTTTTGCTGTTTAATCCTAGGTTGCCACCATCATAATCACTTTAATCAATGGAAAAAGCTACTAAATTCTTGAGTAGTCTAAATTCAGTGGTGGGGGGGGGGGGGTAAAAAATTAAATTGTTTAATTTGGACACTTTATTAATAAAAAAATCATATTCATACGGGTGTCAAGGGTGTAACCCCTATGGATTTTGCTAACTTAGCACTTAATTCCACTTGCATCGGTGGATAATCCAGAACACCTATTTCATCAGTTTTCTTCAAATTTATTCTTTCCATATCACCAGCAATTAAAACAGGTTGATTTGGAACAATCTGAAATTAAAATTATTAATTAATTCCACAACAATTTTTAGAATATACAACATACAGGTGGAAGACTCCTAATATGATTTAAATATTGTGATATCCTCTTTTTAAAATCTTGGTTGAACAGTGTAGGATCAATTGCAATGAAGCTGTAACCTAAATTACTTTTCCTTGTTGGATCCGTAAATTCCTTGATGAAAGGTCCAAAATCAGCTCCTGAAAATGAATAGTAATGATAGTTATCTCTTGTAAATATCACAAATTTAAAACCTACCACTCAAAACACCAGTTATCATTTCAACCATGACACTAAGACCATAACCGATATGCCCGCACTCCGGACTACCGAACGGCAGGAGTCGGGGATCCTTGACGACCTTCTCGGCATCTGTAGCTGAAGAGCCATCCACATTGATGGCCCATCCAGGTGGTACCGGTAAGCCTTTCTTTCTTAAAACTTCCACCTAAAGAACATCAGTCAAGTTGTGTAAAATATCAATTTCTTAGCACACCTTTCCAACGGCCACTTCAGATGTTGACATGTCCAGAACGAAACAGTCCCCATCTAGTCCTGGAGCTGCAATTGAAAACGGATTTGTTCCGAGGGCACGCTAAAAATTTAAATAAACATGATTAAATAGAACTGAGCTGGTATAAAAATAGTCACATCTTTGCCCCCCCAGGGAACTACAAGGGGTGACGTGTTTGTAAATGTAAATCCAATCAGACCAGCATCGACGGCTTGCATTGTGTACACGCCAGCAACTCCATAGTGAATACCATCTGAAATTGTATCATTTTAGTGGCGGACTGAAGGAGATAAGTTGTGTGGTAGTTTACCATAACTGGCTGCCATTCCCACCCCTTCCTTCTTAGCTTTGGCAATTGCCGTCTCCATTGCGAATTTCCCGACAATGTGACCTAAAGAGTTGTGACCATTCACCAAAGCTGTCGCCACAGTTTCCTTTTCCACCGTCGGTTTCGCCTTCGGGTCGCACACTTTATTCTGGATCTCTCTAATGTACATCTCTGGAAGTTATAAAACGTCACGTCAGTTCAACTGATCTTAGATCTTACCTAGGCGGTTGAGGCCGTGAGTCTTGATGCCCATTCGGTCAGCTCGTATCAGCACTTTTGAAAATATCTCTGCGTTTTCTTCGGAGCTCCCAACTTTTAATACGCAGTCCTTTGCGAATCGTTCCACTTCGGCTACTTTAAAAACTGGGCCGGTGGACATCCATTTTATTAGCTGAAGGCTTATTGGATGAATGTGTGTCCTGAGATTACTGGAATTTTGAATGATCAACATGATTACGAAGATGAAATGCTAGTAAATCGAACGAATGTCACTCTGTACGTGATTAATTTAATATTATATTTTTGACTTGACAACGACAACATTGAAATAAATGTTTATAGATAGATAGATGTGGATAGCTTTTTTTAATTAAAGATCAGTACAAAGGTAGAAACTACTGGTTAGTAATCTCTCTGCTAATTTTGGATTGATTTTTTACATATTTGAAACCTCCTGCTTTGTTGGCAGTGTCCATGGCAGCTCATTCCCAATTCTCTACCACAACTACAGGTTTGTTTGGATCAGTCTACAAAGGGTTAAGTGTGTTAAATGGTATAATAAAAAATCGATTAACTGTCCTATGGTTTCCACACTTCCGAGATACTTCACTAACGCACTCATAGATTCCTCTAAGTCATCAGAAAGCTTACTGGACTAGCGAGGGAACATTCCACAATTACTTCTTAGCTTCACATGCAATTTCGGCGTTAGTTTCCGCTAATCCATCATTGTTAATAACCTATTTAGGAGTTACAGGAATTTGCATTCTTGCGCCAATTTGTGGAGCCGCCTGGAATTGGTTAAATTTATTAATATTCCTCACTTCATTTGTTATTGTAGGTGTCGTTTATGTACTGGAAAAGGTCATGCTAATGAATCCTTGTGTTAATGTTAATGTTAATTAAATAGACATTATTTCTTCCTTTAATTGATTTACTCATCTGATCCGTTCATCCGATGATTGGAGTTGGTAGTTAGCTTCAATCAGATACTTAATCACAATTTCAGCAATAGCTTCAGGTGTGCCAACAATTTATTATAAATCTGCGTGCATTTTTTACTTTTGTAACTGATTCTTCTCCTAAAAAATGTTATAACTAGATGATGGTTTGAATACAAATGGATGGAATATGAGTAATCAAAAAAACATTTAATTTCATAATTAAATATAAGATGATTGCTTATTATTATAGATAAATAAAACCAGAACAAACAAATAACATTTTATTAATAAAATAAATTTTATGAAAAAGTATATAACAATAACAATATTTAGGCGGATTCCATAGGTTTAACAGATAATCTTTGTGCAAGCTTCAGATTTGTGTCATGTTGATTTTTCACATACACCAATCCACCTTCCCGCTTAGCCCGCTCCATGGCAGCTCGTTCCGGATCTCCCGCCACGAGTACAGGTTTGCTTGGATCAGCCTGGAAAAGTTGAACCAAGTTAGATTTGCACAAAAAATTTGTGTACATACTTACTGGTTCCATACATCTGAGATGATTCATTAATCCACTCATACGGTCCTCGAAGCCGTCAGCGAACATCTTGGGGTTGATGGCGATGAAACATTGCCCCAAGTTGGCTTTTTCGCCGACACTACCCCACGCTCGTATGTACGGGCCGAAGTTTGATCCGGATAAGATACCACAGAATATTTCAACCAGACATCCAAGTCCGTAACCTTTGTATCCTGACGTCTCCTCCGCTCCACCAACGGGCATCAGCCTTTTGGCACCGTAGGCGATTTCGGCGTCGGTTTCGATTTTTCCTTGTTCGTTGACGGCCCATCCGGGCGGCAGAGGAGCCCCCTTCCTCCTTGCCAATTCAATCTGAAAGGCACCAACAGAAGGAATCACGGCGAAGAGTTACAGTTAGATAAATACCTTTCCGACAGCCACGGCCGTTGTAGCCATGTCTAGCACGAAACTGTCGCCGTTTTGAGCCGGTGCCCCAAGACTAAGAGGGTTCGTTCCGAGGGCCGCCTACAATTGTTTACGTTTTTATATGTTTAACAGTAGATTTAGCGATTTGGCTTACTTCCTTGGCTCTTGTGGGGGCCATAAACGGTGAAGTGTTGGTAAAGCTCATGCCAAGGAGGCCCTCTTTTATCGCCTGCAGTGCGTATATTCCGGCAATGCCGTAGTGGTTTGAACCTGGAAACGAAATTACAATTAATTTCGTGGTACTTTGAATATCAATTCGTCGGGTTTTAGTGTGGAATATAAATTGTGGCCTTACCTTTGGTCACCACCATTCCAATTCCCGCGGTCTTTGCTTTGTTTATTGCTATTTCCATGCACATTTTTCCAATGACAGCCCCCAAACCGTTGTTGCCGTCGCAAAGGGCAGTCGCCACGGTTTCCTTGATTATTGTTGGCTTAGCACATGGGTCACATTGTTTCGCTTGTATGTCGTTTATGTACATTTCTGTAATAAATAATAAAAAAACATGTGTTCAAATTTCCTACCTACTTTTATGTTAATCAATATTTAAAATATGAACAGACTTAAATAATAAATCTATGTCTAATGTAATTTGGCTTCCGGCTGTTTTAAATGTTTAGGTATTGCATAATTGAAGTCGCCCTTGAAATGCGGCCGGAATTAATTAATAATTAAAATTTATAAGAGAATTCATGTGTCAGTAGTAAGGTTTGTTTGTGAGAGAAATAAATAATTTGTGGACTCGTGTGTTTTATTACAATTTAGAACTTTAATATAAATGGCCTCGAGTTCTTGGGAAAAAATAAACAGTTTGTTGTGGCTAAATGTTCTTTATCAATTGTATCAGATGAAAATAGAACTAACTGGTGGACACATGCAATTCTAATTTAAATTGTTGCACACATAGAACTGTTCGTATGTTTTTATATGGTATTCGAATAACATAATTACACATAATTGACATAAAAGTTCTTGGAGAAGTGGACATTATTGGAATTAATACTGCTAATTTGCTCACCTAATCTGTTCATTCCATGGCTGTAGTGTCCCCTGTAGTCAGCTTCTACCAGATTGTCAGCTACAATTTCTGCATGGTCTTGAGGAGTACCAACTGCCTTAAAACAGTCTACCATAAATCTTCTTGCTTCCTCTTTTTTGGTTACTGGATTCCTTCCTAAAATTGAACACTCATTAAATTATTTATAAATTTTAATTATGACAATTATCCACCACAACTCATTTTTGCACTGCAATTTCCAAACACCAGAAGAAGTTAGTGTTGAGTGGCTGATATGTATAGTTCTACTGTAATTGTAGATAACGAAATATAGTTTTTTTATGTAATTAATTTTGTTATCACTTATGTAAATCCATGTTTTGTACTGATAACAATTTATTACAAAAATCTTTTTATTATCGTTTGTGATTGTGAACAATAAATTGAAGGCTTCTTTGGTGATGGCACTGTTACTAAGGAGCAAAAAAGGATAACTGACGAAAGTTGGTTATTTCCAGTTTTGCAGTAAGCAAATTAACCAGATAACCACAACAATGATAGAACTGACTAATTAAAAATAAATAAATAAATAAATGTGGCTTACCTGTTGTGGACATGGCGAGGCACTGGTTGTGTCCTGTGATGCGGTTGATGTAGCAGTTGATGAACAACTGTTGCTGATTGTGCCCGATCCGCACGACATTTCTAAGCAGAGTTCTCGAGGACATTGTTGATAAAACTACAGGCTAATCAGCTGGAAAACGAGTTTAATTTGTTAATAGTGCCGCACAACGCCACTAATATATACAAATGACATAATAACGGTGTGTTTCCAATACTGTGGTTTCTAGAAAATTGACCAACGTTTCGATCTAGAGTTTTCATTTATAAGTATGGTTTAGTATGGTTTCAAAATTCCCTACAAAACCAATTGGGATCGTGAATTAATTAGTGTGGTAAACCATAATCACTTAGTTAGTTACTCATGCAATCATTTACTTATTATTATATATTTTGGTGTTCATTATTTATGAATTAAGAATATAAAAAACAACTTTGCCAAATTAATTTAAGTCATGCTGTTATATTTTCCTTCAAAAATTTAAGATGGAGCAATATCAACTTATTATTAGCTATGTTAGAAAAAGCTTCGAGTTGTTTTTTCGTGATAAAAAATGTGTTTTGTTTATAGAATATCTGCCATAATCAAAACATTTTTTGGACAGACATTATATTTTTGAATGTAAATGATGCATTTTAAAGTGATGTTCCTATAATTTAATTTCATGTTTTCTTTGCCAAAAATTAATTAAAAATAAACATTAGCAATTTATTTCTTTTTTTTTATTATGTCTCTGACATGTTTTGGTATTATTTTTAGTAACAAATAAAAAAATTAAACAATAGTAAATTTTTTTGATGTTTTTTAATTTATATTCTTACTATATACAGGGTTTTTCGCAACTTATCCGACACTCTGTTACATAAAAAGTCTATTTAAAAAAAATATGATAAGTTGACAATTTATTAATTAATTAATTATATTGTATTCATATTTTTTAATGCTGTAGGAACTGGACTGCGACTAAAATTATATAAAATAAACAAAATATAAATATTTATGGTATTAACTAACCTGTTTAAACAAAAAACCTTGCAAATTAACATGGCAATTTATTATTTTTATTATTGATAAACAATAGCAAATTTTTTAGATGTTGTTTAACTTATATATTCTTACTATATACAGGGTATTTCGCAACTTATCGGACAAATTTTAATCACATACTCACTGTTACACAAAAAGTCAATTTAAAAAAAATATGATAAATTGACAATTAATTAATTAATTAATTAATTATATTGTATTCATATTTTTTAATGCTGTATGAACTGGACTATGACTAAAATTATATAAAATAAACAAAATATAAATATTTATGGTATTAATTAACCTGTTTAAACAAAAAACCTTTCAAATTAACATGGCAATTTATGAATGATTATTGATGATACCTACGAGGTATTCATAGGAAAAATAAAATGATTAAATTAATACAGTAGTATATCTTTATAAATTGTAGTCATTGGATATTTTATGTGTTTATTTTGTTATAGTAGCTCTGATAAATTCAGACTTTAATTATAATTATAACAAACAAAATATAAATATTTATGGTCTCGACCAATCTGTTTAAACAAACAATTTTGCAAATTAACGCTGCAGTTTGTTGATTCATTATAAAAGCTTTATACAAAAAATAAAAAATTTAAAATAATGGTATAACTATCTAATGATTTTTAAATTAATTTTTAATTATAGGAGCTCCAGCTATTCCAGGTTTTATTATTATTTAAAATAAACAAAACATAAATATTTATAATATTAATCAACCTATTTAAACAAAAAAAAAAAATACAAATTAATATATATAAATCATAATTTATTAATCTAATGATAATCTGCCTAATTGCCATTCTAGTCAACAATCTTTTGCCAGAAAATCTAGATATTTGTAACTGAGGAAAAGGTCAACCTCAGTTCTGATTTTCTTTTCACAATCAACTGTTTTTTACTTAAAAATTGGGTAGTAACAAAAGTAAAAATCATGAAGAAATATCTGGACTATATTGTGAGTGAGGTAGAACTTTTAATTAACACTTTGAAGCTTCATTTAAGTTTCTAACGTTGATGTAGGTTTGCCACCTTCAACCCTTTATCCAAACTGGTGAGAATTGTCTAATTTTGTTAACTTTATATACAGTTTTATATACCATATTTAAGTGAAAAAATGTTTTAAATACAATAAAAGAAAATAATAAATGGCCTAATTAGGAAGAGTTATACAATAACTTTCAAATAAAATATACAGTTTAACATATTGTAAAACAATAAAACAGTTAAACCATTTAAAAAAAAATTGTTTCAAATAAAATTAAAACTTTTTGAGCGGTTTATTTTATTTATTTATAGGAGTCTGGACTATTTCAAACTTTATTATTAATTAAAATGAACAAAATATAAATATTTATGGTGTTAACTAATCAGTTTAAAGAAAAAAATTTGCAAATGTATGTCCATTATTTTCTTATTAATTTAACGTCATTGAAATGTTATGATTTTTAACTAGAATGTTGAGCAATAATAGATAATATTGTTGACATATAACTGCTATATATCAATTTATCATGTAACATATTTATCTTTATTTTATTTAAGTTTTCGCAAATAATACCGATTTAGAAATAACATTTGTAGGTGTTTAGAAAGTTTCAATGAGATAAGTTATTATTATATTCCCATCAAGGTCACTATAATTTTGATAAAAATAAAAATAAAAAATGTGATTTTCGAAACCAAAACGAAGCGGTCGGGAGAAAGAGCGAACGAACAAAAGTAAATAAGAAATAAGAAATTGTTGTTCAATACTCACTCGATGACAGCGAAGAGGAGCGGTAAGTGAGCCGTGAGCCGTGAGCCGCGGGCCGCGAGTTAGTAACTGGAAGTTACTAACTGCCAGGCTATGCGGACGGTGCGTGAGCGCGTAACCCGTGGCAAGGTTGTGGTTGAAAATGAAAATAAAATTGGCCGCCGCCAATCGAATTGCTATCGAAAAAATACGTGTGCAACATCCGCGATTCGGGCACAAATCGTCGTCAGTTAAGATAGGGCAGCGAGCGGCGGCGCAAGCGTTCGCCCGAAATTGATCCGGCACGGCCCTGACCTGCCCTTTTCAGTGCACACGACCTTCCGCCCATTGCCTCAGCCGCATTCCGCATACGATCGGACGACACGTTTTTAATTGTTTTCGGACGACCTCAACGCATTATCATTTTTCGAGTATTGCACCACGGTGAACGGCAGTGATGCAGGTCCGCGTCTGCCGCCGCCCCCCCTGATTAGGCAACCCAGAATGGTGATGTATGAAGGCTCGAACGCGGCAACCTTTTGCGCCCGCTGGCGACGTAATTGTTGAGTTAGTTCACTTTAAATTTTTGCTTCGATTCGATTGTTTGTTTTGCTGTTACGTTCCAGAAATCGCATATTTTCAATAAAAACATCGGTTTATTTCACATACTTTGTATTTTGTGTTTAATTGATTATAAAATACACAACAGTCAATAATAAACAAACAAATTAATCTCAAGGAAAGGCTAAGTAGATAATAATTGTATAACGATATTTATAAAAATTTAAATAAATTCTAGAATATAGAGATCAACAACAATTAATGTTTAAAAGATGGTATTACAGCTAAAATATATGTTCATATTGATATTATATTTTCGTTAACAATTTGTTAATCTACTATATTTTATTAGAGGCAAAAATAGAAAGTAATAATAAAGGCTTTTTTAAGTGTTTTTAAGTTCGGACTGCTTCATCTATTATTTAAAATAAAAAACATACAGTATTAGCCACAGTAGAGCAACTTTAATAATATATAAATTGCTACCGCCCTTTATATGCAAAACTATATAATTTATACCAATTATGAACACACTGTATATGTAATAATAATATAATATAATCAAAAAACTAAATATTCAGCTGGCAAAAAGTAGAGCTAAGTCTGCTTGAGACACAACTTAAAATTAATGTTTTTTTAAGAACTGTAAGAGATAGATTACTACAAGGGGGTCTTCATGCGAGAAGGCAAGACTAAAAAATTACTACTATCAGAGAAGAACAGACGAACCAGAGTTAAGTTTACTAGGTCCCTTTTACACTGGAGTTTAAATGCTTGGAAACCAACAATCTGTAGTGAAGAAATCAAGTTTAATCTGGTTAGCAGTGTTGGGTTTTTGTATGTAAGGTGACCTATTTATAAAAAGTTGAACCCAAAGTTTGCCATACTCAGGGCTGCTTTTCGGGATTTGGAAAGGATCCTCTCCTTTGAATATAGGGTATCATGGATCGTTTTATATATAAAAAAATATTGAGGAACAACATGGTACCGTATTCAGATAAAAATATGTCACTAAAACTTTATTTTCAATAAGATAATGACCCGAAACACACTTCAAAATATTTGAAGCAGTGGTTTTTAAGGGAAATAATTAATGTTATGAACTGGCCATGTCAATTTCCCGATCTAAACTCCATTGAAAACTTATGGGAGATAGTGAACAACAAAATAAGGCACAAAAAGTATAGAACAACAAGACTTATTCACGGTTCTGCAGGAGGCCTGGCAAAATATGGATCCAAATATTATTGATCATCTGTGGCTTTCCATGAAAAAAGTTACCCATAATAATGTGAATGTTATAATATATTAGTGTAAAATTAATTAAAATATTAATTACAAATTATTTGTTGTAATAAAACTTTATAAAGGGAAGTTAATTTTCAATATACATTTTTTTGAACATAATAACCAGGACAAAAATTATTTCAATTTTAAAAAAGTTGCTCTACTTTCTGCCAATACTGTAAATTTACAGTACTATTATAGTACCAAACAGCAAATTCATGCCAGAAAATCTAGATATTTGTAACTGAAGAGAAGGTCAACAACAGTTTTGTCGTTATCTTCAAAATTAAACTGTTTATTATGTAAAAAATTGGATGATAACAAAAATAAATATTATGAACTGCAAAAACAAGATGTTTAAAATAATAAAAAATTATTTTTAAAATTATGGCAGTTCGAACTATTGCATCTATTTTTTAAAATAAACAACATATAAATATTTGGGTATTATTCACCCTTTCACGTTTCTAACAGTTTCTTTAAAATAACTTTTTTTCGACAAAATAAGTACCATTATAGTCAAATTTGTCAACGTTCTAACATCAAATTCATGCCAAAAAATCTGGATATTTGTAACTGAAGGAAAGGTCAACAACAGTTTCGACCTTATCTTCAAAATTGAACAACAATCTTTTGTTAGAAAATCTAACACTGTTTATTACTTAAAAAATTGGGTAGTAACAAAAATAAATATCATGAAGAAATATCTGGACTATATTGTGGGTGAGGTAGAACTTTTCATTAACACAGAAGCTTCATTTAAGTCTCTAACGTGGGTATAGGTTTACCAGCTTCAACCCATTATCCAAACTGATGAAAATTGTCTAATTTTGTTATCTTTATATACACTTTACACGTCATTTTTAAGTGAAAGAATGTTTTAAATACAATAAAAGAAAATAATAAATGACCAACTTAGGAAGAGTTTTAAAATAACTTTCAAATAAAATATACAGTTTAACATATTGTAACACACTAAAACAGGTAAATTACATCTCTTTGGTATTTAACATTAAATAGCCCATTAGCAACATAATTTGTTAATCTTTAACTTAAATGTTAGGACTATTATAGTAATAATTTTAATTGAAAAATAAATAAACTTAAGTTTTTAAATCATTATAAAATTGGAATTTTATTTAAAAGATGAAATTACTGTTACATGTTTCATCTTGGTGGTATATTTTCGTTAACACGGGAATTATAATACTATCTCATTTATGTATACATAATATGTTTGTATGACACTAACTAAATTAAAGAAGGTTATCTATTTTTAACATATTATGAATCACTATAAAAATTGGCAGACGAATTTTACAGATGTACTCGCATATTTAATAGCTTATGCTTATTTTTACCACACGTGTCTCATTTATAATTAAAGTAAGTATTTTTTTTAATTAACTGTTTTAAAATTTTAATGAGCACACTTGGTGTAAACAATAGTCATTAAAAATGTAATCTTATCATAATCATTTTGGTACGCTTACCTTCATTATTGATTCAATTGCAACGTTTAGTCTAATACAATTAAAGGTGTGCAAAACAACTGGTAAATATGTTTGTTCAAATATTATCATATAAAAATTAATGTCAAAAACTACGTAAAATGTGTCTATTTAAAAAATAATTGCTAACAAGCCCCAGAATGTTATTTGTATGTACAGATGTTAAATTAATTTTTTTCCACATAAACAAGCATCAGTCTGTAACGTCATTAAGGCAATAAAACCGCTTTTATAAATAAAGTTTAAGTGTGGTTCCGTCGAGATGGCAGCAGAACGTTTGAGAAAATCTCGAAAAGTGTCAAGGATTTTGTGTGCAATAAAAATCATAATGGCAGGTGTTGGGTGCACGGATTATGGATAAGTAGGTGAAGAGTGACTTATAACTGAAGGGTTTCCTTCCCTTTTCCGTTTCTTTTATGGCTTCCCGAACCGAGATCAATTCAATGACCTTCGAACATCTTAATATAATACGAGTTACCTTTTTACTGTTCCGTCAACGTTGGAAAATTCCTTTTTATTAAGGATGTAAACTGTGGTATAAGACACTGCTTCGGTACAATGAGCAACTTGTAAATGAGCACTGCAAAGAAAGTATTAGTTTTGATCTGCTTACTTTGATTTTTAATGTCTTTGTTGACATTTAGTTGTCAATTAGATGTTAAAGTGACACGAACCACTCCTGTAAAATATTGTCTCTATAAGCAATTAACCAATATGAGCTAACAGGTACAAAAATAAGTCATTTTTGCTCTATTCCAAAACAAAAAAGCCATTAACATTTTGGAATTCTAAGTAAAATTTCTCAAAAACAAAATTTTATACAATTTTTGTTCTATTCTTGTGTCTTTTTTGTTGCTCACTATCTCCCATAACTTTTCAATGTAGTTTAGATTGGAAAATTGAGATGACCAGTTCATAACATTAATTTTTTCCCTTAAAAGCCACTGCTTCAAATATCATTTGCTTGTTGAAAATAAAGTTTTACTGACATATTTTTATCTGAATACTGTGCCATGTTGTTCCTCAATATTTCTTTATGCATAAAACGATCCAAGATACCCTCTATTCAAAATAGAGGACTCATTCCAAATACTGGAAAGCACCCTCATACCGTTACCGACCTGTCGCCGAGTTTAACAGTGAGTATGGTAAACTTTCCATGAATAGGTCGCCTTCCATACAAAATCCCATCACTATTAACCAGATTAACCAGATTTCATGACTCCAGATCGCTCGTTTCCAATCATTTAAAGTCCAATGTAAAAGGGACCTGGTAAAATCAACTCTAGCTCGTCTGTTCTTCTCTGATAGTAGTGGTTTTCTAGTCCGGACTTCTCGTATGAAATAGTAATCTATCTTTTACAGTTTTTGAAGAAACATTAATTCCAAGTTGTGTCTCAAGCAGACCTTTTATTTTGATGAAACTCAGGAAAGGATCCTTTTTGAAGTGGGATACAATTTGTTTATTCTGAAACCTGTTGGTTTTTCTTGGTCTTCCAGTTTTATTTTTCGATTGAGATTGAAAGAACGATACAATCTGTGTGTTCATAATCGGTATTAATCATATTAGATTTGCATATAGGTAGGAATTTATATATTTTTAAAGTTGCTCTACTTTCTGCCAATACTGTAGATATGGAAACAATAGTTATGAAAGCCTTAACCTTAACATTATTCAAAAGAAGTTGAAAAAATTCCGTTTTTTATATTCCATTACTAATAATTACCAACTACCATAGTTATGGATTCATATAATGGTTTTAAGTGTTCCTTTCTTCATATCTTTACAATTTGAAAAAAATGCCTTATAAAATATTGCCTCTATAACCAATATGTGCTACCAAGTACAATAATTTATGTCACAAATATCACAATTTTATTAAATCATGATCAATGAAACACCTGCTCTGCAAATACCACAGAAAAATGTATGAGTCTGTCTTGTGATACTAAAAACTCGATTTTGGAGAGTAAAAATGGCGAATCAATAAAATTATGTAGGATTTTAAAAAAAATATTTGGCTGCTCAGAAATCTCCTAGTCATTATATAAAACTTTTTTAATAATATTTCGTGGTCAATATTCCCTTTGGGGATATAATCCATCAATTTTGAATGATACTGAATTTATTCTGAGATTTTAAAGTCATCTGCAAATAAAAGGTTCTCACAAACAAGTCTCTCAGGTAAATCATTAATAAATATATTAAATAATAAAGATCCTTGAAGTACTCCCGATGAAGCTACATAATTATTTGAACTGAAGCCATTATAACAGAGCTATTTTTTAAATAAGATCCAAACAAATTAATCAGACCCCCATTAAAGCCATACCTATACAATTTCTGTAGCATTGGATCAACTCTATCGAAAGCCTTAGAAAAATCCGTATAGACAACATCAACCTGACGGATGAGTCGGATATAAATTGACTAACTATAGAAAGATTTGTAACAGTCGATCTTTTTGACATAAAGAAATAGAAGATTTGACTGGTGAAATATACAGGTATACAGTAGGAAAATGATTTGGCCCGTCTGAATCTAGAGAGAGACATCATGCCCGACAGAGACAGCAGAAGTCGGCCTCGTAGTGGGAGACTTGTTGTCTCTATCGTACGTGATATCTCTCTCAGAATTCAGGTGGATCAAACTCTTTTGGTACTGTATATGTACTTTTCCAAAGCCTTCAAAAAATTACTCAAATTAGAAACCGGACGGTAGTTCTTCAAGTTACTAGCATCACCAGACTTAAGTATAGGGCACACCTTAACCAATTTCCATGATCTTGGAAATACAGAGGCTTCAATTATTTTGTTATAAATAATGACCAGTGGTTTACAAAAAATTAAAGCACGGTCCCTTACAAACAAACTGGGTATGAGATCATGATCAACTTATTTGGAAGTCTTTTTAAATATTTAATCAAAATTTCTTCGTTTAGTAGTGGGACATCCACGGAAGTGTAGCTGTAGGCTTCAAATTCTTTGTTCAAGGAATCACTATCCCCAATGGGGGAATAACCGTACTCAAAATAATTACCAAAGGCATTCACTTGTATATCAATAATTTATAATTGGTATAAATTATATTAGATTTGCTTATAAAGGGCGGCAGCAATTTATATATTTTTAAAGTTGCTCTTCTTTCGGTCAATACTGTAGATTAAGGACATAAGATGAGATTCGTTAATTATTTATTATTTTTTAAATAGGTTTAATCATTAAAAATTATATTAGTGAGTGAAGGATGAGGATAGAAACTGTTGAAACAGTTTATCGAAGAAGAAACGAAAGCCACAAAAACAGTCGAGCCGAAGTCGCCTACTTGGCACAACCGGCAACTTGCAACCGGCCCACGGACGTGCAATAAAGGCCGATTAATATTTTCGTCACGGCCGCGACAAAAAGCAACGCGCACCGAATCCAGACGGTCTGGCGGTGCGGCAGCGGCAGCGGCAGCGGCAGCAGCAACGATCGCCGATCAACAACTGACCGAACCGACTGATCAACGAACGGATCGATTTCGATTTGTTGTTGCACGCCGTCTGCCGCGGTCCGGTCCGGCCTTTGGTGTGTGTGTGTGTGTGTGTGTGTGACGGTGGTGCGGCGGTGGTGGTGGTTGGGCTACGCGATCTCAAGGTCCCCACGCTGACCATCTTCCACACTCTTATTTACCTGCTCTCAGGTGTTCTCTTCGCTTCTCTTCACTCTTCGAGCGTGTTGCGCCGTGGCGTGGTTGGTGTACGCCGTACGACCAACATCATGCGACCGTTCTAGGCGTCTTGCGACTGCGACTGCGACTGTGCCGTTATTGTGCCACCGGTTTCTTCCTCGAAAATCACCAACCACTAACTTGGATGTTCGCGTGTTCGCATTTCGGCAACGCAATAATGGTTTTTTGAATGTTGCACGGTGCGCCGGTACAGTATAGTGTGTATGCTGAAATGGACAATGAAACGTGGGAAACGTTCCCACTCGTGCAATTTCTATTGTGATTTGATTATCTGCTGTGTTGTTGTTGTTGTTGTTGTTGCTCTACTTCGCGGAGACATCAATGAAAGGTCGCTTTTGCTTGTGGAAAGTACGTATTTTAAATTATTATCATTTTTTTTTTGCAGTATTACTTGTGGTACATACGTGTATACACACGGTACATACTAGTTAACCAGATCAGGTTTTGTTGTAATCGTTTCATTAACATTTTATCGACCTTGATTTATCTCATGCAATTTTAACAATAAACGCACTATATTCTCAGCCTTAATTTATTTAAAGAAATGCGTCATTTTTTATTTAAATTGTTTTATTGGAAAATTGTCTATACACTAATCTTTTCATTTAAACTAAACGTAGATATTATCTTTATAAGAGGAAAATACTAATCATACAGTTTAATTTTTTGAAAAGTTATACTGTGCCTAAGTAAACATAGAATGAGGATTTCAAGGAATTGTATACAATTGATTTGGTACCTAGGTGTCTAACAAGTTGTAACAAAAACCAACCCTTAATTACCTGGACAGGGAATTGAATGTAACAATACATATAGATATTAGGGTTTTTGAAACTTACAGTCAAAATGTTTAAATATTGACCAAATAGTTAAATTGTATTGTGTAATTTAATAACGATAATTAATTTTAAATAACTCTTGTTAAATAAAGTGTAATAATTAACTATTTCATTTATATTTAATATCTAACGATTATTTCAAACAAAATTTCAGTTTTTTTTTTTTAAAATTAAATGAAAATGTGACATAGTTTTATCAGAACGAAGTATAATAGAGTTATTTCAATAAAAAGAACCCTTAAAATTTCTTTACGTGTATTTTTAATGATCACGTTAACGTTAAAGAAGTGTTTCAAATAAAATAAAAAATTGTAATCTGTTTTGAATATTTACTAACAGTGACAAAATTTAACTTTCATCATTTTAAATTTAATTGTGGATCTGGGCATTATTTATAAATTTAAATTTCTAATATTAATTGACATTGACAATATAACAACAATTTCTTTGGTTTTTAATAATAAGAATACATCAGTGTAATAGTGGGTTAAGTTAAAAATTATTTTTTGAATCTGACATAATTTTAACATTTGTTGTTTTGTGAAATGGAAAACTTTAAACAACATACCAATATGTTGTTGTGGTTGTTAGAAATGAATAAAATAAACATTAATTAAATTGATTTTTAAACAATCTTTCGATTAACAAACATGTTAAAATGACTGATAGTAGTGTGACATGCCATACATTTTTGGTAAAAATTCTGTAAATATAATTTTATGTATACGGAATGCTTATGTAAATCGAAAGATTTTTTAATACTCTGATATTATTTAGTGTTTCAAAATAAGCAAATGTTAAAGTGAATATAATTATTGATTTTATATATTTTATAAATATTAAAATTGCCATTGGTATAAGTAAGCCATACTCACTTTCTTTAGCTATTAATCAAGAAAATGTCAGAGTGAATATAATTGTTAGTTGAACATAAAAATTAATAATTTGTTTATTTTCAAACAGATTAATTAAGCCAAAACATATAAGGTGTTCCAATGAAAAGAAAGTTATTGGAGTTTTAAAATACACAAAATTAAACGTAAATAGCGAACACACTGTATATAATTTTGGAAAAATAATGGTAGCTCCTTATAGGATGGTCTTTGGTTAACGTGAATGTCAAAAATGAAGTTTCTAACAACAAAATTGGTGACTTTATAGATATTTTACTTAAACCATCAGTCTGTCAAAATTTTTGAAAAAAAGGTAATAACTCGAAAAATATTGTGTTTAGGTATAGGCCATTTTATTTGTAATTACACGTAGAATTCAAAAATTCACAAATATACAGGGTTTTTCATTGAAAATGGCAAAGTTTATATAACTTCCAGAGAAACCAGAGATAAAATTTTGTTTAAAATAAATTAGAAAAATAGACCAAGTCAATTTATAATTGCTATAAAAATTTCATATCAATATCATTTTCGGTTCTCCACAATCTTCTATTTAATAAATTAGCTGAAGCACCCAGTGTATAAATTTAATTAAATTTTGGCACAATATATTAAAAGTTTTAGTTTAAAAGTTATATTTATTTACTATTTCAAAATAAACAAATGTTAAAGTGAATATAATTATTAGTTTTACATATTTCAAATATTAAAATTGGCATTGGTATAAGTAAGCCATTTCATCCTCAATTTTTTTAGTCATTAATATCAAGAAAATGCCAGTGTGAATATAATTGTTAGTTGAGCATAAAAATTAATAATTTGTTTATTTTCAAACAGATTTTAAGCCAGAATATTTAAGGTGTTCCATTGAAAAGAAAGTTGTTGGAGTTTTGAAATACACAAAATTAAATGTAAACAATGAACACACTGTATAAAATTTTGGAAAACTAATAATGGCTCCTTATAAGATGACCTTTGGTTAACGTGAACGCCAAAAATGAAGTTTCTAACACCAAAATTGGTGGCTCTATGGATACTTTACTTAGACTATCAATCTGTCAAATTTGTTTTTAAAAAATTAATAACTCAAAAAATATTCTGTTTAGGTATAGGACATGGTATAACCATTTTATTAGCAATTGCTTGTAGAATTCAATAATTCTCAAATATACAGGGTGTTCCATTGAAAATAACAAAGTTGACGTAACTTCTGGCGGAACCAGACATAAAATTTTGTTCAAAATAAATTAAAAAAATAGATCAAGTCAAGTTATAATTGCTATAAAAATTTCAAATCAATATCATTTTCCGTTCTCAATAATCTCATGAATAAATTAGCTGAAGCCTCCTGTTTATAAGTTTTAATAAATTTTATTAAATTTTGACACAATATATTAAAAGTTTTAGTTTAAAACTGATATTCATTTAGTATTTCAAAATGAGCAAATATTAAAGTGAATATAATTATTGGTTTTATATATTTTAAATATTAAAATTGGCATTGGTATAAGTAAGCCATTGCAACCACAATTTCTTTAGTTATTAATATCTATAAATGTCAGATTAGCAATAAAAATGATCTTATCTGGTTGTGGTTGTTAAATATTAACAGAATAAACATTTTATTTATAAAAAGAATAAAAATAAATAAATTAAATTAAATTTAGACACAAGATACTAAAAGCCTTAGTCTAAAATTTATACTTCTTTACTATCTTTGAAAAAGAAACAGTTAAAATGGTTGTAATGCAAAGAAATTGTGAAATTGACATCTTTTAAGATACGTAACCTTAAAAATATCAATCTATACCATTCTATAGTATTGTATTGTTTGAATTAATTAAAAATAAATTTAGAAAATAACCTTAATTTATAGAAAAAAAAAACGTCCTTGTAACTGTTACGCTATAAGAGTCGGTTTGAGGAGAGTTTTCAACTGTGGCACAACTTATATAATTTTGAAAGGCGCCAGTTCGATCATTAGAAAGTAAATTTACAACAATCCAGCGGCTGTAACTGAATAAAATAAAATGTTAATGGACTTCGTTGCGAATTCAAGGTACGAACTGACCTGGTATGTTTCTCGAGGTGAAAACGTTAATTTATTCGATTTCCTGTCATATTTCGTACGATTGAAAGAAAAAAAAAAAATTGGTGACACGTGTCTTAATAGTTCCAAATATTATTATTAAACAAAAAAAAAAAAAAAAAATGAACGCAAACCACGACCAAGTGATCAAATCTACTGGTTTGTACGGTTTACAAAAGTGGACCCGTGTTTTAAACGGTTCGTTGTGACCTTAATGGCTAATATAAAACATATTTCCTGCTCGCCCGTTTTGCGAGTTATAAATAAAGTTTAATGTGGCTCATGACCCCGGTTTAGTCAAGTATTGCGATACTTGAATTACTGAAATGCATAATTTTTATTTGTTACTTTCCTGCCACGATCTAATTTGTGTTGTGTACTTTAGGAAACGCGATATTTCTCTGGGGCATTAAAGTGGATTCCGGAACGAATTATTCATCTCGGGCTTCCCCAAATCGATACCTTCTTGAAGATTATATTTTCGTTTTTAAAGGTGGAACAACGTTCCACATTTAAAAACGTCATTTTATATGCGGAGGTATGAAATTATTGAACGTTTTAATAAAATTTTAATTGGATCAAGTATGAATTTCACTAATGCGGTATGAAAATAGGTCAACCTATTTAAGGTACTTGAGCACCATTAAAATGATTAGTCTCACGATAATTGAAATTGATCTTTTAAACATACGGGTTGAGGCATTCAAATGTCTGATGTGATAACCAAAAAATGCTGATAATCCAAAATTTAATCATTCATTAAATCGGAATGATTGATTGATTGATTAACTGATGTTTGTCGCACGTCTTAGATGGGGCATACAGTAACCTTGAAATCTTAAATAGGATTTACTCTTTATCGCAGATTTGGCTAATATTTACTATCTAGTGCTAACATTAGTACGCTTTCATGCACTTCTTTATATAAAAGTATAAATATACATTTAATATATAATGATTATTCTATATAAAATTTACGTTATATGTTTAATATTAAATAAAATATGGCAGAGCCTTATCAGATAATATAATAATCTCAATAACAAGAACCCTTACATTTTTTTACAATGTTGACGAAGTGTTTCAAATAAACTAAACAAATCTGTATTTTAAATATTTACCAACAATATACTGTAATTGTGATAATTCTTAAATTTAATCGTATCAGATTTAATTTTAAATCTGAGCATTATTAATATTCGTGAATTTTATACATTAATCGACATTGGCACATATCAAAATAGATATGATTATTATTTTTTAAATCAAAAAACAAAATTTTAATTTTCTAAAAGATTTAGTTTAAAACTGATATTAATATAGTATCACATAATGAACTAATGTTAAGGTGAATCTAATTGTGGAATTTAAACTTTAAATGGCATTGGCACAAGATACTCAATCCAATTTTTTACTTCTTAACAATAATATAAGGTCAAAGTGGATATAATTGTCTCTCGAGTATAAAATCTATGAATAAGAAGTCAAAATTATAATATTTTTTATTCTAGGAGACTAGGAATTTTCCTAGAACTCTCCAATTTTTGGTTGTGGTTGTTAGATATTAATAAAATAAATTTAATTTGTTTCAAAAAATGTAAAATTCAATAAACTGAATTGAATTTTAAGACAATATATTAATAATTTTAGTTTAAAAGTGATATTAATTTAGTAATTCCTAATCAGGAAATATTAAATTGTTTGTGTTATATTTTAAATTCTAATTTGACAATGGCATAAGATATTGGAACCCCAGTTTCTATAGTTCTAAAAAATAATATAATCCCAAAGTAGATATAATTGTTTGTTAATCATAAAAATTAAGTACTTTTACCAACTAAAGTCAAAATTTTAACACTTTCTGTCGTATAAAACGGAGAATTTTCAAACAACTTATTAATATTTGTTTGTGGTTGCTAAAATATTAATAAAATCAATATTGTTTTATTCAAAAGATATAAATTTCAATAAACCAAATTAAATTTTGAGACAAGATATTAAAAATTTAGTTTAAAAGTGACATTAATTTAGTATTTCATAATGAGAAAATGTTAAATTGTTTGTTTTATATGTTAAATTTTAATTGACAATGGCACAAGATATTGCAACCCCAATTTCTATAGTTCTCAATAACAATATAATGTCAAAGTTGGTATAATTGTTTGTTGGCCATAAAAATTAAGTACTTTTTCCAACCAAAGTCAACATGCTGTCGTGTAAGACTGAGAATTTTCAGACAACTAACTAATATTTGGTTGTGGTTGTTGAGATATTGATATAATAAACATTATTTTATTCAAAAAAATATAAATTTCAATAAATTGAATTAAATTTTGACACAAGGAACTAATGCAATCACTGGTGTATTTCTTAAAGAGGTGAACAACGACAAAAAAATTATTCATTTTGAAAAATGTTAATAAATGGTAAGTTCTTATGTATCAGGATGCTTGGATTACGTCAGTCCCACCATCTCATCATCTTTCAAGTTAGTACTTATAATGGTAGGCTTCGACTTCAATCTGCTTATTAATCCTGATTTCAAATAACAGTTCATAACTGAGATCAAGAGAAGAAAATTAATTTCCTTGAATACAGTATTATCTATCATGAATTTAAAATACACATCGAGATATCCTACGTATTTTTAGCAAAAAAAAAAATAAAAAATAGGAATTTCTAATTAATATTTCGAAGTTACACTTTCGTTTGTTTCACTTGAGGGGATGTATTTTTAATTTTAGTATTAGTATAGTTTCCCCTCAAAAGATTATACAAATGGAGTGTTTATTACTCCAAAATTTGAACGTTTTTGTTTAAAAAAGTCACCCAGTATTTTCGGTGTGAGTAAATTATTATGTTTATTTATCCCAAAATTGATTTTCAAGCTCAAAGTTGAACGCTTTTATCACATTCCTTGAATACAGAATTATCTATCATGAATTTAAAATACACATAAAGAAATCCTACGTATTTTTAGCCACAAAATCCGAATTTGCAATAAAAAAAATGGAGGTTTCTAATTAGTATTTCAAAGTTACACCCTGCTTTACTTGAGGGGATGTATTTTTAATTTTAATATTAGTACAGTTTCCCCTCCAAAATAATTATTACTTGAGTTATTTAACGTTTTTGTTTAAAATAAGTCACTTGTGTTTTCAGTGGGAGTAAATTATTATGTTTAATCGCCCCAAAATTGATTTTCAAGCTCAAAATTCTATCACATTTAAAAGGCGTTACATCGCGTCATTAAACTTTCTTATTACTTTTACACTTTTGCCAAAGAATTTTGGTTTTCTACGGTAAGTAAGTATTCGTAAAAATTCATAGTTTCTCCAACTTTCAATCCGTACTTAGCATACAAGTTTCACGAATCGTAAAATGGGTGTTTAAGAAACACCTTCGCAAGTTTCACAACGTTAAATAAATGTTTAATACATAAATCACAAGGATTCATGGAAAAATATTAAAATTCCCGTACAGTGACCGTCATATTTCGGAATTAATAAGCCTATCGGTCCGATCTACCGCAGCGTAAATGAGTGAGTGACCACTTGTTTCGGGTACGCACGCGGACACTGTTGTTCCCAAAATATCCGGACGTAACTGGCCAACATATAATATCCGCGGAATCACCGAAATAGAAACGCGATAGATAGGAGAAGTGGCGCATATCAAAACGGACAAGCTGGACCGTGCAACGTGCACGATTAGCGACCATTAAAATGTTTTTTTTTTTCATAAATAACGTAAAGTGTGAAGGCAATTAACTCGTTTAGTTTACCATAAAGACGGCCAGAGGTGAACTTTGAATCCGTTCGCGGTTCGTTTTTCAATTTTCACCGTCACGGACACGTTACAAGTATGTTGTTGTTGTTGTTGATGTTGTTGATGTTGTTGGTGATTGTGTACAAATAAATCCACGCTTTGGTGTGTGTGAGTTATATTTAGATTGATGGTCGGGCACCACTTTGTGTTCTGTGTTTTAGACGTAAGATGTGCGGATTATATGAACGTTTGTTCTCGCACGTCGGATGGTAATTCGACGACGTTGGCAACGTTGAATAATTTCAATCGAAAGCCACGACAAGATTTGCGTTTGTCGGTTTAGTAAAATTCCAAGCCGGAAGTGTTTAATGCAATGATACCATTATTATGGAAATTGGGTACCTTAATGACATCCTTACATAATGTTGGCCGGTATTCAAATTAAACAAGAAAAATAATAATTCATGTAATTATTAAACATGCACGTATGACCTCATTTTGTTGTTGTAATGATTAGACGATCATGACCGATTCGCTGTTTTTCAACGGCTTAACTAATATCTTCAATTAGTAGCTCGGAATTTCCGAGACGGTATTAATGATGTAAGAAAAAACAATTTTCATTGTTATGTTAATAATTTTCACACTTTAATGCATGCTTGTTTAAATGTTACAGTCAAATTGCGGCTCGAGTTAATTTATGTGATTCGTTTAACGTAATTTTAGCTTAGTTTACTTTTAAAGTCGTTTATTATAACAGCAATTAAAAAATCATACTTAATTTTATACTTGTTTAAATGCTTCAGTTAAATTGCGGTTTAAATTGATTTATGTGGTTCATTGAACGAATTTTTAACATGTTTTCGTTAGTTATTACTAATAAATTAAGTTTTAAAATCATTTATTATAACATAAGATTTAGCTTAGAGTTTATATTAATAAATGTATAATTTTAATGATAATCTTTGTTTTTTACAAATAGATACAATTAAAAGAACTATAATAATAAATATCAATTTATTGATGAAACAAATAAGTTAATGTTAAATGAGAAGTCAAAATATTAACATTTTTTTTTCCACCAGACTGGGAATTTGAACAACTTCCCAATATTTGATTGTGGTTGTTAGATATTAATAAAATAAATATTATTTTATTCAAAAGAGATATTACAAATTTTAGTATTTCACAATGAAAAAATATTAAATAAATATATTAAATTGTTTTATATTTATAATTTTAATTAACAATGACACAAGATATTGCAACCCCAATTTCTATAATTCTCAATAATAATATAATGTCAAAGTTGATTAATCGTTTGTTGGTCCTAGAAATGAAGCACGTTTTCCAACTAAAGTCAAAATTTTAACAGTTTCTCTCGTGTAAACCTGAGCATTTTCAGACAACTTACTAATATTTGGTAGAGATTGTTAAGATATTAATAAAATAAACATTATTTTATTCAAAAGATATAAATGTCAATAAACTGAATTAAATTCTGAGACAAGATACTAAAAATTTTAGTTTAAAAGTGAAATGAATTTAGTTTCATAATGAGGAAATATTAAATAATGTATAATAATTTAAGACGACGAACGTCTTGTTTACCTTTTTAACACATTCTATTGAGGAGAATAATTAATATATTTTTGTGCAAACTTAGTCTTGCTTGAATATCCTTTTTTGATACCAATGGTTTACTTACTTCATCATCAACGAATTTTATTGTTGATAACGATAATAATTTAATTTAGTACCATATATTTCCAAGTTTGCTTTATAAAAAAGCATATACACGCCTGTCTATAGCTCTCATTAGATTATTAATAAATTCTAGAGAGATATTATTCCATTATATTTATATATGGGTTTTGAATAAGTATTTTCCTACGAATTAATTAAGTTTTATGTGATTATTGTATTACTAGTTTTATTAGTGAATTAATTACATTCGTTATTTTATATATACATCCAGATTACTGGAATTACTTATTTTTATAAACTATATCAAACATTAGTTAAATATGTTTGTATTTTAATTTGAAGAGCCGTTTTCTCTGGACCTTCTCGAAAGCACACACATACACACATACATTGCTGTGTTCTACGAGAAGATATTCTCTTCAGTCCATTGGATAGTGAATAAGAACGCATTGACAGCATTTGCGTTGAAAACCTATGGGAGATAGTGAACAACAAAATAAGACACAAAGAGTATAGTAATCAGCAAGATTTATTCACGATTCTGCACGAGACCTGCCATTTATTGCTTTCCATGAAAAAAAGCTGCTTGGAAGTTATTAATAATAATGGGAATTTTACAATATATTAGTGTAGAATTAATTAAAACACTAACTACAAATTATTTGTAGTAATAAAACTTTAAATAGCATAAGTTGCTCCATTTTTGGCCAACCCAAAACAAATAATTATTACTTAAATTAAATTCTTTATTTTTTTTATTGTTTATATATAATTGTAAAATTTATAAAAGAAGTTAATTTTTAATATCTATTTTTTGAACATAATAACCAGGACAAAAATTTGCTCTACTTTCTACCAATACTGTATGGTTCCGGTCCAAAACATGGCACTTCAGTCCGCATATGGAGCCACTTAACTGGCTGAAACGACACATTGCGGTCTCCAATTACTACTTACTAGTTCTATCCTCTTTTCTTTCGAAAAAAGAATTTTGACCACTGAGGTTGAAAATCATGGATCTATTCCATTGTTGATGTTCTGTGTCTAAGTAACAACTTAGGACTAGCAATAATTAAATTTTTGATGGTGACATTCGTTGTATGTAGCCTGATAATTATAAAATAAGCCTGTTGACACTTATTCACCTATTTCTTATAACAATTTGGACTATAATTATGTCTGACAGTACATCTGTATTAAACCAGATACTTCGGTAGTCCGGAAAGAAATCTGACCAGGCTATTTAAGTTACATTGCACGAGTATATGTTAATAATTAAATAAATGTTTGTTTAAGTCTGGGCAATAGTAAAATTTATAATTTATAAAACAATCTAAAGGTAAAAAAATAAATGTAAAAGTAATTTCTATTCGAACACATAAATGTTTGCCAGGCGAAATAATTAATTGAAATTTAATTAAAAAAAGATAAAGCAACATAAATAGGAAATAAAATTACGTTACGATAAATACAAGTTACGCGACAAAAAAATTAAAAATAGAATCAAACACAACAACGAACACGGGACGGACCGCAAATTCATTTGTGTGTGTACATTCGTAAAAACGCTATCAGAATAGTAGAGGAAACGAAAATCACAACGCAGCATCCTGTCTCTTGACTGGTACTTCCTGCAAAATGGTCCAGTGACACGACCCGCGTACGCTCGCACAACTGCTGTGTAGAAAATTCGCTTGTTTGTTTATTTTTTTCCTCCTTTCTCTCCACTGCTGCGTCGTGTTGCCGTTGTCTGTGTCGTCGGTCGGCGCGTTACGCCCGCGTTACACCATGTGACAGTGATCCATCCCAGTCGACGGCTGTACCTTTGCGATAACAAATAAAATCGGCGCGAGACGAAATACGTAAGTCCGTAAACTAGTTTGGCCGGCTCGCGTGTCCGTGTTGCGGTCCCGATGTCACGGACGTGTAACAGCAGTAAGTTGGCTTTTTGGCCCGTCGCACAACGTCGACGGCCCTCTCGGCCACGTCGTTTTTGAATAAAAAGACGCCGTGACGCGGGCATTTAATAATAAACCCCTTGACCCAGCGCTGATAACGAGTTGCGATGCTTTTAAACGGCTCGTTCGATTTTAATCGAATCTTACGCGGTCAGTTGTTGGTTAATTGTTGCCGTCCGAGGAAAAATGACTTAACGACCGGGACCGAAGCTTTAATTGTTTCGGATTTACATGCACATTTCGGGTGGGACCGGTACTTACTGGTAATTTGGGCACGTCGATTAAATCAGTCTAGTTTGTGACAGGAAATTCGTTCGACGTAGACTTGTCACCAAATGAGTTTCTGATTAGTTTGACGTAAGCCGTAACTTTGCACTCTCCGAGATTCCTCGGTGATGGAAATATATATTTTTTTTCGGGCGGGCACAGGAAATGAAAATTCATGCTCGACGTGTTACGTTAGAAAAAAAAAAAGGTGGAAAAATTAAAGACGGCAAAAGCGTGAAGTGCTCTCGAAACGGAACACAATTGCTTTAAAGTGTGATTGTTTGTCGGGTGCAATTTTGCATTTAAATCTGTTTGAAAGCAACGTTCTCATGATTAATTTTTATCGATATAAATTAATTACTAATAAAAAATATAATTGCACATAAATTTAACGCTAATGGGGTATTTTATTGTTAAGTCGTTTCATTATTTGTTATCTGATTATTTCATTGTAGTTTCGTTTTGTTCCAGGTAGGTGTTAGTGTGTCGTTGAGTATCTGTATGTATTGCACTGCGACTTGTCTTGTGTGTTTTGTTGTCTCTCAGAGTTGATGTTCGACAAGTGTAAGTATTTACAATTTCTACTACATATTGCATTTATTTAAGAAATTGGATTAATGGTACGAATTAAGCAATTGTTGGATCGTGCTTTCGACACTACTTAAAATTATTAAAACCTGAAGTATGAAAAGTGAGCAAATCGTCAACTATATCTTTATTGTTTGTGGTTTTGTGATTGTCAAGGGAATTGTCAACAGTCAGCTTAAACGAATTCTACGCTTCAACTTCAACAGATAACAAAAATGTGGGTGTATTTTTCCTTCTTTGATTTTCTTTAACCAGTTTTTAACGAATTTTTTGATGAGGCACCACTTAGATTTTGGGTAGGAGTTGCAGCAGGATGTCTGTCCTGTCCTGGTCTTCTGGTGTATTGATTCCTGTGGTAACTCAACATTATTCAATTAACAAAACAGTTTGAACACACTCACCACTAATTAAATATTTAGTTTGGGATTCCGTATTAACAATATAAGAAACTTAAAACTAAGATGAGATTGATAATTTATTTCTAACAAAACAACGACAGTCTCAACCTGTTTTACTAATTTATCAGATTTAGAATATCAAAATATGTGTTCCATCGTTGTTAACTAGCGTAAAAATAACACAACTTTTTTAAATAACTTTTATTCAACATAATAATCCTCAACCTCATTTTTGTCCTCCTCTTAAGAATTAAATCATTTATCAGAAATACCTGAACTATATAGTGGATGACGTACAACTTTAACAACATTTAACATTTTGAAGCTTCTTTTGAGTTTCTAATACGACACGTAGTTTTGCGTCGCCATAAAAAAGTAAAACACCTTTTCTATTGCTTAGTTTCTGAGGCTATTCTTTGAGTAAGTTTTTCATGAAGCACCAGACAGCTGCATTGTTTGATTAGCTTCTTAGGAGGTAATACCATTCAGTAACACTTATACATACCATCTTCCTTGGGTTAAGACTTTTTAATCTACTATTCTATCAGATTTATCAGCTTCAACTCATGGTCTAGACCAGCCAGAATTGTTATAATCAAATTATTTTTTGCTGTGAGGGGAGAATCGACAATTGTCAAACGCCTAAATATATATCCTCACTTAATTTATGTAGATTTATTCAATTTTTTGTTGAAATTGATTGCAAGAAGCCTCCTCTAATGATTGATTCATCACAGTTGCATGTCTAGCCCATCCCTAAACATGCTGCATGAGGATTTTGCACTAGATATTGCTAAATTCCTTCGTCTTTTTAACCTAGAAAGAAATATTTTAGATACAATATAATAAAAAATTATTTAATTAAATTACAGCGAAAACTTAGATTATTTTTTCCGGTACATAATATAATGTTATCAATGCTTATACCATAAAAAAGCAAACACACAATATTGATTTTATTAGCAAATCATAAAATGTTATCAGTCTTTTATTTGTAACTAACTGAGAGTGACCCGTTTTCTCTCAGACTTCATGTTCGACAAGTGTAAGTATTTACAATTTATACTACATATTGCATTTATTTAAGAAATTGGATTAATGGTACGAATGAAACAATTGTTGGATCGTGCCTTTATTGTTTGTGGTTTTATGATTGTCAAAAAAATTGTTAACAAACACCTTGAACGAATTCTACGCTTCAGCTTCAACAGATGACAAAAATGTGGGTGTAAATTTTTCCTTCTTTGATCTTCTTTAACCAGTTTTTTAATGAATTTTTTGATGTGGCACCACTTAGATCTTGATTAGGAGTTGCTGAAGGATGTCTGTCCTGTCTTGGTCTTCTGGTGTCGTCACCAAACTTCATGTACCATTATAATATTCGGAAAATTGATTTCTGTGGTGATTCAACATTATTCCATTAACAAACTAGTTTGAACACACTCATCACTAATAAGAAAATTAAAAAGAAGTAAAGCACCTTTTCTATTGATTAGTTTCTGAGGCTATTTTTTGAGTAAGTTTTTCATGAAGCTGCATCGTTTGTTTAACCTCTTAGGAGGTAATACCATTCAGTAACATTTATACATACCATGTTCCTTGGGTTTTTAACTTTTTAAAGACCAGTCAGAATTGTTATAATCAAATTATTTTTTGCTGTAAAGAGAGAATCGACAATTGTCAAGCGCCTAATTATGTATCCTCACTTAGTTTATGTAGATTTGTTCAATTTTTGGTCGAAATTGATTGCAAGAAGCCTTCTCTAATGATTGATTTATCACAGTTACATGCTTAGCCCATTCCTAAACATGCTGCATGACGATTTTGCACCAGATATTGCTAAATACCTTCGTCATTTTTAACCTAAAAACAAATATTTTAGATATAATGTAACAAAAAATTATCTAAACTTGGATTACTTTTTCCGGAACATAACATAACATAACATAACATAATATAATGTTATCAATGCTTATACTATAAAAAAGCAAACACACACTATTGATTTTGTTCGCAAATCATAAAACGTTATCAGTAGGTAGTTTATTTGTAACTAACTGATAAGTATAAACCAGAAATTAATGTGAAAATATACGAGTCAAAATTATCAAGCAGGTAAGTGGTAAATCATGCACGAGATCGAAACGTAAGTAGATCTTTAATTTGAATACGTTACGATTTGCCGTTCGTTTTCCGCTAGATATCATTACTTTTAATTGATTATTATTCAACTTCGTTCATTAGTGTAATTACTTAATAACCGATTTCTAAATAATGAAAGAGGAGTACTTTTAATGATGCATCGCAATTAAACCGGCTTGTATGTGAACGGGGGCCCCATATTTATGCAAGGGTTTTTAATAAACTTTTCTGGATAATTTTATGCTCGTATTTAGATTTTTGTTGTTCAACTTAATTAATTGCTATTTTACTTCCATCATTACGTTTAGTGTTTTAATACTGAAGTATTTTCCCACGGATTAATTACGTTTTATGTGATTATTATTAGTTTTTGTTAGTGAATCAAGTGATTTAAGTTTTATTCACTTTCGTTTTTATATATACATCCAGTTTATTAGGATTACTTACTTACTTTTATAAAATATCTCAAACGTTAGAAACAGAAAAGTTTACTTTTTAGTTTAATGTTCTTCTAGGAAGCATGACGTTGTTGTCTTCTACGAGAAGGGTATTCTCTTCAGTCCATTGGGGAGTCAGTGAGAACCTATTTGCAGTCATCACCTTTGAAGAACTTTTCTACATTTTGAATATCTCAGATTTTCTGGATTAAAAATTATAATAATATAAGTCAATTTAGTACCACTCTTCGACAGCAGCCTGTTGTAGCTCTGGAATACACATGAGAAGATTTAAACGGTGCCGAATTGATCTGAATAAGTATCCTATACATACTCAATTGGGTTCATATCCCGAGAAAGTGGTGGCCACCTCCATATGCCTATTCAAACCTCAATGTTCCGTGTCTTAAGTAATAGTCTAGGTACTCCTAAAGGTCTTCTAGTTCGTAATCGACTAACAACAACCTGTTTTCTGGAAGTTGCATTAGAAATAAGTTAATAATATGTAACCTGATGATAAATCCAAAAGATGTCAACAGTTATTCCTATTTCTCACAACCATTTGGACTATATACCTGTCTTGATTGGCACCCTTGGACGTCTGCTTCGAGGTCTAGTTTCGAGTCTTTCCTCGTGGAGCAAAATTAGTCGTAAATGATTTCCATTACTATTGCTGGACTACCGCAGTTTCCTGTTGATTAATTTTATGTTATCACGTACAGTAATAAGTTATCAATGACCACACGTTAGTTTATTTTTTAGGGATTTTTATACTTATAAAACCATGTTATGTGTTATTCAGTTTTTTTTATTATTAAATAATTCACGGTTTTTGTTGAAATATTTTATTTCTACATTTATCTATGTATACATAATCTTTCGTACTATAACATTATCATTATTGGTCGAACATTAATTTAGAATTTAGCAGAGATTAATGTCATCTCTGTATTTATACAATTCCAATTCCTAACCAGCAGTACAGTGTCAATAATAATATTAAACATAACGTATATTTAAAAGTAATCACTCTTTTTACAAACTATAACTACATATATACATAATTAGTTAGTTAGTTTTAATGCAAGAATTAATTAATTATAGTTTTAAGCTTCCTAAAATCCTACAGTTTATGGGGACATGTTCGAAGTAAAAGAGGTAAATTTTATTCTAACCCAGTTTATGACAGTTTAAATATCCGTTTGAAATGTAAATGTATATTTTACCTGGATTACTTCTAAAACACCCTGCACTTAACATTGACGTTTATAATTTTACTTTAGTTTTGTGAGTTCTCATGAAAAAAAAACTCAGAAATTAATTATTGTGATCATTTACATAGGTGCAAAACTATCACAGCTTTTATACTCGACTTCAAGCATATTTTTGATTGTGTACGGGGCGTCAAACAATAAATTCAATTAATTGATTTATTATAGCACCCGTTTACACATCAAATTTGCAAAACATCACATGACGTACACACATCTAACACAAACATTTCTATAAAATTCCACTAAACCGATATTTACACTAACACTTTGTTTAAAAACAAATCACTCTAGGCTAATGCCTAACTCAATATTGATCATGCTTGTTATTGACACCATGTAGGTCAGTTTGTTGTTTATTGGTCATTGTTTTTACCCTTAACCCATGCACATGTGATGTCTGTTAGTGTTCGAATTGTCTTTTGACCCTGTTTCTTTACACGTAACCGTGACTTAATTGGACCGCAGTCTCGTACGTCGGAAGTCCCGACTCGTCCGTTCGTTCCAGATCCAAATCTTCCTTCGTTATCGGCACCACCACGTCGTAAGCGGGCGGCGGACCGGGGGTCGGCGGTCGGTTGGCTTCCGTCGTGAAGTCTTCGGCGACCAGCCACTGAAAACATAACGGGACGTCTTAAATAAATATACTATAAATTTTTGTTGTTTCATATCAAAAGATGCGAGATCAAATAAAGAATTTACTACTTTAAATTTAATTTAAACACTATAATACAGTGATTTTCAACCACTATGCCACGCTACTTTTTGTGTTTCTGTCAAAAAAATTAGTACACAGCAAACAATACAAACAATTTCATTCTTATCACAATTTTAGTCAACATAAGAAGCATTTTGTTGTCAATTGCTAAACATTTCATGAAGTTTAAGAGTCGTAAAAACACCAAGACATTCCACGACGGAATGAAAGGGGTTACGTAGAAACTAAGACCGGATCTCCAAGGGTGACAACTGCCATATAAGACCAGAAAGTTTAAATGGTTATGAGACATTATCAAGAAATCGTGTATGGAAGAACTGCTTTGGTACATGTTCCAGTCAGAAAGCCTGGACATCCTCCTATGAGTACTCCAAATCTAATAAGGGTAAAGTAAATATACTGGAGCTGCAAATATTGAAATAATTTAGGAGAGAAAAGATGCACCTCGCACCGAGTTTCAACGACTGAGACTATCGAATCAAAAATTTTTACATGCAGGAATTTCAGGCTCTTTATGGGCTCATGAATGGTCAAAAGAAAAAAAAAAGTAGTTCAAAAAATAATGTGTTTTTTAAATTTTAAGTTTTCCATGTACTTGCACTTTTCTCATTGACATTAAACGGTTAATTCTATCGATTCCGATGTGTTCTTAGTACTGAAATTTCGGGCTTTTTATGGGCAAGTACATAGAAAATTATTATAAAAATTTAAAAAACAACCATTATTTTTTGAGCAACATATTTTTTCATGTGACCATTCATAAGCCCATAAAGAGCCCGAAATTCCTGCATGTAAACATTTTTGTTTCGATGGCCCCAACTCATGAAACTCGGGGCGGGGTCTAGATTTACGGCAAAGCTACACCCTCACTTTAAAAATACAAAAAATCGGTTATTTTTCGAGCCCAGAATTTTTACTTTTGGACCGAAATTAGCCCAAAAAGTGCCCGAAATTCCTATGTAATTGTTAAGCTATTTGGGCGAAGTGTGGGGTGTAGCTTTTCTCACCTAAATAATTCACATACACTTGTCACAATAAAATATATTAAAAATATTTTGAAATCTATTTAATATGGAAAATTGAAATTATCCACATTATAGTAAATTACTTGTCATCATGTGATCATGTGTCAAGTATTTCAATTGAATGTTGTGAAAACTATTGCAAATAACATAATTCGTGGAATGTAAGACAAGTAGTTGCTTTGTGTCACAAAAATACATTGCTTATACGTCTTAAAACATTGATTTGGACGTAAACAGATCGACCGTGCAGCAGTCACACCGTAAAATCGTGATTTTATGGAAATGAAAATTACGTGGCTCGTACAATTGAATGTCCCCACAATGTAAAAATGACAAACGACAATTACATTTCATTTTATACATTGTAATTTGGGAGGAATCATAATTGCGTTACACAAACAGAACGTGATACTTGTATAATAGGTAATTAGTCAATTTTTATGGCGGACCCCATACGACGGAATTGGCGTAAAATCGATGATGGCTGAGAGAGCGTTTACGCTTTGCAGATTATAAAACACGTCAGCGACCGTAAATCCTAAGAAGCCGACGCCGCCACGAACTGCTGAGACACCGTTGCTAAACTCTTAAAAACACAATGCGTGTTAATCGGACATGACGCGCGTAATTAACGCCCTTGAACGCGTATTCCGTCCCGATTGTGACGGTTTGAAAGTCGATCCGGGTGCTCCGGGTGCGAATCGAGATGGCAAACTTCACTTCACGCAGGAAAGTTGGCGGAATTTCTTGATGTTCACGAACTTATCACTGTTTCTCTAAATGTTCCACCGGAACTTTTGCGCCCCCGCCACCTTCCTTAATGTGTTTTAATGCGTTTTTAATTGCGCGGGGTGATGATTTACTTACGTTCTGTCCAGACTCGACCGTGTATATTTCCAGTGAGAGTCCGGGATCGCGCCAATAGGTTGGCAGGTGGGATTGGGACTTTCGGTTGGTTTTGTGGCAACAGTAGCACATTATAAAGACCACCAGGATTATGCCGCTCAACATAGCCCTGAAAAAATACCACGTATTTTATTTGTTATTGTTGTTATGTAATGTTTTATGTGAAAACTCGAAGAAATCCTTACTATGAAATGTTTTCTTTAACGCTAACTAATTAACTTCTTGAAAATATCATTTTAAGTTAAGTTTTTCTGAGAAAGAGTTGAGACTCACTCTGTTATCAGCTCATTAATTTTTTAATATTTTTCCACGAAGCAATTACTTTTGATCGTCTTATTTTTAAAACAAGTTTTAATAATATTTCTCTTAAAATTCTAACAAAGTTTTATTGTCAAATGATCGAGTTATCTATGTTAATTAATAGAGATTTATAGATAACTAAAAGAAATGTCAATCTGAAATTTTGAACATCAATTTTGTCTTTTCAAGTGGAAGCATATATACAGTAATGACCATATTTATATCAATTTATTAAAAATTTACTTATTGTTGTGTCCACTATTCAAGTACTCTATTTATTATCACAATTTAATGATTTTTATATAAAATTGTAGTAACTTTTTACTTTATATTATTTGAATGATTCGTGTGGATCCAGTCGATTATTTACCACAGATTTTTTGCTTATTATAATTATTTAATAATGGATCGTAATCAACGTTTATCATAAACTGTAAAAAAAATTATAACAACCTTTCCAAGACCGAGAGTTTGCAGTTAAATAAGTCAGTATTTTCCTGTGTCAGAATAAAAAATTAGAGAACCAATCGTAGCTACGAAAAATATTCTGTGAATTCGAAAAAGTTCAAAGAGTCGATACATGGATAAATGGGTCATAATCAATGTTTTTTATAAGCTGTAAGAAATATTATAACTCAACCTTACCAAGACCGAGAGAATCGAATAGAGATTGTTAAAAGTTTCCAGCTAAATAAGTCGTCTTTTCCTGTGTCAGAATAAAAAATTAGAGAACCAGAGATAGCTACGAAAAATATTCAGTGAACTCTAAGAGTCGATAAATGGATAATTCGAATGTCAGAGAACAATTAATTCTTAATGTTACCTCAAATTAAAACCAGCTTAGAAGAAATGGAATTTGTGGAAGTACAGTTTAAGGACTTTGAGAAGAATAATGAATTGGACTGCTTTCTACTGAACTACAGGGATAAAATTAGCCTTCCTTCTTCGTATAGAACGACACATGAGCTGATTTATGTACAGGGATATATTAAACTTCAATTTAATTCCACTTATTGAAGAAACAATGACGTTAAATAATGTGTTTCAATAGAATAACAATCTTAAACACAAATCCAAAACTGATGGATTGGTTGAAAGATCTAACCATCAATGTTTTGCCTTGGCCAACGCAATCTCCAGATACCAATCCTACAGAGCATATATGGGATCCTGTTGATAACCAAATACGATAAAAAATTATAAAGTAAAAAGGATATTACGCAAAATATTAATGATAAATTAAACGTTACTCATTTAGTCAATAAAATTTTTGAATTCTGAATAAAATTCTGAATCTATCGCATTTTGAATTGGTTTCCTTTCATTATTTATTTCTGAGATATTTAATGTTTTCAAAAATATTTAACGCAGTGACTAATTAAAATGTTAAATTGTAAAAACAACAGTTGCAATTTTAAAAAGTTCATAATAAAAGTAAATCCTCCAAAGAATCCTTACTATACTACCGTATACAGAGTGTCTAGTATTACCACTTCCTTTTTTCCATTTTAAAATACCAACTACATTTTTATTTTAAATGGAGCCATTTTGCTCTGAAGTATGTCACAACTATAATCTATGCAAAACAAAATTCTGCGACAAAAGGTGTGAAAATTTTATAGTAAGAAAGTTATTGGGCGTTTGAAATGAGAAAATGAGAAAATTGAATTTTTGAACATTATTGTTATTATTAGTAAAATAGAAATTTTTTTTGAAAGAATTACATTTCCTGTTTGGAATTCAAAAATCCAATAATATGTATACAATTTCATTTGGAAAAAACAACATTAGTGTCATTTCCGGTTAAACCGGAAATTTCCATATTAATATCTCTTTTAGTTCTCTACAAATCTCTAATGAATCAGTTGGTGAATCACATATGTATCAAATAATTATCAAATATTTGATGATTTCATATTAACATAAAATTATTTTTTATTTTCAGGTACTTCAAAGACTTCGGCTCAACTTTTTTCAGGTAACAATTTGTAATTTATAAAAATAAAATTTCAACAGTGCAGTTTTATTGTTATTGATGTGGTGTGAATGAAGACACATGTTATGCCCCAAGAAAAAATCATAACAGTGAAAAATGTATCTGAAACATCGTTTAAAACTTTTTAAATGTACAAGTGTTTCGAGTTTCAAACCCGAGTGAAAAGTTAAAAGTTGAAATTAACAAATTATATGGGGTAAATGTGGTTTAAAAAGCTATTTACATATTTATAAACCCCATTTAATGGATTGAAGGGCATTAAATAAAACTGTGCCGCTATGCTTTATTATGTTTTGATTATTTGATAAAAAAATAAATCACCCAATGTTGATAAGTTAAAAATTAATATCCGGTAACACATACAGATAATTCTTTCAGCTCTGACGTCTAAATCAAAATTTATACTCTCAGCTTAATTAAGCTAAATAGAAAAGCTTTTAGTGCATAATTTAGTAAATAAGCGGAATTTATGACATTAAATTAAAAACACTTTAGGAAAAATACACAACTAATTAATCAATCTGGATAAAAATTATGATCGAACTAACGTGGTGATTACTAACAATTGTAAAATGTTAACTGTGAAATTAACCAAGCTGAAGTAATACACGTTTGTTGTAATTAATTACCGCCTTCCATTTGCTAATTAAACAATTAACGTGGCGAATTACTTCATTGTCCATTGAGAAGATTTAAAAAAATAACCCCAAGTAAAAGTGATATTTTTCTCGACTCAACGACAACTTCCTTTGTTCCCCTTATTGTTAATATTAAAAAAATAAACAGCTCTAGGAGATAATTTGTTAATTTGTTCGTTTTATACGTGGATTAATAAATC